>NC_137192.1:31981235-31986235 GCF_960531495.2 Zeus faber | reverse complement strand
TATAGGTTCATTGTCTCTACAAAGGGTTTCCACTCAATACATAATGACACAGCAATGTAAATGTATACATTCATAACTAATACAACAATAAATGCACCAGGCCAGGAATTAGTTTTGTTCAAGAATGCATTTATATTTGCCAACATTTAATATAAATATCAATATTCTATGACCTTAAATCAAGTTATTACAACCGATATTCTTTGCGTGGCTTTGATTTTCAAAAAAAAAAAGAAAAAAGCTTAAAACGGAAATGGAATAAATAGAAACAAGTAGGAAAAAGGAAGGAGGCATGGCTTCCCATGCTGTTGTTTCGGTGGTCCCAACCATGCTCCTTTTCTGGAGGCAGGGTTCGCAGAGAGGTCAAGTTCCCGTGCTGAGATTCCTCACGTTAGAGTCTCCTCCCTCGCCCCACTCCCCCCCCCCCCCCCTCTTTCTCGCTGGGGCAGCCATACCTGAGCTCCGTCTGCAAATAAAGTAAAAAGGTTGAAAACAAAAACCCAGCGAGCGAGGGGAGGAAATGAGCTCTTTGTGCGCCATCGATGATTACCGAAGCAGACGAGTGGAGGGTTTGGTTTCTGCGGCGCCCGGCCGGTCCCTTCCCATCACAACGGATGGTCACGACCCACGTCTTCTAATCACGTCAGGAAGCGGCTTCGGCGCTCGGTACCCATGACCGGTGTCACATGTCTCACCTCTGCCGCCGCAGAATTGCCTGTATTGTCATTTTATCGGCCGGTGACATCTTAAGAATGTCAAGTCCGTAATGTTTTGGGGTTTTTTTTTTGTACCCTGAGATGAAAGGAAACGAGTGCCTTAAGTGCAAGTTGAACCGCAACCAAAGGTTGTTAGCAGCCGGACGACACTCCCACAGACTCCCGCTGTTCTCCGCGTTCCCAGTCAGGAAGGCCTCCGGAGCTCCACCCGTTTCGTTCCTCCTAAATGAAGAATTTTAAGGTTCCACCCGCGATGCCAAAATAAACGGTGTCCGTGTTGAGCAGATCTTTTTTGCCTAATTTCAACTTCTCGTTTTCATTCCGCCTTTTCGTTCTGCGCTCATTGTCACCCGGGAGTCGACTGCCTCGGATGGAATGGACAGCAGTAGAATTTTTGGAATTCAAAACTAAGGTAGCGGCAAAAAGAGCTGGTGTTTCAGCCACAGATCTGACATTTTTGTAAATCAAATGTGCTTTGCAACATTCCGTTTTGATCATTGTGTGGAGAGGGTACACAGACGTACCTGTGTACTGTGACATTCACCAAGCCTCATTTCGACAAAAGGCCAAAGCGGCCATGACCGTTATGACCATTTGTGGGTGTTTCGCAAAATATAATTAATGGATATTCCATTGTAAAACTGATTTAAATGGATTGCATTGTAAAATACATCACTCCTGTAAAGTTCTCTACTTATCCAGTACGTAACCAAGGCATCCAAGACATAAATGTGGAATGACCAGGCAGCAAAACATGTTTCTAATCCCAAACTTTCCTCTTTAAAAGAGTGCACGGTATAGTGTGTATAAAGCAATGGACTGAATCCGGTTTCACATGTATTCATCTACTAACTTTCTAACTGTCGATTTTGCAGACTTGCAGTGCCATTTTATTTTTTATCACTTGACCATTATGAGGCTTAATTAAATCGGTCGTGTTCCTGAATAGCCGGAGTAGCATGACCAGAGCAGAGCAGGCCGTCTGGTGATCACAGGGTTCTACCGTCATATGGCTGCACTGTTCAGTTCCAGAAGGAATGGACACCATCCAGACAATGGTATGGAAGTATCCCCCCGGGGCCTTTGCGTGGGGATGATATCTTATTTTTGTTACCTGGTCTCCTCTGTACGTCACAGTTAATGGCCTGATTTAAGAGGCAGAGAAAGACCGAACGTCTAGTCTTTCAGTTGATGCCAAGACGAGAATGTCTACACGCCGCCTGTACACGGCAGGGACCTCAGATCTGCCTCAGCCGTGAAGGCGTTTTAAGTAACAGAAGTACGTGCAATGGATGATTACTGTATAGTGGCTGGATTGTTTTTGGTGCATGAGATAAAATGCTGCACTGCTGAACTTGGCCTTTTCCGTCACCTTTGTCCTCCTGGACTCGCTCCAGGTTCTCTGTCATTGTTAAATTGGCCCGTGTGCCTCGTAGACCGGTTCCGAGCTTTTCAGCAGCCAACCGCGTGAACCGTCAACACGGAGCGGGTAGCGGGAGAGAATGGCCTGGAGAAAGCTTTCCGAAATGCGACTCCCAGTTTGTGCAGCGGTGTCGGCCCCTCGTCCCTTCACATTTTTACCAGACACTTGGCTCTTGCCTAAACTAATGTTTACAGTGAAGTGCCCCGAAGGCCATCGGACCCAAACTATATTACGGCCGTCCACCGGCACATGCAGCGAGTACATTGTTTACTTACCAGCCCTCGTCGTCGTTGAGAGGTTTTTCCACACTAAAATGAAGAGGGAACACGGACGAGACGGAAAGAAATATCAACATAGGGGAGATCCGGCCCATGTTTACCCTGATTTCGATCTACCGCCTGCCTTCGCTTTGCTGCGCGGGCAGACCGTACAGAAAGGACCAAAAAGGTGCCCCAAATGGAAGGGAAGGGAGAATGAACGAAAGGAAAAACATCACAGGCTGGGTTCTTCCGACGAGTTGGGACAGGAACCCGTCGCCCCGTCGGAACGCGGGTCTCCTCCGTCTCAGTGACGACGCGATGGGATCGGCCGCGGACGCCGAGCCGCGGCGTGTCTCACCGCCGGCCGCGCTCCCGTCTCAGCGGGAGACTCTGCGCCGCGGTGACGCCGACAGAGGTGCGGATTCGGAAACGGTGACCTCAAAAGGCCAAATAAGTCAAATGATAGTTGCAGTTTTATACGGTATCATGTCTTTACGTCGACAAGTTAAAGAATCTATTAAATAGTCGTCGGGGTACTGGTCACGGTGCCCGCCCACTAACGGGGGGATTAGGGGCTCTGAGCAGACAAAACCCAAGTCATATTTTAGACCCACTGACGCTGAAGAGATTTGCTATTTTGGCATCAAGGTTTCTATTCTTTGATGGCGTCCATACATTTCGGATGAAGTAGAACTTCAATGGCGAGGCCCCCAGTCACAATCAGGATGAAATGACTCCGGGACAGCACGATGCCTTGAACGCCAGGTGGTTCACCCGTGCGTGTGATATGACGGTGACGGAGCACCTTTTGTTTCTGCTTCACAGCAATACATAAATAGTGCACCGCGGCGGCCTTTCAAAGCCTGAACGCCGGGCCGCCATTGCGCGGCCGTGGGTCGGAGATCCGCGGCCGCTTCCTTCCTGAGGGGATCGGCGCTGCAGCAGGTAGCGCCCGGCAGCCACACCGCAACTCAGGAACTGGGGTCACGCCGGGGTCAAACCTCCAAGCCCGGCAGGAAGAGGCGGGTAAAAAAAAACAGATAGAGACCGGCCAGGGGACGGGAAAACAATGAGGGAAGTCGGGGATAGAGAGAAAGGATTTGTGCAAAGCGCTACGGTGATAGGCGTTGGATCCGAGTTGGGGGGGCGAAAGGGCCCAAGCGGAGAGGAGAGAGGCGGACGGCGACCGGGCGACTTCTAATGTCGCCCGGCGAAATAACAAACTTATTCAGAGTAATGCGGGTGGGGCACGCTGGGTATAAGCTGCTGCTTATACACAGAATATACACAGAAGAACCCAACCCAGGGATACACATAATCCGCACAATAACTGATGGAGGCGGGCGAGTCTTTCTGAGACTTTGCGACTAGAAGGAAGCGCAGACAGTTACGCCCTGATCCCTGAGGAAACGCGACGGGGCCCGTCGCTCTCCGCCGGAAGCCGCCCATTCCGATGGGGCCCCGTGCGGATGAAAATAAAAGAGCTGTGTGCATCGGAAAATATCTACTTCTGCAGTATTTACATCGTGACGACAGCTAGTGCTCAAAACCCCCCAAGATACAGAAGGTTGCTCTCAGAAATTCTTGGGATGGATCAGCAATATCAATCAGTGGCATGTAAGCAGACTGACTGAACGCTCCATAAACCTTCGTGACAGTCCACTATCAAGTGCCGTTCCCCGTTACAGATTCCCTGCGCCCGCCAGTTTTCACCACTTTGATAATTCTTCTGCTCTACTGTGCTCGCTCTGGACTTTGGATCCAGAAGGGGGACGGAGGTGAAGTCCTGTTTTCCCGCTTTTCAGGGATCAGTGTGAACGGTAACAGTTGTTTTTTTTTTCCACAGAGCCTTGGTGTGTGTTTGTCTTGGAGAGGCTCGTGTCGGGGGAAACATCTGACCTTTGGAGATATACCGAGGGCTTTAGCCGCGCTGAGGGCAGGATGACGTCTAGGCTCGGACAGATGGCAGCGATTTGTTTGGAAATGTCCACTTTCAACAATAGGGGTGGTATGGGAAAGGAGCTACAGAAAAAAAACCAGATACACGCCATTGACATCTAACCTCCTATTGACTTATGCACCATTAGACGTGAGTAATTGCCGGTCGGCGCTCCTTCAATCTGCAGCTACGATATGGACATCAAAAGCCTTTTTGCCGTATTTTCAGATCTAAAAAGAAAAGATGTTGCTCAACGTGCGGCGTGCAAATAGGCCGCTTTTCCCCTTTGTGGAGCGGCAGGAGGGAGCAGGGTCGGGCTCTTCCTACAGGCGAGAAAGGCGAGAGAGCAATCGGGCGCAATTTGCACGCTTGTCTCCCCCCCGCCGACGATCAGGGTCATGGTTACAGGACCCCCCCCCCCCCCCCACCGGCGTCCACGGTTTGCCCCGAGCGGCAAAATGGCCAGAGGCCCCACATTCCCCTCAGAAAGCACTATTGGTGAGTGTTGACGTGAGGGCAGCGAGATATCGTTTTACTCCGCTTCCACACAATCGACTGCCTCATGCGCCGTCGTTTTGAAATGCCCACCGTCGATAAAAAACCCCCCCCAAAAAAACATCAAAGCTTCCATAAGTACCTGCCGAGCCAATCCGATCCATAAC
>NC_137192.1:31946235-31976235 GCF_960531495.2 Zeus faber | reverse complement strand
CGCTGACTCTCCTCCTTCCTCCCTCGCCCTTGTCTGTGCCTGTGTACGTTGCTAACCTGCTCCCGTTGTCGGGCTTGTATTGAGCTCTTTGTCCGGGTGTCTGCAGTCAAAGCGACTCTTGTCGAGCCATTAAGCTGATCCCTGTGTGGCTCTCAGGCTCCCCATTGAGGGAACCCCAGGGAGGGTGCCACTACAACCGCAATCAATGGGCCGGGCACAATGGGCGTGCATTGTGTGCTGTCTGGGCCCATGCCTGGAGCTGACACCAGCGCTTAATGCACTCCACTCCGGCGTCCCCGCTCACCCCAAACACAGCCACTGCAATGTCACATGGGGGTCTCCCTCGGCCCACCCCGCGGAAGGCTGTTACAGATCCGCGCGCCGCCGGCCGATCGCCACCAGCCCGCTGCAACTCAACACTGGGCCAAGGTTCACCGGGCTTCCTGCGCATAAGTGCCACCCAATCCCCTGTAGCCCGACACCCCACTACTGTAACCCAACACCGAAAGCAAACCGACCCAGACGGCATGTGCACCGCCTGGCGCGTTGAAGGACAATGTGGAAACCTGAATGTTCACACAGGCCTGTGCACATCAGCCGGTTTCTCAGGATGGAAATTCGCGGAACGCGAAAACACTCGGCATTTTCTGAACGGGCCGAGAATAACCTGCGCTCTTTGACTTTGCGGTGTCTGTCGTGGTGGCGGGGCCACACCTGCTGACCTACTCCGTCCTTAGAAAGGGCTTCGGTTTTCCTCGCGGGCAGCCGTTGCGTTCGCACTGCACCACAATAGGCACGGTGACGCCGTGCATGTAGGTTCCATGTGAACAATGGCAGGGTTAAAAATAGAAGCTCTCCTTACTTCCCAGCACCTCCCTCTCCAATTTGGGACGTCAGCTCGCTTGATGCACAGCCAGGCAGATAAACCAAACACACACGCACGTACGCGTACACGCACACACACACACACACACTGACCAGGCTGTGGGGCTTGGCACAGTCACTGTGTCGCTGCTGACGCATTGAGCGTGACTCGGTGCTGGTGTGAATCGCTGATAGAGAGCAGGGAGGGGCGAGCGGTGATTCCAATCGCCTGCACCCCACTCGGGTTCGACCTGATTTGCATGTCAGCACAGTTTCAATGCCGGCCCGAGTAGGAAACGCGCTGTGCGGCGGCTGAGATTCTCGAGAGAAAAAAACAAAAACGTATTCAACGTATTTAAAACGTGCGTATTTCTTTCTAATCAGGCCTTTTGCCGCCGCACTCTCACCCGGCCCGCCTCGCCGCGACCTCGTTCAACGCGCCGCCGCGTTCGTTGGGTGAACGGGAAACTGTTGCTCCGGCAGGAAGGGCGGGCGGAGTCGTGACGCCGACGAGCCTCGGGGACGGATGCTCACGCCCACCACCGGGACCGTGAATCAGCTCACCGTGTCCCCATCGCCGGAGCAGCCCGACATGTTTCCCGTTCCATGTGTGGCTCCGCTCCCGTGCAGCCGGTGTTTCTGCGCCGCGCCGCACTGCACTTCACCTCGACCGGAGAATGGAGTTGTGGATGCCTGTCAAATATTAATGAGAAGTAGAGTGCAGAGTGAGTAACAGGTTACGGGACGGAATCTGGGGGCAAAGGAATGTACATTAAGAGGGGAGGAGCCTTGTCAACAGACATTGAGCTCTTTTATTTACACTCGTCTGCCTCTTTCATTTCCCAAGACTCCCATCACCCTCCTGCTCTTTTATATCCCTCCTTCTCTGCCAAAAAGCACCGTAATAATTTACGTTTTTGTTTTTTTTTAATCCCAACCTCCACCTTCCTCTTCCTTTGTGAGAGGAAACGCTCTCTCGGTCGATTTTTTTTCTCCCTACATTCCTCCAGCGCTTGATGCTTTACTTTTCGACATGTTTTTTTTTCTATTTTTTTTTTTCTATTTTAACGAAATTCTGCCGAGAAAACCCACTACCTGTCCGTCCCTGTCACAGCAACAGGAACAGGACCCCACCAACCTGTACATCTCCAACCTGCCGGTGTCCATGGACGAACAGGAGCTGGAGAGCATGCTCAAGTCCTTCGGCCAGGTCATTTCCACGCGCATCCTCCGTGACGCCAACGGGACCAGCCGCGGCGTGGGCTTCGCCAGGTCAGACCAGAATACTCACGATGTGAAAAGCGAGTGGGAGCCAAGTCCGAAACCCTGTAATGTAAACAGCATTCCGCACAAGGGAGTAAGCTTGCCTTTGACCGTGTTTCAGAATGGAGTCCACGGAAAAATGCGAAGCCATTATTCAGCATTTCAACGGCAAGTTCATCAAAACCCCGTCAGGAGTGCCCGGTAAGCACAAAGCCTCCCCTCTCCGCTGGGAATCATGAAAGGTTCTGTTATTTTGCGGGTCTCAAGTTCTTCCCCCGACCGCCGTGGCCATGGAATTTATTCTCTCCCTTGATCTGTTGCTTTCCTATAGTGCCCACAGAGCCCTTATTGTGTAAGTTTGCAGACGGGGGTCAAAAGAAGAGGCAGAACCAGGGAAAGTACCTTCCCAACGGCCGGCCTTGGACCAGGGATGGGGAGACGGTAAGACGGGGCCGCCGAGCCAATGCACCTTCCCTGTGGTCCTGACCTCGAGTCAAAGCTCGGGGCTTCGTGGCCCTCCACACTCCACCTGTGCTTGCATGAGCTCAGCGGGTTTGAATTTTGTGTGTGGTTTTCCTAGGGAGGGATGACCCTGACGTATGACCCCACAGCCTTACAAAACGGGTGAGTGACAGAGAACACGTAGAGCGACGCACTTTTAGTGAAATGCTGCCCTCTATTGGCCACCGGCCTAATGGCTATATCCTGTTCGGCACATCTGTCTTATCGACTGTGTACACTGTATATGTGACTGAGATGGTTGTAAACATGATATTGTCCGTTTGATTTATTGTTTTGTTTTTTTTATTTCTACGTCTACTCCTCAGCTTCTATTCCTCACCGTATAGTCTGGCTCCGAATCGCATGATCCCTCAGACCTCCCTCTCACCCTACATGCATTCTCCTGTCTCATCCTACCAGGTGGGGAAACATCAGTGTGTTTTCATTTACAATTGAATAGATGGTGCGTTATCACTGACGTTTTTTCTCATCAGCCAAAATTTCACATCTATCTCGTAACATTGTGGGGTTTTTTTTTGTTTTTTTCCTGTACCCTGGTTCTCCAGGTACACAGTCCGTCCTGGATGCACCATCAGTCATACCTCATGCAGCCCGCTGTGAGTATTTGGATGGAAGTTGCTGATGTGTGTCACTGAGACAACACGTTTGGGACACCCATACATGAATTGAACCGTGTGCGCGCGTGTGTGTGTGTGTGTGTGCGTGCGCGTCAACAGGGCACAGTCCTGACCCCCACCATGGACCACGCCATGTCCATCCAGCCCACTTCCCATATGGGACCTCTCGCCCAGCAGCTCAGCCACCTGTCCCTGGGCAGCACAGGCACAGTCAGTACCAACCCGCCACCATCTCCATTTTACACACAGATGTGGGTGTCTCCGCATCCTGTGCGCTGGCTAACTCTGGTCCCCCGCTTCCCACAGTACATGCCTGCCAACACTACTATGCAGGGGACCTACATCCCCCAGTACACCCCAGTGCCTCCGTCCAGCATCCCAGTAGAGGTAGGAAGCCACACACACACACACACACACACACACACACACACACACACACACACACACACACACACACACACACACACACACACACACACACACACACACACTCTTATTCCAACAATGACTGGGAATCAAATGTCTTACAACTGAGAAATGTACATTCACACGGTGGCTTGAATGCATGAATTCGATGAAAGATCCTTCTTTCGGGCACCAAGAAAAAAACAAGAATACTACATTTAGCCGTGGGGTGGAATACAGTTGAGGGGCTTTTGAACTGCTAGAAATGTAGGTTAGGGAGAAAAGCTTGGTCTCGGTATTAATTATGTCATAAATTATGTCCTGGAATATCCTTTTAACATTTTAATTTCACTTTCTTTCTTTCCAGGAGTCTGGAGGTCAACAGCAGCAGGTTGCCATGGAGACACCGGGAGAGCACTCAAACTACTCGTACCAACACACCAAGTGAAGCTAAGGTAGGACAGTAGGTTCAGTGTAGTAGTCGTCGTGCGTCACATGTAGATCCAACAAGCTTTGTTATTTACCACCAATACCACACCATTGCTCTGGTGGAATTGAACCCACCATATTGACACTTCTTAGTACTTTTCGTTAAATCGACCTAAAGTATCACATACTATAATAGTACTTGATGCGCTGATATAGCAGAGCCAATAATACGTCATAAAGACCCTTTTTTTGCAGCAGACGAGTGCTCATGCAGATCCTGATTTTAATTTACAATAAAAAAGTAAATGTGGAGTAATTAATAAGGATATCCTATGTGTATCAAGCATTTATGGGTATGATATACATATATATATCATATATGATATACATATATAAATATGAATACTGACCCTTTTTAAACTAAAGTAATACAACTCTGTTAGAAAAGTAGTAGAGTAAAAATTATATACATAAATATTTGCTTTGATATGGATACTCGGAAACTGAATATACTTAAGTAACTTGAAAAAAGGCACTAATGTATAGTACTACTATGCACCGCTGCTGATCAGTAATATTTAATATATCATATATTGTTATGTAATAATATTTGATGTATCAAATGTTAAAATGTCACTTTCAATTTTCACAAAAGGAACAAATAAAATATTATTGACTGCTACTTTTATCTACGGTGCTCTGCAAAAGCCTTGTTTAGTCTTTAGTCTGAGAGAAGCAACACTTAGCGGTGTGTCTTCCAGGCGCTGAGGGAACGTGACGAGGTTCTTCTGCAAGATCAACGCGCTCCATTCCAGCACCAGTTGTCAGGCTTGAACGCGGACGACAGCAAAAAGGAACATTACAGCCTATTTTGGAAGGTGGCAAAACAAAAAAAGGACAACACTACTTCATTTGACTCTTCTGCTTCTCTTCTTCAAGAGTTGATCAACCAAAGGTGAAAGCCTTTTTCGGAGCCTTGGTCTATTTTGATGACAGAAAAAAGGAGGGGGAAAAAATAAAACGAAAAAAGTAAATAAATAGGAAAGGAGGAAAAGACACAGAGCATTATTTTTGTGCACGTAATATAACAAAAACAAATATTTTTTAAAAGGCATTCTGGAGGTTTTCAGAGTGATTCAAGATAAAGAGTTAAAACACAATGTGTCTTTATTTTTTTTTTTTTTTTGTAAAATAAGCAGACTTTTTATTTTTATTTCCCGATGTCTGTTTTTTTGACATTCTATTTGCAGCAGTAGGATAAAGAATTTGTACAGATTGAAAAAAAAAAGAGAGAGAGAAAAACGACAACAGCTCAGAAGCCTTGCGGTGGGACGGCGTCTGAAAACGACCTTCAAGCTGTTTTGGTTTTTTTCTCCTTCGCGGCCGAAGTGATTTCTACTCCACGAGAAAGGAAGAAAAAAAAGCGCTGACTCTGTTGTTCATCTTTTCAAATTGTGACGCGTTCTTTCACACGCAGACAATCATAATTATTTATATTTATATTTTCAGTTCTCGCCATTTGCGGTCGGAGGGCCATTTTGGGCCCATACTAGAAAGCCTGAATATCTCTGTGGATGTCGCAATCCCATCGTCCCGTCGCTGCGCGAACGTCCCGCGTGCAATGAAAAATAAAATAATAATAATAATGAAATTAAAAGAGAAGCAAGAAACTCTGCCTTAATGTCGAAAAAAAAAAAAAAAAACACTTCCGTCCGTGTCACGTCCGCTGTGGAGAGGCGGTTTCAAGCGGTTTGGTCGTGGTCGATATCCAGGTTCAAAAATCGATTCCGTTCCTTTGTACAAAGAGGTCGCCGCAGAGGTCACGTCCTCAAGATCGCCGAAGCGCTTTCCATCGATGAGGACGAGGAACGGAAAAAAAAAAAAAACAAAGAAAACAAAACGAAAAACGACGAGTCTCAAGTCGAAGGGACTTTTTAAAGAACCCCGCTCTGGTGGAAAGAGACGCGGGCCCCTCCTCCAGGTTGCTGCTGTCGACGCCCCACTCGCGTGTTCCGCCGCCGAATCTTTTCACTTCTTCGTTTGCAGTAATTTGTGTTCTTTTTTTCAACGTCTGTCCGTTGAAAAACCTACCGGCCCTCGTGCCTTATTTCTCTGGTGATATTTTTGAACGTAGAGTAGATTTTTTTTTTTTGCTGTAGAAAAGAAAACGTTTCTTGTGAATAGACGAGCGCTGTCCTCTGTTACGGATTCCCTTGATTTCCTCATTTTTATTGTTTTGTTTTTTTTTAGTTGCCTGTTTTGTCCCGTCGTTCATTTCAGTTCCCTCCCTCCCGACTCCTCGTCCTGGCCTACGTTTGAATACATAAAGTCTCTTTAACGGCGTTTGGCTCTGAGTTCACGACAGCGCCCTGCGGGTCCGATCTGCCGCGTGAAACCAAAAGAGGCTTTTATAACCCGCGCGCTCCACCTCGTTCCGAGCGCTCGTCGGAGCCACGTGCGTCCGGACGCCGTGCTCGCCGTCTTCGAAACCTCGCGACGGTGCCTTTTATTCCAGATCTGCCTGCGCTGGGACTTCCCTGCCTCTGTGAAACCTCTGCGCTCTCGCGAAACCGCCGGCCCCCTTCCTCCACCTTCCCTCTCCGGCCGCTCCAGGGCGCTTGCAGCCCTTTTTTTTTTCCCCCCCCGGAGAGCCGCTGCCCGCCGCTCCTGGCGAAGGCCCTCGGTCGCAGCCGCGAACCGACCCGAGAGGCCGCCCTCCTCACGGCCGCGGCTCGGAGCGGGTGGCGATGGCGGCAGGCTGCTGAGCGGGTTTTTCTCCGGGCGGCGCGCGCGGCTGCTCCTTTCCGCCTCCTCTGCTCTTCACCGTCGCCGCGGACCAAAGATGACTCGGCCGTCCCACGGTGCGACTCGGGAGTCGAATATTCCTCTGATCCAGGGACCTGGAGTCGTCCACGTGGAGTCGGTATCCATGCGGGGCGGCTGGCTGGTTTTGAGACTTTGTGCCTGTTTTGGGTTCCGACGGGAGGGGGGGGGGGGCGTGAAATCAGAACCGGATGATGAGAAACAGTCCGTTCCGCCGGGTGCATTCACATCAACCAGGAATTTTCTCTGGTGAGGTTTGGCGCGTTGCGCTGCAGACGCTGCAGACCGTCGGCGTTGACAAAAAAAGCTTAAAAGGGGACCTATTATGCTGCCTTTCAACAAGTTAAGTCCCCAAAACATGTTTTTGAAGTTTTCTGCTGGAAATACCACTCAGATTATGCATTCTAGCCATTCTAACATGCCTCTGATCCATCCTGTTACGGGACGCTCTGCTTCTATGGGTGCCGCCACCTTTCTGAGGCCCCTAGTTAGGTGAGCCAATGGGGTTTGAGCTTGATTTCCAGGTTCTGTCGTATTTAGTCCGATTCACTTGATTTCGCTGGTTTCACCTCGGGCGGTCCATCAGAAAATCTCATCCCCGAACCGATCTGAAGGCGGGAAATCTATGGGGATGGTAGCTCAGGCGGTAGAGCTGGTGGTCTAGTGATCTAAAGGTTGCTGGTTCGATCCCAGGCTCCTCCTGCTAGCATGCTGTAGTGTCCTTGAGCAAGACACTTAACCCCTAATTGCTCCTGATGGCTGCGTCCGTCGGTGTTTGAACAATTGTAAGTCGCTTTGGATAAAAGCGTCTGCTAAATGACTAAATGTAATGTAATGTAATGAAACAAGTGAGAAAATCCAGCTTCTGAATCTCCACTCCTATTTGATCTACAAGGACTCATATACAGTAAAAATACATTATATTGGTTTTAATTGGAGCAGCGCACAGCGGGCCGTGCGTCTCTTTTGTTGTTGAAAGAAACAGGCAGCAGAGTTATTTTCCAAACACTAACATTTCCATCGTCTGCGTCGTTTCCTCGCAGACGGGTGGTATTATCTCCTCCTTCTCTTAAAAGATTTGTGCTGGTCTGTGAAACAAACAGAGCGGTTGCCGGCGGCGGTTGTTATTCTCCGGCAGTTGGCGGAGTTACTCAGGTGGAGGGCGGTTCTCATTCTCATGAGGCTCCACCTGATGTAGGAAGGGGCAGCTCACAAAAAATGTAGCTGTCTTATTTCACAGTTTGCGTGTTATTAGGCCCATATACAGCATGTGCACAAGCAGTGAATTTCAGTGAGTTTCTCATAATAGGTCCCCTCTAAAAATTGAAAATAAAATAAAATATAATTTTAAAAAAGTGAAGGAAAAATGTAATTCAATTAAAATTAAATAGTCAAATAAATAGAAAATACAAAAGAAATACAAAGCATAATTGGTCAGATATATAAAGATACACAAGTTTGTGTGTTTACATGCACACACTAGTCAGAATTGTAATTAATGACTATTTGTGTTGTGTGATGTGCAGTTCTCTGGGATGTGTACACATATACAAAACACAAATCAAATAATTACCACTGAAATTTGACAAAACTTAAAAGATGAATTGTACAGTGAAGACAAATTTCCTAAAAGTCGAATACCTAATTATGGAATATTGCCTGTGAGCACTCATTGTGAAATGTAATTGAGAGATTGTACAATTTAAATGTAGGTTTCAGTATAAAGAGTACAGGGAATATTGATGTGATGGCATCAAACAGGATGTAAATGGCGTCTGTTTCCTATTGTGACCTTGTTTAGTTTAGAATAAAGCTCTTCCTTATTCCTTCCGAATGTTATTTTGTTTCTACTTGTGTTTTGGTGGTGTTTGATATGAATAATCTGTCCCGATCTCACAACAGCTTCTCAGATTTCCGTGCACCGACGTCATGAAGGAAAATTTCATAGATATTGCTCATTTAAGGTGATATCCCATGGGTTAGCCATCACTCTGAATACAAAGAAAAAAATTATTTTGGAACTATGAAATAACCTTTTTGTTACACTCCAGTGTTTATTTATTTTGGGTTTTTTGCAAAATTTTCCACTACAATCATGACACCAAAAATAACAAAATACAGGGAATAACAATGTCGTATGGTAAATCATGAAAAATATAAAACTAAGATTTTTATCAAATGTTCTATAACATAGATTGTGTGTAGCGTATACACAATATTTGAAAAAAAAAATAAAAAAAGGAAAATAAACCTTGCACTTAATTTTTGTTCATACAAATTGATAAAATAAAGGCTCTTGTCCACCCGTGCTGTTCAGGTTATGTAGATTCCGTGGATTATTTCATAGCTTTAAAATGTTTGCTGCTAAAACAGGATGTCCAGAATGGTTTTTGGGATATTGAGCCGCTCGAAATCTTCAAAATATATATTTTTGGTCGTTTGGTTGATACACGGTGTCTCCTCCAGGTCACATTTTGGACTCTAGTTCATTTGTTTCTTACGCATTTGAGTTCCCTTAACAACAATCCCTCCAAAAAGACACTTTGTATGAACCAAGTTACGGAGAATCTTTTGAATATTGGAGAGGCTCGTCTCATTCATTGCGTGTAAACAGTTTATTTATACAAAAACTCATTTTGTACAGTTTTGTTAGAAGAAAGAGGTTTTGATATTTGGTTATTTTGCAAAAGCCACTTGGCTACTTTTTTTTTTTGTCTTCCTAAGCCAGAGATTCAGAATTTGTCTAACTTGTGTTTTATATTGATTGAGATATTTTTCCTTTCTTCTTGGTTTTCTCCTCGAATTTGAATATGTCAATTTTCCTTTTTTTAATAAAAGTCTTGTTTTAATTATTGGATGAATTATGTCTTTAATTATACGGCTTCTGATAATTATAGGAAACTAAGGGCAGTGAAGGGGCACCACAAGGCTCATAACCCGGACCCTTTTTCTTCTCAAATTGAATATACAGTAAAATACATACGCAAGGTAAATTACATCAATTATTTATTGTTTATTGTCATGTTGAGAATAGCAAATGTATTTATAATATTCCGTCTGACGTCATTCCTGTACATCCGAAGGCCACATTAAAGTCACAATAGAGTTTGTAACTGGTTTGATAACTGAGGATTCACTCTCAATGGCTGAGCTTCTGCCGGAATATTGTTTCAGAAAACAAACTAGAAAGAGAATTCCCTCGGTTGAGGCCCCAGAACTTATTTTCCTATCGAACGTTTATGCCCAGATAGATCTATTCATATTCATATACAGAATATATGTACAAATATGCTTTAACCAATTTGTCATATATACTAAAAGACATTAAAAAAAAAACGTAAAATATGTCTCTATGCATTTAATACCTTGTCATGATATCTTTGTGATCTAGTTACCCATTTAAAAACAACTCAAGCCCGCTGATTGTTAAAGTGCCGAGCACCTGAAGCTGCATCTTACAAAATGATGAATGAAACTACTGAAGTGATCAAAGTGGAAAGACACAGTCGTACAGTCGTACGTACGTGAAGGTGACCTCATCATTTTCTCTCAAACTCCCTGTTATTCTCTTTTCTATCTAGGACGGCATCACCACATCGGTCCCACACTTTGGTTGATTAGAATTCGACGGGGGCTTGAAAAGTCACAGTAAAAAACACTTCCTCGTAATCGCTATTATACTACATCATATCAGCAGGAAGTATCAGGGAATAAATAATGTCCCAAGCAAT
Source organism: Zeus faber (assembly GCF_960531495.2). NCBI lineage: Eukaryota > Metazoa > Chordata > Actinopteri > Zeiformes > Zeidae > Zeus > Zeus faber. The sequence goes on along the minus strand of NC_137192.1, from coordinate 31,965,581 downwards.
AGGCCTTCCACGGCTGAGAACAGTGTTACATAACCCAGAGTGAGGACCCAACACGTGGCTCTCCTGCTAAGCGGAGTGAGGGATAATTAAATGAAAATTAAAGCCAAACTCTGATTCATGGAAAGAATGTGTTTTGAATGGGATTTTTTTTTTTATGAATGAAAAACGGGTTGAGGGTGCCATTTCACAGATATTCTTTGGACGTTTGTGCAGTTCTGTGAACATTCTACCGATATTATTTGATAAACGACACCATTTTTATGCCAAAGCAGAGGTAAGTGTTACACATTCAGGATGCTAATGTCCTGCCAATTTGTGGGCCACAAGTTAATCGACTATAATCTAAAGCGATGAGCGAGGCCAGGATGCTGTGGGCCCTGATCAGCGCGCAGAGTTACAAAACACCACGTCTCCTGGCGTTTTCCAGGCGGAGCAGGCGGAGCAGGCGGTGCCGAGGGCCTCAGTCGTGGCCCCCTCCCATGATCTGCAGCAGGAAGCTGAACAGGTAGACGATGTCCAGGTAGAGGTTGAGGGTGGCGAAGACGTATTCCTCCGGACTCATGGCGTAGCGCTTGTTCCCCAGCAGCAGCTGGGTGTCGAAGGCCAGGAACTGCAGCGGGGGGGCGGGGGGCGGGGGGGGGGTCAGAGGAGGAGAGGTGACGCCACGTGTGGATTTGACCGAATTTGAGGGAAAAAAAGGCGCCTGAAGCGTCCCGTCTCTCACCAGAGTGAAGAGGATGGCCCCCAGCACGGCGTAGACGGCGTGGAGCCAGGGCACCTGCAGCACAAAGCGGGGCGGGGGTGGGGGGGCGGGCGGGGCGTTACCAAACACACAGCGACGAGGCGGAGGGGGCCCGTTTGGGGAAAGACGGCAGCGGCGGATTATCCTCCGAGGGGACGAGGAGAGCAGAGGAGGCTAATCCCCGGCTGGACGCCGGCACAAAGAGCTTTGCCCTCCTCCGTCTATATTTAAAGAACACTGCCCCACCCCCCCACCCCCGTAGCCGCGCAGCTATTCTTGGACCCCTTCCAGAAAGGCCCGCGGGACGTTCCGGAACGGTACTCACGTATCCAAAGGGGACGACGATGGAGAGCGTGATGGCGCAGAGCAGCATCACCACACACAGGACGAACAGGACGCCGTGGCAGGAGGTGAAGTCGATCTGGAAGGGCCAGAGCGGGGGGGGTTGGTCAACAGGCCGGGGGGGTGGGTGGGGGTGGGGTGAGGGGCTGGGGTGGGGGGGTGGGGGGGGTTGTTTGGGTTGGATGTGGAGTTTTAAGGAACGCAGGCGGGTTCCTCTCACCCTGGTCTGGAAACTGAAGACGGTGACAGAGAAGCACACCAGGGCCGTGATCCCCAGACACAGCACCACGGAGGTGGTGTTGTAGAAGCTGGAGGTGATATCAATGCAATGAGTTCACACACACACACGCGCGCACACTCGCACACACACACACACACACACACGCACACATTCACACACACACGCGCGCGCACACGTTCATACACACAATCACACAATCACACACACACACGCACGCACACATTCACACACACACACAAACGCACACACATTCACACACACACACACACGTGCACACATTCACACACACACACACACACGCACACACTCACACACATGCACACATTCACACACATACACACACACACACACACACACGCTCACACACATGCACACATTCACACACATACACACACACGCACACACTCACACACATGCACACATTCACACACATACACACACGCATATCACAATAACACTTATTTTTAATTTACCTCGACACGAAACCCATCATGCAGGCCATGCTCAGAGTCTGAGGGGGGACACGGGGGGGAAGCCGCAGGGGAAAAGGGAGGAAATAGAAAAGAGACGAGTAGAAAAATAATAATAATTATAATAATAATAATTATTATAATAATAATAATAATAATCATCATTTATGTAATAGTCTCATATCATCATAATGTGCAGCCACTCACAAAGACCGTCAACAGAATGAGGTTCCAGGGAAATTGCCTCCTGTTGAAGATACGAAGACGGAAAACGCACACGTCACCTCCGGCCCTTCGACGAGCTTTTCTTTCTTTTTTTTTTTTACACTTTTCTTTCTTTACTTTCCTTGACTTTTTCATTGCCATGTTGTCATTTGCCTACTTCGTGTGAAGCACTTTGAACAGCGCGAAAGGTGCTCTATGAATAAAGTTGGATTTGATTTGAACTGACGGCCGCTACTGCACTGTGTATTATTCAGTGTCACTTTCTTCCCTCACCTCAGATCCCCGCAGCAGGACAGGGCGACGTACGTGGCCAAGAAGGTGAGACTGTGGGGGGGGAGAGTTGGGAGACGAGCACAGCGCCTTAAAAACACACTTTCAGCCGCCTGGGATAAATCCTGCTCAAGTAAGTTCAGACTCACTAGGAGGCCATGTACAAGCCAGGGTGCGTCTGGATGTAGAAGCTGATGGGTGCACTGGAATAAAGGGTGAGAGGAGGTTATTCGTCAAAAAGCTGTTTTATTTCAGTAGAGTCAAATCATTACTGTCGTTATCTTATCACTGTGTTTTAATCGGCTATTCCCGAGTGGGTTGCAACTTTCAAGTTGACACATATTAACAGAAAAGAGTTCTGAGTTGATGTAGTCGCGCGCGCACACACAATAAAATCCTAAATAGCTTTTACAGGCCAGTCTTTTCTAATTTGGCGGCTCACGTTCATTTCTCGAATAATGTCGTTTTAGGGTTGAGTGAAAGTGTAGAGGAAATACCAAAACGTGAAGAGGGAAACGATGGCCACAGTCACAAGCAGCTGCACCATGAGGATGGCGTAGACCTGGACGGGGGGGACACCAAGCAGACTCTTGAGGGGTGGAGGTCGTTATTCCGAGGGTTTACCTCCAACTACTCCGTACAAACAGCAGCAGCGGCAACGACAACGGCAACGGCAAAGACAACGGCAACGACAACGACAACTGCAGTCCCCCAGGCGCCGCCTACCTTCCTGATGAAGATCCTCCTCACGGCCTGGTCGTCCCAGGAGAACTGGGCCTGCATCTCCTCATAGCCTGGGAGGAGGAGGGAAGCGAAGCAGACTGAGCAGAGCCGCTCGTACTACACAGCCACAACCACTGCATTGTATATTATTATAAGCACCTTTTGTAACGACACCTGTGGAAAATTATTATTGATTAATTATTATTTCCTTAAATGTGTATTGTATGAGTCTGCGTATTAAACACATTAGATGCACGGTGTTGTGCACTGGTGGTTGGTGGAACCCGAAGCGTCTCCTTTTCGTTCCTCACCCGCCGTGGCCTCCTGGTAGGTCGGTGGATACTCATTGTCTGCTTTGCCTTTGTTGCCCACCTGCTGAAACACAGAGCAGCCGTCTGGAAGTCGGTCCAAGTTTTCTGAACTTTGATACGACGAGAACGCGGATTGTTTTGGTTCCCCCCCAAAAACAAGAGCCTCGGTGCTGGCGGATCAGGGGGGGTTATGATGTCGGTCGCGGGCCTTCGTCTTTTTTCGTCGCCAGAACAACAACAGACACGGGATGAGCAGTGGATATAAAACAAACTCTCCTTAAAAAAAAAACATGAATAAATAAACCTGTTCCTTATTCAACCTTTCATTCATTCATTCATTCATTCAATGGATTTAGATTTTCAGGCAGAAGAGCACGAGCCGATACGTCCATAAGAGCTCTGCAGTGACGACCGTGTCACGTCTACATTCAAACAGACGGTGAAGCCACTTCCATAGACATGTACCTCAACACGCTCGCGTACTAAAGATTGAAAACACAGTTGATGGACGTGTGTGCTACTGTTACCGATTATTGTTGTCGGTTATCGACGATGGTCTGTCACGATTAAACATGGTGCAGTCACAGGGACGCCCGATAGACCACAGTCAATAACCCAGCCAATAAAAAAACTAATAAACACATAAATACAAATACAAATGTCAGATTTACCTTTCCCTTCGCCATGTTCGATCCTTTATCTCCCCCCCTTTTCTGGCTTCCCCCCCACCCTTCCCTTATTATGATGTGGGTTGGACTGTTTTTCCTGCCTCCCGGGCTCCGTTCCCTCCTCCGCGTCCTCGTCCGCTTCGCCTCGGCTCGCTCGGCTCGGTTTGTGTCCGCCGGGCGGATTACGCTAAACCTTTGTAGAGCATCATGTGGGTAATCTCCCTCCAGCCCCGCCCCCGTCCTCCGCCCTCTGCCTAATCAGGTCATCGCGGTAACGTCCAGGTAAGGCCCCCAGTGCCCGGCGGCTTATTCTAGTCTCCGGGGGGGGTTGACGCGTGGGAATGATCCGCGTGTTGTGCTGTGGCCCCAGTGTGGGGGGGGGACAAGCGCGGTCGATGGCGACGAGACCCGGCGAAAAGGCAACGCACATACGCATCAAAACAACCAATCCACGCTCGTTTAACCACAGCTGCCGTGATTTACCTGCGAACAAACGTGCGGAAACCAAAATGCAACCAGACACGCCAGCGTTTTGGTTATCTAAATAGGGTCGCTTCGGAAAAGTCGCAGGGTGGATTATTCGCCCCGGCGCGCGGAGCTGCAAGGCGGAGGTGAAGCCGTGACATCACGCTTTGTGTAAGACATCGGTTTGGTAACAGGCGGGAAAAAAAACAAAAAACAGCTAATGAGATGAAGTTTAAGAACATTATGGTCAAAGCGATGAGACTTCAAATGAGATTTTCCAGAGAGTCACCTTAATCCAATTTTACCTTCATGTAACAAGTACCGGGGCCTTCATGTAACACATGGAACCAAACCGGGGTCCAAAACACACACACAAATAGTACTAAGTAGTAAAGTTGAAACTGAAAAAAGACCACGTTTGGCGTTTCGTGGAGATTTTCTTTCTAAACGCTGCTTCCAACAAGAAAAAACAGCAGCCCTCACCGTGCTGCCCCATCACTCCATCACCAGGTGTTGACAATTCAACTCATTCATTTATTTTCAGAATGTCTAATGGTACCTGTCTGCCTATCTGTCTGTCTATCTGTCTGTCTGTCTGTCTGTCTATCTATCTATCTGTCTGTCTGCTGTTTATCAATCGATCTGTCTGTCTGTCTGTCTGTCTGTCAATCTATCTGTCTGTCTATCCATCTAGAAAAGAGAGAAGAAACAGTCTTTATTCATCACGCACCACACCACACTACAACACATGCTTGCACACACACACACATGCACATGCTTGATGGTGGCCGGTGAAATGGATTCTCTGCTTTTGACCCATCCTGGCTTGTCCTTCCTCCGGGGCCACAGCCAGGAGCAGTGGGCAGCATACGTGGACGCGCCCGGGGACCAGGTGATAAATGTCCATCGCTGGTCAGACGATGATGGGTGCATGTTTTTGAGGGGGGTCCTTACTGACGTGAGGTGGAGGAAACCCCATGTGAGCACGGGGAGAACATGCAAACTCCACACAGAAAGGCTCCTGTTTGGGAGATAATCCGCCGGAGCACGGTGCCAACAGCGCCTTAGGCGGGAATCTAAAGAATCTATTTGTCTGTCTGCTGTCTATCAATCTATCTGTCTGTCAATCTATCTGTCTGTCTATCCAACTATCTATCTATCTATCTATCTGTCTGTCTATCAATCTATCTATCTATCTATCTATCTATCTATCTATCTATCATCTATCTATCTATCTATCTATCTATCTATCTATCTATCTATCTATCTATCTATCTATCTGTCTGTCTATCTATCTATCTATCTATCTATCGATCTGTCTGTCTGTCTGTCTGTCTGTCAATCTATCTGTCTGTCTATCCAACTATCTATCTATCTATCTATCTATCTATCTATCTATCTATCTATCTATCTATCTATCTATCGATCTGTCTGTCTGTCTGTCTGTCTGTCAATCTATCTATCCATCTATCTATCTATCTATCTATCTATCTATCTATCTATCTATCTATCTGTCTGTCTGTCTCTCTGTCTGTCTGTCTGTCTGTCTGTCTGTCTATCTATCTATCTATCTATCTATCTATCCATCTATCTATTTATCTGTCTGTCTGTCTCTCTGTCTGTCTGTCTGTCTGTCTGTCTATCTATCTATCTATCTATCTATCTATCTATCTATCTGTCTGTCTGTCTGTCTGTCTGTCTGTCTGTCTGTCTGTCTATCTATCTATCTATCTATCTATCTATCTATCGATCTGTCTGTCTGTCTGTCTGTCTGTCTGTCTGTCTGTCTGTCTGTCTGACTAACCAGGGTTAGGGTTAATAATAATGAAACGACTCTTGAAGGAAACAAACTTTCTCATTCGTGTCTAACCCGCCAGGTGGCGCCAGACTACAATAAATAACCGCGCTGCGTCGGGCGTTGGGTGTGTTTCCTTCTCGGGATGATTTCCAGGATGTTTTCGATAGATCACAACGTGCATTTATGTCATTAAACAGACTTGTCACTTCAGCGGTGGACTATATAAAGATATATATCTATACATCAATATAAAGATATATATCTATATATCAATATATAGATATATCATTTTCAACGGGCGATAATTTGACTTGACCTTTTCCAAATATCAAGGCTTCCCAAGCGTGTAGGGTTGACCACGTCCAGCAGGTGGCGCACAATCACACGTTTGTTTTGATTTGATGAAAAGCTGCGGAAAGGAGAGGGAGCGCTCTACATTCACAAACTGCAAATATTCAGTATGTATTTGGAGCTATTTATCAGTACTACCATCGCGGGAAAAATGTAATAATAATAATAATATATTATCATAATAATAATATCATATGATTGTTGTTGTTATTATTATTAATTCCAAATTCCTTCTTATCATGGCCCCTAAAACTGGATTATGACAAACACAACAGAACAGTTATAATTCGGGCATGGATTGTGGTTATTGGGAGATGAGGAGACAAACTTCCGTCTTCCTCTCCTCTGTGCCTCCACAAAAACCTAATGAAGAGCTGTATATCGGGGGAAATGCACTGTTTTTTAAGTTCTCGTTTAAATTCTTAAAAAGCTAGAGGTGGGAGATCCTGACAGCAGGGCCGAGGGGGACTAAGGTCATGCCAAGGGCAGAGCGACCGAATAAATACATTCATAAAATACAAAGTCTATTGATTGCATTGCGCCATGATGAGCAAAGCCAGTCACACTATTTACCCTCTTTAGATAAGAGGTGCAGCAATCCACTTCACTCATTGAAATACGCTTTGAATCTGAAAATATGCACCAGCACTGGCTCTGCTCTGAGAACTCCTTGAGACAAACATAAATCTCTATATAAAAATATGAAACCATGAATACTGATAAAATATTCATCAAAAACAGTTGCTTTTGCATTTTGCAAGTCTTTCTGTGACACGTGTAGGTGGGAATGTCATCCCAGAACCTTTTGTCATTTGGGGTTGATGGTACAAGGCAGAGAAAACTAAAAATACCAACATAATAACTTTGCATACTCAGTAGTATTACTTGGTATACTTAGTAGTATAACTTGGCATATTTAGTAGTATAACTTGGTAAACTTAATAGTATAACTTGGCATACTTAGTAGTATAACTTGGATTACTGAGTAGTATAACTTGGTATACTTAGTAATATAACTTGGTATACTTACTAGAATAACATGGTATACTTAGTAGAATAACTCGGCATACTAAGTAGTAGTATAACTTGGTATACTTAGTAATATAACCTGGCCTACTTAGTAGTATAACTTGGTATACTTAGTGGTATAACTTAGCATGCTTAGTAGTACAATTTGGTATATATAGTAGTATAACTTGTATTACCGAGTAGTATAACTTGGCATACTTAGTAATATAACTTGGTATATGATACTTACTAGTATAACATGGTATACTTAGTAGAATAACTTGGCATACTTAGTAGTATAACTTGGTATATTTAGTAGTATAACTTGGTATACTTAGAAGTATAAATTGGTAAACTTAGTGGTATAACTTTGTATATTTAGCAGTATGACTTGGCGTACTTAGTAGTATAACTTGTTATACTTAGTGGTATAACTTGGTATACTTAGTAGTATGACTTGGCATACTTGCTAGTTTAACTTGGCATACATAGTAGTATAACTTGGTTTTCTTAGTAGTATAACTTGGTATATGTAGTAGTATGACTTGGAATATTTAGTAGTATAACGTGGTATACTTAGCAGTATAACCTGGTATACTAAGTAGTATAATTTAGCATACGTAGGATTATAACTTGGTTTACTTAGTAGTTTAACTTGGTTTACTTAGTAGTATAACTTGGTGTACTTAGTAGTATAACTTGGCATACTTAGTAGTATAACTTGGCATATTGAGTAGTATAACTTGGTGTACTTAGTAGTATAGTTTGGCAAACATAGTATTATAACTTGGTTTACTTAGTAGTATAACTTGGCATATTGAGTAGTATAACTTGGTGTACTTAGCAGTATAACCTGGCATATTGAGGAGTATAACTTGGTGTACTTAGTAGTATAACTTGGCATATTGAGGAGTATAACTTGGTGTACTTAGTAGTATAACTTGGTGTACTTAGTAGTATAACTTGGCGTACTCAGTAGTATAACTTGGCGTACTGAGTAGTATGGGACCGCTCGGTCTCCTTGGTGGTTTGCTGGCACGGTTCGTTATCTTTGGTGGAGCTTGGGTCTGGGCTGCAGGGACTGTGGAAACAGATAAGGCTGGTTCAGAAGGTCGCAAGCCTTTTATTGTTTATGTCTGAATCAAATGTTCCCAAACATCATCGCAAGTGAAAAACTGTCTGAGATGCCAACGGTGAGGCAGTGGCCTTGACTTCAGATCTAAACTTGTCTTTTCCTTGGGATGGGCTCCAGAACGTTCTCATTTCCACCAGAACCAGTTGAGAATGTGTGGCCCGAGGATTTCAGAGTATTTCTAAGCGCTGCATCCTTTGTTTAAGCTGCTCAATACAGTTCACTCAAAATAATGTGATGCATTGTTTTCTAATTTGGTCCCTAATGACGATCAGGACCTGGAGCAGGATTGGCTCGTTCCCCTGTTGCTAGGATACGGCTCATTGGGATGCCCTGGTGATACAGCCAGTGGAGTCCATTTCGGCAAGGAAATGACACGGATGAACACAGGAGAAATGCTATAGAATGTTATTTAATTATAGTACAGCATAACATAAAACATTTACAAAATATCCACAAGGAGAAGAAATTATTTTACAATACATTTATTTCTCTCATAAAGAGTAGATAGGTCGATGCTGTGTTGTGAGTATGGCATTCTGCTATGTGGTGATGGTGATGATGACGTACAGTAATTCAATACTAGCTTCATGGAGCTTCAAAAACCCGCTTACTAATCGAGTAAGAACCAAATGCAATGATTATATACAGTATGTACAACCTTTGATACATAATCCATCAAACTTGGTCTAAAATGACCAATAATTTCTCCCTGATTACTGTATACAAATAACGATACAATTTCCTCTCAGCTCATAAAATGTTATGCATTCCTCAATATCCCAAACGGACAATTTCTCATAAAGATTTACAAAAATGATGACATAATATGAAAATAGCTTAAATCATTTCACCAGTGCATACATCGACTGTCCTCCAGATAGTGTGGTACATGTCTCTATTGCTCTATTATATATTGTTTTCGGAGGTTGTCTGATGTATGGAAAGTGCATTTAAAATTTTCAAGCATGAATGTGTTGTGTGATATTATTGTTTGTGAATAAATACCAATATTCCCTTTTTTTGTTTTTTTAAATCTGGCCCAGACAAGTGCCTTCCTTCTTGTTTAGATGTGTAGCTCTACGTGTGGGTAACAGAGGAGGTGGTCAAGCGAGGAAGGAGAGACAAGTCACGGGTTCTCTGTCTCTCTCCGTCTTTTTTGGTCTTCAGAAGGGTCACGGGCAATCACCAACAGTGAGAAGGTGACAACTTGGTATTTTTATAAGGGGTTCGATGCCGTTGAGTTATGGAAAATCCTGGAAGCGGTTTGGAGAGAGCAGTTCACGACTTCCAGCTAAAGTGAGAGCCTCGGCGGCCAGCTCCGCGTCCCCACCGCGGCTGAGTTTTCCCCCAGTCCGCCCAGTCCCGCCATCGGAGCTTAGCTCGGCTCCCAAAACAACTGTCCGTCAGCGGGCGGCGGGTGGCCGTGAGCACGCCGGGCTTACTGCAGGCGAGGGGGCGCGGGGGGCTCCCCGGCAACACCACGCCTCCGTGAGCTTTCGCTTCCCCTGGCTCGCTGCGGGGCGCTCAGGGGTCGATGCGGAACGCCAGCAGCTTGTCGGAGTGCTGGTTGTTGAGGGTGCGCAGGTCGGGCAGGCGGAGCAGCAGCTTGGGGAACAGGGAGCTGTCGTCGGGGCGGCGGTGGGAGATGAGCGAGCGCAGGGCTTTGATCAGGTTCTCCTGAAGCTGCTCCACGGCGCAGACCTCCACGATGCCGGAGCGATCTGGGGGGCCGGGGGAGAGAGGGAAGGACGTGTTAGGAGGGAGGCGGCTGGGAATGTTTGTGGCAAGGTGGAGGTACAGGGTACAGGTGTGTGTGTGTGTGTTCACCGGGGTGGGGCTCTTACCAGCTGAAACCAGCACCAGGGCCATGAAGAGGGCCATCTCGTCGGGCTCCAGACCCAGAGATCCGAGCTTCTCGCTGAAGTCGAACATGTTGTCCAGCAGGGAGCCCATGCCCAGAGCCCTTAGCGAGGCCAACGAGTACGTCTGCCCGTTGAGGAAGGTCACGCTCCTCTCCTTGGGGTGGAACAGTGAGCAGAACCTCACCATTAGAACCTGGGGTTCGGGGGGAAAAGAGAAGAGGGAGGGGGCGTTTAGACAAGCGGACGGATGGATCCTCCAACAGCCACAACATGACGTCACCTCCAGACCCACGACCCTTCCCTTGGGGTTGAACGTACCTGGAACGTGCCGGACTTGAGGAGCATGACCTGGTCGTACTGGCTCAGACTCTGGAACCCTGGAATGCTCTTGGCAAACTCCACCACCTCCTTGACGGCGGGGGTGAAGCACTGGGAGAAGGACTCCCACACCTCCTGGCTGGAGCGGCTGGCGGGGGCCACGGGACAGGCGTTCAGAGGGCACGCCTGCGGGGGCGAGACGGGGAGGAAGAGGGGGAGGGTTACAGACCATGTTTCCGCCCGACGGCCCCAATCATAAAAGCACATAATGCCTGGCTCTACATTCAGGGTCAAGGACACTTCAGCTTCCTCCATCAAGACCCCACAAATGAGTTCACATCCGCTCTCGGTTATTAAACTCACCAGAACTTTGGCTCCTCCGTTCAGCTTCCACGGGCAGGAGGTTTGGTTCTGGGAGTCAGAGGCTGAGTAGCTGAACGACTCGGGGGTGATGTTGCCGTTGACGGGGCACTGGCCGTGGCCGGAGGACAGGGCGTAGGAGTACTTGGCGTTGTCGACGCGGGCGCTGTTGGGGTTTTTGTTGCCGTGGGCAACGGGGCAATGCGTGGGGACGCGGTAGCTGGACGAGGTGGGGATGGTGTGGGGGTGGGGCTCGAGCTGCGCCCCGGGGTGCGAGAGGGAAGAGTCCTGCGACGCGCTGCCGAAGGGGCCGTTGTTGTTGTTGTTGTTGTTGTTGTTGTTGTTGTTACAGGCGGCCATCTTGGGGGGCTTCTCGTCGCCGCTCAGGTGGTGGTTGTGGTGGTGGGACTGCGACGCGGCGCCGTCGCTCGACGGGCCCCCGGGGCTGCAGGAGCTCTCCGGGGAGGACGACGCCTCCATTTCCATCGACGCCGACTCGTTCAGGGTGTTCATGTAGCTCTGCATCTCGTCCAGCAGCCTCTGCTTCTCTCGCTTGGGAATGCGGCCAAAGCGCACGGCTGGAAGGAATTGGGGGGGGGGGGGAGACACGGGCTACGTTAGAGATCGCCGGCGTCAGCGTCACCGTCCTGTCCGTATAATCTATGTGCGGATTACTAATCCCGGCCCCGCCGCTCCGCCCCAGACATTCCCGCCCCGTGTTCAGCACAGTTTCCCTCCACTCTCTCCTCATCCGACTCCTCCATGCCACCCTTACATCTTTGCAAACCCCCCCCTCCCCCATTCCAACACCGCATGTCCTCCGGCAGCTCTATTTATAGCCTCCTGCTACTGTATTCTGCTCTGCATCCCCCCCCCCAAACCCCCCAAACCCCCCACCCCCATCTTTGACTGCTTCTCTTTTCATCAGTGAAAGTAGGTCACTGGGTCGCCAGGAGTAAACATGACGTCATTATTGGAGCGGCAAACTGAGAATCTAGCGGAAAGGTCAGAAATTGGGATGGATGACAGGAGAGGCGGCGATGACTGAGGTGAACGGAGGGGCAAAGGTAAAAATAAATTAAAATTAAAATTAAGAAAAAGAAAAAGAAAAAAAAAAGGAGGCGAGCGAGGCAAAAACTGTCATTATCAAGTGGAAAAACTGGAGGAGAAAAAATAAAAAATAAAAATCGGAAGAAGAGCCTCTATGAATTAAGAGCCGGGGTGAGAATCTGTGACTTCGTTCGAAATGAAAGTGGAATGCTTTTGATATCACGGTTTTCTCAGCTCTGACCAAAAGAAATCTGATGAATTAGCGGGTGTTTCTCCTGTCCTCGCGTTGCCTTGTTTTTTGGGGCCATCTAAAAGTGATGTGCTCCAGAAAAGCTGGTGATTTATGATCACCTAGTTTAGCCGCGTCCCAGGGGGGGACGCGCGTCCTGCCGGGAAACGCTGCAGCCCAGCAAATGAAACGCCGCCGACGCTGTCCCAATTTCAATTTCAGCCAAGTTCTTGTGATTAACAAGGCAGAATTATATTATAGGACAATGTCTACCGCAATGCACATTTGGACATGTCAGTGCTGCCAAATAAATAAATAAATAAAACCGGGTGTGAAATCCCATTAAATTGAAAATGTAGGGCAGTCAACTGCCCCCATTTCCCCAAATAAACTGTATTTATCACCCTTTCTCTATGAATGATCACCGTTGGGACTCCCAAGCTTATTTTGTCATAAATCAGACCTGGGCAAGGCGAGATAAAGCCGACAGCGGGGGGGCATATATTTAAAAAAATAAAACAATAAAAAAGACAAACGGCCTATGAATATTGAGATGAATACCATCTCAGGTTAGATCTACGCTGCGACAGAGGACCTGACTCTCACCATCTCGGGACATGCCCACGGAGAGACACTTCTTGAAGCGGCAGTGCTGGCAGCGGTTTCGGTTCATTCGCATGATCAGACAGTTTTCGTTCTTCACGCACATCTTGTAGTGGATGTTCTGCTGAATGCTGCGTCTGAAGAAACCCTGTGGAAAAACAAAACAAAAAATCATGAATTTGTGCAGGTGAGTTTGTGGCTGGGTCATAAAAGACAGAAGTTAAAATGTTTCTATTCCTTTTTTTTTGTTTGTTTTTCCCCTGCGGAATTTCTCACCTTGCAACCCTCGCAGGCGTGCACGCCGTAGTGGAATCCTGAGGCCACGTCGCCGCACACCTTGCACAGGAGCACCATGCCTCCCGTCTCTGCAAGAAGCAAAACAGCCGCCGTCAGGAGGAGAAGAAGCGCCGCGGCGAGCGGCGGCTCGGCCGGCACATTGAGAAGGCGGCGGGATAGCAAAGCTGTGAGCAGAACTGCATTTACTTGTGAATGTGCCGGTGAAACCGCAAGGCCTCTTGCCCACGATGGGGTGGCTGTACGTGGCGGGGGACACCGCCGCGACCTGGGCGATCGGGGCCTGGCTCACGTCGGGGAACTGGAAGACCCTTTTGGGTGAAGGCGGGGTTCCGCCTCGTGGCTCCCCGCCGGGTTTCAGCGCCCCGATCTCCTGGAAGGAGATGCCCTCCGGGGAGGAGGGCTGGGAGTGGGTGGAGGGAGACTGGGTCTGGTAGCCGCTGGAGGGGCTGCCTGGGCTGGGGCTGGCACTGCCGGAGGAGCCGGCGTACAGGATGACACCACCTGGAGAGACGGAGGAGCACATGATCATTCAGTGATCTAAATCGTGATCTATATTTAGGACACACATGCTCAATGTAGGTCACAATGCCAGCGTTGAGCGATGCTCTGCTTTTACTTAGACGCAGACAGTTCTGTGACAAACAAAGGAAATCTAACATCCACCAAGTAACAAATGAAGCATTCACGACCAAGAACGAAGATTAACAGTATTGCAATTTAAAAAAGGTATTTTATTTGAGTCTTATTCACAGAATGCATTTTGATATGTTATTTGATAATGCTTATTTTTTGGTGCTAAAGTACTGTAATCGTGCATGTTAGACATATTGTACTCAAATCCATTGTGCAAATCTACACCAGTCTCACACAAGTGACCGTGACGGAATGCCAGAAAAGCCCCGGTGAAAGAACTTTTTGGGCAAAATATTAAACTACTTTTAGTTTAATATTTATCACATCAGTTGGGCAACGTATCAAAAATACCTTCCCTTCCCTGAGATGCACGTGCAGACACACGCACACACACGCACACAGTGTCCTTGTACGCTTAAGACCAGACTCAATAGCGCCATTGTTTGATTTGAAAAAAGCATTGACCCGGGCAGAGCCAGGAAACCTTGGACCTGGTCACAATCAGGGCTTAGTGGACTGAGTCTCCCTTGTTCTCGTGTGGGAGACGCTCAAAGACAACAAATCTTTCACCTTGTCCCGCATGTCACCTTCTTTTGGATTCTGATTATTTTGAAGCCATGCTTTTTTTCTTCATTATCATTACTGCTACTGCCGCTATTATTAATTAATTATTATTATTGGGGGAAAAAAAAATTACAAATAATATTATATATTGATTGCCTTCTATTTATCCGAGTTGCATGTTGTGTACTACTTTTATTTTTTAAATATTTACTATTTTTATTCTTATTATATCAGTCAAAAAAAAGGAAAGAAAAATAAATGAGTCATCACCACCACGCCATTCGCACTTTCACACAACTACGCTTGAGTTTATGATTAAAAAAAAAACAAAAAAAACATCGGAAACGTCCCATTACTACTCCACATTCCGCCCTTCCCCTCCTCCTCCCATCCCTCTTTCCTTTTGTGAGCGACTGCCCCTCACGTGTACGCAGCTCGCTCGCTCTCTCTCTCTCTCTCCCTCTCTCTCTCCCTCTCCCTCTCCCCCTCCCTCTCTCTCTCCCTCTCTCTCTCTCTCTCTCTCTCTCCCTCCCTCCCTCCCTCCCTCTCGAAGCAGCCACCTGACCAGGCGCTCACATGACACGGTTCCCCGCCCGCCGCACAGGGCTCTCTTTGCGCAGTCCCGTGCAGGCGGCGGCGGCAGCGGCGGCACATTAACAAGCGCCGGGGAGATCACGTTTGCAGCAGAGAGGCCTCTGCGCTGCCGGGAGGACGCAGCTGCATTCCACAAAGTCACCGGAACCTCCGGAGGGGCCGCGGAAACGTGGACGATCACGTTGTCAGCGGCCATGTTTACTGACGCGCTGCCGTGACCTGGAGCCGCGTGTGGCATCCGACCCAGACGCCGACGGCCAAAGCGCTTATTCCCCATCCTGATGCACTTAAGAGTCCTTTTAATCTTGAGATGCAATCATTTCATCTGGAATGATACTACATTTAACCCTTGTAAAGCCGATCAATAAAACTACTACATTAAATTATGTCATTTAAGACAAGTACATTTCGACAATAGTAGTCCGCCCAACTTTTCCGTTCCACTCCAGGAATAAGTAGCTGTAATACGGTTCGATTCTCTCCCTTTTTTTTTTTTTTTAAATAAAATTAAAATAATATATAAAATCAGAGACGTATACGTTGGTTCTACTAGACGTACAGAAGACATGATCCATTCCGCTCGTTTTTTTTTTTTTAAGTAAAGGGGTATAGAGATCCTTATGGGATTTATTGTTTTTCCCTTTGTAGTACATGCAGTTCTTTCCCACACCGTCCAAGAGAAATTACATCTTACTCCAGTGGTAATAACATCCCATAATATTCTGGAAAGCTCTCTCTCTGTTTCACTCTCCCTCCCTCTCCCTCTCTCTCCACGTGCTGCTTCAAGTGCCTCTTTAATTCCTTGGCAGACACGTGTCAACACGGGCTCCCGGTCGCTCTGGATCTGACAGCTTGGGTACGGCGGCGGAGCCAGCGCCTCGCTCCCGTCGCTCTGCGGCGAGCGACTAAAGTTCAGTCCGTGCGTGCGTGCGCTCTTAACTCCTAAATAAGGAGCAGCGACATGCCGTCGGTGGTGGTCGTACCGCACGCGGCCTCTCCTCTTAGCGGCGCTCTGGGGGTGACATTTGACCCTGGCGGCAGATGCAGCAGCTCTGTGAGGCTTATCGCCGCCGCGCTCGGGCGCAGGTTCCGACATGTGACACGGGGAGAAACGCGTTCGGCCACAGCAGCCTCATAATAAACCACGGCGGCCGACTCCCCTCCGCCCACCCCGCTCTGTTGGCCCCTCCGCCCACCCTGCTCTGTTGGGCCCCTCCGTCCACCCGGCTCTGCTGTCCCCCATCCGGGCGGCCCCCGCCCCGAGGCGCACGTGGCGGACGGGTGACTCATAACACGTCGCGCTTCCTCTTTATCTCCCTGGGAGAAGCCCGGGGGCCCCGGCACACCCAAGAATGCAGAGAAGGAAGAGCGCCGGCCCCTCCCCGAGCGCGGCGGCTTCGTAAACGCTGGGCGCCGTGACGTCAGGCTGAGAAAATGCATTTAAATAGGACAAGGATGCTCTCAACGCACCATTATTACATCCATGTTGCGAAATGATTATTATGTTATTACCATTATTTGGGAACCGCGTGCATTGGAAAACTGAGCCAAGCTGAGAATAAAACATATATATGTAGAATGTGTAATATTCAACACATTATTATATTTTAATATGTATGATATGTAATCTGTAATATTCTACAAATATGTAGAATGTGTAATATTCGACATATTATTATATTCTAATATGTAATATTCTATAAATATGTAGAATGTGTAACATTCGACATATTATTATATTCTAATATGTATGATATGTACAAATATGTAGAATGCTTGCATCAGCCAGGATCAATGACTTCATCCTTATAATCTATAGCCTCAATGTTGTGCATCTCCTCATGAGGGCTGCGGTCAACCTCCTTGAGCTGGTATTGGGGAAAACAGTGTTTACTGATCACCATCTAAAAAGGAGATAAAACCAAAAAATGAAAAAAATAAAAAATAAAAAGTAACAGTGAAGATAAAGGCAAACAAAGAGCAGAAAAGAAACAAAAACCCCAAAAAACAAAAAACAAACAAAAGAAAACAACAACAACCTCGTGACCCAGTGACCACCCTCCAGGAGGAATCCCCCCCCCCCCCGTGCGCGCAGCCCAGGCGTGAGGGGGCGGGGCGATCGAGAGGTCGGGGGGCGGAGCCTCCCGGGAGCCTCACGCGCAGCACGCGGACGGGGAGGCTGACGCACGTGCTCGTCAGGCGCGAGGCCGAGTTCAGCCCGGTTCAGCGCGCGCGCGGCTCCGCCGTGCGGGTGGCGCTCGCCCGGAAGTCACGGGGTCGTGCGCGGACCACGTCTTCCGGTGGTAAACAAATGGCGTCTGAATGTCACCGCCATCTCCCGTTTTCTATTTTGTTATTATCATTATTATCATCATCATCATCATCCATCTTCTTCCCTGTGTAAAGCTCCTTTTTTCCCCCGATATTAAAAAAAATAATAATAATAAATCATCAACACGTGCCAGTTTATCTGTATTGGCACCGACTCACCCACGGCGGACATCACGTGTCTGGCATAATTCGGTGTTTACACCGAGGGCCGGCCTTTGAGGAGTCAGGGCCGGTGCATTATTTATTATTATTATTATTTTTTTTTTTTCCCCAGGGCTGGCACGGTTTTCTTGTTTTGACTCCTTGTGGGAGTGGGCGTGTTCGCCGCTTGACATCCTTGACATCACTACACACGTGTGGGAAATGTATTCACGGCACCGAGGCCACGGAGGAGACCTTTGTAACTCTAACACATCTCTTTAAAGTCTTAGTCAACACCTTGCGCACACACACACACGGAAGTCCAATAAAAAAGCCCATCATATCAGCCTATATACACACAAACTTTGAAAACGAAATTATTCCCATAATAAATACAACACAGCATAGTCGGTCAATACCAAATGTCATTTCTAACATCGTAATAATTTAAAGATAAAAAGTTACCAAAATGCGTGGGGACGCACAATGAATGAGACCATTGCACCAGTAGTGAACAGAGAGTGAGTGAGTGTGTGTGTGTGTGTGTGTGTGTGTGTGTGTGTGTGTGTGTGTGTGTGTTCATAGGGGCGTTTAGGGTCGCGAAGCGTATGATTTTGTTTATAGATTTGGAAATCTGTGGCAACGGTCATAATTGTATGTGACACTCGCATTAAAAAAAAAAAAAAAAAAAAAAAGTCATTTTGGAACATTTGACTGACTTGAGTCCCAAAAAACGAGTCATGTGTCTGCGGAGGGGGGTCGGGGTGAGGTTTCAAAAATACAGGCGACTTCCGTACAGAGACAGAACACCGAACAGATGTCCCCGCCAGAGTCGCAGTGGGAAATTCTTAGTTGCTAGTTTTCCAATTTAATAATATCTTCGGTACCTTGTTATCACGTTATATTTCAATTGTATCGAGTCGGCATCTTGAAAATAATTACTCGCGTGCTTAATGTGTATTATTATTATTATTATTATTATTATTCAAAGAGCTTCCAGAGGATGCACAGACGTGTTAATAACGATTCGTAAACATCATACAACATCCATTGATTAAATCTACCAAAAAAAAAAAAAAAAAAATTATATATAATTTTTATTTTTTAAACACGATTATAATTTTTTTTAAGAAGACGAGCAGATTGTCATACCTGGACTGTTTTCCATGTTTCCCGGTGGGTTGTTCTGTTGCTTTGTTGCTTTGTCTTCTTTAATTAACCGCCTCTAACCGTGGACTGAACGCCTGTGTGCGTCGCAGGGTAGTTCGGTCGATCTGGGTGAAAGCGTCCCGCACCGCCAGGGCATAGAGATTGCGTCCCCAAAACAAAAGCTACACAATTGCGCACTGGGCATTGGGTTGTTGTTTTTTTTTTTTTTTTTTAAATCAACCCGGTCAAAAAAAAAAGAAAAGAGAAATAAGCGCGAAAATAGTAGTGAACAGCGCTAAGAACAACGTGAACGCGATGCGATCCCGACGCGTCCTCCCGAGGTGCAGCGAATGCGGGTCGCGGGCTTCGAGTCCGTCGACCTGATTATGCGGGGGTGACGCTAAGTTATCAGCGACACACGGATAAGAAAGCCGCTTGTGTGCCAGGGAGTAAAAGCAGTCGGTCA
>NC_137192.1:31923735-31941235 GCF_960531495.2 Zeus faber | reverse complement strand
TTGGGCCCCCTTTCCTTCAAAGCTTATTCAAATTGGCATGGTGGGCGCCCATCGCTCGTTATTTACCGCTGAAACCTCTCTGCTTTCACAGGGTGGACGGGGAGCCGGAGGAGGTGGAGAAGGGGACAGAGCGGCGCGATGGAGGTGGAGGTGGAGCGGCGCCGCGGTAAGAGCGGGGAGAGGAATGGAGCAGGAGCGGAGTAGGAATCAAACCGTAATAGCAGTTGACAGATGTGGGTTCAAAAGAGGTTCACGGTGACATCATGGTTGAATTTCGGGGGAACATTTATATAGGAAAACTATTCACCCCTTTCATTGGATTCACATGTAGTGGAATAGCCATGTGCAGCGTCCCCCCGTCCCCCCTGTCTCTCTCTCTCTGTTTTTCCTTTCTGCTTACCATCAACCAAGCGGCACTAATCAGTATGTGCTTTATCCCCTGTCTATGTGGAAAAACTAAAAGACTATGCATTTCTGCGCCACTTTCGCACTCGACAACAATTGTTGTGTGTCCGCGCCCGCTTCTGTGCGTCTCTGTCCAAGTAGATGCGGAAGCTGCCTTTGTTTTTTTTTGTTTTTTTTGGGTTTTTTTTTTAAGTCACCTGTTATTAAATAGATGGGACTAAACAGGCGATAAAGAAATCAAGTCATAAAAAAAAAAAAAAATTACGACAGAATATACAAAAAAAGTGAAAATGGCAATATTCAACAAACCTTAAAATACACAGCAACAAAAAAGAACAATAAACCAGTTAACCTCTGTATCAACACTGAGCAGTGAATGTACAAACTGAGGAGTTTGTTCTCTTCCGGGGTGCTGCCCTTTTAAACCCCAAATGTTCAAACACCTCCATGACTCTTCCCTCCGTTCTCTGACTCCTTTTTCCCTTCCCTTCCCTCGCTGCCCTTGCTCCCTGACTCCGCGGGCACAACGTGTACCTCTCTCCGTGGCGAGGCCGAGTCGGTGAATGTTGCGGGAGAAGGAGTTGTGAACGCTCAAGAAGTTCCAGAAAGGCGTTGATGGTGGACTTGTCGTGATTGTTTCGGTTAGTTTATAGCCCCGTGGAAAATCAACATCAGGGTTCTATGGTGCCTTAACGTTTGTGTGTGTGTGTGTGTGTGTGTGTGTGTGTGTGTGTGTGTGTGCGCGCTTGTGCGTGTATGTGTGTGTGTGTGCGTGCCTGTGTTTGCGCGTGTGTGTGTGTGCGCATGCATGTACGTATATGTGTGTGTGCGTGTCCAAACACTGTACATGTGTTTGGCTGCCCGTCATCCTCTGCCTCTCCGCACCACAGAGCTTCACATGACATCAATCTGAGAGCGGCGGGGATAGTGATCTCATTACCAACAGCCTGTTGCTGATTAAAACCTGCCGTCCACCCGCCCCCCTCCTCCTCCTCCTCCTCCTCCTCCTTTGCCTCCTCTCCACTCCCTCCCTCCCTCTCTCTCTCCCTCTCTCTCCCGCTCCCTCCTCCCCTCCTTAGCTCCAGAGTCACACCATTCTGCGGTTTCTCCGCTCCTCACTTCCAAAAGGGGCCCCATTTCCAGCTCTCCATAAAGTCACTCATGTGCTCTCCTCTCCCTGGCATCTTTCCCCCTCCATTTTCTCTCCTTCTTCTTTGTTTTCTTTCTTTCTTTGCAGTCTGTTATCGTGGCAATATTTCCCACCTATTTCTTCTTCTTTGTCCATTTGAGAGAGAGAGAGATGAGTGCGCAAGAACGAGTGTTTTTTCGGCGTGTATGTGAGAAAAAAAGTGTTTATTAGCCGTCTCGAGGGTTCGCTCTCGCGGGCGACTCTGAATTCGCACTCAACCGCACTCCCCCCACCCAACAAAATTCGATCCAATGGGCCCGTCTCACCGGCACCGAAACGCAAAAACAGCGACGGCCTTCGACCCCACCGCGATGCCGCCGGCGAAAAAGTGAAGCGGCAGCGCTGCGGCGGGAGCCGCTCGGTGCGCTGAGAGGAAGGTGATGGGTTGGGGGGGGGCTGGAACAACGTCCAGAAGTGCCAACAGCAGCAGATATGAGGGGAAGAGCGGGAAGCGGAGCACGGGACCCGACAAGCTCATCTGGACGTCAACATGGACGTGGCTTTTCACGTGGCCAGTGACAAAGGCGGAATAGGTTCGTCCCAGATGGAGGTTCCTGGGCAGGTCGAGTGCAGCATGAAAGATGACCTGAGGGCCGCTCTGTTCTGTGTTTCGAGGCTGAGGAAGCCGGTCCCTCAGCATTCACCCGTCCCGGCTGTTTTTAAACAAGCTCAGTGCAGCCTTAAAGTACACGTACGCGAATATATGCGTGTGTTCATGGTGAGCCCTCGCATACAGTGTGCTGCGTACGCCTTCCTCAAACAAAACAGCGGCCCGTCGCTTTGAAAGCAAAAAAGGTTCCGAGCCGGGGTCGAGGAGCGGAATCAAAAAGCTGGAAAGGAACATTATAGGAATGAAAACAAGAAAAAAAACAAAAAACGTTCCGGAGCAGAAAGGTTATTTTGAGATCTTCCGTGACAGGTTTGACCACTATTTTATTATAGATGTTCGGTCACTCCATCTCCGTTCTACGCCGCTCAAAGAACGATATGAACCATTTTCTTTTGTTCTAACCCGTTTGGGAATGTCCGGTCGGGGGGGGCGCGTGCGCTCAGAAATGAAACGTTAAAAACACCGCCTCCTCACGGGGACGAGCCCGATTTGGCACAAATGGATGTAAAAATCCATTTTTTTGGAGCCCTGGTCCTAGGACCATGTGAGCACAATGGTAGCGCGTCAGACGCACCAGACTGATTCCTCTGGTGCATGTAGGGACAGGCGGCCGCTGATCCTGGGGGGCGGACGGGCTGACTGGTTTGATCTTGACGCTGATTAGCTGTTGCGCCATCAAAATGCTTCCCTATCAGAAAAAAAAAAAAGTTGCCTCATTTGCTTTGGAAAAAGTCCGAAAATGCGACGGCGTCACAGACCGAAACTGATTTGGGAGAACAGAACACTCTGCTCACCGCTCACTCTTTTATTTTGGCACTTTAAAAAGGGGCTTATTTATGTTCCTTTTCAGTAAGTTAATATGGGTCTCCCAAGCCCCCAAAACATGTTTTAGATTTTTTTTTTTTTCCTCCCAAAATGCCGCTCGGATTATGCATTCTATTTCATTCTACCGTGCCTCAAAACCATCCTGTTCCAGGACGCTCTGTTTCTGTGGGTGGCGCCAGCCTCCTGAGGCCCCTGGTTCTGTGAGCCAATGGGGTCGGAGCACAAGGTTCCGTCGTATTTAGTCCATAAAGTTTCACTGATTTCGCCGTGTTCAGACGACGTGATTGCAGCCTGATTTTCCACTCGCCGACAGGTTTTTGGAGATCGCCCCGGATCGGAGGAAAAATCAAAAAACGGCTCCCGCGAGCGCCCGCGGACGGCGGCGAGATGTCAAGCGGGTTTAAGACCTGGTCGGGTCGGCATGGAGTCGGGAGTGACGCAGCGAGCTCCAGCCAATGAGAGCAGCAGCCCCAACCATACCGCACCAAACCTATTTTTACTTTTCTTCTATAGGTTTTTAATATATTTCTTACTTAAATTCTGCTTTAATTATTATTTTATTTTAACAGTGATCAAGAACATAGTATAAAAATGGCATTGGCATTGCATCATTTCCGGTGTTACTTCTCGAGGCGCCGTCTTGAGACCTGACGCGCGCCCGTCAGGGATCGCTCCCGGTGAGCGATCCTGTCAGGCGTGACGCCCTGTCACAGATCAGTCATGTAGCGTGAAACCACCACCGCGTCAAGATTCCCCATCACAAGACGGAAAAGTGGAGTAGCGTGAACCGCACAGCGCTCTGACGACTCCCAAGGTGGTGTAGAAGTGGCGTAGTGGTGTGGTGTAGACGCGGCGTAGTGTGCCCGGGGGGCGTAATCACTCCACGGAGATCTGTTTCTGAACAAATTTGAGGCGGGAAATAGTCAATCCAGCTGAATCTTCACTCACATTAGATCTACGAGGCCTCCAGAGACACTGCACGCTTTGTTTTCACGTCAACGTCGGGAAAACAAAATAAAAGAAATAGATCCACAATAAAAACATATATATTTTTAAATACTTCCATTTCCATCGTCTGCGGTTTCTTCGCGGACGGTTTGGTACTAATTCCTCTTTCCTTCAAAAGATTTGTGCTGAACAGAGCACTTCCCGGGCGGCGCTGGTCGTCGTCCTCCGGCCGTGGGTGGAGTTGCTCGGATGGAGGGCGGTTCCAATCCTCACGGAGCCCCGCCCGGCGTAGGAAGGGGCTGCAGATCCGAGCGTTTTTTTCGGGGGTTGGTTGTTTTTCGTTTGCCTTGCCTTTGTCCTTCAGAGCTAAAACACATCTGCGTCGGTATTTATGGTATCTATGATGAAGTCTTTGAAGGTCTTTTCATCCTTTCTTAAAATCGACCCCCTGCTCCTGGCGTAGCCCCGAATGAGTTTGATTCGCAGCTCAGAGTGCATTCTTATAGTTGGGGTTTTAATTTGCGAGGTGTGTAACGCAGCTCGATGGGATCCATGGGAATCGCTCCTTTAAACCCCCCCCCTCCAGAATATTATCGCAGGGGTCACATTACATTACATTTAATGATGTTTCCTGTTCAGATACTGTTTCAATTACCACCATGTGAAAGAATAGCCACAGTGAGTCAGGCATCCCTTCGCCGTGGGGAATATTCAGTCACAATAAGGCATTGAGGGGCTGCCGGCTCCCACGTCGCCTGGCCGCCGTCCCAAAGCTCAGGCGTTGTAAACATTGAGCAAAAGAGCGAGGATTGACACCGATATCCCCAACGGTGTGCAGCGTGTGTGTTTGTGTATGTCGGCAGGGTAATGACTGTTTCCCTTGTGTGTGTGTGTGTATGTCTGTGTGCGCGTGTGTGTGCGGGTGCGCGTCTCCTGCCGCAGGACAGCGAATAGAATGCTCAAAGAAACACCCAGAGGGATAAAAAAAAATAAAAAAAATCCCCTGCCCTCCCCCTCCCACCGAAAAAATAGTTATGTTGAATGACATTTTCAGCGGAGGAATGAAAGTTAAGCGAGAGAATATGAAACAAAGAGCGAGAGGGAGGGAGGGAGGGAGGGAGGGGTTGGGCGGCGAGCTGAAACCTAAGCTTTCTGGACCCGGTTTTCCCTTCCTTCGGGCATTCTGTGGCCGGTCAAAAAATGTGCTGTATATTTGAAGTGTTGGATCACGTGACAGAGGCAGGGTTTCTGAATCAAAGTGCACTATGATTTCAGGAGGAGGAGGAGAAGAGAGAGAGAGAGAGAGAGAGAGAGAGAGAGAGAGAGAGAGAGAGAGAGAGAGAGAGAGAGAGAGAGAGAGAGAGAGAGAGAGAGAGGAGAGGGAGAGGGAGAGGGAGAGAGAGAGCATCTGAGACAGAGTAGAGAAAGAGGGAGGGAGGGAGAAGGAGGCGGAATGCAACAGGCTGTGCTATATCTTTTCTGAGAGAGCGACTTCTGACTGACACACACAACTCTGCCTCTCACTTCATCTCTCTCTCTCTCTCTCTCTCTTTGCCGTTTGGCTGAGCGCGACACACGCGCGCGCACGCACGCACACACACACACACGGCACACCTGGTAAGTTTGGATTTTCTAACTTTTTGGGAGTGGGGTTAATGCCGATGTTGTTGTTGTTACGTGGAATGTCTTTTTCACTTTGGGTCGGTTTTGCTGCTCGGTAGAGTGTGAGGAACTAAGAAGGACAGAGAACATGTCAGAGCATGAGACCGAGGTGTGTGTGTGTGTGTGTGTGTGTGTGTGTGTGTGTGTGTGTGTGTGTGTGTGTGTGTGTCTGTGTCTGTGTCTGTGTGTGTGCGCGTGCCTCTGCTGCGCTTTGGAGGGACGGCACGGCGTCAGCGGAGAGAGATTGGGTTTCTCGAGGACGGCTTTTAATTGGTACCAGAGTTGGAGCGAGAACACCAGCAAAGCGACAGGAAGGAGAGGAAAGGAGGAAAGAAGGAGAAACGGCGTCCGGCGGTAGAGATGGACTAGTAATCCGTCGCCCGCTCGTCGGACACATCTCCCGGCAGTTTCTCGCGTATTCCCGATTTGACGCGCTGCTTCCGGCAGTTCCCGAAGACCCCGGATCGGTCCGAAGGTCCTCGCATTGTAGTCAACACAGGAAGTGACAGGGGGGTCTCAACCTATCAACCCCCCTGCCTTAGAGGGAGCAGCGTCTCAATCACCATAACGGCGTTTCTTCAGGCCGACCCGGCCGGACGGGGCGGGACTGTTGGGGCCCCGGGACATGTGGAGCCCGCCCGGGGCCCCCGCGGGCGGCAGTGCTCCCAGGACGTCACGTTTGATGGACGGCCGCGTGGGTTTGACAGACGTCCGAGCTCGCCGAGACGCCCGTGCCCCGTGACGACGGGGTGAGCGGGTCGGCGTCACAACACCGAACGGGAGCCGTCCGAGTACCTCACCTTGCCCAACGCCGGGGCCCATACCTCCGCCCGTGCGCGGGTCCACGCCTGTGTGCGTACATGCGCTCTCTTGAAGGACAACACGCGTGACTACCCTCCAGCGCTGGGCACACATCAGGATCCTCAGGACGCCGTGTCTCCAAAGTACCTTCATAGTTAATCTCATAATTTTGTCCTCAGGACGGGACATTTTCATAGACACCTCCTGATCTCTGCTTCATGAAATTGATATTTTAAGGCCACACAATCTCAACTCATGTTGTTTTTAATGTTGTTTTTTTTTCTATAAACCACCTATACCTGTATGTGTTTATCTATCGTTATGTGTGTGGGTGTGTGTGAATCAACTCAACCCCGCTGACCTCATTGAAACAGCTCTAAGTATTGTGGCCAATCAGAAGGCAGTAATTAATAAGAGCCTTGAGTCATGGTTTATCTTCATGCGGGTCGTTGTTTACTGTTATTCCCTTTCCTGCTGTAATGACGTGTTCCATAGGCTGCAGAGGCCGCGAGGTTCTGTTCTCCATCACTACAGATGGACTTGATTGATGATTGGCACTGAGATGCCATTTGACTGCTACATGCTTCTGCTCAGCAGCTTTTCCTCGTTGTGTAGCTTTACCCACTCACACCGTGCTGCTGCCTGACCCCCCCCCCCCGCCCCCACCCGCCTGCCCCCACCCGTCCCCAACCGCTCTGTTCCGTTGCATGCTGTGTGCCTCTACGCCGTGCCCACAGGCTGTGTGCTACTTTAGCAAACTCCTGACAAATCTATTCTCGATTTATTTTCCAAATGTCTGATGGAACGCTCATCATCAACACCACTGCAGCGTTGATATGAGGCCTGGAGAGGTGGAGTCTGTCTGTCCGTCTGTCTATCTGTCTGTCTGTCTATCTGTTTATCTATTTGTCTATCTATCTATCTGTCTGTCTCTCTATCTGTTTATCTATCTGTTTATCTGTCTCTCTCTCTCTCTCTGTTTGTATATCCATCTATCTCTCTTTGTGTCTGTCTGTCTGTCTCTCTGTCTGTCTTCCTGTCCATCTATCTCATGTATTTCACAGCACAGTGCTACATTTAATAGACCGTGTAAAGTTAATTACATCAATGAACTCCATCAGCACAGTGACTCTGCACTCGGCCACGGGTTGTTGGGAGCGCTGGCGCGTCGCTCCATACGTGCGCGGCGTGCGCAGCGTAAAGATGTGTTTTCGTGGGGTTTTAAATTCCACAGGGTTTCATCACTTTGTCATTATCTCCGACTGTAGATATCTGGACAGCGTCAGCCGCCGAGGCCGCTGCCGAGCCACGCACTGTCACAGAACGATTAGTCCGGCGCACAAAAGGACGTCCTCCGTCGTCCTGCTCCGCTCGCCACACTTGTCCGTGCACGTGGAGCGTCCAAATCAAATACTCAAAAAAAAAAAAAAAAGACCCAGCCATGAAGAATAACACGGGAATGTCCATTGATTCATTGGATTGATTTATTAACCCACGGAACAAACTCCAGCTGAAGTTAACTTGGATGACTTGGCTGCTTGTCGTGTGTGTGTGTGTGTGTGTGTGTGAGTGTGTGTGTGTGCGTGTGTGTGTGTGTGTGTGTGCGTGCGTGCGTGCGTGTGTGTGTGCGTGCGTGTTGGGTACAAGACCCTTAACTGAATCGCAATCTCATTTTTTGTTCTGTACACGTTTTAAGAATGACAGACCCCTCAGGCTTATAATGCTGTCTGGCTCCTCTGTCGCTGGCTCCGTCTCTCCCTCTCTCTGGCTCTGTTTCTCCTCTCTCACTCTCTCTCTCTCTCTCTCACACACACACACACACACACACACACACACACACGCGCGCACACACACACAAGCCACCCTGTTTCTATCTCACAGGCACAAATTATTTTGATTTCCTCTACGTTAACATCCACCTTACTCGGGAGGGTTTTATGAATGCTGGAGCTCTCCTTTCTGCCACGCACGTTGGAGCCCTCCCTCCGAGAGGAGGCGTAACCAAACAAGCATTTTTAATTTTTTTTGTTCTGCCAGAATCATGTTCAGCCACATACTACATGCTAAGTTTGGTTGAGCTGGGAGTCTCCAGAACGCCGTCCGCTCCCAACAGTCGCTCAATTTGAGTCATGGAAACAACACGGGTGCAAGTGTAATTCAGCGCAAGTCTCCAAATGATCATTTTAATAGTCACTCTGCTGCAAACACAGTTAATGAACCTCGGCTTAAGCAGCCGGTGTCACAGCCTTAGGCCAAATGCCACATGGTGTCTTAGAGCTTTGGACTGGTTTTAATCATGGCCCGGGGCTTTCCGTCAATAGTACAAGTCCTTTAAACACACACAGAAACTCCTCTATCTGCTCTGACTTTGTGTGTGTGTGTGTGTGGTTGGGTGGTTGTGCGGGCGGTTGTGCGGGTGGTTGTGCGGGTGTGGGTGTGTGTGTGTGTGTTATTCGGCGGAGTGGCTTTGGTGGTCATTGGGATCGGTTTTTAACTTTAATTCTAAATGAAAAGGTTCCAAGCAAATGCCTCCATTACGCCTGACCCCTGACCCCTGAGCCCCGAGCGAAACGAGCCGTCTCTGGTCTCGAGCCGGCGGCCGGAGGGGGGCGGCTCCAAATAAACACATTGTGTGTTTTTTTTATTAAGCGATGCCACTATCGGCATTAGACATGTTAGAGTTTGGAATTGGAGTTCAGCACGTTTGCTGTTAAGTATCAACTTGAGGACGAGTCCAACGGTTTCCACATGTTCATGACTAACATAAAGTAGTGACGGGGACGAGCGATCCCTCCCTCCATGAGTTCAAGAAGTGGATTTGCAAAATTTTCTCTCTAGTCTTACAAATCCTTAAACTTTTCTTCTTCCATTATTTTTTTTTTTTTTGATTGCTCGGGGGTACGGTCGTAGCCCATACTTGACTAAATTGAAGTCATCTATAATTTTTTTTTAAGAAAAAGGTTGTTGTCCTCAGTGACTACATTACATTTGAAGCAATGTAAGAACCCATCGTACGACACATGTAGATCCTGTTTTTCCCGGTATTCATCGTCCAACGTGTGAAAATCATTTGAACATTCTTTGGTGACGCTTATGGGGAAATGTTCAGAGGAATAAGTCTTGGAAAGTGACTTTCGGAATTTTCCTGGTGGTATTATTATTTTTTTTGCTGCTGTTGTTTCCTTGGCGAGCCAGCGACATAATAGCACCCATGAATTGAAATCGTCTTGTGCAGTGCACCAAAGTCTTTAAAATATTTTGCGGCGAGGAGGATCACTGTGGGAAGCTCCATGTTGTATGGAGCCAGAGATGTTCCCATTCGTCACGCGGAGCCGTTTTCACATGTCACCCTGACAGATAAAATATAGCGTGGTTATTTGGGGACGGTGGTGCCTCTTTGTCGCCTCCGTCATGGTTGGTGTGTAGCTGCAGTGTGTGCGCCTGCCAGTGTGCGCCTTCAGCCCATTCTGCAGCGTGTGGTGATCTGTTTTATGGTGAACTAATTTTGATCGTATTATCTTTTTCTTTATTCCGTGTTTTTCAAATTCGAGGAAAACTCAGCGGTTGTATGTGGGTTTTAATTAAAGGAGAGGGTAAAGCGTTTGCTGAGGAATGGCTAACTTGTTGGAAATAGTAAGTATGTCGTAGGTTACCTTGTAGAAAGAACGAGTACAATTTCAAATCCTACATTCTAAAATTGAACCCATTATTTGTATTGAAACTGAGCAGAACACCACAATCTTTCTCAGTGGGACGTTTCGGTTAAAATAAAAATGATTTATGTTCCATCATAAATAAACAAGCAACTCTGCATTCTCCCGCATAAAGTAAATTATGTTCATTTTAACTGAAACGTCCCCCCCCGGAAACATTGCGGTGTTTTGAACACACCAGGCATGTGTTCGGTGTCAATAAATTGATATTTTTGATTTCACCAATAGACAGTTCACAAGCTGACACTGACTTTTTATTGCATGGAAAAAAGACAAAGTTTAAAGCCGAAGCCTGAAAAAAAAACAATGAAAAATTTGTTTTATTACATTGTTCCGTGAGTGTGTGTGTGTGTGTGTGCGTGCTTGCGTGCTTGTGCGTGTGTGCGCATATTGGCCCTGTACAACACAATTGATTTGATATACATCCGGCATCGATAGGTGTATGGATAACGTACTGCATATTGAACACAAACTTGGATTATAACCACGTGATATTTGTTGGATGGCAACTCTGTCGCATTCTGCGGTCGACGTTGATCCTCTAATAAATAGTTTGGTTCTAGTAAAACGAGTCAGAGATGATAATTAGTGACGCGGTGAAATGCACAAATGGGAAACACTGACATTTTTACGCCATGTGTTGGAATCAGGGAGGGTCACTGGTATGGATGCCCCGGGACAGCATGACGGAGTGTGTGTGTGTGTGTGTGTGTGTGTGTGTGTGTGTGTGTGTGTGTGTGTGTGTGTGTGTGTGTGTGTGTGTGTGTGTGTGTGTGTGTGTGTGTGTGTGTGTGTGTGTGTGTGTGTGTGTGTGTGTGTGTGTGCGTGCGTGCGTGTGTGTACAACACCACACGACCCAATCTGACCTGACACAGCTCGGTCCCATAAAGGCAGCATTGAAACCTGGCGGCTCCGAGACACAGCACCGCTTTTGTTGCCAGGCCTTAGGTGCTGCTGAGAGGGAGGAGGGGTTGAGAGTCAGAGAGAGGGGGGGGGGGGGGGGAGTTAAAGAGACGGAGAGAGGAAGAGAGAGAGAGGAAGGGGGGGGCGGGTAGGGAAAGGGGGTTAGAGCTCGGGAGAGAGGGATGGAGAGAGGGGGTGGGGAGAAGGGAGAGGGAGAGGGGGAAGATGAGAGAGGGAAAGGGGAGGGAGAGATGGAGAGAGAGTAGGGGGAGGGAGGGGGAGAGGGTTAGAGGGAGGGGGAGAGAGAGAGCGAGAGAGAGGGAGAAAGAGAGGGTAAGGAGAAGGAGAGAGAGACTTGACTTTTAAGGCTCCTTTATTTTCATTAAGTTTGAGGGGGAGAGAGAGAGAGAGAGAGAGAGAGAGAGAGAGAGAGCACGAGGGAGGTTGCCCAGGCTGTTGTGACTCATTAGAAAGAAATAAAACTGCACCTTGGCCCCGCTGTGTGTTATTTATTAGTTTAATGGGGAAAATAAAAGACAGGTTTTGTTTTTTTTCTCATTCTCATGTACGTCTTCTCTGGCCAGTGTGCCGGCCCCCGCCAACACGCACACGCGCAGACACGCACGCACACACACACACGCACACACACGCAAACACACACACACACATACACACACACGCACATCAGCCGTCCACTCCATGCTGTTTTACCACAGTCCGTCCCTTCTCATATTAATCCACTCTCCAATGTGGGACTGATTAATACGGCTCCACTCGCTCCTTCCACATGCTCCACCAGATGCCTGAACCTAACTACTTCCTACGCTCCCTCCTTCTCTGCCCGTTTCCTGCTCTTTACTGGTTTCAAACTGGTCCTTCACACATTTTTCGGTCGTTCGTCTTCCTGCTTGAACAGTCAATGAGTCCTCTGGAAATAAGGCGACTCCGGGAGGGGGGCGGGGAGCGGACGGGCGCTCGCTCCCATATTTACTTCTTCGTCCTTCAAGGTCAATTGCAGCTTTTAATGGAGCCTCAGTGCGCGTGAAAGCGCCGCGCGTCCCACTGATTACTCGCCCGTAAACACGATCAAAGTCAGCGAACATCTGCGGGTGTTTGCGTGTCAGCTGCGCGTCTGCGCTCTGTGTTTCTTGGTCGGCGCGGCGGTGTGAGCGCACATGTTTGTAGGCTCTGACTTTTGCACACCGATGCATGTTTGCAATCATTTTGCAATCGTTTCGGCTTTCTGCGAGACGTGCGCTTGAGGGGCTTTGATTTTTTTTTTTTGTAAGGGCGCCGGCGCTCTTCGCTCCGCTTGTGAAGTCCAAACCGGTCTTCGCAAGGAAAGCAGGACGAGCATTTCAAGACAAAATGCGTCATCCAGTGAATCATGGCTTTACAAAATGACAACAAGAATAAATCAGCCCGGTGAGCTGTTTGTGTGTGCAAGTGTGCACATTGGTGTGGTTTGGGGGGCCGTGCTTGGGAAGGAGCGGCTATTGTCATTGGTAGAGCCGGCAGGGGGAGATTACCAGGATGCGGTGATGCCCGTTCCTCAGCTTCGGAGGTCGGTTGTTTGTGCTGGAATTCCGTAAAAAAATAAAATTCAATTCTCTTCGACTATTTCTGCCAATGGGAAACTTGCTTTCCCACCAAAAATTGATCATTAAAATCAAAATGATATAAAACAAGGATCGTTGCGAAGAATTTGATGACGGTGTGTGTGTGTGTGTGTGTGTGTGTGTGTGTGTGTGTGTGTGTGTGTGTGTGTGTGTGTGTGTGTGTGTGTGTGTGTGTGTGTGTGTGTGTGTGTGTGTGTGTTTGCGCGCGTATGTGTGTGTGTGTGTGTGTGTGTGAAAGTGAGGATGCATTTATGTCTCTGCCCTCGCCAGGAGCCCTCGCTGGCCCCACATGTGGAACAGTTTACTCTAAATGAACGGTGGTCTGAGCCGCCCTTCGGGGGGAAGACTGAAGGTCTGTTAATGAGCTGCAAGCGGCCACAGCGAGCACAAGGTGGGAGCTGCCATCTGGACACTCGCGGGTACCAGCCTCGTGGGACGATTCGTTCGCGGCGAGCCGATTAGTTCGCGGCGAACCGACCCTCTCGACGTCGGGAGTCACTCGGCAACCGTGGCCGGGCGGGTCTCCGCCGGCGCTCGGCGCTCCCTCGCTCGCCAACCGAACCCGAAACGACAGTGTCGGAAAAACCTTTTCACCGGGCCGCTCGTCGAGGACAGGATCTCAAAAAAAGAGCCGACCCTTTCATCGAAAAAGCGGCTGAGCGACAGGGAGAGAATGATTTTGATTGACACTCTTTGATTTTAGGACCTCGTCTGTTATTTTTAGCCCCCTCAATGTGCTTCCCTCCCTCTCTCCTCCTCTCTGACGTCGCCGTCCGTCCGTGGTCTTCGATTGTGAGGCTAAATCGGGCCCCGAAACGACAGGACATTCTTTGGTAGCGCTGTGTTTGCTGCTGGCCCCACCAAAAAGAGAACGTGACTCCGCCTTTCTCCAAGGACTCCTGACTCCGAAATGCTCTGGAGGATGAGGCGGTAATGGGGAAAGAGGGGAAGGAGGGAGTCCTCTGGCTCTTTGGGCTCCGTGACAGGGACAGGCGAGCGCAGAGGAGCTGACTTTCTCCAACCCCGCGAGCTGATCGCCGCTCCCCTGGCTCGGGTTGTGGCGGCGGGGGGAGGCGTCGTGGGCATTGTGGGATTTTGTTCCCTCCGTGGCGTTATTCTGAAGGGTTAATTGTGCCCCCCTTTTGTGGCAGGCTGGCAGGCGGGACTCTGGCAGGCTCGAGAGTCAGGCTGACGGAGGGAACAGAGAGACCCTTCATAGTACACGTCTGCTTATTGAAATCATATGGCATGGGGCTGAAATCATTGCACTGTCAAGACGGTCACAATGTGAGAAAAAAGCCTTCATGCCTCCTCTTCCTGTTCTGTTTTTTTTGTCCGTAACACGCTGTTCTGTCCGTCTACCCAAGGTCTACCTTTTCATTTAGCTGATGGAAGAGATTCCTCCCTCTCTCTCATGCTTCCTATGCCTCCCTCTTGCTTTCGCCTCGTTTCTGCTCCTAACGTGTTGGGGTTGTGAAGAGTCACCATAACTGTCATAATTGCGTTGATTGGACCCGAGCGTGTTAAAGTTTGGATGTTTTTTTGTATTTCTGTTTCCTAGGTCTTGATGCGATACTTGACCACAGCCCCACAACTTCTCCTTCCTTCCCCTACAGACCGCTGTCCCGCTGCCGCCCGCTCGTCTCTTGGCCGGCCGTCCACCCCCGGCGCTCCGGCCCGGATGGGACCGGAGCCCCCGAAAGGCACCGCGCTCCACTGGCACAGACACAGCGAGACAGGCCAATAGACCCAAACCTGGACCACCCACTGTCCCGTCTCGCCATGGCAACCAACAGGGAACGGCAGGTGGGTCACATGACCCGCTTCCCACCTGCTGTTTACCCCTTCGCCTTCAACTCCATGCGAAGCCACTCCCCCTTCGACCTGCTGGCCAATAGCAGCCTGTTCGGCCGCTTCGGAGCAGACCTCCCAAAAGAGATGGCCGCTTTATGTAAGTTAAGAATGTTCTTTTATCATTTTTGTAATGTAATTTTTCAATTTCGATGGCAGTTGTGGTCGTGATGCCCCAATTTAATTTGATCTTTATTCCTCGCGGATTATGACAGACTGCGCTTGGATCTCAAAATAAAGACGTTCCCGTCTCCGCAGCAGCAGCTATTTTAAACAACTTTGCCTTTCACGTCGTTATTACAGCGGGGCCATAATTGCGGTGCTTAAATGGGGTTTACTCGTCAACTCAGCGCGGTTCGTGGAACTCTGTGATTAAGCCGCGCGTCGCCGTCCGCTGGAAACGGCTGCAAGTCTGTGGCGGCTCATTTCCTAATTGCATTCACGATGGCATTCGCAACTGTCGCGGAGTTTGCCCTGAAGCCGGACGCGTCAGTTGAAAAGCGCCGTTCTCGGCACTAACGCGCACTCCTTTTCTGACGCCGGCGCCGTAACCGCGGTTTTCACGTCTAGCGCTACCAGACACGCGTGAAGCGCGGTCGGGCCGAGCACCCTGTACGCTATCCTTCATACCAACATCAACATGGTTTGTGTCGTACATACTCAGCCGGGAAAGTGAGACATTTCCAAGGCGTTGGATGAAGGATTCGAGGGGCGCGTCCACACCCTTCGGTCGCTGGCAGGCGGCAATTTTCTTGTCCGTTTAACTGTTTTGGCCGCAGCACCTCCCTCTGCTTTCTGCCTGCCTGTGCGCTCATCTCGTCTCACCCCAAACCCGTCGATGGGCTCGGATGGCACGCAGATGCCTGTCGCTTGACCGGTCGCCGGGGCCAAAATTGAGACGAGCATTGTTGGTTCTTTGCCAATCCATCGCACACATTTCCCCCCCACAATGTCCCCTCCTAAACTCCCACCCCCCCGAAACTTGTTCCGAGTGTTCTGATGTTCTTCCAGGACGTGGGGGGCTGACCCAAAATTACCCACAATTTTAGGAGGTTGTAGTGTGGAAGACGCCAAAAACAAAAGAATTGAAAAACATAGGCTGTGAAAAGGATAAAGTTCGGAATATTTCTGTGAAGTTCAGCGATCCATTATTGTCGCCACATACTCCCATTTTTGAGAGGGGTGGAGGGGAGAAGAAAGAGGAGAAAGTAAGAAAGAGTTTACTGTTTAAAAACTGGCTCAGGCCTCCTGGAAAGCGGGGTTTTTCCATGTGGTGGAGCAGGCGGTTTGCACAAAGCTGGCCGGGCTGGCCGGCCTCCACTCTGCAGAGGAAGCTAACATAACAAGGCCCCTTTTATTATCTGCTGCCGTTCAGGAAGGTAGATTTAATAATTACACATTAAAAATGGCTTTAGAAAAATAGACTGGAGGAATGGAGGATCTGAAATGCTTACTTGTTTGAAGTCGGGGAACTTTGTGTAACAGTCGGAGCTTCCGTTTATGTTCACAGGGGGTGCTGTCGTTCTATAATGTACGTGTAAGAGTATTTAAATCAAAAGTCAAAATACATCTAATCACGGGTCTGTGTCCCTGCATCTCTTTAACACTCATCTGGAGGCTCAACAGCATTTTTTTGTCGTCTGATCGCTATTGTTCTGAACCATGTGCTGGTTGATGCACCAGCCGTGTGTTTGTGCTTTAAGTGTTAAATATAGCTGAAATTTCACGTTTTTTGTTATTATATGATTATTACCCATCATTTAACAGTGCTGAACTTAATTGTTTTTTTTATTAAACACAAGGACACTTTTTTCTCCAAACTGAATCTTTAAAAAGTCAGAGCTGAAGGTGTTTCTATGTTAATGAGAAGAAACACCTTCAGGTCTTCATGAAAACAGCATGTCTCTAACAAGACAAATAAACATGCTCTGCAGTTATGAGAAGCACAAACAAGACACCAAACACACGCAATCTGGAAGCGCCATAAAAACCAGCCATTGGATCAACCTTTGGAAGTGAGCGATTGTGAAAGCCATTTATTTTGCTATTCTTGGTATTTCTTTGGAGCTGAACCAATGACTCCGATCCAAGTGTTATCGTTCCAGTGCCACTAGGTGACCATTCAGGTGGTTGTTTGTTTTCTCTGCCAGCTTCATGTCCATCACTAGCCCCCCCCTCTCCCCCTGTGTTAATCCTGAGGGG
This sequence comes from Zeus faber, assembly GCF_960531495.2. Taxonomy (NCBI): domain Eukaryota; kingdom Metazoa; phylum Chordata; class Actinopteri; order Zeiformes; family Zeidae; genus Zeus; species Zeus faber. The sequence continues at coordinate 31,924,507 of NC_137192.1, read as the reverse complement.
GGCATCCCACTGAGATGTTGAAAAAGACAGAAACATGCTGGCCGGATGGGCTTTGGAACACTTTCTAAATAGATAAATAAAAAAGAAAACAGGCCACATCCAGAATGCAGCGGGGACACACACACACACAGACACACACACACACACACACACACACACACACACACACACACATATACAGGCATACAGGTATAAGGTGTAGGCTAAACACAAAACTCAGAATTAAGCCTGGAGATTTTTCACTTGTTTCATTTTGCTGCTGCATGCCTGCAAGTGTCCCAGAAACACCTTTTTATTTGCGTGCACCACTGTGGGTATTATTTACGGTTTGTTTATACAGAAACAAGTTTGTACAGCCCTTCACAACCTTTAATACAGGCATCAGGTGTGGAAAGACCTGTCTGTAAGGGTGTGTGTGTGTGTGTGTGTGTGTGTGTGTGTGTGTGTGTGTGTGTGTGTGTGTGTGTGTGCGTGTGTGCGTGTGCGCGTGTGCGTGTTCATGCGTGCGTGCGTGTGTGCGTCTGCTGGCTGAGCCTCTGTTATCTGTGGGCCATTATCTGGAGTCTTTAAAGCCAATGATAGGGAGTCCAGCAGACTACCTGACTCAATTAGTGATTACATCTCTGCCCTGCTGCTTTTCAGGCTCCTTCTCTGTTTATCTGCCTCCAACTATCTCTCCCTCTCTCTGCCGCACTATCTCCCAGAGAGATAGAGAGATAACAGAGAAGTTGTCCTTTTTAAAAAAAATTCGTAGGTGTTTTTCACGGCTTGG
>NC_137192.1:31906235-31921235 GCF_960531495.2 Zeus faber | reverse complement strand
GAGAGAGGGAGGGAGGGAGGGAGGGAAGGACAGAGAGAGCATTTGTAAACACAAAATCCTGATTTAGAGATTTGGAAGCAGATCAGACAACCATCTGCAAATTAAATCATAATGATAGGCTGTTCCAGCTTCAGAAATATGTGTGTGATGTGTGTGTGTGTGTGTGTGTGTGTGTGTGTGTGTGTGTGTGTGTGTGTGTGTGTGTGTGTGTGTGTGTGTGTCTGCGTGCGTGTGCGTGTGTGTGTGTGTGTGTCTGCGTGCGTGTGCGTGTGTGTGTGTGTGTGTGTGTGTGTGTGTGTGTGTGTCTGCGTGCGTGTGCGTGTGTGTGTGTGTGTGTGTCTGCGTGCGTGTGCGTGTGTATGTGTGTGTGTGTGTGTGTGTGTAGTCCGTCCATTTCTCCGTGTGTGGTAGTTGTGTCACTGTGCTTTGTTCCAGTGCCCACATCAACCTCTGGGTGGTGCTCACCGCCCAGTGTAGCACCCCCCCCCCCCCCCACCCCCCCACCCCACACACACACACACACACCTCCTGTTCCCCACTCAAGATGTGAGTTGTGAAAACCCTCTCTGACTTCTGCGTCTCTCAACACCTTCCTCCCTGGCTCCCAACAGGCCGTGCAGTGTCACCTCGCTGGTGCAGGTTGTTGTTCTTCGTTTGGCTGCAGCAGCAACAGAGGGAAAGTAAAATGACCCAGAGGGAGAACAGAAAGGAGCGGGCGGGTTGGGGAGATGCACACTATTTGTTTTCATTTGCAGAATATGAAATATGAAGAGGCAAAGCCGAAAGGCAGAGAGAGAAATATTAGGGAGTGTGTGGTGGTGGTGGTGGTGGGTGGGGTGGGTTGTAATGCGACCAATCGGAGGCCGGCAGGGCTCTTTGCCCCGCCCCCTCCCTTCCTCTCTTCCAATGCCCCGCCCACTTGGTGTGTGCTGAGAAAGCATGCAGTCTGGGAGCACTACAGTGTCACTTGGCTGAGTGTGAGACAGAGGGGGGCCCAGAGCAGAGTTTAGATCACTTACCATCCAGGACTGAGGGAGAGAGAGAGAGGGAAAGGAAGGAGGGAAAGACAGAAAGAAAGAAATAAAGAAAGAAAGAAAGAAGGGAAGTTTGGGTTGTGATGCAGTGAAGAAGGACCACCTCAAAAGCCTGAGAGAGCGAGAGAGAGAGAGAGGGAGAGGGCAGGCAGTCAGAAGTACCACAGGGGAGTAAGGCAGGGGCCACAGACAGACGTAGAGCACCTGGACCCGGCTCGCCCTGATCAGGAGGGAGACTGGTCCACACAGCGACCCACTCGCCCACTCTCCTACTTTCTCTGGTCAAAGCCCCCCTGAAGTTGTGGCTTTTAGCCGAGCAGATCCAGGGAACACGAGCGGCGGCGGTTTTTCGGCGTACTGCTGCAAAGTAAGACAGCGGACATGTTTGACTGCATGGAGGCTCTGGGGCTCGGCCCGCGGCCCCTCTTCGACGTGTCCGGCCAGGGCTCCTGCATGCTGGGCAAGGCCCCCTTCTTCTCCGGCCTGGACCCCTTCGCCTGGTCCGGGGCTGGGAGCATACAATGTAAGTAGAGATCCTGCCGTGTAACTCTGTATCAGACCAGACCTGTGTGTGTGTGTGTGTGTGTGTGTGTGTGTGTGTGTGTGTGTGAGAGAGAGTTCTTATCAGAGTTCTGGTGGTGTTATCATAGAGCCCTCTCCACAGGAAGAGTCAGATTCCATTCAATTCTATGTACCCATTCTCACCCTCTGGCTTGTTTGTTTATGTGCCTAGTGTGTGTGTGTGTGTGTGTGTGTGTGTAAGTGTGTGTGTGTGTGTGTGTGTGTGTGTGTGTTGGTGTGTGTTGGTGTGTCGGTGGGTTCGTATTTATTCAGCATCATGTTTCTTTTCACTTTGAATGACTTCACATAAATGGCAGCCCTCAGACTATATCGGCCATGACCTTGCAATTCACCCAGAATGGAATGGGCAAAGTCAGAACCAGCATTGGCAGATGGAATGGGTATGGTATAGTGTGACGGATTATACAGCCAATAGCCTTCAGATACACCACGTCCAAACAGTTCAAGTGTTAACGGTTTAACACATTAAGACAAGCACCCAAAGGCTTGAGCCCCGAAATGCTCAGAGCCTATTTTCTGCTGCACCTTACACCTCAGGATTCACACACACACACACACACACACACACACACAAACACACACACACACACACACACACACAAACTTTCAGTTCGATCCCAAAAGTTCTCTACGATGCATCTTCCCTCTGTAACGTGTAATCGTCGATAATCGTGTCCTCAGTAAATATTAACGTGGCCCCGCCCGCCCCTCTATACTAATGATGATAGATGAGCAGCGAGGGTGCGAGGTCACACCGTTGCCGGTCGGAACGCGCTACTTATAACAAATAGAGAATAGAGAATGCAAAAATGCAAAACACATTGCACAAATGTCAACAAATACATCATTTTGTTGAGTTTACCTTATTTCCCGTCACTTCTTAATGCTGCAACTCAAATCATGAATTTTGAGCCCGACATTTTAGTCCACTGGAGGCCTGCTGGAAACAGGATAAATATCAGTAAAATTGATGTTAAGATAAAAAAAAATAAAGGAATGAAAGGAGCCAGAGAACAAAATAGATGTTGAAAGGATTTGGTGGAACAGAGCAGAGGCCTTGGATTCTGGCTGTGGCTTTCTGCTGGAACTCCCACTGTCCTGCGTAAGACGTTAACAGTGACAGACAAAGGCGGCCAGAAGGTGTGAGTCTGTTTTGCTATTCGCGCCACCTTTCTTCCATTGTTCCCCTTTGAAACGGAGGAGCTCAGCGGAGACTCGGTCAATCTTTCATAAACATGAGAGCGATCCAACCCTGCGCTGGCACAGCTGCACTGCCGCTGTGCTGGAGAGAGGTCGGGATATTGTTTTTACCCCCTTTCCAAGATAAAACGGATTGGCACAAATGTAAAATTTTTATTTTATTTTTTCAGAAAAAAAAATCTATTATATTTTCTCTTAATTTTTATATATATATATATATATATATATATATATATATATATATATATATATATATATATATATATATATATATATATATATTTTGTATTACAAACTTCAAATAAAAAAAAAAAAAAGATTTTTACACAAATCCAATTCAAATTTAAAATATATTTCTTAAATTATATTTCTGTGTAATACAGTATATTATCCTAATATATTTTAAATTAAAATCAAATATTTGAATCTCATACCCACTGACCCTTTTGCATTCCGTTAAATGCCTGGATCAGTCCCGTATCAGATTTATCTTGGTTTAAATCTTAACCATTCACAATCTTGTTCTTTTTTATTTCTCTTCCCTTTCTTCGCGTCTAAAATAAACCCTCCTCCCGTCAGTGTCGCGGCGCAGCGTTGCCAGACCTGACCAGGATTTCAACACGTCTTTTATCACACAGTAAACCTACACCGTGTAATCCCATGCTCCTTTGCACAGCAATAAGTTTGCCTCTCAATATCGCGCCAAGTCGTCCTGTCCTGTTGCACTCCGCGGATCTACATTCTTAACAATATTTGTTCTTTACCTCTTTTTTATTCTTTTTTATTTTTTTGCACACAATCACTTTCCTCTGTGTGTTGGGGGGGGGGGGGGGGGTCTTTTCCTGTGTTTTTATGTGCGGCGGTTCAGGACCTCTCTGCCTTCCTTTGTTTCAGTGTCAGGCGGTGTTAAAGGGAGCGCAGGGCGGCCACCCTGCCGCTGTCTCTGCCGTCGCTTCCTCCTGCCGGGAAGGACAGCGTCTCCTCCGTGAGACGTTCGTGCCGGCGTCGCTCCGGCGTTCCCTTCTCTCCGCTCACGTCAGCTTTCGCGCCCTCGCTGCCTCTCCCCTCGCTGCCTCTGTCCTCGCTGTCTCTCCCCTCGCTGCCTCTCCCCTCGCTGCCTCTCCCCTCGCTGGGTCCATTTCTTCGTGTCCGTGCGATACGGAAACGGAAACAAATCGGTCTTTGGATCAACTCAAAGAAGAAAAGAAAAAAAAAAAAACTAACCCTAACCCGTCCCCAGACCTACCCCATTTAAAATGGAGAAATGAATCACATTTCAACTTGAGAAAACCAAAACAACATACCTTTAACGAATGAAAGCAGCGTTTTTAAGATACAATTTCTCCCAACCAATGTTTCTTTGTTCTATCCTTTACTCATCTTACATTGACTGTGTTCCGCAGCCAAACGCTTTTAATTATGCAATTACAATTACAAAAGGATCAATTTAGAGATTAGTGTGTGTGTGTGTGTGCGTGTGTGTGTGTGTGTGTGTGTGGCAGTGAATTTGAAAGGGAAGGGGTGGGGGCGGGGGTGGGGGTTGCCCTGGAACTCTTCATATCCAAATGTTTCCTCCTGGAGGGGAGCGGCTCAGGCACCTTCTTCCCCTAAAAACGCTGTCTTCAAAGCCTCCCGACGGCCTTCAGAACTCCGTATCACATTGTAAATGAACAATCGACCACGTTGGCTGGTACAATGAGCCGAGCGCTGCCGCGGGGGGGAGGGGGGTGGGGGCCCGGCATGAGAAACTTTTGGTAGCTATTCCGGGATCAAAACAGAGCGAGGGCGTCCCGAGGGAGGGTCCGAGCGAGAGGAACATGGAACCCCACCCCAGCGCGGACGTCGGGGTCGGTTTCGGGAAAAGAAAAATCGCGTGGATCGCCCGGGCGAACGCAGGGCGACCCGGAGCCCGAACGGCCGCCGCGAGCCGATGCCAACCGAATGTCTGCCCGCGGGCCCGGTCCCCCCCCCCCCCCCCCCCCCCCCGGCGTGCCACCCGCGGCCGATGAGAAAGGAACCAAAGTTTGGCGTCCAAACAACCCCCGTGAACCTGAATGTTGGAATCGCCCCATCTAGAGTCGTCTCTTTTGTTTGGTCAGAAGCCTCTTTTGTTCGGGGCTCCCCGCAGACACAGAGAGGAGATTAGCCCGCGTTGTTGTGTTGTTGCCGCGCGTGGTCGGATGGGAGCGCGTTTCGGTCGCTCTGCCCCTAAATCTGTTTGTTTAGTGCGTGTCTCTTCCGCCCCCCCCCCTCCCTTTCTCTCTCTTTTTGCTCCGTTTGTCCGTCTCTATTCAAATTTTTGTTCTTGGCAACACGCGTTTTCCTGATCTCATTTTGGAATGAGTGCCGTTCTGACGCTGCCGCGAGTAAGGAAAGCCCCCGATCTGAAGGCTGCGTTTGAGGGGTGGATTCACTTATCAGATTGCAGTATGGAAGGATTTATCGACTCATTGCCTCTATTGATCGCTCCAAATAGCGTCCGGGCTCTACGGGCCTGTTGGAGGGCAAGGCTCCAGAAGCGCTTAATGGTCTCCTGACTTCTCGCTCCAAAACTCTCCTAAGCCTCAAATTTCGCCGAGCACGAGTGCGGAGACGCAACACGTATCACTCCCTATTTTTGATCGTCCGGATTCGCAGTGGCGATAGCGCGGCGCCAGCCCGCACAGCGCCGTAAACCCCACGCGCCTCGCCAGGGTGTTGTCCGGTCCGTCTTGTTCTGACTCGTTCTGGCGATGGGGTTTCCGTAGCCGCGCTTTTTTTTTTTTTTTTTTACCGTCCCGCCTCCGCCGAGGCAGACGGAGGTCCTGGGTGTGGTTTTATTTTTCGCTTGGTTTTTGTGTCCTACACCCTTTGGCCTCGGCACATCGCTTTCGATGGTATGAAAAAAAAAAAAAAAAAAAAAAAAAAAAAAAAAGTGCCTGGGGTGCAAATCCCGTGGGTTTATTAAGCGTTTTTTTGGTTTTCTCTCAGTTCAGTTTAGCAGGTGATTGCGTTGGTCTTATTTCCTCACCGTACCTGGAGTCACTTCCATCGAATTTGTGCGTGAGATTGTGTGGAATATTTCGCCGTGTGTGGCTCCTGTCCTGCAGCCGAAACCAAACGTCGAAACACATCCACGTCTCACAGCAGGACACCCTGTACCCGTGGTGATGGATGAGGCGACTCATCTTAATTAAATAACCTATGCTCGAAAAGCCACCCCCCCCCGCAGAGGCAACGCCACGAGTCTCACTCGTGTCCGAACGCCGATGGATTATTATATATTTTTTTTTTATTGCGCAAAAAACGTCCGTGGAACACGCCGTCCTACACTTGCGACGGATCACACTGTCTCACGCTCCCGCATGTACGCAAACGTCAAACGGACAGGTTGTGTTTTACTTTCGGGCCTTCGGGGAGGCAGCACCGATCTGGGTTTGTGGGTTAAACCGGCTGTGGAGACGGGGTCCACAACTGCACGTCTTGTGCAAAGATCTGCTTTCACTTTCCACTAGTGTGTGTGTGTGTGTGTGTGTGTGTGTGTGTGTGTGTGTGTGTGTGCGTGCGCGCGAGACTGTTGAAGTCCATGCAGCCGCTCAAGTGTAACTCTGCCACCCCCCTCCTCCCCCAATCCCTCCCATCCTCCCACGACGGCGCGTTCGGTGCTGCTGTTTTTATGGAGCCATCTCCTGGACAGTAGCCCGCTTTTCACAGCCTTTCCTTTGAAAGGGCCCAAGCCAATGACAGGAAGAACTCCTCCTCCTCCTCCTGCGGGGCAGGAAGGCAGGACGGGGAAAGAGTGGATAGAGGGGACGGGGGGGGTGTTCTGGTGGTTATGGGACAGAATTGAGCTGGGGGAGGGGGCAGGGACACTGGTAGTGAACTTTACAAGAGCTAATGAAAGGGATTGTCACTAGAACCCCCCCACCGCCTCCACACCCTGACTGACATCCTGCCGCAGAAACGCCGATCACCGGGGCGAGCGACATGTGAAAGCCGGCTTTTCTTCCTCTCTCTCTCTCTCTCTCTTTTTCTCTCCCCCCCTCGCACGCGGCGCCCCGTAAAGCGTAAGCGGTCGCCGACCGGAGCGGCCGCCTCCGAGGATCCTGTTTCTGGCTCGACCGAGAGAAAGTCCTTCCTTTACCGTCTGTCTCTCACCTGGCCCCCCCCCCATTGGTTCCCTGTGTCGAGTCGGAGTCCAGAACCCCGTCCAAAGTTCGCTCCCGGCCTCATGCGCACACACTCAAAGCGCGCACACTCAAACACACACACACACGCGCTTGCAGTACTCGTGCGCTCTAGCACATTCCACGGGACTCTGCAAAACATTTTGCAGGGCAAAAAAAAAAAAAAAAAGGAGCCTGTGCAAAAAAACAAAACCAAAAAAAAAAAGTGTGTTTGCTATCCATAATGGACGGCTTGGAGTTCGTCTCACTGCCGAGGCTCGGACGGCGTCCAGGTCAAACCGAGGGCTTGCGCTTTCCACCGAGTGTGTTCTCGCGACTGACTGTCCGAGAGGATCGCGCGGTCAAACACGGCCCGTCTCAAAACGCCCAAGCAACGGAGCCGCGGGGAGGGGAACAAAACAGGGTATTTAATGGCGACCGCGGGGTCCCAAATGCCAGGATGTGAGGGGCCTTGGTCTCGGAGCCCTCGGGCCAAAGTCTAGTTCATTGACGTGCGGGAGCTGAGCTGGGATGCTCCCAGCCTCACGTCTGCACTATGGACTCTGTAAGTCACGCATGGAATGGAAACGGAAATGGGGGGGGAGGGAAAAAAAAAAAAAAAGAAGCCAAAACACACTCCTTTGCGTACGATCGTGTTCCTGTTCGCTCATGTGGAGCAGGATACTACAATTGGAACCGTGCGCGATTCTGACCCCGAGTCCGGGTGTAGGTTCTCCGCGGCACTTAGCGTGTGCGGCTCCACAGGTCCGCTCGGGGCAGAGCTGGAAATCGGGGCTGTGGCTGATTGTCCAAAGGTCCTTCTGTGCTTCCTTTCACCCCCCTCCGCGCTGACCACCCCCCCACCCGCCGGGCCAGGCCAAGCGGGGCGTCCGCACCGTGGGCAGGCGCCGCGCTGTTCGAGGCGGGACACCCGTGGGAAAGTGAGCGGGTACGCACGTGCGACGCGTCGGTGTCACTGGACCAACTCGCGGCGTGTTACTCCATGTCTTTTAGTGCCATTTGGCCGCGTTGAATGTTTTTTTATTTTTTATTAAACTCTTTACTTTTTTGGCGACGTCCCCCTTGGAACGTCTTGGCCCACGGGACTGAAATTCGGCCCACAGCCCCCCCCTCCCGTGAAGAAGTCCCGAGATTGCGGGCTGTTCGGCACTGATCAAGCGGAGCCTCGAGTTACGCCGGGGCCGCTGTTGTCCAAACAGCCATGTGTTGACCCGACAACAAACTGGGAGTAGAAGGGGAGGACACCGGGAGGAGTGGAATGAATGGATCGCCGTATGAGAGCCCTACGCGTTTTCCGTGGGAGGTGTCTGCGCGTTCGATGGAGTTCAAATGCAAGAAAGCGTCGGCGGGGAGGACAATAGTTCACGGTCGTGTTTTTTGTGCGTCGTGAAAAATGGGCGAAGAATCCACTTCCAGATGCGTCGCCTGGTTGAAAAGCGCGGAGTCAGGGCGTCTTTGTCCGACGGAGGAGCGCTGATTGATGTTGTGACACGCCGAAGAGGGGAGCTGTAGGTGGAGGAGCGAGAGGTATTTTCCTCAAAGCTCCGGCGCCGGGGCCACACTCAGTTCACGGCGATGACAGATCCTGACATCTTGGCTCCCTCTCTCCTTCTCGCTCTCCCTGCCAGGTAGTGCCCTGACGCCAGCAGCCCTCCCCCCTCCCTCCCTCCCTCCCTCCGTCTTCTGAGCTGGCTGCCTCGCTCCGCTGCGTCACCGTCCCCCCGCGCCCGCTCTCCGCAGCCCTCAGACGCTGTCAGTCAGCGGCTCTTCCCTGGCGCCAGATAGGGCTTCTCCGTTTCAGTAGCGGCCATTTCAACCGCTCGCTTTCGGCGGGGCCACTTCTATGCTGTCAGTGTTGCTGGATAAACACGAAACGCCGCTCAAGTTACAGCGTCACTCACCTGGGAGGCTCCGCCCCTTATCTGCCGGTCCACACACCTGGGCCATTGTGTGAGCTTTTCACACGTAAGAGGAAAGGTGCTAGTATTTGCGACCGGCACACAATGTCTTATAGTACAATTGCCTTTGCTATTCTTAGAATAGCTGTGTTCTATAGTTTTTGAGTGAGGGTAAATACGCCGGTTTTGAGAAATTTCGTATTTATCCTCATAGTATTCTTGTTCTGATTGTATGTAGACATGAGACATCATTCTGTTAATAACTGGAAAAAGTAAAGATGTTTTTGGAAAAAAAACAAAACATTTTTACAGGAAGTATATTGGGGTGCCAATCATGAAGCTGTGGTTCAGCTTTGGGATGTGAACCAGCATACATGGTATTGTCATTCCTCACTTCTCACCCTCTGAGTCATTACCACTAAGCAAATATACTATTGTCTCACCACTGGCTCACGAACTACATTTCCACTCCCACTCCCAGTTGTAGCGGCTCAGAAGCTGCCACGGCATTTGGCATTTCCCTGTCTACTCAAATGTCCATTGGTTCAATAAATCCAGCTCCAATAATGAATGCTTGCCGATGCATTGATTTGTTTTGGGAAGAAGAGAATGGAAAATAAAAATGTTAGAATGGAAAGCAACAGTTTTGTTTTTCTCCCTCAATTCAAATTCCGGTTCCATCGACTCCGCCAATTGAAAATAACAAAACAAAACAAATGCACTTTACAAAATGGTCGCAGGGAGAATGTGTAAGTTCTAAGAATATCCACTGTTGACCCGTCAAACAGTTAGTTTGCTGGCGAGGTAGCAGCTGCATGTTATGACCAGAGTGTGGACAAAACCCAACCACGGGCTGAATCAAAGTTAGAACCACAAATATTCACTGCACACATGAAAACACGGGCCAAGGTTGCGCAATCAAAATGTGAAATGTGTTATTTCTTTGTGAGTAACATCGTGGCCTTAACTTACTGGAGTTTAATGTGATGTAATGTTATGTTGTTTGGCACGCAGTAGTGCAAGAAAAGGGTCTAAATTTAGCGTTGGGCATTAGTCATTATGAAATGATTGTCCTGACTTGAAACTGAACCCTAAATATTGAGTTTTTGAACTGCTGTGTGTGTGTGTGTGTGTGTGGGTGTGTGCGTCTGTGTGGTGGTTGGCGGGCATAGTGAGAAGTGGAGTTTTCACATTCGCATTTCTTCAGTCAAGGTCAAAGTGAAATGGTCAGGATTTTATTTAACCTCTGCGGACAGTGGGAGTCTGTCCCCTGACTCACCTCCTCCTTTTCCTCTCTTTCTCCGTCCATTTGTCCCTCCTTTCTTTCGATGGGTTATTCTTTTATGCCTGCCCCCCCCCCCCGGCGTCTGTTGTTAATGACCAGCCCCCTATGTAGGCCGGGGGGTTCAGGTTGAGGTTTTTCTGGGGGCGGTGGGGTGGGGTGTACACCACATTTGGCCCTGTCCTGTGCTATCCATTGAGGTGGCAGGAGGGGCTGTGACTTTGGATTTTTGACCCCAGATTCTTGTTTTTTTTATTGGGAAGGGGATCCCAGGATGGAGCTGGGGATGTGAATAGCTACCCAAGGTGACTGGATCCCAATAAAGAACAGTCAGCCTGGCCAGGGGCCTCCCTCCCATCCCAGACACAACCTTTATGGGGCAACTTATGAGCCTGGCCCTCTATTAAACCTTGTCCACCCTGCACTGAGGAATTTAGGGCCAGGAAACAAGGGAGTTGGGGGTGGGGACAGGCAGAAGGAGGTGAAGTTGGGGTGACTGAAGGTAAAAGTTGAAAGCCACGCTATTCTTTTAGACACTAGTTTTAATGGGATGTGCATGAGGATCACTGGTTTTGTCATTTGCAAGTGGCGTCCAGGGCTCAGTTTGGGTGACAAACACCGCCGCTGTGTTTCGATAACTTTACACGGTTTATTTTCAGCAGCATTTTCAACAGCAGTTCAACGACTTTGCCTGTGGCCGGCAAATGGTGTTATATAGAGCGCCATCTTCCTAGCGAGACAGCGAGAAGGAACAATAAGAGACAGCCGAGCCTCATAAACACCCGGCTTCTGTTTGTTCACATGGGGCTGGAGGTATATGGGCAGGTCTGGTTGGATGGCCTTTCGAATAAAAATGCATGCTTGTGCATCCACCACACACACACACACACACACACACACACACACACACACACACACACACACACACACACATATGTGTACACACACACATTCAGATGTCAGTCAAAGAGACAACAGAGGTATGCAGCCCTCCCCCCAGTGAGGAGAAGCCAATCAAATCTCAGCTGCCAATCAGCATTTTATCAGCGGGGCCATCTGGCCATCAGCTAATTGTGTCTCTTTTAACTCCCTGTCAGTCAGCACTGCCACCCCTCCCTTTTCTCTTAAAAATTTCTGCCTTTGAGCTTCCCCTCAGAGTTGGCCCCAAAGGGTTAGCTGCAGGGGTTGGGGGGGTTGGAGGGGGTGTTGTTTGTTGACCACTCTTCCTTAATCAGCTGCTGTATGAGCCTCCATCAGGCTTTCAAAGACTTAAAGTCAACTAAAGTCAACGGGATTATGCTGTGACATAATGAAACACCCACAGAGCCTAAACGCATATCAAACCCCCCCCCTCCTCTCTGCAGCGGTGGAGACCCAGAGCACCAGCTCGGAGGAGATGGTGCCCAGCTCTCCCTCCCCTCCACCTCCCCCACGCGTCTACAAGCCCTGCTTTGTCTGCCAGGACAAGTCCTCCGGCTACCACTACGGAGTGAGCTCCTGTGAGGGCTGCAAGGTGAGCCAAACCTCGCGGCGCACGACAAAACGTCGGCTGAGCCGGCCGCGCAAAGAGGTGCCTTCGTAGGTCCGGGTTGAAGGCTGGAGGTGGAAAAAAATATATATATATATCAAGTCTTCCTTACAACTCTTATTGTCCCCGGAAAGCTCCCTGCACCAGGGCTATGTTTGTTGTTGAGCTGCCCTCTAGTGGTCAGTAACCACCATTACCCAGTGAAGTATTAGTGCGGGATTTTGTGTCCTTTCCTTTTGTTTTCAGGGTTTCTTTCGCCGCAGTATCCAAAAGAACATGGTGTACACCTGCCACAGAGACAAGAACTGTCAGATCAACAAAGTGACCCGCAACCGCTGCCAGTACTGCAGGCTGCAGAAATGCTTCGAGGTCGGCATGTCCAAAGAAGGTGAGAGAAGGGCCGGATGGCCATTACTAAACCGCCCCCCGTCCTTGTCGCCCCTTCCTTCCACATTCTCCTGCGAGCCATTTGGAGCTGGTTCGTGGGGATTTATGAAGGCACTGCCTGAGGTTCCCTCCTTAAGTGTAGGGACGAGCGTGTGAGGTAGTTTGTCGGGACACGGGACTGTTGTGTGCAGCTCCCTATTTGTCACCACCAGGCATCTAACGTCCGATCCCGTGTGGTTTGGGTGTTTAGCCGTGCGCAACGACAGGAACAAAAGGAAGAAGGACGTGAAGGAGGAGCCGGTGCTGCCGGAGAGCTACGAGCTGAGCGGGGAGCTGGAGGAGCTGGTCAATAAAGTCAGCAAGGCTCACCAGGAGACCTTCCCGTCCCTGTGCCAACTGGGCAAATACACCACAGTGAGCTCCGCACCAAACCCGTACGCACACGCAAACGCACGCACGCCGCAGCCAGGGCCGCTCACAACACGGGGCGCTCTTCCTCGCTCCACAGAACTCCAGCGCCGATCACCGAGTGCAGCTGGACCTGGGCCTGTGGGACAAGTTCAGCGAGCTGTCGACCAAGTGCATCATCAAGATCGTGGAGTTCGCCAAGAGACTGCCGGGCTTCACCACACTCACCATCGCCGACCAGATCACCCTGCTCAAATCGGCATGCCTGGACATCCTGGTACAATGCGCACGCCCTCCCGTCGTCACACCCCCTTGTCCTTTCCACACTCGTGCCGGTCGACACTGTGCCGCCCGCTCTGTTGTTTCAATCTCCTCTTCCTCCGTCACCCCATCCTACTCCTCCCTCTCTCTAGATGCTGAGGATCTGCACCCGCTACACCCCGGAGCAGGACACCATGACCTTTTCGGACGGCCTGACTCTCAACCGGACCCAGATGCACAACGCCGGCTTTGGCCCCCTCACGGACCTGGTGTTTGCCTTCGCCCGGCAGCTGTTGCCCCTGGAGATGGACGACACGGAGACCGGCCTCCTCAGCGCCATCTGCCTCATCTGCGGAGGTACTGCAGCCGGCGACGCGGTTGGTTTGTGCTTCGGGTGCTGGTGTTGGTTTTGGAACGGTTCCCACCAGCAGGCCTGTAGAGCACAGAGAGGTGTTTTCAGAGGCGGGTAGTGGACAGAACATTCGAGTACGCAGGGCCGTTTTGCTGCTCTAGGCAAACTGTCGACGGTGGAGGGGGGATGTGCTCGTACATGAGTGCAAGTTCTCTGTCTAGGTCTTAAAATATTCAAAAGAGGTGGGGTTTTCAAAAATTCCTATTCACTATTAATTTAAAGATGATATTAATGACACTGGCCGTCTGTCTCCCCTTTCCGCACACAGCGATAGCACAAATGTCTTCGCCAATATTTTGTGACATCATTTTTAATGCCATTTTTAATTATCATTTGTCCGAAAGCTCCTGACATCCCCTTACCACTTGGAGTCTGTTTGTGTCCGTCCGCATCCTCTTTTCCTTCAGACCGGATGGACCTGGAGGAGCCACACAAGGTGGACAAGTTGCAGGAGCCCCTGCTGGAGGCGCTGAAGATCTACGCCCGGCGCCGGCGCCCAGACAAGCCCCACATGTTCCCCCGGATGCTGATGAAGGTCACAGACCTTCGAGGGATCAGCACCAAGGGTCAGTCATGGCGCAGGACCCAGAAGGGGTTCCCTCCCAAATCGAGAGTTTAAATGAGTCCTAAATGCATCTTTCCATCGACCTGCAGGCGCCGAGAGAGCCATCACCCTGAAGATGGAGATCCCGGGCCCGATGCCCCCTCTGATCAGGGAGATGCTGGAGAACCCCGAGGCCTTCGAGGACAGCAGCAGCAGCAGCAGCAGCTCGGGGGAGGGCGCCGCGGCTCCCCCCCCGGCTCCCCCCGCCATCCAGGCCATCAAGAAGGAGCGGGAGGAGGAGGACGGCGGGCCTTCCACGTCCAGATCGGTGGACGAGGAGGAGGAGGGTGAGGAGGAAGACTACGGCGGTGAGGAGCGGGACGGGGGAGGGGACAGCGACGGGGAGCTCTGGGGGAAGGCGGTGGGAGGAAGGGCGAAGAGCGCGGCTGGAAGGGCGCAGTGATGGTGATGCTCCACACACCCCCCCCCCAAAAAAAAACACAAAAAAAAACTTGACTACGCTGTGGACACACACCTCCCTCCCAGTCAAACACACACACACTCTGCTGGCAGACACACGCACGCACACACACACACACTCACGCCCATGTTCAATATAACACTCCTGAATGACTCATGTATGACTCAATATATGTCACACACACACACACACACACACACACACACACACACACACACACACACACACACTAGGTCTCAATGGGAGAAGGAAAAAAGCACTAAATGTCATTGGAGAGTGCCATAAAATGTACAGTGCCATGACTGAGACAGTTTTCTACGCCGGGAGGAACGGGACGGTAAACAAACAGAAGAAAAGGCTGAAAGACGGCGTGCAGAAGAAAATAAACTCCATGAGCATTTTTTTTTAAATCTTTTGTATAATATTGATATTACCTTGAAGATACATCGAACAGCAAGAGCTTCGCGTGTTCGCGTTTTTTTTTTTTGCCATGAATGCCTTTTTTTTTTTTTTTTAGAATGCATTTTATTCCTATTGAAATACATATTCTAGTTATTTTTCTATTTGTATGGTTCCATCAGCATGTACGTGTCTGCGTTCTGGAACTTCCTTCTCCTCGCGCGAGCGACTCTGGACTCTCTGCGTCGTCGTGTTCCCTGTTGTGTAGGGATGTCACTCGGTCCTGCTCGCATTCGATGGGAGACTCGTCCCTACGGTTGTTGTTGATCGCGACGTCCGTTTTCTGGGAGGGAGGGAGGGGGTGAAGGGGAAAACGGATCCCTGACGAAACACGTCCCGAGTCGCCCTCCACCGCATC
>NC_137192.1:31831017-31906035 GCF_960531495.2 Zeus faber | reverse complement strand
CAAAAGAAACAAACAAATAAATAAATAAAAAAACAACCAAGCCATGAACGCAGCCTCGGCCCCCTGCGGAGCCGCCGGGGGACGCGGGAGATTCGGGACCCGACCCGTAAAACATTCGACAACCCTCGCGGTCGATATGGAATTTGTGCACTTTTGCGTTCGACGCTGTCCAAGGAGGGTGTTCGAAATAAAGATGTTTTTTTTTTCTCCTCCCCCTTTCAACGTGAAAGCGCTCCTCTCTCGGCTCCCGGTGCTTTGAATGCCTTTCGTGTCGCTTTGGCGCCGCGTCGCCTTCGCGGAGCTCTCCGGCGACGCGTGACTCTCGGACTCGGGTTCAGAGGTTTCTTTCAGCTCGTCCGGCCTCCACGGGGGGGGGAGGGGGCACCTCCACGGGGGAAACCCCTCCACGGGGAAACCCCTCCACGGACAATGCCCAGCGGGCCCCGCGGTGACCGGGGCCCCTCCACCCGATCCTCTCCCACCAAAGCGCCCCGCCTCCGCAACTGGGGTCGTGCGTCCACGTTCCCGCGGACCTGTACGGACGTGCCGGTGTTCTTCAATGCTGTTGTTGTTGTTGTTGTTGTTGTTGTTGTTGTTCTTATATTTTGATAAATAATCCATTTTGACAGATTTTTTCCCCCGTCTCCTGTCGCGCTCTTTTGTTCTTCGTTGCTCTTTTTTTTCCTTTTGCACAGAATCTCACGCGTGAGCCGCAGCGCGTCCGCCGCGCCCGCGGAGACACGACTCCCACTCGTCTGTTCGTGTTGGTTTTTATTTTTTAGGGGGAAAAAACAACAACAAAGGTCTCGTTTTGACACGTGTTCCGATGATAGAATATAAACAGTGACGGCATTTACACCCCCCCCCCACGCGCTCTGCCCACAACACGCATTCAAACACTTGAAACTTTATTCATCGGGACTTCGCCGACATGCGGCGTCATCCATCACTGCACGATGTTCATTGAGGCTAAAATCACATCCGAGCAACAAGTTGAGCCATGTGATCGAGATCTTCCTTAAAAACAGATCCAAATCAGTCATTCCTGTAAAGGCTCACCGGGACACTCTGAACGCTCGTTACGTTAAGAAAATAATAAAACTTTATCTTAAAATAAAAAATAAAAAAAACCGTCCCACAAACAACGTCAGCACTTCAAGAGGGAATTCAAGTCAGTCAATTAAAAACAAACAAACAACGTTGTCGTCATTACAAGCACTCTGAAAACCCCGCTCTACGTCATTACAAGCTTCTGAAAAGCCGCTCCACGTCATTACTAGCACTGTGAAAAGCCGCTCTGCAGCCCGTGGAGGACCCGGCGCACACGCCCCTCCGCAGGGGGTCGCTGTGTTACCACAGGGGGGCGTCAGCGAGTTCACTGTGGAGGGGAGAGAAAGGTGAGTCTCTGACGTGATAAGTCTTACAAGTGTCACAGGGCTGAGCAGAGGAGTGTGTGTCGTGTCCGGGACAATCATGCTACACCTGCTGAACCTCCACCCGGGTCTCCCATTTGCATGTGATTGACATGCAGGCCAGAGGCAGTGCGGGGAGTGTTACGTGCGAGGAGTGTTACGTGAGAGGAGTGATACAGACTAGGAGTGATACAGGATAGGAGTGATACAGGATAGGAGTAATACGTCCTAGGAGTGATACAGGCTAGGAGTGTTACGTCCTAGGAGTGATACGTGCGAGGAGTGTGACGTGCGAGGAGTGATACAGACTAGGAGTGATACAGGCTAGGAGTGATACAGGATAGGAGTAATACGTCCTAGGAGTGATACAGGCTAGGAGTGTTACGTCCTAGGAGTGATACGTGCGAGGAGTGTGACGTGCGAGGAGTGATACAGACTAGGAGTGATACAGGCTAGGAGTGATACAGGATAGGAGTAATACGTCCTAGGAGTGATACAGGCTAGGAGTGTTACGTCCTAGGAGTGATACGTGCGAGGAGTGTGACGTGCGAGGAGTGATACAGACTAGGAGTGATACAGGATAGGAGTGATACAGGATAGGAGTAATACGTCCTAGGAGTGATACAGGCTAGGAGTGTTACGTCCTAGGAGTGATACAGGCTAGGAGTGTTACGTCCTAGGAGTGATACAGGCTAGGAGTGATACAGGCTAGGAGTGATACAGGCTAGGAGTGATACAGGCTAGGAGTGATACAGGATAGGAGTGATACAGGCTAGGAGTGATACAGGATAGGAGTGTTACGTGCCAGGAGTGTTACGTGCCAGGAGTGTTACGTGCGAAGAGTGTTACGTGCAAAGAGTGTTACGTGCCAGGAGTGTTACGTGCGAAGAGTGTTACGTGTGAAGAGTGTTACGTGCCAGGAGTGTTACGTGCCAGGAGTGTTACGTGCCAGGAGTGTTACGTGCCAGGAGTGTTACGTGCGAAGAGTGTTACGTGTGAAGAGTGTTACGTGCCAGGAGTGTTACGTGCCAGGAGTGTTACGTGCCAGGAGTGTTACGTGCGAAGAGTGTTACGTGTGAAGAGTGTTACGTGCCAGGAGTGTTACGTGCCAGGAGTGTTACGTGCGAGGAGTGATACAGGCTAGGAGTGTTACGTGCCAGGAGTGTTACGTGCCAGGAGTGTTACGTGCAAAGAGTGGTACGTGCGAAGAGTGTTACGTGCCAGGAGTGTTATGTGCGAGGAGTGCTACGTGCCAGGAGTGATACAGGTGAGGAGTGTTACGTGGCAGGAGTGCTACGTGCCAGGAGTGTTACGTGCCAGGAGTGTTACGTGCTAGGAGTGTTACGTGGCAGGAGTGTTACGTGGCAGGAGTGTTACGTGGCAGGAGTGTTACGTGCAAGGAGTGTTACGTGCGAGGAGTGATACAGACAAGGAGTGTTACGTGCGAGGAGTGATACAGACAAGGAGTGTTACGTGCTACGAGTGTTACGTGCCAGTAGTGTTACATGCCAGGAGTGTTACGTGCCAGGAGTGTTACAGACAAGGAGTGTTACGTGCCACGAGTGTTACGTGCGAGGAGTGTTACGTAAGAGGATGGTTACATAACAGGAGTGCTACGTGTGAGTAGTGTTACGTGTGAGGAGTGTTACGTGCGAGGAGTGTTAAGTGCGAGGAGTGTTACGTGCCACGAGTGCTACGTGTGAGTGGTGTTACGTGCCAGGAGTGTTACGTGCCAGGAGTGTTACGTGCGAGGAGTGTTACGTGCTTGGTGTAAAGCCAGAAGGTCAAACCTCAGGATGGGGTTAATGAGTTTTGGCAGAATAAGCTGCTTGTCCTCACTGGATCCAGACTCCTGTTCATTCATGAAGATGTACACACACAAAGTCAATAAAATATATGTATGTATGTATGTATGTGTATATACAGTATATAAAGTATGTATGTATGTATGTGTATATACAGTATATAAAGTATGTATGTATATATGTGTATATACGTATATAAAATATGTATGCATATACAGTATGTATGTAAATATGTATGTATATATATTTATATATACAGTATGTTTGTATGTATGTATATACTGTATGTGTATATATATGTATGTAAATATATATGTGTATGTATGTGTGTGTATGTATGTAGGTGTGTGATTGTGTATGTCTTTATGTGTGTGTGTGTGTGTATGTATGTGTGTTTGTGTGTATGTATGTAGGTATGTATGTCCTGTGTGTGTGTGTGTGTGTGTGTGTGTGTGTGTGTTTGTATGTGTATGTGTATGTATGTATGTATGTATGTATGTATGTAGCATTATTATTATTATTATCATTAGTACTATTCACAGCACTCACGGAGCTTTGCTCCTCATGGAGGCCCAGAGATGCTTCACTGTGTGGTCTGAACACCAGGCTGTTACCTACGGCACAAAGATTATAAACTGTGAGGATTAGAAACGTCTTCTCTCTTCCTCATCTGTGTTTATTACAGTGAATGACACAACAGTGCTGCGAAAAAAAAAAAAAAAAAAAAAGATTTGTTCATTTCACTTACTGTCCGCCACTGTTCCCAACCTCCGCTCCAGCTGATGGACGTAGTCCAGCAGATCCTGTTCGAGTCCATGAAAGAACCATAAGCGTAAAAACAAGATGAATGCTCTGACTATTCAGCGCCTTGCAGCCAACCTCATAACCATCTCAGTTATGATAATGTCACATTTAAACGTGTGCTTGCCTGGTTCTCTTGCTGCTGCTGGTCTCTCTCTCTCTGGGCGGACCTCAGACCGGCCCTCAGCTCCTGGGACTCTCTCCTGGCATCACCGAGCTGCACCTACAGGGTGGGGGCGGCAGCACGTCGGTGCCATGAGGAAACAAACAAAAAACAAAACAAAACAAAACAAAAAAAGAACAAAACTCTTCTTCCTTGACGACCCTGGGAACCTAATCCCTGGTGGAGCCACACAGGCCTCCTCCCCGTCCTTCATCGTGCAGCAGTGAGAGGGACTGTTGACGCGGTGTCGGTGTCAGCTCATCCATCTGCAGCAGCTGGAAGTGGCTCCAGGTCACAGAAGATCTCCAGACTCGCGTCGAGGTTCTGGCTTGAGTTGCTTCCTGGGAACCGCTGCGGTTTCTGAAAACATGACCCCGGGCCCGGCGGGGCGCGGGGTGGGGGCACGGGGTGGGGGCGCAGAGGGCGGGGCCCCACCGGCGGTTATAATTAAAACAGAATGTGTTTGTGTGCGTTTTGTTGACTCACTCGGCCACAGTCTCTTTCTCTCTCCAGCTCCACCTCCAGCTTCTCCCGCTCCACCCTCTCCTCCCGGAGCCACTCCTCTCTCTGCTGCACCTCGCAGGTCACCTCCTGGAGCTTCTTGTTGACAATCTGGAGGGTGGATGGGCGCAGTCCATTGTGAATTAGAACGAGTGTGGAGTAACATCGTATTGGCCGCATGTATAGATTCCGATCGGTGCTACGTCAACTGCCTCAACAAGTGGTGTCAAACATCTGGCCAGTTCTTCTAGTGGGATGATTTGGGGAATTATTATTATTTTTTAAATAAAAATGAGGATATGATGTATATCTTTATTTATATTTCTTTAAAAATATTATATATTATATTAATAATAAATAAATAAATTTATTAAAAAATATATATTTTTACAAATGTTTCTTTTTTTTTTTATGTGAAATATATCATAAATTAATTAAAAACGTATAAATATAACTGATATAGTCTCACTTCCGCCGAGTGTTTGTAGGCCTCTCTGTCCTGGGCCCAGCAGGCCCGGCCCTCCTTCAGCACCAGGCTCTCGGAGGACAGCTGCAGGGTGAGCTGGGCGACCTGCAGCCGGGCGTGGTGCAGCTCAGCGTGGGTGGAGCTCTGGTGGCTGCCCAGGTCTGACAGCTCCTTCCTCAGGCTCTCGGCCACGCGCTCGCTGGCCTCCAGACGCTGCTGGAGCCCTCGCACCTCCGCCGCGGCGCCCTCATTCTCCTCCTGCCCCCCCCCAAAAAAAAACCCAAAAAAACAAACAAAAAGACGAAGACGGGCGTTGACAGTCGTCTGCTTGTTCTGGTTCAATGTGAAATTTATTCATCTGTCGGCACGAGACGTTACCGCCTGCTGACCTGCATCAACTTCCTCTTTTCCTCTTCGTATTTCATTTGATTTGACATTTTCGTCATTCGCTCCTTCATCCTAGATGGAAAGGAAAAACGACCTTAGCCGATAAACCAGAGGACTCAAATATTCGGCTCCAATTTTCGGGTTTTCCCATCTCAGACGCCGTACCTCTCCAGTGCGGCGTTGGTCTCGTTGTCTCTGTCGGTCAGCACCTTGACGTCTTCCTCCAGTCCCTTGACCTGCTGCTGACTGTCGGCGTTCTCAGACGACAGCTTGTTGATCTCCGAGGCGAGGCCCTCCCGCGTCTTCCAGCAACCGCGGCACAGGGAGAAAAAGGGGGGCGTTGAGAACACCTGTTTTGGACTCTCAAAAAGCCGAAAGCAGAAGGAAGGGCGGCGCCTAAACGGCCTTTTTCCACACTCCTCCGTACCTTGTCTTTCCCCTCCATGCTCTTCAGCCTCTCCCAGCTCTGCGCCAGGTTCCCCCTCAGCTCGGACACCTCCTCCCTCATCGCCTCCCTCTCGCGCTCCCACTCCCTCCTCTCTTCTGCGTGCTCGGCCGTTTCCGCCTCCTTCTCTCGCTGCGCCGCCTCCAGCGCCGTCTTCAAATCAGCTCGCTCTTTTCGACTTTCCTCCAGCTGACCCTGTTCGGGCGGCACAGAAGGAGCACAAGGACCGGGTGGATGGGGGGGGGGGCGTCCACCGAGAAGGACGACCAGCGAAACGCCGCCGGGCGAACGTGCCGACTCCCGGGACTCACCTGCAGGAGCTGGGCCTTGGGGACGACCAGGAGCAGCTCCTCCTCCCCCTCCTCGCCCTCCCCCTCCTCCTCGCCCCGCTCCTCCCTCATGGTCTCCAGCTCGTCCAGGGGCTTGGGGGCGCAGAAGGTGAAGTGGCGGCTGCGGGCGCACACCTCGCCGCTCTCGTCCACGTAGACGAACTGGTACTCCACCGCGCTGGGGCGGGGCAGGTAGAACGCTGGAAGCGCGGGCGGAAGAGAAGGAAGTTGAAGGTGAGCCTTGCCTTGTTTCAGGTTGAGCCTGTTTTTAATTGGACTTTAAACTGATATCGCTGCGGTTTTATGATGTATTATTTTTTTTTAATCTGTTTTTAACTTTTTATTTCTGTCTTTATTCTTCTCTGCTTTTGCACGACTTATGTTATGCTTTATCTAAAGCACTATGTATTGCCCTTGCGTGTGAAATGTGCCGTACAAATAAAAAGTATGTGTATAATAACTGTGAACAGATGTGTTTTATATAGAAAAAATATATGGAGATGTATTTTCGGAAGGTACTATTACAGAATATTATTATAACATTATTCCACAATACCGCTAATACTACCCAGGTATAATGGGGAAATACATCAGGAGGCCTCAATGCCCTCGGCTGAAATGCTCCGATCAACATGTCTTTATTTACAGCACATGTCTCGTTACCGTGGAAATGTGCACAGCAGTTGGTGTTGGTCCCTTCGGCGTAGCCCTCAGGAACAAGGGCCCAGGTGTAAGTGTAGTACTCCTTCAGCGACGTTCTCCCCACCTGTGACAGAATGTTAAACCACAGGCGAGCGATGGAGAACGCAGCTTGTATGTGTCGGTTTGTTTTTTCTCCTTTTACTTAGATGTCTGTCGGTTTTGGGTTTTTTTTTCCTGCCGTGTCATTTTACCTCAAAGATCCCAATCCAGTCCTTTCTGCTCCACTGGTGATCAGGGGTCAGGCTGTAGTGGCACTCCACTCGGGTTTCGGGGAAGTACAGTTGGCCCACATTTCGAAACACCACTTGGGCCTGTTTTTCCATGGCGGTACAAAAACTGCAGCCAAGCTGTTCAGGACAAAAAACACGGATACTCATGTGTTTTTCAGCCTGGTGCCCAGACTGAACAGCTGATGAAAGATGAGAGCAGAGGCAGTTGAGGAATGCAGCGTGGTCGCGGGGCTCAGGGCCAGCAGAGCCGGCGTGTGTTTACAAACAACAGCGCACCGCCACACTGAGGCAATAACGCTCCATCCGGACAGAGACACGGAGATGATTCAATAACGTCTCGAATGGATCTCGTAAAGCAAACCCCCTTTCTCAGCCGCCGCACAATCATGTTCAACTATCTCGGCATGTCCAGAAGCGATGACATTAACATGACAATAAAATGTCTATTGAATTTAGGCGGGCATATAAAAAAATAGTTTACATGGTTTTTAAATAAGCATACTATAAAATGAAGCACGTACACTTTTTGATAAATCATTACTGTTAATATAACATTAGTCAACATGTCATCAGTAGTATCTAACTAAACAGGTATCGAGCCTATCAAAGCCGATATGACATTAAATGTTACACGCATTTTTTTTTTGTTTTACATTTCTCCATTTAAACACAATAACACTTGTAAATTGAAATGATATCTGCATAGTTTGCCTACCCGAAAATCTTTAATTTTTTTAGGATGTCCTCCTTGCCGCTCCCGTCAAACAGTGCTGTGCCTCTCCGCCCGCGCACGGCTTTTCATAGAAAGTGACGAGGGTCCGGCCAGGTGCAGGACTTTCACAACAACTCCTGCACCACGTGGACCTTGTGTCGAGTGGTGGGAGATGCAGTTCCACACGTCACAGAGCGACTCGGCGCCGGGGAGAGCGGAGACTCCAACTCCCATTTCAGAAGAGCGCTCACATGGAATTTGCCGGTGTAGGCTGCAGTGTTGCTCAATGTGTTTCTCAGTAGTATGAGAGGGGAGGGGTGGGAGGCATAACATTTCCACTAAAGTCTGTAACTAACTAAATATATATCTATCTATCTATATCTATCTATATATATATTTATATATCTATCTATCTATCTATCACCATCCAGTGTGTTGATATTAAAAGCAGATCACGATACATTACTTTTATTTGCATTGTCTATGCAAAGAAACAGAGATTGAACGTTCAAGAAACATGAGAGAAAAAGTTATTCAGCATTTATTCAGCAGAAAAACAGATTCGAGTGAAGTTTAAGTGTTATTAAATGAACAAAACAATCATAAAAGGCATGTACATGTACATGAATTGCAACAATAGTAATTGTAACATATAAAGTCGATGACAGTTAGAGATGCACCAATACCATTTTTCCACTGTCAATAGCGGTTCTGATAAACCGCTGTTATTTAACTGACTTCAAATAAGACTTCATCTGTTCACCGATGGTAAGTGGAAAATGAATGATTTAAAAGATAAATTTCTCTGTTAGCGACAGTGAACATGCTTCTGTTTCAAAATACAGAAAAATAAAATACTATTCAACATGC
Source organism: Zeus faber (assembly GCF_960531495.2). Taxonomy (NCBI): domain Eukaryota; kingdom Metazoa; phylum Chordata; class Actinopteri; order Zeiformes; family Zeidae; genus Zeus; species Zeus faber. The sequence goes on along the minus strand of NC_137192.1, from coordinate 31,897,212 downwards.
AACAGGGATTCGTTTGAGACCTGGTGTCCCTATCAGTGCACCTCTAACTACAGCAAAGTACAGGAGCAGATATTTGACAAACATTATTTTCTTAAAGCCTATTGCATTTGACTATTATTGGTAAATAATGTGACCCATCCCTGAGTGACAGTCCATGGTGGACTTACACTTACACTACACCGTTATATTAAGAGATAACATTGCTATTGAGGTATTTACTGTATGTCCTCCACTTATTGAGTAACTTCCAGTTACTCAACATTTTCAGGTTTGGAAACGAATCAACTGTTGTGTTAAAAGTTATAAAGGCGACTTGCATTTACAAAAGGAGTTCAAATCCGTCCCTTAACGTGCGCGCCTGCCTGTGTCCCAACAAACAAATCCTTGGATTTTATGATACATTGTAGAACAGAAAGTTGTAATATACTCGGTACAACCGCGTCAGCGACCCAGAAATATCCAGCATCAGAATGTCCCGGTTGCCGACCGACTTCAAGAACGTCGTGTGAGAAAGAGCAGCGCAAACCAGTAGTTGGGACACGAAACGGCCATCGGTGTAAAACAGAAGAAATCACAATGCTCCCTGCAGCCCTTCCTTCTTTCAGGTTCCCGTGACAGGAGTGGGGGGGGGGGGGGGGGTCACGTGCCACCCAGCAGCGAGAGGACGCCCAGTTCCTCCAGCTTGGCCCTGGCCACCTCCTCCCAGCCCTTATTGGCTCGTGGGTTCCTGGGAGAGGGGTGCATGACGCCCTCCACTCGAACGCCGAGCCCCGCCGCGGAGAGAGCCCTGCGCGCGCGCTGCTCCGCCACCCTGCCGATCCCGATCACCATGGAGACCCCCAGGGCCCGCACCGCCCGGCAAAGGGCAGCGTCGCAGAGGACCAGCAGCGCCTCGCGCTCCTCCGCCGGCAGCTCGGGCGGCGTGAGGTTCTTGCCGCTGGCGGCCATCAACATGAGGGGGCACAGGTTGTGCACGAAGCAGTGTCGGAAGAACCGGGCCGGCTCCACGCACACCTTCCTGAAGAAGCCCCAGAACCGAGCGCCGCTCACCTCACTTTGGGCGCAGGCGAGTCCCGTGATGCGCCGCTTTGGATGCTCCTCCGGGGGGCGGCCCACCTCTCCTCCGATTTTAAGCCAATCGCGGACTGATTTGACCTCACCGAAGGGAACCTGAGGGGAGGGAAGGAAATGTTCAGCATGTAAGACATGCACTTGGCTGTTAAATGTAATAGACAACCATCATTATTCCAAAGATCTCAGCACACAGGCTCTATAAAAAGAAAAGAACAAAAACTGATGTCAGCCTTGGGTAACATAATTTAACAAAGTCAAATTCTTCTTTTTTTTTTTTTTTTTGCAAAATGTGCGTGCTTCTTAAATATACAAAATGAGAAATTGTAACTTAAGCCGCAGTTTGTAAAACTGAATGGAATTTAGCGGAACGGACGTGGCAGAAATGCAATATAATATTCATAAGTATGTTTTAACTAGTGTATAACCCCATGAACATAAGAATTGTGTTTTTGTTTCCTCAGAATGAGACATTTTTTTTATCTAGGGAGCGGGTACGCTTCCATGGAGGCCGCCATGTTGCACCACCATGTTTCTACAGTAGCCCAGAACGAACAAACCAAGGGCGTCTCGCGGTATTTTGCGAGTTTCACAGGCGGCGGCGGCTCGCTACCAGCTTGGAAGGGGAGGGCGAGGGGAGTTTGTTGGTTGCAATCTGCAACACCACCACTAGATGCCGCTAAATTCTACACACTGCACACTTTAGGTTGTAAGTGCCTTTGGTAAAATGCGGCTGAATAACGTAAAGTGAATAAATGAAGGCTTAGAAGTTTGCGCAATAAAAGAGCTGAGAGGGCGAAGCTCCGTCTATATTTTTGAGAGAAAAAAAGGAAATAAGCTTAATATAAAACAATCTTGTGGAACACATCTGTCTTGTAACTTCATGTCAATGACTATCGTGAAATAGAATATTTTAAATTTTGGTGAATCCACTAAATACAGCACCACCAAATGGTCATAATAAAACAGGGTGTGAGTAATGTCAAGGTGTAGTCGTAGTTCCCCTGAGCAGCCGAAGGCTTTTCACACCGCAGGAACTTTTTCATCGTTTTTAGAACTTTTGGAGGAACGTTCCCTTTTTCTTGTGTCCGTAGTTATTAGAACGCCGTTTTTTGGCGGGGGACTTTTTTCGCTCCTACTCCAGGCCAGAGACTAACCGGCACAAGAGGAACCTTCAGCGACGTACACTGTAGGTGCTGGTGACCGGTCCGAGCGCAAGCCCCTCGCCCCCGGAGCGTCGCTCCAGTCACACTGAGTGGCATCGCTCTGGGCTGGGACCAGCCCACGTAATAAAACCCCATAATAAATAGTATGTTTATTGTATTATTGTAGTATTATAGTATTATGTAGTATTTATTTTCCCACGTTGATTCAACGAAACAAAAAAATCCAAGTGCGGTTCCCCGATGCGAGGCCGTGCCTTACGAAAGTCGGAACAAACTTTTAAATGACGCCTCGTAGATCTAATAAGAGTGAAGCTTCAGCCACTGCATCGCTGTTCATAATTTATAATAACTTCTCCATGAGGTGACGTCAGTCGACGTTTACAGACCCGAGCGCAACGCGGAACTCGTCGACAGAGTTCCAGTGTGAACACGAGCGGAAGAAAAGCCCCCGAAGGTGTCTGGCTCTGGGGGGCTCCCTGGTTCCTGGTTCCCCTCAGGGGGTCCCCACAGCAACCAAAGTGCAGCCCAGTCGTCTGTATCCACCAATCACACCGTGGCTTCGCCTAGCGACACTCCTCCAATCACAGCGCAGCGCAGTTGTTGGACGGCTGTGATTGGTTAGAACAGATCGCAGGTAAAAACAATAAAAAATAAACAAAGCACAGGAATTCAACGGTTTGCATTGGGATGAAGCAGGTTGACATTGACATGTTTTCACTGTGTTTTGGAGTTAAAATGCTGCTGAAGTGATATGGGAACACCTTTTCCAAACGATGTGCGGTTTACTCAGAAGGACAAACAACAACAACAACAAAGACAACAACCACCACCACAACAACAACCACCACAACGACAACAACCACCATGACAACAACCACCACCATCACCACAACGACAACAACCACCACCATCACCACATTGACAACAACCACCAGCACCATGACAACAACCACCACCACCACAAATACAAAAACCACAAAGATAAAAAACCACCACAACAACAACAAAGACAACAACCACCACCACAAAGACAACAACCACCACCACCACCACAAAGACAACAACCACCACCACAACAACTACCACCACCACCACAAAGACAACAACCACCACCACAACAACAAATACAACCACCACCACCACAACAAAGACAACCACCACCACCAACACAAAGACAACAACCACCACCACAACAACAAATACAACAAACACCACCACCACAACAAATACAACAAACGCCACCACCACCACAGCAACAAAGACAACAACCACAACCACAAAGACAACTACCACCACAACAAAAACAACCACCAGCACCACAACAACAACCACAAAGACAACAACCCCCACCACAACCACAAAGACAACAACAACCACAAAAACACCACCATCACCACCACAACAAAGACAACAACCACAAGGACAACAACCACCACCACCACTTCAGTTATGACCCTCACCCCTGTCTGCGCCATCCCGAAAGGTCCGGGGTTCATCCCCAGGAAGAGGACGCTGTGGCCCCCGTGGCAGTAGGTCTCCACGTAGCGGCGGTGGGGGCTCCAGGCGTACTCCACGGGGTTGTAGACGAAGCGCACGGGGTCGCCGAAGCGCAGCTGGCGGAGCAGGGCGTTCAGCTCCAGCTCCACCTGCAGGAACCTGGAGCTCGTCGCGTCCGCGCCTGGCGGAAGCAATGGCGGCAGCACGTCCCCTTCCTCCTCCACCGCCGCCGCGCCGGGAACGGCCATTTCATTCGGAGGTAAATGATCCGACATCCTGTCTCCCCGCCGTGTTTGGCCTCGAAACGACCCCGAACCAGGGGGGGGGGGGGCTGCGTGCCCGCCCGGCCTTGTTCCGCACGCCTCCCTCTCCTTCTGCGCCGTGGGAGGCAGGGTGCGTGCCGCTCATGTCGCCCCCTGTAGGACGTTGGGTATGGAGGCGCTCCTTCGCAGGGGCTCGATCAGGGGCTTTGTTGTTTGTCCGGTCTGTGGGATGTTTGTCCCACTGCGGTTCTGAGGCCGCTTGGACAAAATGAGCCCGAATCTTAGAGGCGGCTCTGCTGAGGAGAAAGGGACATTGATGCAGCAGCAGCAGCAGCAGCAGAGGAACACCTGTGCACTGACCCCGCTGTCCACACCTGTCCAGTGGATGTGTCACGAAATGGTCTCATCAAATGTGGTGGTTTTCGGGGGCCAAATTTGAAAGACACGAGCTCTTTGTGAGAACTAGATGGATTTTGTACTTAAACTCGTCCAGAATTCGGAGCAAAACAAAAGCGTTGCGTTTATATGTTTAGGTATACAATCACAACCACTCCACGAAGGGAAATTAAAAAAATCTAATGTTATCCTCAACACAAAATGTTTGGCACATTTTTCGCAACCAAGAAAAATAATAAAAAGAAAAATATATGCATATATATCCACTGATCTCCTTTACTGTTTTCTACGTCTCATCAGGATCCAGCCCATGTTACTTCTTACTATACATGACTTATCTGCCTGTGACCGTGATATGCAGTTGGTTTGACTACTACAGACAAAATATTATTGCAGGTTACTTTGGACTAAGGTGTCGCCTCAATGACATAATACAATGTTAATTATGCAATCATTCGAACACAACGGATTAAAATATCTTTTACAAATTATTTTATTTCAGCATAATAGTAAGAAGCCTCTCCTCTCAAGTCATACAGTTGAAACTAATTGGATCACAAGGGTACATATTAGTTAGCCCATCTTTACAATAATTAATGTAACATTTTTAGGAAGTTATTCTTATGCACTCATTTTTGCCTACACAAAATAATCAATATCAAGATCCCATCTTAACTGAGGACCATAACTCTGCATGCAAGACTAATAAAGAAAACAACTAATCTGTGATAGCTACTGTTATGCTGTTGCTTATCTAATACCATTATCAATATAATTCACTACAAATACCAGGGACTTTGTATAATAACAAAAAAAGAAAAAAAAAGTAAAGAAAAACATTTTATTGTGGTACTACTGCCACTAATAATGGCAAGTTACTGGACATACTGGGCTCTCAACTGTACTGATCCAAATTGTTCTGTCCACCGTCTTTGTCAGGTTGAGGAGAAATAGGCTCTGTCTAAAACCTAAAATCTAGTACAGTCTGAAGGAAAAATATCCATTTCTTTTTTTGTCTTTTTTTTTTTCTCCTTTCGTTCCAGTGTTTACAATTTATCAGAATAAAAAAAAATGTCCTTGAAACAATCATCATAATGTAATGAGAATTTCTCAGACGCCTATATCATGATGTCTAAAAAATCCTCATCTTAGCAAATGACCAGAGGCTCAAGGATTCTATTGCATTTTAACAATGAAACTGATAACAATAATTAAAAAAAACAAACAAAATACGGTTAGGGATTTAACAGGTGAAGTCAATTTCGAAATTGCCCTTTAGCCATTCTGGTGTGGTGCCGCTAGCCATCTCACTCCGATCATGAAAGATTCACACAGTATGACCAGAGTTCATCTTGGGTAAAATAAATCAGTCATCACAATATCATTTAGCACTACAATGATTATTTGTGTATTCGCACTTATTTAAGGCTAAGCCTGATAACATAACAGACATCCATTGTACACACCAACCACATAATATTTGGATAAAAAGGCAATTGTTAGTGTGTAGCACGGTCAAGCAAGGGTTGACTCTGCTACCGCCTGCACCTGGCCAGAGCAGCGCAGTGGGAAATAAGTTAGCACTATGACTCCTCACATGGAACTGTCAGACTCCCTTCGCTCCTGAATGGTTATATAATGGTTATGTTTTCATCAGTAACAATGACTTAAAATATCCACCGTTGTCAAAAGACAACCTCCGCCGACGGGAGAATTTTTAGCCGTTTTTTTTTTTGTTTTTTTTTTCTCTTCTTTTCTTTGCGCCATTGAAGGAAACAACGTAGCGTGATGATAAAAAGGCGGCCTTGTCTTAGTAAATATATCTGATCCACAATAATAAACAGTTAACAAAAAAAAAAAAAAAAAAAAAAAAAAAAAGGCAAATGAATACAGAAAAAAATAAGCACACCAAGGCCACAAGATTTTGTATACCCCCGCTAATCTCACAACTGAGAATCTGTACATGAAACATAATGGAACTTGCTGAAGCGGCCAACCAAGATCTATGAACTAACAAGTGTTTGGAGGGACGGCTAGATGCTAGAGTACTTTAGATCTCTGTACATATTCTGTTTTAAGTACAATAGCCTAGCTCCGGGTACGAGTGGGTGGGGAAGAGGACCTGCTAAGGCTGTCATCCTGTGCCATTTCCTGAGACATCAGCACTTCACACAAGATACAGAACAGTGAGATACACCACGGGAGATATTTCTTGTGACCGTCACTTTTGACCCAGAATTAAAGTCAACTGGAATCTGTCCTCCTGTCACCAAAGTTTGGATGTCACCTTTTTAAAGTAGATATCTTTTTTTTTTTTTTTTTCCCCCTCTTCTTCCTCCTCCTCCTCCTCCTCCTCCCTGTAACCAAAAATGTCATCCTCAGGTCTGTTCTGTTACAGCGGCAAAAGAGAACACATTAAGCCCCTGCTAAACAAAAAAAACAAAAAAGTTTCTTTTGTACCAATTTGTACACAAATGACATTTCAAAAAGCGGTTGTTTTTTTTGCTTTGTTTTTTTGTTGTTTTTTTTTTTTTTTACACCTTTTCAATAATTTGACAAACCAAACGTTCATTAAACAACTAAAAGTCCCTCCAGAGATGTAAGTGAACACCCATTGTTTAAATCATATTCAGACCGGACACTGCTCACGGGGGCTGTTTCGTATGGAATGGCACGGTGACTGGAGAATCGTGTAAGTAAGCCAGGAGTCCAAATTCATGACCACATCCCAGCAACAAAAAGCAACATCTGGCTTGTATGGATTGATAAAAAATGGGGTTCACCTGCACGGCCTGCAGAGGTACTTTGGTGTACTCTGTTGTCACGCAAGTGATTTGCTATACAAAATGGGCTGAAGAGAAACAAATTAGCAGAATGTTCAGATACGCCGCCTTGCCACTATATACAACCACACGTACAAGTCCCATCGCTGCCGAGGCGTCTGGATGAACAACACCCATTTCCCTTCCTCAAAGTACCACCGAAAGCAGATATATTTGAATAACAAAAACTTTTTTTTTTTCTCCTCCCCCTCCTCTCGCAAAAATCAAATAGATTAAGTACAAAACAGAACCACTGTTTATCACAGAAAAGTCTGTCTTTTAAAAAAGTAAGAAGAAATACAGTAAAAAGACAACAAAACTAAAAACACAAATGTCCCTCTTTCCTTAGTTATTCCCAGACTTGAGCTGCAAGGTCAGTCTGTGCTAGAATGTGGCGCCATCCAGTACAGAGCTGCAGAGGCGAGACCCCGCGGCATGTCCCGTCCCTGGAGGTGCTGCGGATGGAAGGCGGAATGTCAGACGGCCAGGCGACCGGGCGGGGGATGCAGGGGGCTCCAGGTGGGCGGGGCGGGCGGGGGCTCCTGGGGGTACGGGCGCGGCTCGCAGCACGGCTGGTTCTCCACCTTGGCCACGCCGCGGCCCTGGCACAACCGCCGGTGTCGCAGCAACCGGTCCGTCCGTGAAAAGTTCTTTGGGAGAAATAAAGTGAAAGAGGCTCAATTAAAAAAATAACTAAAAACAAAAGGACGCATCACTGGTGAGGGAAAGCAGCGACACCGTCACTTCATCTGCACCTTCAGTTGAACAAGCAGCTGTGATCAATCACCAACACTGCAGGTGATCCAGTTTACAGTGGGCGATACTGGATTACATCATCACAGGCTAGTGCAAACAGAGCATTTCAATTGATGATGTCATATGATTTTTGGTAATCAAGTGGATTACACAACCAATTGTTGCCATGTAGGTCAGTAACAGTAATACAGTTCATACATTTCTAATAATACTCATAATTATCTATAAAACAAATACTCTAATAATAGCAATGTACTACATTTCACCCAGAGATGAGTATCAAGCCACATGCTTCAGGGAAGCATGTGGCTTTTAGGGTCCAGTGTTGAGTTTTGATGAACTTAACCGTTCCTTGAAGGAACACGTATCTATACACATGCTCCCTCAGGCTCATCCTGGACACAACATATCACAACATATTTAACATTTCTGATTGAGATCTACTTGGGCCAGAGTGAGCAACTGCTCAGAATAAACATACAACACTTTCCAGGTGTTTGGGCCCTTCTTAATATTTCACCTCTGCACATGGAACGCATGCATTTCAGTTCTTAGTTAAAGGGAAGACATTTCTGTGGAATGGATTGAAATCGAAGGTTATTTACTCACCGTGGGAACAGTGACGGGGGTTTTGCACATAAAAATAATCGGGAATAAAACTTACCTGCTGGCATCTTTCACACTGGTACGGCTTCTCCCCGCTATGGACACGTTTGTGTCTTTCCAGGTGGTAGCGCTGGATAAACCTCATATCACACATGTCACAAGCAAATGGCTTCTCTCCTAGAAGAGCACACAAATACAGTCAATGGAATGATTTTCAGGCCCACATCGTAATAAAATGTGTGCAATTTCCTCTTACTAAGTTTGTTACCGATTAAATTGGCAACACACAACAGAGATGGAAAATTAGTGATGATTTTTTTTTGTTGTTGTCATTTTATTTATTTTTCATGGTATAACTGATATTAAAGAGAAAAAAAAAAAAAAAAAAAAAAAAAAAGTGCCTCGTCATCAACTCAGTATGTGTAGATCAGAGTGGAATTAGAATTTCAAAATTTTTCAGATCTATGGAATATGGTGCCCCCACAAATTGATCTAGGTTTTTTGAGGCTGGTTCAACATCCCATCAAATGACTTGACAATCCAAACTCGAGTTTGTTGTGGTGTTACAAGTTCTAGAGCCTTTCTCAGTGGTAAGGGTACGGTAAATGAACGCATACCCGTATGAGTGAGGCTGTGTCTCTCCAGGTGGTTACGCTGAATAAACCTCATGTCACACATGGAACAAGCATACGGCTTCACCCCTATACACACAGAGCAATGTATTAGCCCTATCCCTCAGGAGAACAAAATACATCTTTACGGCTCAAGCTGGCGCTGGGGCCAAAGATGAATTCATAGGTAGTTCCATCCTTACGCTAAGTATGAAAACCAGCAAATAATTTTACATGAAATGTTTCAAATTTCAGACATGCAACAATTACACAAGCTAATCCAAATTGAAGGGTTTAAGCCACCCAATTTCCTCAGTGTGACATAATTTTATAATGTCCGACTGCACCGACTCATCTTTCTTTGAATATAGTTTTTTTTGCCACATACAGCAAAAACAGACTTCCAAATTGTAAGCCAAAATCAGATAATGATGGACATCTATGGTTCCCAGCGCTCGAAAGATATCAGTGAATACCTACTGTTCTTTAAAATGTTCTCTAGTATTCAAACTAATGTTTTTAATCAATGTACTCTCACATGATTGCATGTGGGCTTTAGAACTGTAACTACGATGGTGTCATCTACCTGCAGTCTGAAATTAATGAGACACGCATTGTAATGTATTTGAATTTAGAAAACGTGGTGCTGGTTACGGTTAAAGGTCACTTTGGTGGATAATAAGCCAAAAACACTGAAAGCGGGCCCAAGTAGAAATTCAGGAAGGTCGGGGAGTCCAGGGGGCACTGCTACACGATCTGCATGACCTCCTTGAACAATCTAATTACTTTGAAAACACAATTTAAAATGATTACACTGAATCACGAACCTCAAATGACATCAGGATTACCTACCAGTATTATTGACACAAGTGGCAAATAGCTAAAAAGGCTGTAAAGGATAAACAAACAAAAAAAGACCTTCAAAAAGGCCCGACTCACCAACTGATTCTGCTCAACGACTGAGATTTAAATTTGAAATCCCTGGTTTTCAACTTCAACTATGTGGACCTAATCACAGCTAAATAAGTCAGCATTAGCTGACTAGAGGGTAAGATGTTATGCTCTTGTAGGTTCCATCCCATTAAAAAAATAAAATAATGCAAAAGCATAATTCAGAAAATAATTGTCAGGTCTGGATGTACAAAAATAAAACATCAAAATAACATTGTAAAATTCCGAAGACATAATGTTGTATAGTTTAAATCTCAAATCTGTCTTATCGATCAACAGAAGTGAATACGGAACACAATACATTATTCAGGTATTGACTCATCATTCGATGATCGTAGTAACGAGGGATTCCCTAAGTAGCCCTGCTGCATTGAGGTGCATCTGTAACCAGTAATACTGAGTGAGATGTCCTATTGTACTGACTAGTCCGTGCAGGTCAACTTCACAACGAAAATGGAGAGGCGCGTTTGAGTCTTTTTCCTATTTTAATATTTTTTTCAATAGAACAAGATATTAAAGAATAAGATAAATCAATACACCCACTTTGCTCCACGTAGTCCGCTTCTTCCCTGCATGGCATGCCCAACGGTTGGAACGTTCGGAACAAGTTGCATAACAATCGCATCGACTCTCGTCAAAAAGATTTTCAAGCCGCGTTGATCCTGCCTGCCGACCACAGGCTGATCCCACAGGCTAATCTTTAAACTAAATGAATAACTCTAGATCAGTTATAACTGGACACTCACATTTCATTTAACTGGAGTTGGCTAACGCAAATTAGAATATAGATGCTAAAAGGGCAATGAAATCGCCTGCATTTGTAACACAACAATGGAAATAAACACAGTTACTACTTCTGCTATATCTTTACCATACATAGTTCTTTTTACAGCCTTTTTAGTATGTCAAAGGTGCCAACATCATTGGTGGTGGGAGGTAACGTATTTGGATTTGAAATACCATTGTCTCGTCAAAACATGGAGGTATCAAGAACGCCCAATAATTCAATAATACCAGATAGATAGGAGTGAATCTGGTGGGATTAACGCACATTTACTTTCGATGCTTTCTGGTGCCAACACACACGATCTTCTAAATATGGCCAGGGTGGCCAGGGTGCACGGACGCATACCCGAATGAGTGAGGCTGTGTCTTGTCAGGTGGTAACGCTGAGCAAACCTCATGTCACACATGGTGCAAGCGTAAGGTTTCACACCTAAATGTAGAGCATCAATATTATTTTCAGCCTTTTATTTAAATTTAATTGTATGTTTCACAATCCATCTCTGTTAAATGTAGTTTATGTACAACTAACCTTAACTAAATTTCATAATTGTAATCAATTATCAACAACTGATTTTGGTTGTAAATCAACTAACACATTTCCTTTCAAGGAATAAACTTTGTACTCCTGAAATATTAATTGCACCCCAAATCTAATCATGATATCCAATTCCACAACTGTCTATTGCTAACAAAATATTATACTGGTGATTTGAGGAAAATTGATTTGACTGATGTCAATGACATGGGTAAGGTTGGCGTGCTCATACCCATATGTGTGACGCTGTGTCTCGCCAGGTGGTAGCGCTGAAAAAACCTCTTGTCGCACATGGTGCAAGCGTAAGGTTTCACACCTAAACGCAAAGTAGCAATATTACATTACTGTGCCTCACTCTACATACTGTATATTTATGAATCATATATATTGGTTATTAACCACATATATGCCAATTCATGCAAAAAAGGGAAAAGATTATAATAAATGAAAAATGAAAGAAATTTGAGTTATCTTAATGATGGAATTTTTGTAGCCATTACGCAGCAAGTAGTTACTGGTCAAACTATATGAACCGATTAAAATTGTGCGGGTGAATCCATTAAGGCAAAACTCAAGCAAACGCTTACATGCTCATTTCCTTGAATGAAGACAAGTCTAAACGCGTCTAAAATAAATTGACTTGATAAATCACACTTTCATTCCTGACACTAAATGTCATGGGCACGGTGCACGGACCCATACCCGAATGAGTGACGCTGTGTCTTGCCAGGTGGTAACGCTGAAAAAACCTCATATCACACATGGTGCAAGCGTAAGGTTTCACACCTAAATGACCAGAGTATCAACATGTTAATTCTGCGCCTGACTCCATTTTTTTTTTTTAATTTAATAATCTATCAGTATTTCTTTCAAAGGAGCTACAGATATTGGCCAAACTTGATATTGGTGGTTAATAACCAATGCAAAAGCCTAAAATTACAAACAGGGGAAAAAGCAATTAGGTTGCTTGTCTCAGATTAAAATGGCTTCTTAAATCCACTTATTCAACACATTATATGAGAGCTGATGTCATCCATTGGCATCACATTAAAAACAAGTGGCACCCATTATCGGGTGTACAGTAATAGATATATAACTGGGTAATATTGGCAGACGCATACCCATATGAGTGAGGCTGTGTCTCGCCAGGTGGTAGCGCTGAAAAAACCTCTTGTCACACATGGTGCAAGCGTAAGGTTTCACACCTATGCACACAGAGTACCAGCTTTAGCATTACAAAACACAACTGCCAAAAATGTTCAGGTTAAACTTTACTAACCCAATTAGGTTAGTAAAGTTTGGTTGTACCAATCAGCGCACTGCATATCATAGTGTCTCCCAATGTATGGCAAAATATGGCTGCCCGTCCAATTACTCTGACAATTCCATTTTTATATTTTCTCGAAGTTTAAATGACAATCGGAATAGCTGAAGGGTCAATGTTCAAATCGAAATGCTTAAAAAAAATTTAAAAAAAAAATTGGGCCAATGAAGAATGTTTTAATAAAGAAAAAAATGTAGTCATTTAGTTTACCAAGCCCGACAAACTACAAGCCAAATTAAAATTTCTCACAGCACATTCCAATTGGCTTTCAGTACAAATTATATTTCTTTTTACGATATTATGCCAACAGAAATCCAAATTAAGCATTTTCCCACTGATTGAAAAAGGCAAGACAATTCTAGGCAGTTGGTAGACATCTATGTGCAGAGATGAAGATTTGATATAGTTTACAGTGGTGGAATTTTCATGTAAATAAAAAAATATATACAGACGTGGACAAATTAGTTGGAACCCAGACAGCTCATTGAAACAATGCTTCAATCCTCCTGAAAAGTGATGAATTAAAAGCAATTTTCTCATGTACACCTGCATGCCTTTAGTTTGTCATAGAGTAAAGCAAAGAAACTGTGAAAATAGATAAATTATTGCTAAAGGGATAAATTATATTCTAAAATGGTCTGGACAGATTTGTTGATTCCCCTTAGAAAAGATGATAAATAATTGGGATTATGGTGAAATTTGAATCTAACTGTTTTCTTTAATTGGTATCACACACGTCTTCAATGTTATAATCAGTCATGCAGCCTGTTTAAATGGAGAAAAGTAGTCACTCTGCTGTTTGGTATCATCGTGTGCACCACACTGAACATGGACCAGAGAAAGCAAAGGAGAGAGTTGTCTGAGGAGATCACAAAGAAAATGATAGACAAGCATGTTAAAGGTAAAGCTATAAGGCGTTCTCCAAGCAGCTTGATGTTCCTGTGACTACAGTTGTAAATATTATTAATAAGTTGGAATAAGATCCAGGAGGATTCTACTTTTGAAAGGAATACATAAAAAAGCCAGACCGGAATTTGCTAAAATGCATATTGACCAGCCACAATGCTTCTGGGAGCATGTTTTTTGGACAGATGAGTCAAAACTGGAGCTTTTTGGCAAGTCACATCAGCTCTATGGTGACAGACGAAAAAATGAAGCTTTCAAAGAAAGGAACACCATACCTACTGTGAAACAAAGAGGAGGCTCGGTTATGTTTTGGGGCTGCTTTGCTGCCTCTGGCACAGGGTGCCTTGAATCTGTGCAGGGCACAATGCAATATCAAGACTATCAAGGCATTCTGGAGCGAAACGCACTGCCCAGTGTCAGAAAGCTCTGTCTCAGTCGCAGGTCATGGGTCCACCAACAGGATAATGACCCAAAACACACCCAAGAATGGATAAGAACAAAACATTGGACTACTCTGAAGTGGCCTTCTATGAGCCCTGATCTGAATCCTATGGAACATCTATGGAAAGAGCTGAAACATGCAGCCTGGAGAAGGCCCCCTTCAAACCTGAGACAGCTGGAGCAGTTTGCTCAGGAAGAGTGGGCCAAACTACCTGTTGACAGGTGCAGAAGTCTCATTGAGAGCAACACAAATGGCTTGATTGCAGTGATGCCTCTAAAGATTGTGCAACAAAATATTAGGTTAAGGGTCCCATCATTTTTGTCCATGCCATTTTAGAATATAATTTATCTCTTTTCAGTTTCCTTGCTTTACTCTATGACAAACCAAAGGCGTGCAGGTATACATGAGAAAATTGCTTTTAATTTCATCACTTTTCAGGAGGAATGAAGCATTGTTTCAATGAGCTGTAAGGGTTCCAACACATTTGTCCACATCTGCATATGTCTGAGTTTGAGCTGATAGTTTGATAAATGCATAAAAACATAACATAAATGCGTAAAACACCTAGCCTGTTTGGACAGAAGCTTCTTGGATTTTTTTCATTCAAGAGTTAAGGCCATGACATCACTCCTTAAGTGTATTGTTTCATACTCTTCTCAAGCTGCAAAACTTCAAAGATCACTGAAATGTATACTCACTGTCATCTACGATGTTTACACATGTATGGATCTAAAAAGCTATACAATTTCATTCTTTTTATTTTCAATTTTGATAGATATAATGTGGTCAATTATCATGAAATTCTACAAGGCCTCCTCATTGTTTCAGCCTGTGTTTGTTTGTTTAATCCCTTTTTAAACTGGCTTTAGCAGGTAAAATCCAAGCTCAAGTTCAACATTCCATCCATCATCAGGTGTACAGTAATAAATATCTGTGACTGTAATATTGACGCATACCCATATGAGTGCGGCTGTGTCTCGCCAGGTGGTCGCGCTGAAAAAACCTCTTGTCACACATGGTGCAAGCGTAAGGTTTCACACCTATGCACACAAAGTACCAGCTTTAGCGTTACAAAACACAACTGCCAAAAATGTTCAGTTTAAACTTTACTAACCCAATTAAGTTAGTAAAGTTTGGTTGTACTAATCAGCGCATTGCCTATCATAGTATATTCCAAAGTATGTCAAAATATACCTGCTCGTCCAATTAGTCCAACCATTCCATTTTTATATCTTCTTGAAGTTGAAATGACAATCGGAATAGCTGAAGGGTCAATGTTCAAATCTAAATGTAGAAAAATAAAAATCTTGGGGCAATGGAGAATGTTTGAATTTAAAAAAATAAAAATAAATTATGTAGTCATTCAGTTTACCAAGCCTGACAAAAACTACAATTAGTTGTACAAAACAATTAAGCCAAATTATAATTTCTCATGAGCACATTCCAATTGGTTTTCAGTACAATTCTATTTCAGTTTAATATACTATGCTAACATAAGCCATATGGACAGTTTTTATGCAAATCTAAAAAGGCAAGACAATTTTAGGTAGTTGGTAGACATCTATGTGCAGAGATAAATATGTAATATTTAAAAGGCTGCATTTGCATGTCAAAGAAAAAGTCTGATTGACTGTAATCCATATTTTAATAAACCAATTTTAGAAAAATAAATAAAACACACCTAGCCTATGATTTGGACAGAAGCTATTTGGATATATAAATTCCCCCCCCAAGACGCATACCCATATGAGTGCGGCTGTGTCTCGCCAGGTGGTAGCGCTGAAAAAACCTCTTGTCACACATGGTACAAGCGTAAGGTTTCACACCTATGCACACAAAGTACCAGCTTTAGCGTTACAAAACACAACTGCCAAAAATGTTCAGTGCAAACTTTACTAACCCAAGTAGGTTAGTAAAGTTTGGTTGTAGTAATCAGCGCATTGCCTTCCAATGTCTGTCAAAACATACCTGCTCCTCCAATTATTGAAAGCATTACATTTTTATATCATGAAGTTGAAATGACAATCTGAACAGCTGAAGGGTCAATATTCATATACATACTTAAAAATGTGCTGAGATTAAAATCTATTTAAATTTATATTTATTGCTTTACAGATTTTCAAGTCAAAGGGAATGTCTTTGAGACTGAACTTGAATTGACATTGTAATACATCCTCTTTAGAAAACAAACAAAAAAAAAACACCTGGTCTATGATTTGGACAGAACCTATTTGGTTTGTGTATTGTTCCATTCTCTTTCTCCAGATTCAAAACTTCAGAGATTGCTTAAATTTATTTGCAGACCATCAACTATGATTATTACATTGTTTTAGTTTTAATATTGCAAAGCATAATTTGATCAATTGTTGGTCAAATACATAGATCATTTTCAAATAATTTGCATAACATTCCTAAGGCTTAACTGTAGCATTTTCCCCCCATTTTTTGGTCTGCACCCCCTTCAAATTGGCTCCAGCAGGGAAACTCAAAACCCAAGATCAGCCTCGTACTAGGGAAAAAAAAAAAAAAAAAAAAAAAAGCCCTGTGCGCTTTCTTTTTTACTTTGCCTTTTCTGCAACATCTAATGAACGAATTAATGATTGATCAATATAACCAGCCATAAATATAGTTTTCAATGAATGCTAAAAAACATCTAGTTTGGTTTTGAACCCCAAAGAACCACTCAAATACATCCTGAGCGCTTAGTTTAAGTGAGCTGTAAATGCATGGAGGAGCTAGTAGGGGATGGATTCCTTCTCAAAAGACTGCTTGTGTAGTATTGAAAATAGTATCTATATTAATTAAAAAATGGGATGAAATCCTCACATTTCCTCAAATTCTCGCTACAGACCTCACAAGGATATTGACCATTTCCAAAGGTCAGCCAATTCCTTCTTAGATTTCTTATGAAAACTGAAAGCTAAACTCAGTTAAAATTTTCCCAAGACAATGTTTCCTAATGACATTTCTACTGCTATGGGTATTAATAGAACTTTTCTGATTCCTATTGGGGTAATATAATAACTGCTTACATAAAACGCCAGTATATTGCTTCAATGATAAAGACAATGATTCTGACTGAGCTACGCCTTTCGTCGTTTCTATATGCTTACCATGTAAAGGTAAACAATGTGCTGAAACAAAAGCCTGCTAACACAAATGTTATATAGATTATGCTTTCCAATGTTTGAATTCATCTGAAATCTGCCTTTTCCGAGTGAGTCATTTATTTACAGTAAGCAACAACCTCACACAAATTAATTTGGTCTGTGTTCAAAAAGTTGTGTGCTTTGCTGCATCAGGTCAAAAGCCCATTTTAGACATCTTTGGCCATTTCTCCACCATGTGGAAGTTTGGTTAAAAAGGCCAGTGACATTAATCTTGGAAATTCCAATATTGGCAAATGCACTTTCAAAGCACCTACGTTCTAGTTAATTAGCCTGGGAAAACCATCACGGTCTCCTGACACCATCTTAATATATTCTATGCGTGTAGCTGCTTGCAGAGCATAGAGTTTGCCTCAGCACACAATGAGTAAGATGAGTGGCAAGGCAAAGGAGAGCCCGATGAAGTTGTCCTACAGTATTAGAAAATGTATTCATCATAAGAAGGAAGCAGGCCAGATAAAGATGCACAATAAATGAAAACCAACCCAAAGGCATGAAACCAATGACCCTAATCCATGAGTTACACTCAAGCAGTCACAAATCATGCAACTAACTTGCCCATACCAACAAGGAACATAAAAGCTTCACTAACCGTGCCAGGAAGTTGGCACCCTGTCTAATGCAATTAAATAATTTTCAGAGTAGAAAAAAAAAAAAAAAAAAAAAAGCCCTTTAAACTGTTTCTTTTTTGTTCTTTACAGCCTTTTTGATTTGTCATTATAGGTGCCAACAATTAGGGGTGCAGAATATTGTGATTTCAAATATCTTCAACTGGTTAAAACCATATTAAAAGGATGCTACATGACTGATAAATAAGTCAAGATCTGATAGTCCTTAAAGCATGTTCATTTTCAATGTTTTCTGGTGCCATCACACACAAACTTCCTAATATGACAAAGTGTGTGAAATGGCCAGGGTGCACGGACGCATACCCGTATGAGTGAGGCTGTGTCTTGTCAGGTGGTAACGCTGAACAAACCTCATGTCACACATGGTGCAAGCGTAAGGTTTCACACCTAGACGTAGAGCATCGCATTATTTTCAGCCTGCTTGGTTTTATAGGTCTTTTACAATCCATCAATGTGAAAACTAGTTGATAAACATTTTATTTAATAATTGATGGGTTGTTAACCACTTATTGATTTGCAAAACAATACTGTAGGGGGCGTGTAGTCTTTAATATTAGTTCCCCACTCAAAATCAAATAGTGAGGGTAGCACTGGACTTGTGCAAATCAATTAGTTTATCCACAATCATCACATCACATGAGCTGATGATGTCATAGTACTGCATTTATCCATAGTTCACAACTTCTATGTTGTGCTTTGGCAAACAAGGTAAAGAATCTCAATATCAAGTGAAATGAGTTACATTTCTGGTGACTGACCCTGTTCACTACAATTACACACTGATGTCAATGACATGGGTAAGGTCTGGTGCGCATACCCATATGAGTGAGGCTGTGTCTCGCCAGGTGGTAGCGCTGAAAAAACCTCTTGTCGCACATGGTGCAAGCGTAAGGTTTCACACCTAAACGCAAAGTAGCAATATTACATTACTGTGCTTCGCTCCCCACACTGGTTTAGGAATCATTTTCCAATCTATTGGTTATTAACCACACATACACCAATTTCATGCAAAAATAATCCTCCTTATTCCAACCAAGTGATAATGCAATTTCTGGAGCCATTTCAAGACGAGCGTCCATTGAAGTGCAGATACCAAGCAACAAAAAGGTACTGACTTGGGATTGCGCAAGTTATAGAGCCGAAAATCAAATAGGCTAGGACTTCACATTAGTGCTTACTCATTTCCTTGAATATCTATTTTTTTAGAAAACCTAAAAGTCTAAAATAAATGCACTTGATAAAAGACCCTTTCATTCCTGACACTAAATGTCATGGGCACGGTGCACGGACCCATACCCGAATGAGTGACGCTGTGTCTTGCCAGGTGGTAACGCTGAAAAAACCTCATATCACACATGGTGCAAGCATAAGGTTTCACACCTAAATGACCAGAGTATCAACATGTTAATTTTGCGACTGAAAAAAGGAGACTACAAATATTAGACTGCAACTATCATCTAAATTGATATTGGTGGTTAATAACCAATGCCAGATGCTGCAATTACCAACAGGGGAACGGGAGCCATCATGGTGCTTGTCTCAGATGAATTCACTCTTTGAGAGTGGGACTATAATCCACTTAAACAACACATCACATGAGCTGATGATGTCATCTAGTGGCAAACCATACTAGAAACTAGTCTCATCCATTATCATTTGTACATGAATATAGATTATTAAACCAAAATCAAGTACATAAATGATGAGGAATCCTATTCTTGTAACTGGGTAATATTGGCAGACGCATACCCATATGAGTGAGGCTGTGTCTCGCCAGGTGGTAGCGCTGAAAAAACCTCTTGTCACACATGGTGCAAGCGTAAGGTTTCACACCTATGTACACAAAGTACCAGCTTTAGCGTTACAAAACACTCAACTGCCAAAAATGATCAGTTTAAACTTTACTAACCCAATAAGTTTAGTAAAGTTTGGTTGCACTCATCAGCACTTCATCTGACATGGGATCTTCCGGTGATGTTAAAAAAGTGTACCTGCTCTTCCAATCATGTAATTGAAGTTTAAATGACAATCAGAATAGTTCAAAGGCCAATGTTAAATTTAACCAGATCTTGGGACAATAGAGGATGCATGTGGGATCATAACTGTATCTAGCCATTCACTTTTCAATACCTAAAAAGTGAAAAACGTTCACGCCAAATTTAATTTCCTCATGAGAAAAATGCAAACCGACGCCATTTCAGTTCATCACACCTAGCTAGTGGTCATTTTTAGACATATGGCTACTTAAGAGTAAATTTGTGGAGGGGAAACTTCAAGTGGTTTTTTTTTGTTTTGTTTTGTTTTTTTACGCTGATCACAAAAGGTCAGAAAATTTTAGGCAGTTGGTAGAAACATCTATGTAGAAAACAGAATATTTCACATGCTTTTCAGAGGCAATATTGTATTTAAACAATCTAATTGGCATTATAGTAAAAACCATTATCAAAAAACTTCCCTCCCAGAGAGCAAAATTGAAACATTTCCCTCCTAAAATCCCAGAAAGAAAAATGACAAAACATACTAATAAGTATACTTTAAACATGGGCTTTAAAGATCGCATGAAAATTCAATTAAAACATTGATTGGAACATAACCTATTTGAGAATACAATGCAAAGTTAACTCCATAAGTAGTGAGACAGCACTATTTTGTGTTTTTGTTCCATACTATAGCTTCAGATGCAAAACAAAATAATGGCTGAAATGTATATGCAGATTGCTCAATGAAAACGTTTGCTTTTGTTTCTTTATTCATAAAAAATAAATAAATAAATAAAAAATAAAAAAAAAGATTTGGGTAGAAATGTATTTCTCATTCATTGATGATTTTCCAAAGAGCAGCATTAAATTCTGAATCTGCAATATTGTGGCGCACAGACATCACAAGAGTGAGTGATTCCTAGATGGATGGGGTGACGTGGAATGTGACGTTTCTATCAAACAACTCAGACGATGGGAGAAACATGAGACATTCTAAACCCTTTCTTTAGTTCACTAATTAAGTGCTCTGTGTTGCCTCAAGAACCAAATCCAACCACTCTGGGTCAACGACGAATACTCTAGCGATGTGTTTTGCAGGCAAAAAGCAAATGGTGTATTTTCCTGAATATTGTCTTCGTTCATTGAAATACCTGTGGTGTTTGGACATATATAAAGCTGGTACGGCTGCGGTGGCTAGAAGTCAAGAGCCGCATGCCATCCAAAGTATGGAGGAAAAAATAGTTTTGCTGTCTGAGTACTTGCGGAGCTTACTGCAGTTACAGCTGTTCTGGTAAACACAGATTGAAAACAAAACAACAGCAAAACACAAACTCGAGTTTGACGCAGTCATATAGAAATTAACATGGGGCTCATGCGTGACCCGAGTGATGGAAAGGAGGCTCCAGTGTTCAAGAATAAAGAACGTACCCGTATGAGTGAGGCTGTGTCTCTCCAGCTGGTAGCGTTGGATAAACCTCATGTCACACATGGTGCATGCGTATGGCTTCACCCCTAAACAGAGCACAAAAACATTAGCCATTATAACATAGTCATGTCAATGTTAGATATATAATCACAGGAAACAAATATGTTAAAAATGACTATTTGCAGGGTAGATAAGAGCATTTATAAAATTCTATCATCAAGAAAAGGTTGGTAACTGTAGGCCTTTTTACACATACAATCCACTAAAAGTACATTACATGAGAAAGAAAACTAAAGACTTTCAAATAACAATGATTTTGGTTCACTTACAGTATATAGCTTCAGCACACCTTAAGCCAAACCATTGGAAACAATATACTCACTGAGAGATTAAGTTAGATTTGGACATGCTTCACACATAAATATGGCTAAAGCCAGTTGGTGATTTTCTCAGGGTCCTTTTCCTGGGGCCTTCATCTTAAAAGATGCTCAGGTAAGTCCAGAAAGTCAGCAAAAAGGACCTTTGATCAGATCTGTCGCCGCCTGGTAATGAACTCTTATACTTACTTACTGTTTGTAATGTTCTTTGGATTTATGAGTGTGTAAAATGACACTACAGAACAACAATTAAGACTACACATGCAAAAGTTGCAAGACAATAGTCATCATGATAGCCGGTTTATCACAAAAGGATATCAGGGCCATTTAAGTGGACAGTTTCCAACAAAGCCTTAATACTCTATTTAAATTTGAAAAAGAAAAAAAATAAAATATATATATATATAATAGACACTTATAGCATTTGTACTATACAGGCAGTCATTATTGAAAGTAGCCATATCTTAATTGTTTTGCAGAAAAAATAAACAACAAAAACAAAAAAGGTTTTACAATAAGTGGAAACAAATAATACAAGCATACCAGTATGGGTGAGGCTGTGTCTTGCCAAATGGTAACGCTGGAAGAATCTCATGTCACACATGGAGCAAGCGTACGGCTTCACCCCTAAACGCATACAGTACCAAACTTTAGAATCTGTTCTCACCAGCCATGTATACAAATTAGCATGTCACAGTTAATATAGACTGGTCAGTGCTACCTAACAATACACCTTCTGTGAATTCAGGTGCTCAAGAACGCCAACAGTGTTGAAACTTAGCTTTACTTAACCCCCATCTTTAACAAAACGGACTGAGTACTTGGAACAGACATACAGTACTCCTTATGTTTGAAAATATTCTCACAGGTAGGCCATATATCTATGCACCAGGGGGAAATGTGAGTTCCCTGATGCTGTTAGGGGAGACACGTACCCGTATGGGTGAGAGTGTGTCTTGCCAGGTGGTATCTCTGGAAAAACCTCATATCACACATGGAGCAAGCATATGGCTTCACCCCTGCACACAGAGCAATCATTTGTGAGAATCTGCATTAAATGGGCAGTTGCCATTCATATAATGTATTTGGACATGGCAAAAGCAACTGGTAGCAATTGTCATAACTGAAAATAAATGTATTTTGCAGGTAGGACATTTATATCTAGAATTTCCCAGGGTAATGATTGAGTAGCACACAGGGTAACAAAGCCATCTTCTACTGATAACAATTGTCTGAATCCTTATAGATACTTGAAAAAAAAGAAAAAGACTCAAGGTTGCTCCACAGTCAGTCCATTAATAAGGACCTGCAGTACTTCAATACCCCGGCTATTTAGGTTCTAAATGCCGATTCGCACAGGAGTAAAATTATCACAGGACGGTACAGTAGATCAATCGCTGTGGCGCTTTTAACTTTACCAAGCAAGGAGAGAGGAGATTGGCACTGAATAACAATTGTTGCAGACCTCCACTGTTATTACAAATCACTAGCCGTCCCGAGGTAAAACTAGTCCAGTGCGAACAGGGTTTAACATAGTAAATAATGGCAAACCCCTACCAGTGTGAATGAGGCTGTGTCTGGCCAAGTGGTAGCGTTGGAAAAACCTCATGTCACACATGGAGCAAGCGTATGGCTTCACCCCTACACACATAAGAGTTATCAAATATTACCTCGAAAATCTATACATAACATTTATGATAGCCTTTGAAAATCACTCTTATGTCTTTTCTTTTGAAGCCAATGAATATGTGCACTAGTTTCCAAAGGTTTGGCCTAATGGCCGCGATACACTAGACAGGTCGGCCGTTTATATCTCCAATTTGGCCAGTGGCGGAAGAGATCTTTTTTTGGTCACATTACACCCCCCCTAATCTCCTTCTCCCATTGTGTTTTGTGCTATCATCAGATGTAGAGAAGACCAGCAATTTCAATGTTCTCCTATTTCTCTATTGTTGCCACACAAGGAACACTCGTACAGTAACGCAGTAGCAACATCCTATCAATTATCTGATGCTGACTTTGAAATAGTTCCTGCAACAAAGCTGGACTTCCTTAACTTTAACCAGCCGGCAAGCTCGTGTGTCCACGAATTGACATTTTGTGAAGGTCAGGCTGCATTTGTCCTGTAATGTAGGCACTGTTCCCGCAGCAGATCAGATTATCGTGAGGTGAAAATGAGTAAAATTATGTAAGTTGGACATAACGGTTCTTGTGTAGTGTATCGTGGCCTTAAGTCTGATTTCAGTTTAAAGGACAGTTTTAGTTGAATGCAGTAATTTCAATAATTACCTGGATATATCTACCAATAAATATTAAAAAAAATGCACATGCTACGTTAGACAACGCCAATCTGGATGTAATTTTACTTGAGAGAAATGGCATGTTGACAACACAACGTCCTAAAAAGCTGGTCGAGCAAACGCATACCAGTATGAGTGAGGCTGTGTCTCGCCAGGTGGTAGCGTTGGAAGAACCTCATGTCACACATGGAGCAAGCGTACGGCTTCACCCCTACATACACAGAGCAGCAACACGTTAGCTGACAGGTTCTGACAGCATCAAGGGGGAGTAGCATTCACAAAGAACTTTAAACTTAAACTGGGAAGACATTTTACTTTCCACTGAACATTTTATGAGGGTCAGATTTGTTCTACGCGTGGCATGAGCGCTTCTCTTCGTAGTATCTGGCAGACACCTCTGAACAAAACCGGTGTGAAGACGTGGAGTAGTGTCAACGCGATAAAACGGCATTCATGCCGTCAAGCTAAAGGAGAAACATTAAACTTTTTTTCTAAGGTTTTGGAACAGCTCCACAGGTGATGGGAGCATTATGGTGTGCAACACAAATTGATAACTGAAGATATGATAAAATTCTCTTAAAAAGGCACAAACAAATGCTTGGAGTCATGCATTTTAGCTAGTGAATAATGAGGAGAAAAATGAGTTTCCAGCCTGATAGATGCTTGACCATCCTAAAATAAGAGCTAATATAAAACTGTGACATTTACATGGTGACATTAAATACACAAAGAAAAAAATCTGATTCCACCCTAGACATGAGTGCAATCGTAAATCTGTATGCCAAATAATCTTGGACATCAAAGGACTATTGCCATATTTTACCATGTCTTCTTAATGGCCTTGCCTTACTTTTTTTGTATAAAAGCTGTGGTGGTCTGTAAAACAATGATCTTGCAAAGTACAAGTGAAATTAATTTAGAAACACATTGTGTGCATTTATTTTGACACACACACACACACACACACACACACACCCCCCCCCCCCCCCCCCCCCCCCCAACATTCTGTCCAGCATCCTTCTTAACAGACATTTGTTTGGCCTTTTCTTTGTCTTTTCATGCCACCCTTCAATTGAGTGCGAGGGATCTAACAACTTGTTTATTGTCAGGTTCTGTTCCCCGCTCCCTGACTCTTTGGCCAACAAAGCTGAAAATTCCGTAAAAAATTAACAAAAACACCACAAGAACCAAATAAGACCCATATAAAATGTTTGTCTCTAAAATTTCTGAACAAAATAAAAGCCTGTCAGACTGGGACAGGGATCATACAGAAGACAATTTGAAAATATTTATTTTAATTTAACTTATCGGATGTTTTGACTGGGGTTTAAAATTGGTTTAACTTGAGATGGGTACGGTAAAAGGACGCATACCCGTGTGAGTTTGGCTGTGTCTCTCCAGGTGGTAACGCTGGAAAAACCTCATGTCACACATGGAACAAGCGTATGGCTTCACCCCTACACACACAGAGCATAGGATTATTAGCTATTCAGTCTGCACAACCAACATACCTCAAAAGAACAAAATGATCCTCACTGACAAACTGACCTGGTGCAAACAATCGGCAGATGCCGTAAAAAGGATGATTATTCGTGCAATCTTAGCGGATATCAAATTACGCTATATAGCTTTATTAAATTAACCTTAAACACTGTCGAGGGACAACTTACACTTCAAATTGTAAATTTTAGAAGAAACAAGTCTCTCGGGTACATAAACTTTTAGGTTGAAAGTTGACTTACCCACATGTGCGTACTCTTAGAAGTGTAAAAAAAGAATGCAATGTCAAAGGGTACAATGCAAATATTGACACTGTGTTTATAAGTAAGGTTTAGGGTGTCGCACAAATCAATGAAATCGATTTAATTTAAATTATAAAAAAATAGTTGGCAATTTTATTATCGATTCATTGGATTTGTTGTTGCACGCTGTGTCACGGAGCCGGCTTCAAAACACCAGGAAAAAAAACAAACAAAGAAAAAAGAAACATTTGAAACATGGGGGAGGCGACATGGGGGAGAAAAATGTTCGACCAAAATCATCTATAGTATGAGAGCACTTCACATTATATTTGAGTACAAAGTGTGTTTGCTGCAAACTATGTAAAACCGATCTTGCATGGCATGGGAGCGCTATGGTAATATGAAAAAAACTGAAACGAAAACACGTTGGAGCCATGGATGAAGGGGACTCGACAATAGTAAGTTAATAGTAAACTTAAGTTACTTACGAGTAGTGTACTAAGTTACAACAAAATCGTTACTAATGAAACGAGTTTAGACCCATGGCATGCGTTGCGTTCTGAAGTGAGGAATCGTTGGTCCCACAGCAGGTAATTCTCATTTATCTGATAGCCTGTGTTTGCTCACGATCCACCTTGAATGGTCTATTAAGTCAAATTTACTTCAATATTGCACGACAAGTGTATTTAACTAGCTGGCTAACGTCAATGGCAAAGCAGAGGGGTTATAGCTCACGTTAGTCTAGCAAGCAAATTAACACTACCCAGTAGAGCTAATTACTTATTACAATTATGGCAATTTAATGATTAAGCTATTTCAAGCATGTGTGTTATATATAAAGAAAATTGCAGTGTGTAGTCTGTATTTGACCCTTGGGTTACTGGCCTTGACATACATTGCAATGCAAAGATCCTGTAGAAAGATAAAGAGGGTTTGGTTGTGTGTGTGTGTGTGTGTGTGTGTGAGAGAGATAGTGAGTGTGGGAAAAGCAGAAACAATTGATCCTCCATAGTCTGTTGCCTGTTGCCTGTTGCTACAGCTATTCGATGTAGCAAAGCCTGTTCACACTTAGTTTGTGTTTTACCTTTTTTTTTTAATTATTATTATTATTTTAATTCAAACAACGCTGTTTTTGTTCACTTAATAATAAAAAAGTGTCTGGTGATCGGAAGATTGCTAGGTCGATCCTGGGTTGGTAGAGTGCTGTAGTGTCTTTGAGCAAGACAATTAACCCCCCCAACTGCTCCCCAGGCAAGGCCACGTGGGTGGCAGCCCACTGCTCCTAGATACGTCAGATACGAGGATGGGTAAATGCAGAGAACCAACTTCCCCATAGCGATTAATAAAGTACACATAATTATTATAGCATACATTTAGGTCCGTTAATTATGTTAATATTGTCAATTTGGAATAACAGTTTGCTTTTTTAATAAAATGATGGAAATAACATTTGTTTGTGTTTTTATCCGAGTGACTAGTTAATCAAAAGTAATAGACAGATTCATCAAATAGCTGTTAGTTGCAGCCCTAGTAAAGTTCTAAAAGCTCATTATTTATTTCAATATGTCAAACTTATTAGTTTGACAACTTGACAATATGTAGTATAGTCCTTTGATGTCCATACATTGATCTTCCTTTACAAACCCATACAAAAAAATAGAAGAAAGAAAAAAATATATAATAATAATAAATACAACTGAACAACCAGCTGCTTTGTGCTGCCCATCTGTGCAGTGAGGCTTTTCCCAGATAGACCATCACTTTTCAAATTGTCACTGGTGTTAGGGGGACCGACATATGTATAGAAAAGACCTCCTGCATTTTACATTGAGGGTCATTTGTTACCTATCCGCTTTGTTGGAAATTACTGTCCACAGAGGAAATAAACCCTGAGAACCTTTTGCTGTCCACTGGTTCGAGTGGAAGATTATGTAATATGGGTACGGTTAGAGGACGCATACCCGTGTGAATGAGGCTGTGTCTCTCCAGGTGGTAACGCTGAATAAACCTCATGTCACATATGGCACAAGCAAACGGCTTCTCCCCTAAACCGAAGAGCACCAGTTTTAGTAAAAGGTCCCCACAGATACCACCGATTAGCTGTGAGGCAAAAGCTACGACCAAAGAAGCGCTTTAAAAGCAGGCCATTGAAAAAAAACGTACAGTTGCTGCGCACGCCTACATTCAGGCCGACTGAAACCAGCTCTGGGTGTTTGTTTACAAATGCCATTAACGTTATCAGACATGTGAAATTGATGAGACGTGATAGTGGGCGGTTGCAAGCGTGGCATATACCTGTGTGAATGAGGATGTGTCTCTTCAGGTGATATCCGCTCCGGAACGCGCCGTAACAGTGGTCGCAGATGAAGTTTTTCTGCACTTTGGATGACGGACCGTTCTCATCTCCACCCGGGCCCTAAAATGAGCAGCGTAGAACAGCGCTTTAGCAACTCATACAAATGACACAGCAGTGAAGCAAACAACTAGCACGACCTCCCAATCTCATGTCACTAGGGTTGGAAATAAATAAAAAGTAATTTTTATTTTATTTTATTTAATCTAGGGTCCTTGGGTCAATTTCCAAACAACTGAATAAAAGGTGGAATAACACTAAAATGAATATCGAGGAATAATAAATAAATAAATAAATAAATAAAAAAGAGAAAACCTTTAAAGGCAGGTTGTAAAAAAAAGACCGGAAAAGATAAATTTGAATTAGAAAAATAAATAAATCACAAAAAATTGGGTTAATTTAATGAATAAATTTTAAACCATAGATGGCATATTAACAAAAAGGAATAGATGCAGTTAAACGCCTGAAAAAAAAAAAATCTAATAGAAAAAAAATAAAAGAACTAAAAAAAAAAAATTAGGAGAATGAACAATAGAGATTGTTAGATAATAAAACTATATATCTACATAAACACCTAAAATAATACACTTGTAATAAAACGTGTTCATTTCAAAAACAAGAGACCGAATCCCCACCAATGGCTTAATGCCCTCATGTTTCACTCCCCCCTTGTGCACACAACTGCAGTTATTGTCCTCCTCTCCGCTTGCACCCCTCCCCCCTTCCTCTCCAGAGATCCTCCGCCCCCTCCACATCTTCTCTCAACTCCTCCCCCCACCCACACACCAAAAATGTACCCAGATGAAAGCCTCCAATTCGAACATAAGGGGGAGAAAAAAAAAGTTAAATATCACCACAAACGGGTACGTTGATGAGAAAATTCACATTTATTCATGATAGGAAAACAACAGACCTGTACGGCAGAAACGAGAGCCATTTTCTTTCCCCCTTTTTTTAAACATTCATTACCACTGACCTTCCCTCCCCTTCCGTCTTGTTCTCTCACTTTACAGGGCGTTCCTGACTTCCTGTTCTTTTTTTTCAGCTGCATGTCCTCGTTGGCCCTCATCTCCTTCTCGTCAAGCAGGCGGGGAGCTTGGAATTCACCTTCCTTCCGGATGAGCTAGTGATCACAACAAAACAAGCCATTGTCCACCTTGCCCACTGTGTGTTCGAGACCACGGGGAAACAACTATTTTAAGTGTATTTTAAGGATCTCATACTCTGCAACTCTGCGAGCAACACGAGAACTTCCGAGCCCAGCTCTGGATGCCACTCGTAATTAAACTGCGTCCTACAGCTTGTGTGATTCCTAGGTGCTGTTTGATAACATTTTAATACAGCAAGCCCCTTTAGTTAAACGCCAAAGCTAAACATCAATGTTTTTTGGGAAACTGGCAGCGCAAAGTAAAAAAAAAAAAAAAACAAAGACATTTTTTTGCATTGGTTTGTGACCTCTTGCCACAGAAATGGGGACATATGTACAAATCTGTGAACTATGTTCCCAAAGTGGAAACTAAGATTTCATTGGATTATAAGTGGGTTTTTATTTTCATGATGAAAAAGGGTTAACAGCCTTTTTTTTTTTTAAACAATGTACTAATAAAAATAAACAAAACACAATGTGTCCTCACCAGGGGTGGACAGCTCATTCCAGATGGAAGGATCATGTGGCTCTGGGGTCCACGGTCAGGACCTTCTCTCTGTGGCGGCCCATGGCCGAGGGGAGCCATCATCTTTTTGGGAGGACCGGCCATGGAGCTGGCCTGCATGAGAGCCATACTGGAAAGGACCGCTTCACAGCCGAGCAGCCCTGCCTAAAGACACAAGGGACGGCAGGTGACACACAAATAACAACGCTGTTGTCATTTTTGCCACATGGAATTTAACGAGATGCATCGAAAAAACAACATCCCGAATTACACAATGACTGTATAGAATGTATAATGTCACTCCTAACCACGTTGGTGTTCTCGAAACAAACCCATTTCATATGGTCGCGGACTGAGCTGCTGGGCAGGTGTGACATTGCAGTGGGAACGGTGTATGTGGGCGCAGGGAGCGGGGCGGGGCCCTCCAGAGATCCGTCAGTCAGGATGGTCAGTCTGGTGGGAAGCCACACCCGCCTCACTCATCCAGCATTAAAACTGAGAAGGAGGAGGACCTGGGTCAAACACGACATCATTGCAACAAACACAAGGTTTACAACAGTCATCGCATGCACCGGACAATAGTTTTAGGTTTTTTTTTGGGACAAAGACTCTTCGTTTCATGCGACAGATTATTAATCCGGAGTCAAAATAACAGAGCTGAATAGCTGCGGCCTTTTCCCCAATCGGTACATCATCTAAAAACATTTGGATTATCCAACACTTACACGTATCATTTGAAGCATATTTTGCCTCAGACAACACGCCCGAGGTAAAATATTTCTGTACTTTCGGGTTTTATTTCACAGTACACATTAGCAAAGTGTGCACAGCATCACTGTAATAACAATATGTTTTTACACACTAAGAGCCACAATCAGATGTTAGGATCACAAAGATTTGAAATCTATTTTTAAAAAGTGATCATCAGATTTACGATCTTCCGAACGCATGCCTATGTTTCCAAAACGACCAAAGCAACCCAGGTTAAAATGTAATGACATTAAGGATCTTTAAACTGCGAGATTTGAACGCAAAACACAGCTTTTATTTTACATGAAAGGTTAATCTAAAAAGTTTCCAGAGTTTAAAAAAAAAAAAAAAAAAAGGTTCACGCAACCAGGAGGCCATGACCCAAAAATATGCGAAACTGTTAAGGTCATGATGGGGAACCCTGTTGTGGAGGCAGCGCTACAGACGTAATGTTTTCATATCGGTAAAAATGATGAAGAACGAGCCTCTCCACTGAACTCGTGCAGTTTTAGTAAAGTTGAGCAGCACTGAGACCACGCAGGTCAGTGGAATATTCACATGATGTTTGTATTCTACATCAACTAAGGGGGCGAGGCCCCTCGGAACTACGAATACCACATCATTTATCTGATGAATTAATCCGTTTGGTGCAGATGTTTGGAGCTCCGACACGATCTGCCTGCTTCACAGTCTCCGCATCGGTCATTTTAGTATTAAAATAAGCAGAATAAAAGTAAGTGCAACGGGCACTGTGCGGATTTTATAAGTAGGTTTGGGAAGATGTGATCCGGGCTCTACACAGTTGGATCTTTTCAATAAAGATATTAAATAACATATAAATAACTATATCAACCCACTGCGTTTCAATTTATTTTAATCGAACCGACCAACCGTTAACGGTCCCGTCTGCCTGCTAATGGTTTGTTAGCAGCCTCATCCATTGTTGATCCTTATTCTCCCGAGCACAAACACACCGATTCCCCGCTAAATCAACGAACACACGCACGGTCGCCCCGCCGAATATAAGCGTTCTTACGGGACACAGCGTCCGCCGTCGGCATTAGAGGGCGAGTCGGGCCAGATTAACGGCGGCTAACCTGGCTAGCACGAACGGGAGAAAGGCGAAGGTTCTTTCGCAGCATATGTGGCCTAGCGCCGCCGCCGAGCGGTGCCCTCGATGCTAACGCGTTAGCTGGCGCCCACACAGCGTCGTAATTGATCGGAATCGAGTCCTCGGTCTGGTAAATCTTCCGAAAACGACGGAGCGCTTCCCCTAAATTCGCACATTCAAACGACGAAACGACACACCGGACCCGCCGCGCGACGAACTACGCCGCCCACGACGAGATTTAACCGATAAAAGACACCCGCGATGGCCGTCGTCCCCCGTTGATTTTCCGCTAGCGTTAGCACACTGGCTAACACCCACTAGCGTTAGCGGGCTGGCTAACACCCGCTAGCCTCGGCGCCGTGCCGTTCGCGGATTCCTTTTGTTTTCCCGACCAGAACGTCGGAACCTCGACGCCGCGAAGCACACGCCCGCGTCTCCGCGGCCCCCTCGGCGGACGCGGCGCCCCCGGGGGGGTGGTGGTGGTGGTGGTGGTGCGTGGCGTACCTCCGGGTTTCTCCACTCGCCGCGAGCTCCTCGGTCCGGTGCAGTTTACAAACACAGGAAGCGCCACGGGACGTGCCGCGCGCCCCACGCAGGAAAACTCCCACCGCGCGGCGGCGTCACGAGGGGCGATGGCGACGCGCTCGGACCCGGGAACCAGCGCGTCGCTCCGCTCGTCGGGGGCGCCCGGGCGCGTTTTTAGTCGCCGTTGCCGCCGCCGCCGCCGCCGCTGTTGTTGTTGTTGTTGTCGTCGTCGCTGTTGTTTGTTTTGTTTGTTTGTTTGTTGTTGTTTTTCTCTCTCTCTCTCTCCGCCTCGTCTGTTCGGTCTCTCTCGGTGGAAAATGAAGGCGTGGGGGCGGGGCCGCTCCCTCCCAAAACGCCCCCAGAGAAGAGCGAGTGATCTCATTTTTATTGTATTATTATTACTATTATTATCATTATTATTAGAATAACAATATTAATTGATAATTATTAATTTTTACATATTCTTCATCAATTCTTAAAATAATGTTCACAATTAGGGAATCCCATCTTGGACGCTGTGATGAATAAAATACCCCCCAATAGACGTGCAGGTGGGTTGGTAGAATAAAGACAAATAACAGGAAATGGGAAAAATAAATGTGATACACCAACAACAACAACAACAAAAACAAAAATATCAATAAACAATAAAAATAAACGAGTGAACCTCCATCTGTGTAAAAGCAGCAGCACTGTGCATGTGTCAGCGCTGGGCTGCTCCACCTGGACCTGGTGTGTGTTGTGTTATTTCTCATCCCATTTTCATTTGGAATTCTTCCTCCGCTGCACTGTTTTGTTGTTGTTGTTGTTGTTGTTGTTGTTGTTGTCGTT
Source organism: Zeus faber (assembly GCF_960531495.2). NCBI lineage: Eukaryota > Metazoa > Chordata > Actinopteri > Zeiformes > Zeidae > Zeus > Zeus faber. The sequence goes on along the minus strand of NC_137192.1, from coordinate 31,864,238 downwards.
GTCGTCGTCGTCGCCGTGTTTACATTCGCATATTGTCGGGATGAATACTGCACAGGGTTATCAGCAGAGCGGATGCGAACGATGAAATGTTTAAAAAGAAAACGGCTCAAAATGGTGTCACAGTGGTTGAAGCTGTGTTTTAAAACAATATATTTTTGTTAACATCTGTGACACTTCCGCATCTAAAGTATGAAATATGTACAAACAGGGCGCTCCACGAGAAACAGCTGTACAATATGTTTGTGTAATGCATGGAATCCTGTACATGCTGTTTCCACCGTCGGGGCGGGGTCGGCCTTTGCTCGCCAGTTTTTACACATTGTTTTTAACACCCATGGGTGAGCTTTTGTTCTACATTTGTATTTACAAGGTGCCTTTATCCAAAAAACTTCACACAATATGACGCTTGAAATCAATGCATATTATCACCAGACACCGCCACTAAGCACCTCTTGCACTCTACCTTAGCGTTCCTGCTACCTGTACATTCTGTCAACATGGTCAGGTGCACGAGGTGCTGTTCCCTGTTAACAGCTGTTTATTTTATTTTTTAATTCATATTTCATAAAAAAAAAAAAGTTTTTTTTTACATCTCTTTCTTCACAAATTCTGTTGCTCTAACACCTGCCCCACCCGGGGAATAATTAAGTCTTATCTTCTCTGTACCATCGAACACAGGCGAAACAAGTAATACCAGCACAGTCAGAGAGTTGTTTTTGGTTTTTCACTGTAATTTTTGCCCTTTTCTTTTTTTCTTTTTTTCTTTTTTTAACAAACTGTAAAATTGCCCAACCAATCATTACATTCTTCAAAGAAAATAGAATTTCAGCGATTGGAAGTTAGAAATATTTTTCACTTTTTAACTAAAACAGCCAAATAACATTGTACCAAAATCTGCCTTCAAACCGAAAAGCTGCGTTTGAAGCATGACCATGGTGACAATCCTGTAATTACGTCTGCTCCAAACAACACAGGGACTTACAGGACATTCTGTGACTCAAAAGTTGAAGCGCGTAGGAGAATAACTGCCTTTCTGGTGGTTTTCAATTGTCCTTTCAGAACTGACACTGCATCTGTTTGTGTTCAACAAACACAAAATCATTTTCATTGACCGCATTTGGGACTGGTGGCCAGAGAACACCGGGCTTGCAACCAAATCTCAAGATCCGTGCCTTTCCCCCTCGAAGTGAGCTCGGCACGCGGGTGTTCCCAGCGTGACGAGGAGCAATTAAACGAAGATCATTTGAATGCTTTACTTCAATGGTCCGCGGAAAAAATACGATCAAGCTTTCCCTACAAGTATCTGAGCATGAATATTTGGTAAGTCACGCGAATACAAATACTCGGGCCATCGCTTGGGCCACCGCCCACCCCGGGGAGGGCCGACTGGGGTGGAAACCGGGGCCGGTCTCGCACCCGTTAGTGATTGACCTCTGGGTTCTCGGGGCCGTTTGTGCCAGGGAGCCGGTGCGTCGGGGCTTCGTTTCGGGAGTCCCCTCGACACCCATTCCCCCTCCAAGGACGACCGGGCGGCGAGGTCGGCCAAGGAGGGATCTTTCCAAAATCGGTCATCTTGGTGTGAGGCAGACATCTTGTTTCACCCCTAAAAAAGAAGGTTCATTTAAAAACGCGCAGTCGTGACTAATGTTATAACCCCGTCAAACCAAGAAAGAACTGAGGACTGTGAAAAGTGGTTTATAAGCTGTAATATGGAAAGGGACGGTGGATACGTGTAGGGAGATCATTCGATTAGAACTAGATAAGAACAGGCGTTCCTTATGAAAAAGCCTTATCCAAAAGTATCAACTTTGAATCTACAGGTTCCTGTCGGCCTCATGTCTTCACATTAGGTGCACCGAGTGCCACAATCTGTTATTATTTTGGAGCACATAAAGCAAAACGACTTCAACAGTCAGCATCGCCAAGAACAGTTACCACACGCTGCTTCGCTGCTCTGGTGATTCACTCAGAGGCTGTTATTAAACCGAAACGAAAAAGGAGGGTTTACGAGCTGTGCTGGCATAAGACATCCCGGTCAAAGAGCTAAACGCTGGGAAAGGCTGTAAAATATAACGTCAGATTAGTCGGAGGTGGTCTGCTCACGAACCAGCAGCCAATTAGACCCGTTTTGCCCGGGCGGTCTTTCCCTCCCCGGCCCACGCCCCGTCGGGGGCTTTGTTCCTGTGCGATTGCTGCCCTGCTGAAAGAAATCTCACACTTTAAAATGTGATGACTGCTTGATCAAAGGACCAAATGTGACCCAACGTGAAAGCTTTGTACGTGCAGTCTCATAGTCCCACAGAACCTCAGTGCATTTCATGTTACTTTTTAAAAAAGCAGACAAAATATCGCAGAGAAAATAGAGACCTTAAGAAGAGTACGACGATAAGCTGCCCTAGAAAAGAACAGACGCTGCATATTGCATATAGGGCGCTAAGCTCATGACTATGTAGCTGTTCCCTCAGAGATCTAGACGTGTTTTGTCGCCTTCATTCCTAGAATTAGTTAACAAAACTATTCCCTTTACTGCCGATGTGACTTCCTTTCAGATCTGGGCTTTTGTTAATATGTATAACGGATATGAACAGGTGTTAATTTGTGAGTTTATGACGTTTAATGCAAAAAGCGTGACGACTTTGACGTGTTGTCTCTCTGACACACTGGCTTTGAGCGGTACCACTGAAAACCACACCTGAGTGTTATATTAACACATATATTGTCAGTCAATTTTACAATGGTATAATAATTTTATAACGATGACACCTTAATCATATCAGCCGCACACAGACCTCTTTTAAACCTGAAGTTCCCTGTGTGACTTCAGGTGAGTGCTGAACTCAGGTCACCCCCCTTTAATTGTTCTTTGAACAGACAAACCCCCTCAATCCACACCCACAGATCAGCGTAGCAGCCTTTCCATTTTTAAGTCAGAACCCAGACAACAGATACATCTCCTGAAATGCCATTGACTCACCCTCGTTTACTTCCCTGACAATTCCACAGTTCTACCGTACATCATTCATGGCGTCATATTTTTCTGTTATTTCTACTATTATTTTCCATGTGGTTATTCTAATTTTCGCTCCCTATTGGGAACCACAAAGAGAGCATGACTGGAGATTTGGGCGGTGGGAAAGAGGTGAAGAACAGTAACCGGGCTTTATATGTGGAAGAGTTGTAGGCCACAAAACCCACTCTGAGAATGAACATCAATACACAACCACTGTTTGAGCGAAGGATACTGTGAATTCCTGATCGGTAGCTAAGAATTTAAATATTATTTCAATCGTCGTCATTTTTGTTTGCTTGCTGTGTGTCTGGGTCTTGGTCCAAATGAATCATCTTCGGGCGATTCAGTTCGGTCGGAAATTAAATATTTGCAAAAGGCGAGTGTCGTGGCCGGACAAACTGTTGCAGTGGCCAGCGCGGCCCCTGGAGACGGACGGGGCGCCGCCCGGGGGCGTTTTGAAAAACCGCCCTCATGCGTTTGTCGGAGCGCGGTTGAAAGAGGCCGCGGTGACCATACGCTCCGCTTTGGAAGATAATAGTTCAGCCGCATACATCGGCTTTCATCTTCCAGCCGGCTCGAGTTTTTACACTTTTGAAATCGAGATTTGAAGTGCCGCCATCCCATCTGACGCGTCTGCGTACGACCCGACATCCCTAACCCTGGTCCGGTTAAAGCTGTGTTGGATTTAATGGTTGGTCGGTAAGCGGGCGATTGAGCGGATCAATGATGAAGTGGATCAGTGACGTATTAAGAGTTGCCGTCACCAATGCCGCCCGTTTTGAAGTATTTGAGTGAGAACAAGCTGGAACCAATAAAGTGCACGCTCCCTGGCTGAGGCGGTCTCTTCCACGTGTGACGCGCAGCACACGTTGTGTTGTACTGCGTGTGTGTACTGTGAAGTGGAAAAAAGAAGAAGAGGAAAAAAGAGCAGGGTCAGGTCTTTCTGTTCCGCTGGACCTTATCATCACTTCGACCAGAATTTCCAAAAATATTTTCCGTGTCCAGAGTTTGACCCCCCCCCCCCCCCCCCCCCGCCCTTCCATCCCTATGCCAAACTGCGGACAAATCAAATGTTTCTATGTGGGTAGGACCACACACACACATTTTTAGGAAAATAAAGACGAGCAGAACTGATGTGACAACACCAACAGGACGGTGCAGCATCTGGAGCGACTGGAAAGAAGGCGCTCCGCGGTGGGGGCGCAATTAAAGTGCGATCGGCTCTGAGGGGCCTGAATGGGAGAGGCGCAGTTTCCAGGCCACTTGTTTGACGATCAAATAAGTCGAGAGAAAATAAGCACGGCCCCAAAAGACACCAGCATCTCCCTGTTCAAGTCTCAGGGAAAATGTTGTTTCGAGGTCGTCAGAGGTTTGACGTTCATGATTAGAACCGAAGAGCCGATCTGTGAGGAGATGCACAAGAACGGTGGATAGAACCTCCAGAGAGACATGTTGGCGGTGGAAATGTTCAGGTTTGAGGTGTCACTAGGATGTCATCCGTGGAATCGAGGGCATTTGGATTTTTTGGGTGGGCAACAATAAAAATTGTTGGGGGCTTGGGTAAGAGAGTGACTTAGAAAGTCTTTTTTTTTTTTGTTTCATTCAATTAATCTATAACATCTACGATAAAAACACCTTGTTTTGACCGTTTGGTTTGGAGAAACTGTTGAAGCGGAGCGACTGCCAGAATTGGCCAATCATTCTTTTTTTTTTCGGAAAGGTTCAAAATAAGGGAGATTTACGGGAAATCATTGAAAGGGGGGGACAAGCAGGAGAGAAGGTTCAACATACGAGAGAATCCCGGGAAAACCAGGGGGGGGTTGACAGGTAGGTAACGGTAGGGTTTTTCTTCCAGAGTTTTCATTTGATAGGCAGATGACTCCTCTGGGTGGGCGAGGCTCATCCCTGGGTGGGCAACCAGTACACACGCCCCTGTCTGAGGAACGTCTTGCATGTCCTGGAGGTGGTGACCTACGAAAGATCGACGACACATCCATCAAGCAGACGCTCCGCTCATGCCCTCCGTTCTGACTTCAAGTTGTGGGGAAGATAATGTCTTCTCCAGCTGTACGATGGCGCTAGGCACGCATTGATGCTGTGCCAGGACTGTATGAAGTACAAGGAAGAGCAAGGAGCGCTGACACACATGGACTTTCCCTCCGCATTCACCAGACCTCAAACCCCAATGAAAAGCCTTGGGTACATTTGAAATAGGAAAAAGTGAAATATCACAGGACAATCTCTGAGAGGCTCTGGAAGAGCCCAGGGATAACATGGAATCTGTTTTTTCTGCAAAAACGACGCCGAAGGAAACTTTATTTTTCATATTAGGGAACAATTATGTCACATTTTTGAGGGATATTATTTGACAAAAGGGACTTCAATGATGAAGATTTTGGCAGTGGACTCGTTATGCTTCAAGTTAATAATAACTACTTGAGCGGATGACTGTAAAAGTGAGGGTTTGGGGATGACAACCACATGAAGAAACTCACAATGGAGGGTTAGGGGGTTATTTAGAGCTGAAATAACAATGTTTGTCAACGACCCTATCCTATCCCTTTTCACACACAGCCTAAAATACATTCCAGCCCTCGGGTCAATGACATAGTGTGTGTGTGCACGTGCGTGCATGTGTGCGTGCTTGCTACAGGACGACCCGCATTTGGATGAGACGGCATCTGGTCCATTCAGGCGCCGTTCTCGGGCATCACAGTCGCTGCGTGTCCCCGCAGAGGAGATTTCTCTGGTCGGCTCCTCCGGGTGAATTATAACAAATCCTAGCTCACGATGATGTGCTTCATCTCCATGAAATAATATTCAGGAGTAGACTCAAATTATGCCAGAAACTATTTCCGCGACTTTTCTACGATACTATTATATTACGTAAACTGTGTATTGCACGCCTTTGCCATGGTCAGAGAACATGCCCACTTTCCTTCTGGGACAATAATATTGTATCAAACACATATAACATTTTGAAATGTGTCGGCAAAACATTTATTGAACTGTTTTTAGTCACAGTAGGACTCACAAAATAATGGAAAACAGAGGCCAATCTAACTCAGACCAACTTATGATTTCAGAGCATGAATCCGGCAGTGGTTGTCGTGGGGACATCTCCACCTCAAAATGGGGTGGAACGCGTTCATCCCTTTGCACGTTTCCCTCGGTTCAGCAGAGGTCAGTGTTGTTCTCCCCTCCGCCCGCAGGTACCAGAAAGCTGCCGGCGAGTCCAGCGAAGGGGGGAGAGAGGAGTAGGTTTTCCGTCCTTGAAAAGATCCTGAAGGGGACGATCTGAACTCCAGACTAGCAGCGGTCTCAAACAAAGTCAACAAGTTAAATATCACAAGGTGTGAAGGAAGTTGTTTCTTAATGATATAAATGTTATCATCTGGAAAGACTTTATGGATTTCCTTTAAAACATTGGACCTTTGAACAGCGTTGTTCTTCATACTATAGAGCAGGGGTGGTCAAACTACGGCGCTGTTTAATGCGGCTCGCGAGGCATTTACATTAACAACAATCCTATAATATATTTAAATATGTAGTATTCATTTCACTGTCATTTTCCTGTAATACTTAATGGTACCACCAGACGGCGCATTGCCGGGCCTTCTCTGATGTCAAGTCACTCTTCTTCACGTTACCTGATCGCCATGTATGCCTCGCCCTTGACAAAATCAGCGGACAAGAGTGTTCTCGAGCTGAAAGACGCACACCGGCCTTGTGATTTGGCGTCGGCTGTGGACGTACTGGCACACACGAACGAGCTGAACGTGAAGCTGCGACGGAAAGATCAGTTTGTATACGACGTGTGTGCAGACGTGAAAGCCTTCCGAGGGTGAAACTGACTTTGTTCTCCAAACAAATGACAAACAAATCATCCGTGCATTTACAGCCAATCGCTGGACGACCTGCACGGAGAATTCCGCCGCCCATTCTTGAAAAGTTTGAGGAGTGCCCTGAGCTGGCGCCGTGTCCCCCGTCACCGACGACGAGGCGAGCACCGCCGCAATCACGGCTGCAGCAGATTTATCTCCAGTCCGACTCCGTCCTAAAGGAGACGTTTTACGCTTCAGCTGAATGAGACAAAGTTTTCAAACATCCCACAGTTGGCACAGGAGATGCTGCTGTTATTTGGCTCTGCCGTAGAGCGTGAACGGAGGACGCTGCTGTTATTTGGCTCTGCCTGTGTGTGTGAACAGACGTTCAGTGTGAGGAACGTAAGCGCAACAGGCCGCAGAGCCCCGCTCACTGATCAACACCTGAGCGCTGTCCTACGCATCTCCACAAGGAAAAATGGCACCAGATTTTGATGCGCTGGCAAAAAAGGGCGACCAGCAACGCTGTTCTCATTAAATACATCAGTGGTGAGTTGTTGTTGTTGTTTTTTAATGAATTCATTCATTAAAAAATGGGATAAGAGGAAATATATTTCACATATATTTTACACTTTATGCTCATTTTTCACCTCATCTACTAATGGTCTTCCCCGCCCGTCAGCTTTAAAAACTAAAAGTGGCCCTCGAGCCAAAAGGTTTGCCACCCCTGCTATAGAGGAACAACTTATGTGTAATGAATACATTAATATAGCATATTTCACATTATATTTAGAATTATCTTAACTTTAGCTGAAAAGCACTAATTTCAGAAGTACTTTAGCTCCTGTTCCTTTATTATGCAGATGTCTCTAAGGGATTTTTCAAAAAAACATACCCATTTACCTTTACAAATTCTATAATATATTTAATTATATAAATATTATCTATAATATTATATTTATGTATAGGTATATATATCTATTTTATGTATACCATTTATTATAAAATTTGCTTCATATAGTGTACGCTTTATGTAAAACTATTGCAGTGGTGTGACACACACACACACACACACACACAGTGGGCTCGGACCCCATGCTGACAGTCTGGGGCAAATGTCTTGTCCTGAGCGACCTCTCATTGGCCACTTGCTGCACTGGACGGGCAGTCAAGCCCATAATCCTAATTCAGAATAATCCCCTGGCATCGCTCTCTGCAGTTCCAACTGCAAATTAGAGTTCTGAGGATTTGAAAGAGTGAACACAGATGAGAAGGGGATCAAACCAAAATGCGGGAGTTCAAGGTAATGCAACGGTTGATATCTGAAGTGTTTACTAAATGCGTTCAACTGAAAGTGAAAACATGCAGGTCACGTTTGATCCTTCCAAGAGGCTGCAGCCCTCCTTTACAGGGATTATACATAACTTTTAATATGCAGTGCTCCTTAAGAGGCTAGAGGTTGTTTTGGGCTTTATAGACCTTTTAGGCTTAGTTAAAATTTGCTTCTTTAATTCAAATTCCGGTGTAAAATATTGTAGATATATATATTTTCTCCCCACAAACCTGCATGAAAAGTACAATATTCCACATCATAGATCTTTCACATAGAGACGTGGATATGTGAGGTGTGTCGGAGCGATGGTGACCACGTGTCCACCTGTAAGGAGAGGGCTGGGGTGTGGTTTCGCTGACTCACCCGGGCGGTTTAATGGGTTCATATTTTCAGAACGTGGTGTCAGTTAACCAAATGAACCATTTAATAACGACTAGTCTGCAGCCAGGCAGTCCATTCCAGTGCAACAAAGACACGTGCACGGCTCGTAGCTCCATTGAAAACACAAATATAATTGCCGTATTGCAATCGTTGAAGGACTTATTACAATATAACATGTATAACCGCGTGTTGGGGAAGTAGAAATGCAACTGGGAAAACATCGCAAAGCCAACATTTTCCTGCATGTGTCATTTCTGGCTCTGGTGTCCTGGGTAGTCTGTCTCTCTCTCTCTCTCTCTCTCTCTCTCTCTCTCTCTCTCTCTCTCTCTCTCTCTCTCTCTCTCTCTCTCTCTCCCTCTCCCTCTCTCTCTCTCTCTCTGGGGTTGGGCTCGTGGGTATAGATACAGACTTTTTGGAGAGTTTCTCCTCAGTTCAGCAGAGCAGCAGTCGCCAGAGGACTCCCGTTGAGATCACACCTCGCTTCACCTTCGCCCCCAACAAGGTTTTCTGTTTGAATTTTTTTTTTTTTTTTTTTCCGGTACCGTGCAAGGTGAACAATCTACTCACTGTCGAGCCTTTTAAGCAGGGGTTGCCTCGCAAAGACAGGGACTGCACATCTGTTCCCTGTCTATGTTGGGTTTCCTTTACTTTTCTTCCCCGCTTTGTTGGGTTTCATCTATTTCGCTGTTGATCCCAATTTTTTTTTACTTCAACTTTCCGCAGTTATGTCTTTGACTTGCTTATACCAGACTTTTAAGGGATTCGTGGTATAGGGTGGAAGAATCCTCTACATGAAAAAAATCACATTGCCAGATTTCACAGGTTTTCACAGCAGTGGTTCATCTTGGTCGGGTGAAAAGGTAATGCCGACCTAAACTGTCTTTCTAAAAGTGAAAACAGCAATTGGTTGATTTCGGCATTTAAATGAAAATGCATTGCCCTATCCAGACATATCTGGTAAAGCGTGATGATCATCTTGAGGAGACCTCTGCAGGGAGGGGGGGAATTACATTGCCGCGTTGACTGGAATGCAGTCTAGGGTCTATTCCATGGCCACTTCTGCGTCTTCGTCTAGCGCGAGTAGAAGAGGCCAGTGGGAGGGCTGTTGCGCCTCCCCCAATGTGTTCTACAGCAGAACGCATTCCGTCTCCACCAGCGCGCTGCTTGACAACGCTCTCACAGCGGTTCATGTCTCCTCCTCCTCAGCACCCGCCGGGGGGACGGACGGACACTGTGACACCGACCCTGCGTCGGGGCGATCTGAGCGTGCTGAAGTCGACGGCGGGAGCGGGCGCCACCTCAGCGGCCCGGGGATGATGTCCGAGGAGGGAGAAACATAACCTCACGCTGGCAGTGTCTGTGCTGCCCCCTGTCGTTCTCTCTGGAATGTGTTCATAACCATCATAGTTAAGCGTCTGTCTGTGTGGGCGTGTGGCAACGAGAGATGGAGAATAATTTGCCATTCATAAACAGGCTTTGCCTCATCCGTCAAGCCTGACATTTCTCCTGCATCTCATTTGTGAATGATCTCACTCTGACTCCCTTCCCATTTTACTTTATGACCTTAACATTTGTCGGATTTGCGGTTGTGGGCAGCAAATACAGTCAAAGGGAGAAATTTAGAAGTGAACACTTTGGTGGAAAAGTTACAATCAATTTGGTGTAAAGATCGTAGAGCACTTTTGAACACATACACCCCCTCGATTAAGAACAAGGCCCGGCGTCCAATCCAATACTGCGGCACACCAACATTTTGCGTGGCCTCTTATTTCCTTTGGACAGCTCTGATAGCTGTGCTTCTTTGTTCATTCACATCTCTCTTGGGCTTTGACTGTCACGGCTTCAGAAACCTCTTGAGGAAAATGCGAAAAGATGTGTTGCTGTTTTCTCATGCAGGAAACTCTATCTTGCATATTATAATATAGTATAGATTCAAGATTCAAGATTCAAGATTTTTTATTTGTCACATACATATACATACTTTCATACATATATGCAGTGAAATGTAATGCAACGCACCCGGTGATAGCACACAATATGTCCTAGGAAAAAAATAAATAAAATATATAATATTTATATAGTATTCTATATTATTTATATAGAATATAGTATTCTAGTATAGTATAGTATAGTATAGGATAGTACAGGATAGTGCAGGATAGGATAGTATAGTATAGGATAGTACAGGATAGTATGTATAGTATAGTATAGGATAATATAGTAAAGGATAGTACAGGATAGTATGTATAGTATAGGATAATATAGTAAAGGATAGTACAGGATGGTATAGGCTAGCATAGTATAGACTTTGAGTTCTTATTTTATTTCATTCTATATTATTCGACTTACTTACTGCATTGCGTTTTAGGAATCAGTTAGTTGGTCAAGTAGAAATTCTTAGGTAGTAACTGTGTTCAGTCTAGTACATAGTGTGTAATCACCGGGTGCATTGCATTGACATTTCACTGCATATATGTATGAAAGTAAGTATATGTATGTGACGAATAAACCTCTTGAATCTTGAATAGTATAAGATAGTACAGGATAGGATAGGATAGTATAATGTAGTATAGCATAGGATAAGATAATATAGTATAGGATAGTATAGGAAAGCATAGGATAGTATAGAATAGTATACTGTAGGACAGTATAGTATAGTTTAGTGTAGTATAGTATAGTATAGTATAGTATAGGATAGGATAGTATAGTAGTATTATAATATTTCAGCATACAGCATGTCAATGGCAAACACGTGTTTGTTGCATTTATTTTGTGTTTGTTGTTTGACCCATGGTCAAATTAGAAATATTGTATTTTTCAGGCCGAGCTGGTCTCTGTCTCCTTTCTGTTTGACTTTTTCAATGCAGATTATACTTGAGTCACGTCATCGCCACTGGAGCTGTTTTCTTGCAGAGTAGTAATGATACTGCAATAAAAGGCCGCATTCAATGCTGGAAATAATGAATGAGATCACAATCATAAATCATAAAGTAGCTATTTGAAAAGAAAAAAGATGTGGTAAAAGAGCTGCTTTAGCAGCTTTAAATAATATCCGTTCACAACCATATATTCTTTTGGGACTTCGCCTTCCTTTGTCAAGCTTTTGACGCCGTGCCTTTCTAGGTGCAGCTCTCGTTTCCCACTCAGGTTGTGCATCTTATCTCTCGCAGCTGAAAACGAGCTCCATCGCCCCGGGTCAGGAATGTTCCTGCATTCCAGCGTTCTGCTCTTTAAAGACCCACCTCTCGAGCCCGACGGCTCTGCTCCTTTTTTGTGAGCTTCTCAACGTTTTCAGGTGCAACTTTCTGGGCCTCTCCAGCAATCTCTTGACAATGCGGTTTGAGCAGTTATTGGCCTGGCGTCCTTGCGGCTGCTTCCCGGAGGCCGGCGTTTGACATAACAATCAAACTCTCTCGCGTTACTTTCTACTGTGATGTCGCAATCGATTTTATTTTTCCTTCCTCTTTCTGTTCTTTCCCCCATGATGGAAGATCACGTCGGGCAATTTACAGCGCGCTTTCCAACTGCCATCTTAAAAATGGAGAAAACTTCACATCTCACATTTGAGATGGTAGCTCAGGAGGTAGAGCTGGTGGTCTAGTAATCTAAAGGTTGCTGGTTGGATCCCAGGCTCCTCCTGCTAGCATGCTGTAGTGTCCTTGAGCAAGACACTTAACCCCTAATTGCTCCTGATGGCTGCGTCCGTCGGTGTTTGAATAATTGTAAGTCGCTTTGGATAAAAGCGTCTGCTAAATGCAAGGTAATGGTAATGTAATGTAATTTGCACCTACTCATCGTCAAAAGGAGAAGCTCAACCTTCGCTGGGTGTGTGCGTTAGATTTAGACTGTGGGTGGCGTCTCAAAAAGCTTCCTCTTCAGCGGGCTAATTTATATGGAACCCGTCGCCATGACAACCCAGTCGACGCTTTGACATAGCGTGCATGTACCGGTGTTTGTTTGTTTTTTTCATTGTACTTTTTATGTGCATCTGAGGCTGAAGCAGAAAGCAGCGGGACAGGACTCCACCATGCAGCTGGAGGAGGCCGGCGGGGCGGCACTTTTAATTGTCCTCATTCCTCCCTCTCTTATGTGTCCGGGATCAAGCTCTGAGCCGGCTCCTCGTCTGCTTTGCCCAGCAGCACTTCTGACGCGCGCACGCTGGAGGTCCCTTCGTGTCCAGGGGTAATGAAGTGGCCCGGTCCTCACTTTGGCACCTTAAAAAAAAAAATCCCTAATTTGTTGGGAAGCGGCTTAAGAATACTGTACTTTTTGATGGAATGCTCCTTTGCGCCTACTCCGGACGCCGTTACAGGAGGCTCTCTCTGACACGTCACGCGCAAACCGGAATAAATTCACTTTTGAGCGTACATCTCATAGTATTTAGTCTGACTGACCCATGAGCTAAGAGACGATCATTCTTAAAATACACCTTGCGTATTGCAGCCGCTAGCGGGAACTAACATGAACACATAGTTCCTCCACTGGCTGCCCGTCTCATTTAGGGTGTGTTGCTAAAATTCTATTGATAATCCCTTCGGCACATTTTGAACAGGTGGGAATTTCACCAAACAAGACCGGCACCAAGATCAGACGTGATTTCCATTCAGGCCCTTTGGCCCTGGAACAACCTGTCTGGCAAGACCAGGCAAGCCCACCTGGTGACTGCTGTCAAAAACCCCAAACTCGTCCTTTTTGCCTTGCATTTTCTTTAATTTTCTTTTTATTGTCCCCTTTAAATGGTCTGCATTTCTTTCTGTTCTTCATATAGTGCATTGAACCTTGAGTGTTTTTTTATTGTCATTTTGTTATATCCATATATGTTATACAATCCTTTTTACAAAGTGTCCTTGAGTTACTCAAAATGCGCTTATAAATTAAAGATTGAATCTTCATGATTAGTTACATTATTTATGATATACAATATTTGTATTTACTATTTATATCACCGTCTAATGACGGCGTCTAATAATGTTTTAGCAAAAATAAATGAATCTATGCAGTCTGTGCAAATTATTTATTCAGCCATTTTTATGTATGAATATGAACAACTAAATCCAATGACTGATTGATTGTCGAGCCCTAACTCCTATGACTGTACACCCACTGATAACCTTTAAACCAATAACCCAGGCGATAAGCAAATTACAAACTTTCTGAACTAGTCAAGCGCTAGAAACCTGGAGTTGGAGCAGCACTATCTAACTTTTGGCATTTGGGATTTGGCGCCCCTACAGTTCCTGAGTGCAATTGCACTTTTACACCACTGTCGTACAGCCCGGTCCGGTGTCCGAACAGAATTTATTTTACCGGACAAATTTGAACCTTACCGGTCCCGTCTCCATAACGGTCTGTTACAAACGCGGATATACTGTACACCTGGGTTACAGCGCCCCCTAGCACGGACCTCGCCGCTTCAGCGAGCACTCGGTCCGCGGCTCCCCCGGAGCGAGGGCACGGGGATGGGCCCCCCGCCTCCGGTGTAGGTGCCAGATGTGCTCGGCCTGGCAGGGTCTTTCCTAAAGAACTTAGGAGAGGGATAAAACTTCCTCTTCCTCACCTGACAAGGAATGGCTGTCTTTTCCATAATGCTCATGACAACTGCACGCAACCCATTAACATCCATAATGGGCATCGACTGATACCACTTTTTCCAATTCCAAGTCCTAAACATTAATGGTTTCCCAGGCAGAATACTGTTCTGATCCATTATTTTCACCGACCAATATGGACTCAGACTGCTAGTTTGGGATCACGAGAACGTACAGTAATGACTTACATATAATCCATCTATGCATTTTGTCTTCCCACTCACCCGACAGTCTCTCTTTTCAATGAGCTACATCGTTATCAACACACTGATACCGTTGTCAAACCATTGTCTGCATAAAGTTACAATTAATGTGAAATGGAAGTTTCACAAAGGTCCAAGAGCAGAGAAGCTCTAAAGGGACTATTTGACTGATCCTGCTTCATGTTCACTTCAGTTAACCTTTTATAGCCGTATTGTTCAATTGCTCTCTTTCAGGAGGCATCCATGGTAGGTCGGTCCTCTAAACAAACACGTGTCGAGTGTTAGTGCCGGTCTGTTTCAGTTCAAATTAAAAGTAATTGTGTGATATTTGCTTGTGTGTATGTTCAGGAGTCCCGCTCACTAGTGAGTGACACGTGCATTGCGTGCTCGAGGACCGTGCTCCCAGCGGAGAGAATGCTGGCCAGCCAGAAGCTCTACCACAAACTCTACTTCCGCTGCACCCAATGCAAAATTGGGCTCAGGTGGGTGCGTCAATGTGTCATATGTCATGGTACTCGGCATGACATATTGTATCTATACTCATTAAATATACTCCTATACGTATATGCCTGATATTGGCGTCATTGGCGGCCGACTCTTCATTCGTCTAAGGACATTTGTGCCCACAAAAACATTTCTAGTGCCGAGTATCTAACGACCGTTTTCCACCTCTGCTTTTTAGTCTTCATAACTTTTACACCCATGATGGAAAACTCTACTGCAAGCCCCACTCAATGCAGTTGATTCTGGCCAAAGCAAACAAGGATGAATGATTCGGCCATCGGCCTCACAGGACACCCAAGTCCGATGGGGAGCCAGATGAGGACCAAGACAAGCCAAGAGATAAAGGGGAGCCGTCAGCAGCAACGCAGCAAGCCGATGGTACCGCAGGACAACAACCCATCCCCACTGTGGAAACTTCTCCACAAGCCAAGCTGACAGAGGATGTCTGAGTCAAAGCCTTGTCTAACGTTCTGTACAACGCTTTGTTTTATGGAACAACCTTTTTGTTTTTCGGTTTGTTAGTCTACATTTTCAGTGATTTTCTATTATCATGGGGGACTTGGTAATGCAGGCAGGTTTTTGTCCTCCATGGAGTAAAACGATTAGTGGTTATGGGGATTTTCCACGACTGCCTACAATGTGAATGAGAAAATGAGATAATGAGTAATGAGCTAATGCAAATTTATCCTAATATATAGAGCAGTACATTGTATGTTTCTGTTTAGTATCAGGCACTTTGTGAATTGCTTCAAAGATTTGATGAAGGTCTGTTTTTATCCCCAACATTCTATTTAGACTATGCATTTTGGGTTTCCTTTGAAATACACGGCTGCAACATATACTCTGGACATTGCCGATGCTTCTCTTAGCCTTTAATTATTCATGACCTCCTGATTTCTGTCCTCAAGCGTAACATCTCAACATGCCTCATGATGTGCCATTTTTTGCTGTATAAAAAAAATTGGTCATGATTTTTTTTTATATGTACAAGCGGACATAGGAAGGCTCATTTGCACACGATTTAAAAGGACTAATATTTGACTGTTCAGACTTGGCTACGTTGAAACAAAAAGACACGTAAATGTGGGTAGTCTAAAAGATACTTGCAATGGATTCAGTTGATTGCATGAATAACGATTCAAAGATTTGCACACGTCAACAGAATGTTGGTTCTTTACGCTCTTACTAACAACGCCGTTTATTCCAAACTTGTTAAGACGGCTCTTTTTTATTTTTTTACTAGTCGGGCTCGACTCTTATATTTTCGACATGTATGCCCGTATTTAGTGTTCTTAAGGTAAAGGAATCTGGGAAAATAGTTGCGATAAATATGTGTAATATGTGAAAACCTGCATCAGCATCATTATTTGACTTCTTGAAATAACATCACATGTAGCCTCTTTAGTTTACAACTTGATACATATTTTTCATACTTGATCTCTATGTAGAAAAAAAAAAATGACTCAACTAAAATTAATAAACTAAAATTAATCAAATTAATTCATACAGTTGTTGAACTAATATGAAAATGCATCATCTTATGAGATAAAGAGCTGTGTCAGGAATCAATCAAATAAAATCATCTATACATGATTCTGTTGTAATTTAATTATGCTTTTTCATTTATTAAGTATTTAAACATTGTATACATTTACACAATTCAAAGATGATATACAGCACATTACTATTGCTTGTGCTTTGAAATTAAGTAATTCAAGGCAGCGGTCAACATTTGGACAAAATCCTCCCTTTCAAAATCCTCCTGGCAATCATCGTCATTTGAATTGCACAAAGTATGGCTTTCGGTCCTCCGTCACCAAATGTGTTTTTCAGGTTTGTTGTACTGCTTTAGTCTTTGAACTTTAATGTGGCACTTCCTAAAATTCAAGTGTGATCGTGCAAGCAATCTTAAAAATGATGCAATTAACGTGAGCAAAAAGCAAATTAACAAAAAAAAGGAGGCCTCTTTATTTTAAATTAAAAGTACCACCAAATATATTACTCCAAACCCTTTCTGATTGTGCCGGTTTGCAGTTAGAGTCTGATTTTGACAGTAACACAAATCAAGATGCTGATCATTTAAAACATTTTCTCAAACAAATGGTACAATTTTACACCGATTTGGCATCAAACATTTTCAAACCCTGACAGGCAAACCTAGGTTTGCTTTTAAAGAAGCGCCGCTTTATAAGTGAAAGCCACATACAAAAAGTTGCCATCTATAAATTGCAGGTCATTTAAAGAGAAGTATATAATGGATAATCACCCTTGGAGAAAACCCACGTACAGTTAAATATGATATAAAAAATTGAAATTAAATAATTATTTTCAGCATATATAGAACCTGAGAGTTGCTAATATCATGTGATTTCAGAATTAAACAGTTAAACATTTTTACTAAGTGGCACAGCCAAGTGGAGTAGCTTCTTAAAGAACTACTATACATCTGATATTGTCTTATTCTTATATTCTTTCTTTACTTTTGGATGGCACAATAAAAGATGTAAATTGTAAAATAATTTACAGTAAAGCATTTCAACAAACAATACTGCTAAGTTGTACTATACAATTATGGTACTATACTGCTATTTTTAAGATGAATTGGGATTTAGTACATTACGTTGGTGGCTTTGGTGTTTTTTATATGCAATTAAATATAGAACTTAACTGTTTTTTATTAATTCAATGGAAACTGACCTATGTAATGGATGTTTAGGGTGTTAAATCATTAATGGACATCAACTATTTCAGACATATGCCCAGGAATTTTCTGACATATTAATAAGTATAATAATCAATCGTTGCAGGTTCATGACGGCATGAATTTATAGTATCTTTGGGATAAAAAGGTATTTTGAATGGCCAGGATTGTTGTACATGGTAACAAGCCTCCAGCCTCATACAGCATCATACAGCGCTGACCTTTATAAGGCCAGATTTGATTCGTATTGTTTACATTTTTATAATAGTTTGAAGACCACGTACCGAAGACAGATATGGGCTACTGTAAACAGCACAAGGGCAGGTGTGATCTTTCATCTTGTCTTTCAATCTTTCTTGAACACAAACCTTGAGATAAAAAAATATTTTTACCACTTCGAATAAAGATTAGTGCACAAGCTTTTGTGAAGTGGTTACAAAAATTGCATCTGGCTCATGTTTTATCAGCAACACTGCCAGCAATGTTGCTCAGATTTGCTTCTCTGCTGCATCATTGTTCACCAGACAAACCTGGCTTCGGTGTCCTGTCACAGTGAATAATCAAGATTCACACATTCTGTAGCTTTATAGGAAATGAAAATAAGAGAAATTGTCTTTCTTAAATTCTCCTTATCACCACTAGGTGGCAGTAAAACAGTAATGCCTACAACAACTCCCATCAACAAACCTTGTGCAAAGGCGTCTTAATCTTTTTATCATCTGGATTTTAGTGTGGCGGGCCATAGATTCGTTTTATTCTGTGATCCAAATGCCAAAATCAGCGACACTGGCAGTGGTATTTAAATAAACTCCTATCAAACTATTAGGTCCTTTCTTATGTACCGTAGTATCATTCTGAAAGAATATTTCTGATGGCCCGGGTTTCTTTTGTCGAAAGTTGTAGACTATATTGAAATGGCTATATTGAACACTTTCTTTCCAACACCTCTCACTCTAGTTTCTCTTCTCGGCTCTACCCTGTTCAGCCGCTGAGGGGGTGCAGGTCCACTCTGACCTTCTCTCCGGTGCTCATCATACCGATGGTGGGGTAGAACCCCCCCGCCGGGAGCGACACCTCCCTGCGACCAACCACCTTCCGGTTTCGGGTGAAGAACACCTGTTCGAACACAAGGGGTGAGCACGGAAAGGTTTGTGAGCCCCCAAACTATTAGCTTTGATATACAGCAAATTGTCCGGTTTCTGATCCTGGATCCTCACCATGACCTTCCTCCCCTCCATGTCCCCTCCATCTTCCTCCTCATCTTCATTATTTGCGTACAGGTCATTCTGCACCTGAGTGTGCTTTGATTCTGCTTCCAGGTCCCAATCCTCAATGTCATCTGAATGTCAAACAACAGGGAAACACATTAAGGATGCGTGATACGTATGGTCTGGATTTCTCAATAAGTGTTTGTGCAGCGAGGGGCGAATTCACAGAGAAATGGATTACGGCCGCTAATAGCTCCATGAACTGCGTATCAATTGCTTCCCGTCTTAGCGTCCGATTCACAAAAGATATTGGGCGAATGACATGGCAGCACAAACACGGCCATAAAGCACGGCCATAAAGCACGGCCATCAAGCACGGCCATCAAGCACGCCCTGCTGCGCGACCAGTAGGCATACCTGTCAACATTTGGAGTTGCAAAGTAATGGAAATGGTCCGGCGCCCCGGGTGAGACCCTGTTGGGAGTCGACCCCGGGGGCACAGATGCACGGAGAGACCGGGTGTCCCAACCGCGTCGCCCCGTTATGGTAGAAGTCCACTGGACGTGTTGCCGCAGCGTACAGACACGGCGCGGCGTGCTGTAAGTGCATGCTTCCTATTAAACCCATGTGTGGCCGTTTTGCCGACCACACATTTTTCTGACAGAGGCACAGACGACGGGGCCGCAAAAGCCACGCAATCCTTTTTTGAAATCGCCCCGAGGGTATGAACTCTCACCGGCGTCGAGGTTGTAGTCGCGTGGAAACATGATGCCACAGCCCATGATGTCCCCCTCAAAGCAGCAGGGCCCGAAGGGGTCCCCCACTCCGCTGCCATGAAACAGCTTCCCATCATCTAGGAGGAATGCAAGTTAAGATGACTCATCTCTTGTTCTTTGCAGATTGTCCACACAAGGGTCTGTTAGCGCTTATTAAGATATTTGACAACTTTGCAATTTAATTTGTTAATACCCATCCATCACAATATGTTTATTATTTTGCCGTCGATTGGAAAATCAATCCCACAATCAAAGATGATAGATAGACCTGGATTTACCATATCAGATCTCTCACAGATAAGTAGCGGGTTTTGTTAAATTTGTTTTTGTCATTGTCTTCCTTCTGACCATGTTAAAAACCATGATCAAATAAAATATATTATTTTCATAGTCATCGACTCTATTATAAAAAAAAAATAAAATCAGTTCAGGGGTCAAATGAAGCACGCCCTCCTCCACCACTCACCGGCATGGTAGGCGATGGATCCCTTGCTCCAACCTGGGTGTCGGTTTTTGGGATAGTGCTGTGAATGAGAAGTGAATTTATATCGAGCAAGGACACAGCATCACTTTGCATACCGATATGATGTGTTTGTGTATGTTCTGTCTCATTTTAAAGGTTAAATGGGAATGGAAACAACCCCTTTAAAACTTAAACCAGCAGCAAAACGACCCTCCCCCATTTAAGTCTTACATACAGCAATACATTAAGAGGCTTTTGCCCAAACAACAGATCCACCATTTTTTTATGGGCATTTCCACTGTGAAAGGATTTCCTTCTTTGTACTGTTCTACCGGACAGTCTGCCATCTCTGTTCTCCAGGGCCGTGGTTCTCAACTGGTCTAGGATCAGGCATCATTTAAAGACTATTACAAAATAATATCATTTAAAATAAGATTTTGTAGAGAAATTGTACAGAAATCCACATTGCTTGACTGTGAAAACAGTTTGCAAAGTAAATGTCGCAGATTTTTTATTTTTTTTATTTTTTGGGAAGCATACAGCTGCGGAATGGATCCGCGACCCAGTTTTGGACCGGGACCCAGCAGTTGAGAACCGCTGCCCCTCGGAATGTTTTCCGAAGCCTAAACATTTCACGGTCCGTGGACTCTGGGCCGGTTTTACTTTCCACTTAGACACAAACAGCTGTGTCAGCGCTCCCCGGCCTCAAAACCATCGCAGCCGTTCGAATAAACGATCGTCATGACGAGCAGGGTAAAGGAAATAGACAATCAAACAGGAGACGGCGAAAAAAAAATACAATTCAAAAGAATGCAGCGAACACATTGCGCGGTTGACCGGCGAGAAGAGGGTCCCGGCGAGGTTTCGAAGCCCCTTTCACCGCCGAACGGACCTCGGCGTTTGTCATCCCGAGGAAACAGACACCCTTGTTTTGATTGTTTCACAGCTAATGGCCCCTATCAGCAGACTGTCGAGAAAAAAAACACGCCGCGCTGCGCACGGCAGGAGGCGGACGGGGTTGGAATGAATCAGCAGGAGTGACACGGAACCGATGGATTTATAGCGCGCCGTCAGAGGGAAGGGGAAAAAAACCGCAGACAACTCCAAAAATCAATTCCAGGAAAACAATCAGACGAAATGACAGAGCTCTATTCTCTACACACTCCTGCCCCCGGGCGCAACCCACCGCGCACACGCACGCGTACACGCGCACACACGCACACACACACACGCGACGGAGGGGAGGGAGCGTCGCTGACAGAAACGATGTTTCAACTCCGTCAGAGGTGGAAAAAAACACGCCGTTAATTAGTCAGAATGTGGCCGGGTGCATGAGCAGCAACGGTCACGGCGAGGAGGCGACGCATCGCCGCGCCTCTCCGCCCGGAGACCGCACGCCGGCTCCCTCCCACCGAAACTCTGTCATTAAAACGACATAGTGTCAGGCTCCTAATTAGCCGATACTTAAGTTGTGTTAAACAGGATGTGCAGACCTCACGTGGCACTCGGAGGCAAAATCCAGTCGATGGCGTTTCTGTTGTGTAAACATTCAACAAGTCCTTTCTGAGCCAAAGCCTTTATTTCCAAAATACCGACGACCAGCTCCTGTCATCAATTTAGACGGGGCCTACCTGAATGAACCAAATTAATTTGGGCTTACAACCATTAATTGCGTCGCCCGGGGACCCACTGCATACTTTGTGCTTTCTCACACGTCTTTCTGTGTCTCTCGTGCCTGGGGTGGACGTCGGAATGTCGGCTACGCGCGGACGGAAGCAGAGAAGGGTTCGGGGAAAACCGAAACGACTCGACGCAGGAAGACGCGGCGATTACGGGGTTTTCATCTTTCAACGAGGCGCCCCGGGGATTTTTTTTTTGTCGTGCCCCCGCCATCTCCGAACTGGATTTTACATTACAGGTCCGCGTGTGATGGAACGGCGTGTGTGATATGGAAAACCAAAGCACGGGGCTAAAATGAGATAATATTTATTCTGTTGTTAGTTTTTCCCCCCTCGGTCATCCATCACTTAGAGTGGAAACGTTGAGGGCAGAACTGAGCGGGAGAGAGGGATGAACACGTGCGAGAGCAAGAACAAAAAAAAAAAAAAAAAAAAAAGGAGAGAACCCCGGCACCCGGACAGAGAGACGCGCGTCGTATACGGTAAGGGAGATGCGTGTTCACCAGGGGGACGGGTCCTTGAAAAAAAACTACTCTCACCTTGTGTGCCAGGCCCAGGGCGATATAACACTTCTCACCGGCGCTGGTGATCTCCAACTCGTAGTAGTGGCAGTGTGTGTTGAGGGACCGGCGGGCTTGGGCCAAGCCCACGTCGACGATCCTCTTCCCCTTGCCGACGTACTCCAGCAACTGAGGGGGACGAGCGGAGGACACGTGTTGTTCCAGGGACGGAAATGTGATGACGCTTGTTTTCGTTGAGTGGAGACCCAAAAGGGCCGCACGTTATCAAACGTGTCCGTCGGCACAGAAGAGTGACTTCGTTCCCCGTTCTGGCACGTGGAAGCGTGTTCAACGCTTTCTCTTGGAGAAAAATGCATTTATATGTCCCACTGTGATGGAATGATCCTCGGCTTGTATTAATAATGGATCTGAGGCATCAATAATAGATGCAAAAATAATTAACACCTACATTTTATACAGGTCATACACTGGCATTGGGCATGTAAGCACACACTATACTGGGTAAACAAAACATTTCTGGTTTTACAAATGATTTAGTCTTGTATGTATTCTCTATTTTATTGATTCAACATTTACAGCGGTCTACTCTTTAGTCCGTTCATTTTTTTACTTATTTGCTCGGTTTTGTACGGATACGCAAGCAACTACCGCCCATCTACATATTGAATATTCATAAATATGTTATAATGAAATGAACCCCCATCTTGAAAAAATTCGATTCGGAGATTCGATCAAACGTGCATTTAGATCCTTAAACTTGGACAGCGAATGTAGTCAGTCCTAACGGTGAGTTGAAGGTGACTCCAGACTCCCCCCTCTCCGCGGTCGCCCCGAGGTGGTGACACGTCCAGTTGTGCGTCTGCAGGTCCAACTGCGTCTGATTTCGGGAGGCAGTGGTCTGGGGGCGACTCGAAAAATGAAACACTAAGAAACATGGGTGAGTTCTCCTCGTCTCCTTACTCCCTTTAAATGCTCTGACCATTTGCTCATTTTTTTTTTTTATTACTCGTCATATATCGGCCATCCTGCCCCCGTCTATCGCCGGGGTCGGGTACGTGCGTGAACGCCAGGATCCGGGCACTTCAGGGGAGGTGCGTGAAAAGCCCCTTTCGTGTGCCGTCGTTGGTATCTAAAGGTATGGGAAGTATGCAGGTGAGTCGCTCCTGCCGGCGGTGCTGCGGTGGCGAACCGCGGCTTCATTTTGTACATTTTATTTCGGGATCTTCTGTCATCTTTGACACAGCCCCCGCATTGCATGAGAACACTTTTGGGTTGTAGATACCGTCTGGGCAGAAACTTGCACGGACTTGCGCGCAATCGACATTGAATGAACGCATTTACATCCGTTTAACCGCGCCTGTCCATCACTTCTTTTAGAAACACCAAAAGGGGAAATTCTAACGCCTGAAACGCGGCTCGTAACAAAGACTTTGGAGGCGCGGTGAAACCGCGCCTCCGCTAAATCACACATTAAATCAACCACACGACCTCGTAGATAGACTGGGTAACATGAAATTAGATCAAATATTGAAGTTGACTCCAATGTAAGTAAGACATCAGTAGCCTACAAAGCAGCCAGCGTCCCACTGTAGACGTGTGCATGAAGGCAAACTCTCAAAACGGAGGCAGTTGTTCCCCCTCTGTGTTCGCTTTACTGCAGCAACCAGCTGACAGTTGTCGGAATTGAAAAACCCTCATGATGTTCATGTTTTCTGCGTAAATGTTGTTGGGGTCTATGTTTAATTAAGACGCCCCCTCTCTCAAGACGCTTACCAAGTTTTAATACCTTCTAATAGTTTTAATAGCCAGGACTTAGTGATGTAAGCCAGGTAAGTGACGGCGGTGAGTTAAGGTGAGTTTCATGTAGGAGGATTTAAAAGGTTTTTTCAACACAACACAGACAATTCATTCTTTTATATAATTATAGAACCCAGAATCCCCTTGAGGCCGCCTGCGCGAGAGCTTGTGTAATCACCGGGTTTCTTGACATTTCACTGCATATATGTATGACCGTGTGTGTATGTGACAAATAATCTCTTCAACTTGAACTTGAACTGGTATGTATATTTTTGAATCCTACTTCCAGTACCGATGGACATACCGTGCCCGCTACCGTGACATCATGGAGACGGCCCCAGTCATCTTCGTGACTATCGACTATCATCATTCCGTCCTCTTCCTCCCTCCGCCACTCCGCCTGCAGGTCCAGCAGCACCTCTTCCCCCAGGGAGTGCATTCCCACGGCAGGGTGGAGAGCTTCGGGGGGTTGCGGGATCTCCACGTTGCCGACCTGGGCACAGATTTGAACACACTGCTCAGTAGATCACACCATTTACCGTGAAAGGGTAGGAATCAGAAGTTATGACTCTTGCGAAATAGGAAGATGGAGGCGGGGGGGTTCCCTACCTCCTTGCCATTCTTGGTAAAAAACACTGTCATCTGTCCATCGTCAGAAGAGTCAAAGCATATCCCACAGCCAATTTTATCGCCACGATTACATTTTGGCCCAAACTGCTGTCCAACGTTGTCGCCGTTGTAAAGCCTGTAAAAAGGGCAGAGTGGTGAGCAGCCATGATCTCGTGCTTTCAAAGCAAACTATATGTCATGGTCGTCAATTCCACAGCCAGAAACATTTTGGACCAATAACTTCTAACACAACCAAAACTTCAAAATGAAACCTTTTTATTCGAGCGGTCACTCAAACCCACCATTATTATTGATGGTCAGTCATTGTCTAGAATGGATTTTCCGATTACTATTCACACCTCAATTTTCTGTCCGGACAATAATTGAGGAGGGAAGCAGGACAGGAAATTGTCTGGTTTTAAACTGGATGTAGTTTTGTACCAGCAAACAAAATTATCAAACAAAAAAATAAACATTTTACTGAACTTAAAATAAATAATAATAATTTAAATGAAATGACACAAAGCTGAAAGCTGTGCTGCAGCTGATCATTTTCGAGGGGGCAACCGTGCCATCAATTTGATTGAGTGATAGTGATTAAAGCAAATGATGAAGTAATAAAGATTTCAGGGTTTGTCACATACTTTCCATCATCAGCGTGATAAGCCACAGAATGCGGGAGCCAGCCGGGCTGATTCTCCAGCTTGTAGTACGGAGGCACCAGACCCACGGCGATCATCCCCCTCACGCCGGTGTCGATGATAGTTATCTAAACGTGCCACAGGACATCACAGAGAGACAACATGACGGGTTTTAGGGTTTTTATTGAAATCCACTTTGTTCTTGGGTGAAGAATTTATCTTGATGTACACTTTGGTTTTCTAAGTGTTTTCTCAGCCTTCCAAAAAAAATAAAAAACAGATGGGGTGAACTATTGCACTGTCCAAATATTACATTAAGGAATTAAGGAAAACTGAAGTGGTTATTTCTACCGTTTCCTTCCTTTACCTGCCTTTTGGAAAAACAAACTTGGTCAAAAGAATGAACTGTTGATGTTGAATTATGACCAAGTTGTGTTTGTGTAATGAACAGTTTTATTAAAGAAAAAAAAACCAACTATCCAATAAGCCTTGAGCACTTTGCTTATAGCCGACACTGACTGACATACATAAGAAGTGCTCCTATAGAGACGGGATTTTCATGTTTTCTAAATCTGTCGTTTTCAAAAATGCCCATGCAGTCATATACGACAAGGTGGAGGAAGGCGTCATATTCTCATCAAGCGTGACACCAAAATACCGTCGTCCCGAGGGAGCGCTAATGTCAAACACATTGCGATCAGAGTTTTGGCATATTTAGGACAAGAAAAGAGGAAACATTTAATCCCTTCCCATGACCTCACTACCAGGCCCCCCGGGAACGTGAGGGAGCGCGGCTCTCTGCTGCGCCAGCGTGAAACTACGGCTTTCAAATCTCAAAGTTCCAGTGCTGTAAAGACAATAAGAGGTGGTGCAGTATAAAAAAAGACTTCAACTACACAAAGAATCAGTAGTAATAACACCTGAAATTAACCCTGCGCAATTTAATCTAAGTTGAGAAAATGTGTTTATTAAAAAGAGTTTCTCAAATAATCGACTAAAAGTTTCCGCTGCCGTTAAAAGGTAATGCTTTCACTTTCATTCTTATGTATCACCAAGACACAGAAGTAGTGAAAAGTCGATTCCATCTGTTTCCTTCAACATCCTTTACACATCAAGAACACCAAGAGGTGGAAATACACTAATCAGGACGATTATATTTAGAGTATGTTTCTCCTGTTGCGGTGTCATTTAATACTGGTGCTTCAACTTAAAACAATTTTACTAACAAAGTATTATTTGATATGCATTCTTGCTTTCCAAAGCGATGCCGAGTGAACCTAACCAACTAAATGTTGAATCCATACAATGACATATTCAATCCATCAAATCAGAATTACAGGTAGAATTAAAGGAATCAATGTTAAAAAACTGTCAAAGCAAAGCACTTCTATAAGATGTTAAAATATTGTTTGTAAGTTTTCTAGGTATTTATTTTCAACACACACACACACACACACACACACACACACACACACACACACACACACACACACACACACACACACACACACACACACACACACACACACACACACACACACACACACACACACACACACACACACACGCTGCTCAAAAAAATAAAGGGAACACTTAAACAACACATCCTAGATCTCGATGAATGAAATATTCCAGTTGAAAATCTTTATTCATTACATAGTGGAATGCGTTGAGAACAAAATAACATAATAATGATCAATGGAAATCAAAATCATTAACCCATGGAGGTCTGGATTCAGAATCATACTCAAAATAAAAGTGGAAAAATCAGATCACAGGCTGATCCACCTTCTGTGGAAATTCCTCAAGACAATTCAAAATGAGGCTCAGTAGTAGGTGTGGCCTCCACGTGCCTGTATGCACTCCCTACAACGCCTGGGCATGCTCCTGATGAGACAACGGATGTTTTCCTGAGGGATCTCATCCCAGACCTGGATCAGGGCATCACTCAACTCCTGGACAGCCCGCAGTGCGATGTGGCCTCGCCGGATGGAACGAGACATGATGTCCCAGAGGTGCGCGATTGGATTCAGGTCTGGGGAACAGGCAGGCCAGTCAATCAATGCCTTTGTCATGCAAGGACTGCTGGCACACTCCAGCCACATGAGGCCAGGCATTGTCATGCATCAGAAGGAAGCCAGGGCCCACTGCACCAGCATATGGTCTGACAATGGGTCTGAGGATCTCATCCCGGTACCTGATGGTAGTCAGGGTACCTCTGGCTAGCACATGGAGGTCTGTGCGGCCCTCCAAGGATATGCCTCCCCAGACCATCCCTCACCCACCGCCAAACCGGTCCTGCTGGAGGATTTTGCAGGCAGCAGAACCTTCTCCACGGCATCCCCAGACTCTGTCATGTCTGTCACATGTGCTCAGTGTGAACCTGCTTTCATCCGTGAAGAGCACAGGGCGCCAATGGTGAATCTGCCAATCCTGGTGTTCTCTGGCAAATGCCAATCGGGTTGCACGGTGTTGGGCTATGATCACAGGCCCCACTTGTGGACGTCGGGCCCTCATACCACCCTCATGGAGTCTGTTTCTGACAGTTTGAGCCGAAACATGCACATTAGTGGCCTGCTGGAGATCATTTTGTAGGGCTCTGGCAGTGCTCCTCCTGTTTGTCCTTGCACAAAGGAGCAAATAGCTGCTGGGTTGTTGTCCTCCAACGGCCCCCTCCACGTCTCCTGGTGTACTGGCCTGTCTCCTGGTATCTCCTCCATGCTCTTGACACTGTGCTGCGAGACACAGCAAACCTTCTTGCCACAGCGCGCATTGATGTGCCATCCTGGATGAGCTGCACTACCTGAGCAACTTCTGTGGGTTGCAGACACCGCCTCATGCTACCTCTAGTGGTGAGGGCACTGGCAAAATGCAAAAGTGACCAAAAATCAGCCAGAAAAGATGAGGACAGGGAAATGGTCTGTGGCCACCACCTGCAGAACCATTCCTTTATGGGGGTTGCCTTGATCTTTGCCTCTCATTTCCCCCTGTTGTCTGTTCCATTTGCACAACAGCAGGTTAAATGGATTCACAATCAGTGTTGCTTCCTAACCAGACACGTTGATATCCCAGAAGTGTGACTGACTTGGAGTTACATTGTAATGATTATGTATTCTCTTTATTTTTTTGAGCAGTGTACACACACACACACACACACACACACACACACACACACACACACACACACACACACACACACACACACACACACACACACACACACACACACACACACACACACACACACACACACACACACTTACTTGTTGGTACCCTTACAGCTCATTGAAAGCAATTTATCATGAATACCTGCATGCCTTTGGTTTGTCATAGAGTAAAGCAAAGAAACTGTGAAAAGAGATGAATTATTGCTCAAGAGATCAATTATATTCTAAAATAGCCTGGACAAATTTGCTGGTACCCTTCGACGAAAAAAGGAGAACCCACAATTTTCTCTGAAATAACTTGAAACTCACAAAAGGGATTGGCATCCATCATTGTTTATATTCCATATTAAACAGAAATCAGACTTGCTGCTTTTGATTTTTGATTCAATAGGATATTTGACATAATAAAACAAATAAAACATGGCATGGACAAAAATGATGGGACCCTCAAGCTAATATTTTGTTCCACAACCTTTAGAGGCATCACTGCAATCAAGCCATTTGTGTTGCTCTCAATGAGACTTCTGCACCTGTCAACAGGTAGTTTGGCCCACTCTTCCTGAGCAAACTGCTCCAGCTGTCTCAGGTTTGAAGGGGGCCTTCTCCAGGCTGCATGTTTCAGCTCTTTCCATAGATGTTCCATAGGATTCAGATCAGGGCTCATAGAAGGCCACTTCAGAGTAGTCCAATGTTT
Source organism: Zeus faber (assembly GCF_960531495.2). Classification (NCBI taxonomy): domain Eukaryota; kingdom Metazoa; phylum Chordata; class Actinopteri; order Zeiformes; family Zeidae; genus Zeus; species Zeus faber. The sequence continues at coordinate 31,835,139 of NC_137192.1, read as the reverse complement.
TGTTCTTATCCATTCTTGGGTGTGTTTTGGGTCATTATCCTGTTGGAGGACCCATGACCTGCGACTGAGACAGAGCTTTCTGACACTGGGCAGTGCATTTCGCTCCAGAATGCCTTGATAGTCTTGATATTGCATTGTGCCCTGCACATATTCAAGGCACCCTGTGCCAGAGGCAGAAAAGCAGCCCCAAAACATAACCGAGCCTCCTCCATTTTTCACATTTACATTTACATTTAGTCATTTAGCAGACGCTTTTATCCAAAGTGACTTACAATTGTTCAAACACCGACGGACGCAGCCTTCAGGAGCAATTAGGGGTTAAGTGTCTTGCTCAAGGACACTACAGCATGCTAGCAGGAGGAGCCTGGGATCGAACCAGCAACCTTTAGGTCACTAGACCACCAGCTCTACCGCCTGAGCTACCATCCCCCCTACCATTCACAGTAGGTATGGTGTTCCTTTCTTTGAAAGCTTGATTTTTGTCTGTGAACATAGAGCTGATGTGACTTGCCAAAAAGCTCCAGTTTTGACTCATCTGTCCAAAAAACATTCCAGCAGAAGCATTGTGGCTGGTCAATATGCATTTTAGCAAATTCCAGTCTGGCTTTTTTATGTATTCCGTTCTAAACTGGAGTCCTCCTGGGTCTTCTGCCATGGAGCCCACTGTCACTCAAAAAGCGACAGATGGTGCGATCAGACACTGATGTACCTTGACCTTGGAGTTCAGCTTGTACCTCTTTGGAAGTTGTCCTTGGCTCTTTTTCGACCATTCTTACTATACTTCTGTTCAATCTGGGGTCGATTTTCCTCTTGCGGCCACGTCCAGGGAGGTTGGCTACAGTCCCATGGACTTTAAACTTCTTAATAATATTTACAACTGTAGTCACAGGAACATCAAGCTGCTTGGAGATGGCCTTATAGCTTTACCTTTAACATGCTTGTCTATCATTTTCTTTGTGATCTCCTCAGACAACTCTCTCCTTTGCTTTCTCTGGTCCATGTTCAGTGTGGTGCACACGATGATACCAAACAGCAGAGTGACTACTTTTCTCCATTTAAACAGGCTGCATGACTGATTATAACATTGAAGACGTGTGTGATACCAATTAAAGAAAACAGTTAGATTCAAATATCACTATAATCCAATTATTTATCATATTTTCTAAGGGGCACCAACAAATCTGTCCAGACCATTTTAGAATATAATTTATCCTTTTAGCAATAATTTATCTATTTTCACAGTTTCTTTGCTTTACTCTATGACAAACCAAAGGCATGCAGGTGTACATGAGAAAATTGCTTTTAATTCATCACTTTTCAGGAGGAATGAAGCATTGTTTTAATGAGCTGCAAGGGTACCAACTATATATATATATATATATATAGATAGATAGATAGATAGATAGATAGATATATAGATGATGGTTATATAATGGTACATTTGTCTCTAAAAGTGTATTCAAATAAAGTAAATACAGTATACTGTATGTAAAATATGTAAAAGTGATGTCACACTTACCTCAAAATAGCGGTTTCTTTTTGATAATGGCCGGGGGGCCACAAAACAACCAACCTCATCTGAATTCCCTTGATACCTACAAACAATTACATACAATTTTTAAATAGATGTACAAATATTTCTAATAGGCAAAATTTAGCAAGATGAAAAACTGAACTGCCACTGAAAGAAAGTGCATTTAAAGACGGAACCTCTTCAACAGCTGCCATAGTTGGGTTGTCAAGTCGGCTTTTTGGTGTTTACCTGAGAATGTCACCGTTCCTCATCATCTTTTTTAAGCGTTCCCGGTACCGCACGGCCCGCGCTTCCCGGATTTCTCTAATCCGTCTCCTCCAGTTCAAGAAGCGATAATGAAGATTAATGTCATCCATCTTTTCTGGAATTGATAAATCTAGGAGAAAGAGAAGTAAACAAAGGCTGTTTAGTTGACTTGAAGGATGTTATCAATCAAAGAGCACATAATTATTCCATACGGACTGTGATGAGATTAAAAAAAATTGAGTTTTTTTGGACGAAACCAACGCCTGGTTTCTAAATGTACTCAAACCAGTTTGTTCCGTTAGGTTTCTTAGGTAATCATTGAGAAACAGGTTTATGAAATGTATTCAAATGCTCAACTTGAGTCAAACAATGACAAGGACAAAACGTGTACATGTATAATATAATATATATACACACACACACATACATACATACATACATACATACATACATACATACATAAACACACACGCCCACCCACACACAGACAGACAGACAGACAGACACACAATACACTTTGGGGAAAAAGGTGCACCCATTCTCAGACACGGTGATCTTAATGTAGGCTCTTCATACTGCTTCATAAATATGTTAATGACAAAAACATTTTCGATCATGGGACACAAGCCGACACATCTGTCACTGAAATATAAATATCAACGTGGTAATCGATTTAGCACCAGAGATCTGCGGAACTACCAGAAAACGTCAAACTTTTACGACGACTCGGAGCGAAGCAATAATTGAAGATTGAAGTTTCACTTTACCTACTTTCTAGGTGTACGCGAACGCAGCACCCAACTACGCTCGGGACGCTGGCTGTCCGCCCGCAGAGCCAACATCATGAACAAATCCCCATTGGTATGATTTATGACATAATGTTAACATAAGTCTACCTGAGCTCATCCACATACTATCCAATCCCCTTGATGTCACATTTATTCCCTCCCGTTTCACAACTTCAACCTCGTCGTCGGATTTCGTTCGCTTCCAAAAAAAAAATTTTTTTTTTTTCTTTTTTTTTTTTTTCCCTCTCTCTCGAGGGGAGCTACGTCATTTGGGGGCCGAGCTCCGCCGTCGGAAGTCCCGCCTCCTCGACCAATCCGCTGCGAGGCCGCCGGGCTCCACGTTCTCTTAACCCGTGCGGCACCGGCACCGGCAGCGCGCCGGGCGGGCCAACGATCGCCCGGTCCCAGCACGGAGTGGTCGTCCATCGGAGCGGGGCGGGATCAAAAGTGTTATCCTGAGATGTGCCGGCGCAACACTTGGGGGGCCGACGACGCCCCGCACGCCCCACTGCGTTGTCGCCTCAGCCGCCAAACGTTTCGAATTTCGGCCCAAACCGGGGGCCTGGCTGCTTGACCTATGACCTCGCTCGTCAGCCACGGGCCGGCATCAGCTCCACAGGCCGATTGCGTTTGCGTTTGGAAAAGCCGGAGCAATGGAGAGGCCACGCGAATGTTGACTTATGTCTGGGGCGGGGGGTGGGGGTTAGACGCTGTTCTCGTTCTAAAGGTGACGGAAAAAAGGAACGAGGCGTCCCGCGTACGCTTGGGCGCGTGCGTAAGGCGTCGAAGGGCGAGGGGGGGGCTGGGTTGTTTCGACGAGACTGACATTCTCCATGGCGCACCCTCCCATGCCTCTGCCCCCACGTCTCGGCTCTTTAAAAGCCGCTGCCAAGCTCTATCTGTCTCACTATCGCCCGAACGGCGCTTGAGGAAGTTGGCATCCACCCTCGTCTGCTGTTGACTCGCTGAAACGTAGGTGGAAATGAACAATTAGACGGAAGAGAAGAGAAGAAGGGTGTAAGGGAGGATAAGGACTCGTCACTACTAAACTCAACTTTCCTGAATTAAATTTTAAGAGCAGACCACTCACACCCAGGGGGGTAATTAAGATAATGCCTCTGAACTTGAACGGCTGCGTGGCCCTGCTCCTCCTGCAGCTGGCTCTCTTGGGACAAAGGCCGCTGACCGCGGCCGAGACTCTGCCCAGACCGTGCCCCACCTGTCGGGGGGCCCCGGCCCGCGGGGGTCTCCAGCAGAGGCGGCTGCCGGCGGACGTCGGCACCGCCGCCGCCCTGGCGGCGGGGAAGCCCTGCGGGGTCTACACGCTGGGCTGCGCCGAGGGATTGCGCTGCGCCCCCCCGGAGGACCACCCCCGCCCCCTCCAGGCCCTGCTGGAGGGCCGGGGTGCCTGCAGCGACAGCTCCAGGATCAGCCCCACCACAAGGATCCATACTGTAGGTAAAGTTCCAGCAGCGGCCCTGTGACTTTGAAACAACGTCGCTTCTTTTATCTCACCTTTGTGGACATTTATCCATCGGATGTCATCAGGCGTCA
>NC_137192.1:31643517-31826017 GCF_960531495.2 Zeus faber | reverse complement strand
AGCTGCTTGAATCACACCGTCGCCACACCACAACATCTATTTGATATAATCGAACGGAAGAACTTGCCATAAAGTGTATACATTTTTTAGCTAAACTGCATTAAGACAACAGGTTGCTTCAGGCGCTTCTCTTCGTCAGAGGCATGTTAACTGAATGTTATGTTTTCTGACAGTATTATTAAATGCTGCCCTAATTAGCTTTAATATTGACAAAAACTTGTTTGAAATGGATAAAAGTCCAACTCAAGTCTAGTTTATACACACCACATAGTTGAATGAAAGCTGTGACTTCTGTTCTGTAAAAACCTTGGGTGACCAGGTTACGCGACATGGCATGACGTGAGGCTGTATTCTCCCTGACCGACAGGTGTCTCTGGCCCGCTGTGCCCCTGTGAAGGACGGTCTGTTGACGTCCTACGACCGAACGCTGGTGGTGAAGGACATCTCCAGCGAGGAAGTAGAGCACATGCACAACACCCTCTCTGAATATCATCAGGTGAAAGTTCCAGAAACGTGCGGCTGCTTGACGTTACCAAGATAGCTTTCTGATTTTGCGCTCTCGATATTTGAATTAAACATTGGACTCTGTTACTGTACAAATGTGTAATTTCATCTATTCTGATTGTTATTACTATGTCCGGGGTGCCTCAGGGTATTTCATGATTTCCATCTATCTTTTTTTACACAACGTAAGAGGGAATACTTCACAGGGAAGAGTGTCTCATCCTATGGTATGATGGCCCCGGTCGCCATGGCAACAGCTCAACGACATCAAAGCTCAAAGATGAGAGGCTGCCTTTCGATCAGAGCACTTCTACAAGTGAAAAGATATGAGCGCGACTTATTCTCTAATGTCAGTCAGAGACCTAATACAAAGCGCATCCGGGAAATACTGTTTCCGAGGGCCTGAGTGGGACGTTCAGCCCCCGCCTTCCGAGCCTCTTCCTCCTGCATTCCATCGCTTGTTCATGTGTCCGTCGCTTTCTCCTCCAGCACATTGTGACGAGCCACGGCAACACGCTGCTGCCTCAGTTCCTCGCCATGTACAGGGTGACGGTGGAGAACGAGGACGCCTACCTTCTGGTTATGAGGAACATGTTCAGCCACAGGCTTCACATACACAGGAAGTATGACCTCAAGGTACACTGTCGTTGCCCACATCAGGAGGCGACGTTCATACAGGTTGTTGAAAGTATCCGACCATTCTGATACCGCTACGAACGCGGATGGGAGCCTCATGCAGGACACGGACCCGGAGGACGTGAAGGGAAAGGGTTCAGTTGAGGATGGGAGGAGTAGGGGAAAGGGTCCGGGTGTAGCAGAAGGGAAGACGGGGAGCGGAGGTGCGGAGCTGGCGGGCAGCGTGGTGGTGAAGCCACGGCAGACAGACAGACAGGCGGACAGACAGACAGGCGAACAGACAGGCAGGCAGGCAGGCAGGCAGGAGGACGATCCCGGGTGGATGAGCGGGTGAAGAGCCGGGGGTGAGAGAGGAGGGGAAGCCACGCCCACGCCGACATACACACACACACACACACACGCACGCACAGACAGACAGACAGACAGGCAAACAGGCAGGCAGACAGGCAGGCATGCAGGGAGACGGGGAGACAGGAGACACAAGGGGAAAGGGAAACACATGGAAACGCAAGGAAAACAACTGGAGGCAGGGCCCGGGCCGTGACAAATACCATGTGTTAACAATAGAAATGATCTGAAACCAAACATATTGATTCCTGCTTGGAACAGGTTCATCTGGTCTTCGTTACAGTCAATGCCATCAGGCTTGGAGGAGAGTGATACACCATTGTTTTGTTATGGGCTCCACAGCCTCCTTTAAGAGATCCCGTGTCAATATGAAGTAAGCTTGAAGATGGTAGCACCATTAACTGGCCCCTTTGTAGAGATTACTGCGACCGGAGGGGCCCCCCTCCCTCCGTTATTCTTCCAAAGCTGATACTCACCGAAGGACTTTCACCACGATTATTCTTAAGCGGCAGACATATTTTCCAGATCTTATGAGGTGGATCCGTTGTGTCGAGGGTCGTCGAGAGCGCGCTCCCGTCATCAGCGGGTTGACTTTTGAGAAACCAAGTATATCCCTGCAGGAATGCGAGGCTGGTTCGGTGTTGTCTGGGTCCGGGGTCCTTCGGTGGGCGCCGGACTCCCCGGGTCTGTGATCCCCTGTGATCAGCTGCCTCTGCCGAATCCCACAGGAGCCGGGAAACAGTCTTGAGCGCGTGACGCCGTCTTTCGAAAGTCTGTTGGCGCCTCCCTGCCGTTAGGTGGGATGAGGCGACGGGCCCATTGGCGAAATCCCCTGAAGAAATCTGTACATGCCAAAACTGTCAACGGTAGAGGTGCTGCGGTGTGACGTCGAAAGCGTTTTTTTCCAAATAATTTGTTGTTTGTCACTCTAAAGTCCAGGTCTAAACCTAGAAACTGTAGCTTGACCTGTCCTTGGAACACAGGATTTTGAACACCGTGGTCCAGAACGGCCCGAACAGCTGTTGATCTCTCAGTTTTGGGGGTTACTTGTAGAACATTGCCAGGAACATTGGTGTGCAAAACTTCAGAAAAATAACAATGACTATAACCCCTTTAAAGAATCTCCTCCTTTTTTTGCCAGGGGTCCTTAGTGTCCCGTGAAGCAAGTTTCAAAGAGAAGGTGAGATCAGGTGAAAGTGATCCGAGTTTTTCAGTACGTCTTCTATCCTGGCGATAGATGCTTGACATGTTCAAAATAACTACACAGAATGTGCAAAATACGATTCGACAGCACCCTTTGATGAAAAAACCTAAATTGCGATTCACTCCAGGTGAAAGAGTTGCCGACGTACAAAGATGTCGACTTCAGGAATAACATGCAGAAGGTTTACGTGAGCGAGGAGGAGAAAGAAAAGGTTTTGGAGAAGCTCAACAGAGACGTCGAGGTAAGTGACGCCCGTGCCGCCCGTTTTCAGTCAATGGCTGCCGTGGTGTTTACATACACCGGCATAACCGCGCCCGCCGCCAGTTTCTGGCGCGGATGCGGGTCACGGACTACAGCTTGCTGCTGGGCATCCACGACGTGGAGAGGGCCGAGAGGGAGGAGGAGGAGGAGGAGGAGGAGGAGGAGGAGGAGGAGACGGAGCCGCCCCACGAGGAGGACGGGGAGGACGCCGCCGGCCCGGCTCCCGTCCCCGCCCCGGACCCCCGCGGCGCCTCGCCGGAGGGCATCGCCGGCTACATGAACTCCTTCAAGCCCCTCGGCCCCGGAGAGTTTGACCCCTACGTGGACGTCTACGCCGCTCAGAGCGCCGTCGGTAAGTCCCTTTTTACAGGAGAAGCGCGGCGCCCGGAGGTGACGCCGCCGCCGCCGCTTGACACGACTCCGCCCGGAGCGACCTCGGGAGTGTGAAACTAAAAGAAACCGTTGCTCTGCCGCCGAGCGCTGTGCAGGTGCCCCGCGGAGGGAGGTCTACTTCCTGGGCCTCATTGACGTGCTGACGCATTACGACGCCAAGAAGAAGGCTGCTCATGCCGCGAAGGCTGTGAAACACGGGGTGAGGGATCGATGCCTATTCAGCCTCTTCATACTTCACTGTGTTTTGTGTATGGAGTGGCCTGCACATACCTAGCACGTCTGCACGCAGGGAGCATTTACAGGTGCCTGGAAAGACATTTTCTAAGAGTTTTTTGGGTTTTTTTGAGACTGGAGGATGCCGATGAGGCGACGGAAATTATTAATTATTATTATTATGAAACTGTCGGATCAATCAACGCATTTACCGGTGCGTGATTCAGGATTTCTGCGAGCGATTTGTTCACGAGGTGTGCTGTCTGTTCATGTGTTTATTGGGAAACGCTCGGGGTTTCGCGTGTGCCGCCTCACTCCTAATCCGGGTGTGTCTTTCAGGCGGGGGCAGGAATCTCCGCGGTTCACCCGGAGCAGTACGCAAAGCGCTTTCGCGACTTCATCACCAAGATCTTCGCCTAGTCCGGCGAGCTCGCCGCGGCTCGGCGACGTCGTTTCGTTCACGTCAATTCGTTTTTCACAGAACCAGAGCGCTGTGAGCAGTGGACAGCGGACACACAGGTGGAAATGGAAGGAGGAGACTGTTGCTCCTCTGTATGTGAAAGGAATAAAAGCGTTTCATTTCAATGAATGACACAACATAAATATAATGTGCACAACACATGTAGATGTGATTAAATTACGATTAAGCATCATTTAATCGTGTTCCATCATTAAGGAATGAAGTCATTCTGTATTGAGCTACATTGCTGATTTTCCATTCATAAATGTAATATAAACCTATAATTATTATATGAATAAAACAAATACTCCATAAAAGCGGCCTCACTTCACTTTACTTAATTAAAATTTAAATGTATTTTATGATCCTGCAGATTTTAAGCGTAGGGCTGCAATGCTAATAAACCTTGAGTACTATATCCGCTGACTTAAAATAGTCTGCACTCTACGGTGTCTGTAATTCAAAGCAGGGTTTGTTTGTTTTTTTAACCATCTTTTATAACTTCCTTTATGTTCCAGATTCAAAGCCATTTAGAATGAATGTCATTTACTTTTTCACCTTGGTTTGAAATCAACACATTCTGAGATCATGTGTATCTGTGCTCATTATCCTAAGCTGTACTGATCGCGTGGAGGTGGTTTTCCGTTGACCTGACAGGAGCCCACAATGTGATCCTCCGCCAGCCGCACTTCACAGAACTACCGTACGCACCGGTAATTGCCACCCACGGTACTCTCGCCTCTATATTTGAACCTAATATGCCAGGGAACGTTTGCAGATCTGGAATCCCTTCACCGCTTCCAGTGAGGGAGGCAGACGTTGCACATGACATGAGTCTGTCGCATGAACTTTATAAAACACTCCAGATTAAACTGTTTTTTTTCACGCCCTCAGTCTGCATGTGCACAAGGAAGAATGTGAAACTTCATAGGATGGCAGACTTTTTCAGATCAAGGACCCTCACATTAACCTTACAAGTATATGATCAGTTTTTGCCTTCTGGGAGTCCAATCTGAGATGATTTAACTGTTAGAAATTAATGAAATTCAAGGACTTTCAAGTACTTTTTATGCACTATTTTTCATTTTTAAGTACATAACGCAAAACAAATATAATCATGTTTCAATTTGCTTTTTATTAATTAATATATATATATATATATATATATATACTCTCTATATATCTTAGTCTCATTGTCTATTGTTTATATTACTATATCTATATATCTGTTATTAATCGCATTGTCATATACCATTATAAGATTAAATGTATAAGATTAAATGTACCTTTCCCTGGCGTAATCTGTCATAAAGGTAATTCTGGAAATGTTTTCTTGCGTTGCGATTTAAATAACAAAATCGGGGGAATTTTTTTTCAAGGAGTTTTCAAGCGCTTCCGCACAAAAGCGGCTATTTTCAAGGTATTCCAGTCAATTCAAGTACTTCGAGCACCTCAAGTACCTGGTGAGAACCCTGGTTAGATGTGATTTAGTCCCAACTTCCACACCTGTCTATACTGAAGTGATGGAGGTATCAGTGAAACTTGGGTCAACACAGTCATTATTGTACATTATCCAAAGACGCCAATGTCTGATTAAAATGAAATAACACTTAAGTTTAAGTAGTAGTCAGTTTGCTGGGGGCCTCCCTGGAAACCCCTTGAAGGACTCCCGGAGGTCCCCGGACCCCACGTTGAGAAGCACTTTATTATGGCATCGATACAAAATTATTCAAGACAAAACACTTCAGAGTTCACAGTGTCAAACAGCTCTATCTGTTGTATTTGTAGTGAGATATCGTCATGATCACAAGCAGACACACAGACATGCACAAATAAAGACATCCGCTTAGAAATGACCTCCACAGTGTGGACAGAGCTTTTACAGGAGCCTAAATTTATTAATAGCCAAAGGTCCATGACTCATCAGATGGGTAAAAAAATACAAATGGAAAGAGACCTTACATCACAGAGAATTACAATCAGTGGAGGTTTTTAAGTCGAAGTATAAAATACATACTGATAAGAATGTTGTTGTTTTTTTGTTTTTATAATCTCCAGTTTTTAAATCTCATTCCGTACAATTCCGTCCTTAAAGTCGATTCGAAGCCACCGACAGACGCTGAACGGTCCTATTCATCACAAAACCGACTTTCGGAAGATTGGAGCCTTCGGTTTGAATTTTAATTTTTTTTTTTTTCTTAATGGACGATACCCATTAAGGATTTAATCGCGTCGACGGAATGAAAACGCTCTGACAGCGACGCAAACCAGTCGAATTCAACGGAAACGAGGATTTAAAATGCGGAATTCAAAACACTTGTTTTTTTTTTTTGTTTTTTTTTTGGAACTCGTCGTGGATACATTCAGTCAAAATCAAGGCATTTTTTTATTTGCTCATTTACATGGCGTGGACTAGTACAATACAAGCCGGGACGAAGGGCTGTTGCCGGAATCCTCATCTATAGAAGTGTCGATGCGTTTGTGTTTGTTTTTTTACGAGTTCAGCGTTGGGTCTCATCCACGGCTGGAGTCACACAAAAGCGATCGGAGGTCTCGGTCTCCGACGTCAAAGAGGGTTTTTTTTGTTTTTTTTTAAGAAGACAAACTCTCCGGGCGCTGCGGGGAGAGAACGGAAACCCAGCAGTCGGTAATCTCTAAACGGCCGAGGGCGCAACACACAGGACGATACTGTACAAATCTGATCATACAATAAAAATCTTTAAAATGAGCGTTTAGCCTATTTTCATTGTTATACTGTAGGAACAATGTTTTAACAATGCATTTCTGTACAATCTTTTTATTTTTGTGTATTTTTTTTGTTGTTGTTTTTTTTTGCTAAAGGGCCGCACTCTCACCTAGAGTATCTCACGGCTTCATTCTCTGATCCGTTTGATCCGTTTAATTCACATTTCTGACTGATCACGATCATAAATTCTTACGCGAAGGGGAATGAACGTCGATGTCTTTTACAATGCCATTCCAAGCGCGTACGTTACGGGCGGACCAGGAGTAAAAGAAAGCTGCACCACCCGCCACCCCCCGCCTCACACGTACGGTAAAAATATTGCACTTTTCTTTTTTTTTCTTTTTTTCACTCCTACGTTCTAGGCTTGGAGAAAGGGTGAAGCATGAATTAGATCATTATGAGAACGGCCAGATGCGAATCAGAGCATCTGCTTCAGTGTGGCAGCCTGCGAGTCCCCGGCAGAAACGGCAGTGAACGGTTTAATCGGAAACAAAGCGATTGTTTAATCTGGGTCATTACCACGAGGGACTCCGTAGTGCGCGGCGTCATCTCATCTCTCTCTCACTCAGACACGCACGCACACGCACGCACGCCTCGTTTAAATTACAACACCGCTCGTCTGGAGCCGCAGTGGCCCGCGCCGGCGACATTGCTCTTGTGCGAGATCTTGAGCGTGGTGGCGACCGACAGGCTGGGCGTCATGGCAACAGAGAGGCTGGGCGTCGCGGCCGCCGGGAAGCTGGCCGTTCTGGCGATGCAGGCGCTCGGCTCGTTGGGGCACCCGTACTGGAGCAGGATGTTGACGCACTCCTGGCTGCCGGAGCTGCGGGCCAGAGCCAGGGCGGTTTGGCCCTGCGCGTCCCGGTACCTGACATCACATCCGTACTGTGCCCCCCCCCCCCAAAAAAAAACCAAGAAAAAAAAACACAGAAAGGGATAAACAGATGGAAAAATCCAATATATGAATGTTTTCAGCCCAGGTTAAGGTTGGTGTATGAAATGAAAGGTAAATTGCTTTGATTTCGAAGGTGAACGAGCCTGAGCCTCATTCAGAGCCTGCCGTCATAACTCCCTGCACCAGCTGGACATGAAAATAAGCACGAAACAGGCAAGAAAATATGTATTTAAGGACGGTCTTCAGGAACCATTTCAGGTAATGATTTCAGAAACCAGCAACCCAGTTCCCGGCACTTAGGCACTTTTTTTCCACAAGAAACAGGTTGCGCCTTGTGGGGGAACGGGAACCACTGGGGCCGGGCTTGTATCACTGAGCAACGCTGCGAGGACCGCCAAACACACCGACCTCCAATTTTTAAACGCCGGCGAACAGCTGATTTAACTCTGCGCTTGCTAAAAGTGCTCGCTTCCCCTCGCCATTTCTGCTTCAGGAAATAAAACAGAAAACAGGAACACGGCGACCGACGCCACCAGCGCATGCCAAAATGACGTGTCGAGCCAAACAGCCGCGGGTTTGGCCTGGTCGGTAATGGGAAAGCGACAAAGGACTCGTCCGCCACGGTTTCAGAGGGCTCCGCTGCTTAATCGTTCCTGTACATCGGTGGAAGAGCGTCTAACTATGCCGGCCGGGAACGCCTGTTCTGATTTCCAATAACGATTCACACATGAGTTGAGACAGGTGTTAACATACCCAGACGAGAAGCTGCGTCATGACCACGTCCGCTTGCTGACAGGCGACATGGAGGGCGGAGGTGGGCAGCCTGGGCGCCAGAGGGAGGTTGCAGGCGGGGGCCAGGCTGACCGGAGGGGCGTTGATGTCCTCCTTGGTGCTGTGAGCCAGGAGCAGGAGCAGTTTGGGGAGGTTTCGCTCTATCACAGCCCACAGCAGGCGGCCCGAAAGTGTGATGCCCGGCCCCTCGCTGGGGGAGGGAGGGGGCAGCGGCGTGACAAACAGCCGCTGCTCGTACTTGGCCCGGATCCAGGGCTCCCGCTCCTCCCTGGATTTGGGGAAAGAGAGAATAAACGGAATGGCATTAATGAACCTACAGAGTCGCGTGAGACGCTTTTAGAGCTTCTTCGCCCCGAGATGCCGAGAGGCCCAAGAAAAAAAAAGAGAAGAAAATCAGCGATCCGAAAATCTGTCCTCCTCGCATCCCATCGGTCTCCTCGCACTGACCGCGTGGCGTCGGGCGTCAGCTTGGGGCGACCCAGCGTGCGCCCCTCCCAGATGCTGTTGGCCATGCTGTTGCCGATGGCGCTGAGGACCAAGGTGAGCTCCCGCGGCAGGTCGTCCAGATCCAGGGAGCGGACGCGGGACAGATGGGTGCCCAGGTTCCTGTGGATCCCAGAACACTCGATACAGATCAGAGCGCCCAGGTTCAGACTGGCCCAGGTGGGATCTGGGGGGGGAAGAAACCACAGCGCCCGGCGTTAGGCGCAGGCACAGTTACTGGGAAATAATTGAAAACAACAATTGAACTGAAAAAATCCCCTGAGGACGAGTTCAGTGTAGAACCAATCAAAACGTATGCCCTTCAAGGTAATTCAGGGAATTTAAAAAATGTATATATTATTTATTTATTCCAATTTTACAGCATAATATAAATGATAGCAAGGTTTGCAATGCTGCAGGTTTAAAGTGAAGGAATTTAGCTCCTCAACAAGTTATGTGTGTTGTGTGGTCCTGATTTTGGAAACGTTGTTTTGTTTTGCAACAAGCGGCCACATTACTTTCCCAGCTTTGACTTTGGACTGTTTGATTAAAAGCGATCGTCGACAATATGAGCGACACATAGACAAATGTACAGAAATTCGGACACAGCGGAACATCAAAGCGCCACTAACTGGGGGCGTCGCAGTCCACACAGAAGTTGTTTCCCTTCGCGTTGCGGATCGCCTGCAGCGCCACAGCTTCACTTTCACTGCTGTTACGAACCTGTGGAGCAGACACAGGAGACGGTCACGCGATGGGAGGCCACCCTCTACACACATGCCTCAAAGGGGACGGTGTAGTCATCGTGTCCGTTCCATTTGATTCGATTCAATTCGATTAGATCAAATCTAGATTGTGCTGTACTGATCCTGTCGCGCAAAGGTTCAGAATATGAAGATGTAAAAAAATTATAATAATGATGTCTACCATTAGAGTCAACATTAACATTAAAAACCATATACATAGCGCTCAGTCCACACTAAATTCTCATTTAGTCTGGAGTCTCAATTACACCGAGCAAACAAGCCTCGGATGCCGAGGTTGGTTTTGGTGCACTTATCCAGGAAGGTTACGGTGAATAATCATCTCAATCTCAATATCTTAATCAATATCCAGGATCTTGTGTCAGAGGACATCATCTCTCAAGAGCAGCATTAATGAATTCCCCATTGACTTTTGAATTTCCTGAGGCCGTGGAACAATGCTGCAACCATTATCATGTGATTGAGGAGACTGGACGACAAGTCACCTTCTTATATTATTATAATACATTCGGCACCAAGGAGCCTCCCTAAGTGTGAAAAAGGCGTAACGGGATAGTCCAGAACACGGAGGCATTGCGAAACGGAAAAATCCCAGTTCTGTGAGTGCACACAGTGTGTGTTCTGTGTCTTCTCGCCTTGTTCTTGCTGCTCTCGCACAGCTGCAGGCTGGCCAGGATCTGGCTCTCGATGGCCTGCACCCAGGAGTCCCTCTCCTCCAGGCTCTGGGCTTCAAAGTGCCACGTCTGGCCCGTGCTCGACACCACCAGGAAGTCGAAATTGTCCTCGTCTGACAGAGAAGACGTGAGAGCCTCACACAGTTATACCGCAGCTGAAAGGGAGGAGGCAGCTCAAGGTGCTCTCTCCAATGGGAGGCACCTTGATGTGCTGAAGAATGGCTTTGATGAATGAATGTCGATGTGGAAATATCATGTGTTCGTGCTTGATGATGTCATTCACCTTGTTTACCTAGGTGAATGACATCTGTACATATAATATAAAAATATAAGGTTTCTAATGGCAAATGGGCGGTTAACGCAAATGATATTTCGTTTTGATTTGACATTAGAAAAGTACCTATATCACCTAATGTTAAGGATAACATGTTAGGGTAAAGGAATAGTGCCAAGGGATTTAATTTCATCCAACATTAAAAGCCAGTACAGTATACAGCAAAAAAATAATTGCTTGAACTGTGTTGAAAATATTGTGCAAATTCAATGCAGTACATGTAAAAAAATAATGGTTGAGTAAAATGGAGATGTTTGAGGAACGCAGTGGAGATACAGATTTTGGCTGCCCGCGTGTTAGAACAGAAGCTGGGTGCGGAAGCAGCATGGCGGCCACCAGCAAACACAATCACAACAAACCAGGCAGAACAATCAGCATTTTATCAGCATTTGAAGGACATTCGAGACAGAACAGTGTTACCTGTCTTGTTTACGTTTCTTAAGCTACCAAAGCTTTTTAGTTTCCACATTTTGCGCTTGGCTTAGGCGGGGCAAGAGCAAATGTCCCAGAAAAGCGGAGGAAAAAAAAGGGGAGAAAAGGAAAAGAGCACAGACAGAGTGAGGGAAGAGTGATATAACGTATAGCAGCCATTTAACATCATATCCAATTGACTCAATGCGCGGCCTTAATTTCCGTATTAAAATTGATCAAAGTAGACAGAAAGGCAGTCGGAGATGAAAGAGCTTCACCATCTGCTTGTCCGACGGTTGCGTCCCCCTTCTGGTTCATGCTCTTCTTCCTCCTGTGTTTCTTCCTGTCTGTCTGAGGCGAAGTGGAGCCCATATCTCTAGTGGACGAAGAGCTGGAGACGCCCTCCACTGCAGAGTCTGGCCATCAAAAAGGAGAAAAAAAAACGCAGGATATACAATGTTTTAGCTAATTGTTATGTTTGGGGTTTTTTTTTTAAGGTGTGCATTCTGTCATTTGTGAAACCACGTTGGATTTCCTCACCAGCACTGTGGCGGATGTTACAGGGTGTAGGCGGGCCTCGCTGGATGCCTTTACTGCCCCGAAGAAACAGCGTGCCGCCCAGTCCTTCTATTTCCTCCACTTGCAGGAGGGAACCTGGACTCATGGGCACTGGAAATAGAGCAGCAGAGATGTGTTAGAGATCCTGAGTCTGAAATGGTGTACTACCTCATACATACAAATCATCCAGAGTATGTTAGTGTGTGAATAAAAAGAACGATATACAGCCATCTATGTCCACAAATATGCCACTCTTTGAGCCTTAATAGCCTCTTTACTCATTACAAGAATTAAACTTAGCTATCGAGACCCTTGTGGAAGTCTTGTTGAAAAAATATATTTTGTATTTCTAGCGATAAGCTTCTTCTTTTTCCATTGACTTCCATTCAATCACAGTTTTTCCCGGCACTGGCATTTGGCAGCTATTAGTTTAACCACAGTTTACAGCTTCACCACCCTGCCCTAATGGTTGCCACTTGGTCAAGACAATAATTGGTTTCTATGTATTTCTATGTGATTGATTCTTTTGTGAAGCAAAACATTTTCTTTGCGTCTTCGGCGTGGAACACAAAGAAACCCTTCCCCAAATCTCCTTGTGGTGTGGGGGGGCGGAGCGAGTCTCCTTTAACCTGGGTTGGTGCTCTCAGGTCCCTGTAGGTCTTTTGTACGCCCGTTCATTCCCGCAGGGGGGCCACAGGAGGGCACAGCACGGGGCGGTCGCTTCCCAGGCACCTTCACCGTTACCCGGAGCAGGTCTATCTCCTTCCCGGGAACATTCAGCATGTAGTCCTGTGCAGACAGACGTGAGCCACCACCACAACCAACCTCCAGTCGCCGGTTTCAGCGCTTGACGCTATAAATAGTGGCCTCACTGACTTACGTTGACACTGGCGTGATAGGACAGCATGCCGTCGTTGGAGAGCGTAACGTATTTCTTCTTCCACTCCTTGTTCAGAGAGTTCCCACTGCGCTTCAGTAAAAAGCCCTGGTGAGGAGGAACACAAGAGAGTGTCTGTCTCCTTTCTCTCAGATGTGCACCTCAAAACATTTCTGCGGAGCAATTACAGGAGCCCGTCCCGCTGGCTGCCATCAATCTATCCATCCGGCCAAGATAGGAGTTTCGAGATACTTTTATAAGTCCACAAAATGATATTGTCTTTTCATATCCAATTTTATTAATGGAAGCGAGGTGCTTGGCAGAGGAACATTAACTACCGTACTTCAGGTTCCTCCCTGTGACCTACTTGTTTAATGGGGATGGAGCGGCCGCTGCCCAGATCCCCCTTGCAGTCCGCACTCCTCCTGTTTGTGTCGCTGCCTCGCCGTCCCTGGACGCCAAGCAGAGGGTCAACAATTACCAAGTCAGGGTCACGGCGGACGAAAACCGCAGCTCGAGGGTAGATGATCGGCAAACGTAGGGGGGGGGGGTACCGTGAAGCGAGGGGTGCGTCTTCGCGGGGCACTGCGAACAGTCCCCGGGGTGCCGCTGTCCTGCTTCTCCCCTCTCGCTGTCCTGCAGATCTCTTTGTGATTAATCACGGGAGTAGAAGGCAGGGAAGACGAGTAGTCACTGCTCTGGCCCCCATTACTGGCCTAGGGAAAGAAACGTCGGCAGCTGAGCCGGACTCAATAGCATGGACCTGCCACAGGGTCTGATAGTGTCATATACCGACGGTGAGTTAAAGGTAGCGACGGGGCTACGAGACCGTGTTACCTGTCTGGGAAAGACTCCGGAGACTGGGGTGGAGCCTCCAGAATGGCTGGGGGAGTTGGGCAGGGATTTACAGGAAGCCAATAAAGCAGCTTGCTTTTTGGCTGCCATAATTTTCTGAGCCGCTATGGGAGAGAAAGATAAAACACCGGCTTAAGGCAGATACAACGCGTCTGCAGATTTATACACTACTGTGTCTTTTTTGTACGTTGGAAACACCGGTTTTTATGTTATAATGAAATTTTATTTGGCCTCCGTACCGTCAGTGAAGACTCGGTTCACGTTGAGGCCGTACGTGGCACAAGTCTCATAGTAGGTGCAACGTCGCACATCTGAGCAGAGCTGGCGGGCCCTGGCGTCGTCTATCACCCGCGGGTTGCTGTTGCTGATCTTATCTGCAACATGGTCGGAAACAAAAGTCCAACTAGGGTACAATTCCAAGGAGGACTCTGTTGATCGCCGTGCACGTGAACAATGACGTGACTATGTTTGTCCCTCACCCTGAGTCCCCACGACGATGAAAGCTATCTCAGTAATGGGGCGGTGAATACTCAGCTGGTTGTAGTTTCTGTAAACTTCCTGGAAGCTGGCTTCATTCTCCAAACTGAACACCAAGATGACTGCATCCACCCAGCTTGCAAACTGACGAGAGAGGATCAACAGACAGTGGAGCTTCAGGAAGACGAGGCCAAACCGCGACAACGCGGTTTGCTACAAACCGAGAATGTGCTTGCACGTTGTTGGGGGTTCTACAGAAACCCACCTGGGCATCCGGGGGTCCCGTCTCCTCTCTGATCATCAGCAGGTGATTTTGTCCATCGACCAATTCGTCCTTAATGTACTGGCGTCCTGGCAGACCCATAAAGATCCCGTTACGCGAAACTCAACAATTATTTACAAGTGTCTCAAGAAAACCCATATTTATTAAGTCTGGGAGCGGCATAACAGTTTACCAACCGTCAGGGTTCTCCAGCGGCAGATAACTCCCCGTCATCTGTCTGTGGACCAGGGCAGACTTCCCACTGCACAGGCCTCCCAAAACACCCTGGAGATGAACACGCACACGCACATGCACACACA
Source organism: Zeus faber (assembly GCF_960531495.2). NCBI lineage: Eukaryota > Metazoa > Chordata > Actinopteri > Zeiformes > Zeidae > Zeus > Zeus faber. The sequence goes on along the minus strand of NC_137192.1, from coordinate 31,811,550 downwards.
GGCACGCACGCACATGCACAAACGCACGCACACACACACACACACACAATTTCAAATGATCTTTGATCTGACGCAGTGATCCTTCGCTCGGCTGACGCTTGCATTGCAGCATCTTGACTCTTACCAGGTGAAGCTCCTGTACAGTTTGGTTGAAGGTCCACTCTTGACTATTGGCGCATGCTGCTGGACCCAAAAAAGAATAAGAGGGAGAAAATAAACTGTAGCTTGACAGTTCAGATTGACAGATTGACCGCTTTAGGATTGGAAAAATTCTGATTGGAATTATGATGATGGTGACACTTTAATTAAAATTTGACATATTATCTACATTATTTACTCATATTATACACACTATTATTTAGTTGCTCATTACCATGTATATTACGTGTAATATTCAATTAGTTTGAGAGTGCCTTTCTCGAGGTGTTATGACATCACAGATCTGGGTGTAGCTGAAGTGTTCCACAGGGACAATTTGAACCTGGATGCCCTCTATGGGACCAATTTCAACCTGTTTTACTGACTCCATGTCGGCAAAAAAATCAATTGTAAAGATCAAAATACATTTGACAAGGGTACTGACCGATGATCCTGAAAATATTTTTGCTCCATTGCTGAAAATGTTTAAGATAATTAAGGACTGTTAAGAATCTGGCATTCCAGTATCCAACTTCTGCAGTGCTGGAGGTGAAGGATTTGTTCCTTCTGAGCCACCATTAAACCTTAAAGCAACCGTGACAAACTATTCAAATAGGCCCATAAAGCAAGAGAAATTTAAATCAAGAGCTAATAAGCTCTTTGCAATGAATAACACAGAACCAATTGCCCTTAAGAGAGCAGATTGAATGTTTTTTTCTGTCCCATGAATCCACTCAGAAATCTAATTTCAGCGTTTTGTGGATAACATTGGTTGGTTCACCGATTAGCCGTTCTTCGGTGAATGCACTTCCAATAAAACACACACACCTCCTTGCCATTGGGTGAGGTAAACCCAGACAAACACATGGTAATACAGACATGTGCACAAAATCTCACATACGCATATGAACATGCTTTTAACCCGTGCACACTTGGCAACCTGGGTAAAGCGATCTCCACAAGCACTTGTTGAGGTACTTCCGTGTGCGCACAAAAAAACCTTTGGGATGAAAGGTTGGCCGGGACGCCCTCAAACAGCACACCGACGCCATTCAGCCACGCCACACACACCAGGCCAGATCTCCATGACACCAGTGGAAAAGCTTTGTGCGTCTCCCTGGGGGAAAGGCATTCTCACTCCCCCTCAAACCCTGCTACCTTTTCTCCATCCACATCTTTGGACAATCCCCGCACCCCTCCATCAACAGCGTCATAACACAGACCATCGTTCATGGCTTGCTGTTGCCATGGCAACTAAATTTTCCAGAAACCTCCTGTCTGGCCCTATAAACTAAATTGTCTTATGGATAGAGCAGCGTGGCTGGTCTTGCGTTTGTATTGGGGGCGTGTTTGTATCCGTGCGTGTGCTTGATCATTTTCAGTGGCATAAAAGGCTGAGAATTGTCAAGTGAATTCTAAATACATGAATTAAATAGAATGGCTGACCGACTAATAACATTCTAAACTGAAGGTGAATATGAATAATTGCAAAATGCCATAGAAAAGCCAAAGAAAAGAAATCTGTGTAATTGCGTTCTTAACATGGCGAAATAAGGTATTTTAAACCTCAGAATTTTGTGCTTGAGTGTGCTGCTGTTACACGCCTCAACACAACATACGATGACTGAATGAATGGACTCCATTTGGAGACTGATTAAACTCCACGCACAGCGCAGGAAGCGGCACTTTCTCTCTTCCCTCACTCCATCTATAGTTCTCTTCGATTCCTCAGAAGAATACATCTCTGTATCCCTAAACTTAATTATTCATGTCGCACTTACCGCCGACAAATTATTCAGTGCTTACACCAATGCAGCGTCCTGCAACACAAATCCACCTGCGATGTAGTAGAGTGTGTATATTTTTAAGAGTAGGGGGATAATTGATCCGAATGCCGTGTTTCTTTTGCTCATGAAAACAAGTCTGAAGTAGATATGGTGCTTATCAAAGCCAAATGCAATCAAGGAGAGCAAGGTTTTGGATTCGCCAGCAAATGTCTGGTCGTTCTATGAGCTTTATCATTTTGTTAAATTTGAATTTGTGTCTCATTTCAAATCAGCCACAACTTCTCATGCCTTAAAGCCCCATTATAAGAGATGTGTTTATTTACAATGTTTTCAAATTATAATGTCCTTCTCTTCCTGATAATTATCTTCACTGAGCTGTTACAAATGAGTTGCTTCTTTCAAAGGACTTGAAAGAAACTGGGGGTTTTTTTTGAGCTTGACATTTAAAAATGTCAATTTATCATTAAATCACCAATTTCAAAGAATTAACTCCAAGATGTGTTTATTCAAATGAGACGTATACTACACTAAATTGTGGAAATGCTGGCGGCTGCTTGTGTTTTCCCTTTTCCAAAACATAATCATTGTGATGCTGTTAAACTTTAAGAAATGATGTGAGTTGTCATTGAAATAAGCTATTAATTGTGTCATTGCATTTGCATTTTGGCTTCACAATGACACAAATGCTGATTTTCACACAAAATGTCGAATTAAAGAATGGTTTTATGGTTTTTATCAACCACAAAACTGGAACAACCTGGAGATATAGATCGTATAGATGGATAGAACGTAGATAGAATGGAACGTGTTTCTCGGCGTCGGTGCGTGTGAATATAGTATATATAATTAAAGAAGTGGCTTCGTCTCACCCTCCTCTTCGCTGGAGTCCCTCTCCGCAGGTGGGCAGAGAGGGGCGGCCGCGCTGCTGGTCGGCGGCACAGTGGTACTTTTGTTGAAAATTCCACTGATGAACTTCAGCATCTTACTGTCACGTGCGGACCCTCGCTGCATCGTGCCGCCATCCTTTCCCTTTTTCAGGTCTTCGGAAAGAGAATGTAGGTCGCTGTTGTCGAGCGTGCGACTTTTACCTTTCCTCTGAGCATTTGCCCCGTGGACGAGTGGCGGTTCGGGGAGGGAGGCCGAGACGGTCTTGTACCTTTCCCCCTGGGGGTACTCCCTCGCCACCACCCCCGGAAATCCTCCGCCCACCGCCGTCCCGGGACAAATCAGCGTCCCTTTACTGTCGCTGTCGGCCCAGGAAGCCCTGTACGGCCCCAGCGTTGTGGCCGGCATCCTCGGGGACTGGTCCCCGAAGCGGCTGTCGTGGCGCTCCAGCGTCTTTGCGGAGGTGAACATCCGGTGGTTGCCCTCTCTCATCTCCCACCAGCACACAGCTTCCCCGGAAGCGTGCGACCGCGCGAAGACCTCGGGACGCTGGCCCACCTGCGGGGAGACGGAGATGGGGAGGCTGCACCGCGATCGGCCGCTGCTCAGGTCGCCGCCGTCCTCGCCTTTGAGGAACAGCAGGGGCGGCTCCCTGTAGAACTCGGTCTTCGGACGCAGTATTTCGGAGCGGGGCCCCTCTCTGCGGACCCCTCCCCCGGAGTACACCCCTCCGTAGAGTTTTATCGTGTTGTTGAGAGGTGGGGGTATGGAAGGAGCCTCTTTCGTTTTACCGAACGAGTTTTCCTTGAGGCATTCGTGTCTCTCGTGAGTCTCTCTCTTCTCGGGCCCCGTCCTGTGCTGAAACGGGCTTCCATACCTGTCGTGCACCTGTTCCCCTTCCTGCAACCTCGCTTTCTCGGATCCCGCCCCTTCGGCGAGGGCCGGTGCCCTCTCCCTTTCGGCGGGCCGTCGGACAGCCTCATCTTTCTCGGGGCTTGTGTCGTGTTCCGCGAGAGCCGTCTCCTGCGCTTCATCCCCGGCTTCGCCCTCCGGCAGAGCCTCCACCTTCACCAGAGTGAGGGAGATGAGGTAGGTGGTGCGTCTCTGCGAATTACTTGTGTTACTCATTGGGTCGTCGGACTTGAGCGCAGCAGGACTCTCTCTGACCTAGCCAGAACTGTAGACCATTGTCACGCCACGCGGGGAACAAAGCTGGAGAGGGGAAAAGAACCAAACGACTTGAAGGCATCGGCGAAGAACACAGTCATCAACAAATTCGGGATTTTTTTTTTCTTTGCAGCAGCAAATGATGAACCTAAGGCTGACCCACTTGTGAATCAAGTCTAGACTGTTCTCCTTTCATGAATATGTCCATTAATCCTCATCTATGCACACTCCTACTACCAGTCTCCACCACCGACTCATTCATAATCTTGTCCTTTCTGTGCATTGCGTCCCCTCACAAACCTGTATTTAGGGCGAAAGATGCCATGTACAGTACACCGTAGTGTCGATACCTTTTGCTTTCAGCCTGGCATTATGCAACAGTTCACACATCGGATGAATCCACGTCCGTGTTAAACGTAAGCATCAGAACGAATCGCTCCCAAAATACGCCTCAGCCTTCCAGACCTTCATTATATACCATAATCATCCGTTCATTTTACCTTAGTGTCCGGAGGGGGGAAATGATCTTGCCATTGCAATCTTGAATGGATGTGGCATATCACACACGGCGGGGAGAAAAAACACGCACGCAATAAAAAAAATTCAAAAAGCAAAAAAAAAAAAAGCTGATCATTCCAGAGGGAAATTTTAAAAAAAAATAGGATGAACGGGGGTGAAAAAAGGGGGGAGTCACTGACATGTCACGAAGCGTCCGGCGGCTGGAGGCTCCGTTCGACGGCGAGCGAAGCCGAGACGCGGTGATGTCAGGCGGAACCAAGCGCGCACGGCGACGGGGACACGGAGGGAGGGAGGGAGGGAGGGAGGGAGGGAGGGAGGGAGGGGGGGGGGGGGTGAGGGAGAGAGGGTCCCGTTGGAAAAAAAAAAAAAAAAAAAAGAGGGGGGATTCAAGCGGGAGGATCGGCGTCAAGCGAGCGACTGTACATCGCGGCCGCGTCCCCCGCGTTGGGTAAAAAAAAAAAAAAAAAAAAAAAAGAAGCGCCCCCCCCCCTCGGACCCTCTCGGCCGCCGCGTCCTCTCCTCCGAGCGCCTCCTCCAATTAGCGAGTCAATAAAACGCGGCGGCGGGGCGGAGGAAAGCCCCCGCCGGCCCAGCACCGCCCCTCCTCCTCCTCCTCCTCCACCTCCACCTCCACCTCCACCCCACCTCTAGCGAACGCCCCCCTCCGCCGCCGCCGCCGCCGCCGCCTTTGCTAGCCCGGCGTCAGTGCGCGCTACGGGGGGCCGGATTCAGCGAGGAGAGCGGCCGCCCCGGATGACGCCCGGTCTTTGGGTCCTCACTTGCGGTTGACACCGTAAAAGGGGGGGGGGGGGGGGGCAAACCAGCCCTCTCTCACCGATCTCCATCACCCTCCGTGTCCTCCATGGCCTTCCACCCTCCGCTGTCCTTCACGGGGGGCCGTCTCCCGGGGTAGTTCCAGCTTTGTCTCCGCCACGCGTGACGATCCACTGGGGGGGTTGGAAGGCAGGAAAGTGGAAGCTATTTGGGGAGGTTTGGGAGCCGCCTTTCTTAGCTAACGTTCCAAAAAAGGGCCTTCAAAATTTAAAAGGGCGTTTTGAACGTTTAGCATTAGGCAAAGCTCAATAAAAATGACTGGGTATGTGAAGAAAGTGGAATTGAAGCTCAGTAGTATAACCAGAAAAGTATACTTAATTTAAGAAACGTATGTGATCGGGGATTCTAAATAATACTTTCAAATTTATAAGGGGAAATAACAGCTTTGGTCAGTCTGGCATTTGGTTTTTAACTATAAGCTCTGCTAAGTGTCATGTCATTTATTATTTTAAAAAATGGGATAAAAAGAGTTGTTCGTAATATGGGTGAGAAAAGTGATTGATTTCAATTACAAAAACCTTTCATGACGGGCAACTTTTCTCAGCTGCAGTACAAAGGCAGGTCTCGTATTAAATAAAGATATGAACATACAGTATCTGAATTGTTGTTTGTGCATTACATCGTTAAAACATTGCCCTGGATTAGATATGTTTCTTTTCAAAGGACTGTTTTATTGAAACAGCGCTATTTTATTAAAAATCAACGAATCAGTCATTCAATGATAAAACAATCGTATTAAAATTGGATTGTGGAGTAAAATATTATATTAAATTGGATTTCAATATATCTGAACTTCCCAGCAAAAAATAAACCCTTCTCAAGGACACTTCCGAAGGTCTTCAGAACACGTGCCTGCCAACTACATTTTGTTCATCTGTTATTGCCTCCCGTTGAAACCTTGTTCACGCCATCCCTTACCCACTCTGCACTGGAAATATCATATTTGACAAAGAAGAGAGGAACTTTGTTTGTGTTGAACTTGAAGGACATGCTGTTGCTGCTGTCCGTGTGCTGTTGTAATAGTGTTTCTCCAGGCCGACTTGGAAGCTTGCTTTGCCACATGGGCCCCTGCTGATACGCCATTGTAACTACACATTTGGCCTCAGATTGATGCAGTAAACAATTTATCTGATAACAAAGGCCCACGAAAAGATTCGAGGTTCAATATTCATGTCGTTCAAACATGCGGCACTGGAAGGTGTGTCACAGGAGGCGATACAGGAGGCTCATACTCGTTCTCATACCATCCCACCCCAGAATCGCAGTGGGACACACATTTGACTCCGGTCACACCGAACCACCGGAGCTACCTGCCGCCAGCAGGAGATGGAGGGCCGTGCCAAGCCAGCCAAACAAAAGGCCCCCAGCAGGAAACCTCAGCCGGGCGTTTGGCCATACTGCCTTGCAGCAAAGCCACTTTCTCTCTCTCCCCCACCTCTTTCTTTAAGGACGAGTTATAATGGAATCCCAACGTGGTTATGGAGTATCTTTGTAATAATAGGCACCCCCGCCCAGTGCACACCTCCAAGGTTCCAGAGAAACAATTGTCCCTTTGGGCCACAGCATCGCAAAGAGGTTTCTGCGCGGATGAAAGCAACCTTCTGTCACGATTTAATGGAGCCTGCGTGTCTCCTTCGCATCAAAGTCGGACTACAGCATCAATCTACCTACGTAGCGCACGCTTTCTTTGGGAAACACAGAGGAGACCGTCAGACAACGCACCGCCACGGGTAAAGATCCACATTCCACTTGGACATGGGTAATGCTGTGTGCATTAAACTTGGTTGCACGCTCATACTTTTTAAACAATAAGCTTAACCGTTGTTAGATGACCACAGTTGAGCTGTCCCTTTTGGGTGATTTCACATTATCAATGATTGATTGACTAGAGCGCTGCATTAGAACAGTTAGATCATGAACCACAGACAGGGGTAAATGGTCTGATGCGTTTGGTTTTGCCTTGTCACCATATTTTACCAATTAGTCCTTCATACCTGTGAATGTATAAATTGGGATTTATGTGGTTCCATCTGACTTAAGCCCATATGTTCTGGATCCCACCATGGAGAGAAGTAAAGAGCGGTCCACCGACAGCGACTGGTGAATGGGTCCCTGTCAGCCTCTGGACAATCCTGAAAGGTCTGAACGAACAGTAATTGGTCTTGCAAGAACATCTGGCAGATGAGTCAATGTGCAGCAAATTCAATCACCAGGGGAGTTTTTCTTATGCCTCCAACTCAGGAAACCAAATAAATACCAGCGAAGAGAGGGGACATCGAAGTTAAGAAGAATGCGGCACCTAGTAAGTAATGTTCATATACTGTATCCTGTACATCCTGATACTACTGGGACCAGGTGTGCCTTCATAGGGGCCACGTCCTCTATAAATCACATTACCTCAGAGTGATTTCTGACCTCATTGTATTCAATTTCAATGTAAAAGCAGGAAAAAAACAAGTCATTTTATCAGCTGTTTGTGAACATTGTCATCCCGGGAGAGGATCCCTGAGAGCCGTCGAGCTTGTATGGGTCTCATGGGTCTTGTCATTAGGAATTGCGGAATATTTCGGCGTCGTTTGTCACTTGATGCCTTCAAGGACCAGGTAGGAACCCTTTCTGGGTTTGTTTTTTATTGCCCCTACCCTGTGCACACGACTGTGTGAGAGTATGGTAATGATTTAGATTGTTTCATAATAGATCAATCAGAGAGTCTAAAAGTTAAAGTCGGTATTATGCCTAAACAGCGTCTCATTAAAGATTCCATTTTATATTTATATATTCATTGTTTTCCAATTCTCCTTCAGACAGAGTGCACAATCGTGTATGCACAGTTTGGTGGTTATCTCGTCTTCCTTATTCCTCATCCGTGAAATTTGCCACAAATTCAAAGTGTTAAACAGTCAGCATGATTGTTGAAAAGGGGCATACAATTGTTAGGTGAGATGAGGCTTCGATGTTTGAGGTACACTCCTCTTTTGCCATCCTACGCCATTTGGTGTCACGACAACAGCATAGCGAGATGTGCGCACGGACGGGGGACAAATAGAAAGCAGGTTCTAAGAGGGTGCAGGGTGAGCGGCACGACGATAAAACTGCTGTAAACTCAAATGTTGAGGAGTTGATAATGGTTGATACACCAAGGGGCCAGCGTCTCAGATGTTCATTTTATCACGTCAGAAAAGAGTAGGAAAATGATATTGGGGCTAGGCAATTAAAGTGGTAATTCATAAAATTGTCTGCGTTGGATTACACTACAAGTCCCAGAATTCCATTAGAAAATGCAACGTTTTAGCTCCAAGACGATCATTTAATCCAAAGTATACCTTTGCATCAGCTGGATTGGGTTGTTTTCCTTAGTCTCTTGAAGCGGCGGGGGTATTTTTCCAACTGAGGGCCTTGTTAATTTCTGTGAATGTTCATCCATATCCGCAGTTTACGGACGACAACTAGAGACACGTCATCAAATTTACCGCGGCCGTCTTTCACTTCCCGCTCTTGCCCGATCAGTGCATCCTCGCTGAAAAAGGCGGACCCCACCACCAACACTGGAAACAGCATAGCGAGGACGACTTACAAAATGCAAATCCATGGAAAGGCTGTATTGTTCTAACCGTCAGCTGAATAAAACTGGGTTAAATATATTTAAAAAAATTAATTAACAAAATAATCTTACGGATTACCACTTTAAATGCTCATCAAAGACAGTAAAGAAACCCATACATAAAGTGGGTTGTTCATCAGTAATACTGTTAAACTATTATCCAGGTCCAGATTCAAAATTAATTAATAAATTAATAAATTAATTAATTAAGGTCATTGTCTGTTCATTAAGAGATCATTTGGGGTGCAGACAGGGGGGCACAATGACATTATTACATTAAAAAATTCCAAGTTAATTGTGAATTCTGGAAGAGTGAAACGGTTTTATAGATCAAAAGTGTGTGTGTACTCACATCGTAAACTGTGAAAATGATAAAGGCCATCCCTGGTTAAACAAAGGTCAAATTTAAAAAAAAAAAAGAAATTTGGGGCGTTCAGTCACGATTTCCCAAAAGGTTTGTCCGCTGCCAATTGAGTCTTCAGCTTTACTCTTCTCAACAACCAGTGTTTTATCATAAAAGATTTAAAAAAAAATGTAATTGTCACACCTTTCAATAAAGTTTAAGAATAAAAACAGGCTTGTACCCTAACGGAGTCGGCGCCATCTGCTGGTGGAGCTGATGGAGGCGGCCTCACCTCCACTCCCTACATAATGAACGCACACGCAGTCAGGAGGTGGTCAGAGCAGCTTTTAATAATTGGTCTTTGTGCTGGTTCCTTGCAGGTTGCTCTACTGTACAAACAAAAAACGAGAAACAAGAACATGAATGCATCGCCCTGATCCCAACGTGTCGTGCGCGCATCCTATCTCTGGGCTCCGCCTTTGTTTTTTGGATAATGCCACATGCAGATTTGAACTTGACAAGAGTGAGAATGTGTTTTATAGCGGCTGGTGTTCTTTTGTGTCTTTTCTGCTAACTACTAGAAACACAATAACCCCCTTTTCGGTAACAGAACCACACTAATAGCAGCCGCCAGCCCATGATTTCTAAATAGCAAGAGCTCAGATGGATTATTAGTTATGATGCATTTTAGTCAGGTTCATGTTTTGGAAAAACGTAAGGGGATCATTTCAAAATGCGGCAAAAAAACCCCGAAGCACATTATTCAGCCGCAGCACGTCTGGCAGATCCAGCAGTTACCAAATTATTACCTCTCACAAAAGGCGTAACCGACAAACCAAACGGCAAAAAAACACTGACATTTTCAACAACAAAATTAAAATCACAATTTGTGGCGTGTGCACGTTGAACATATGCTGCAGCTCCTCTCATGTCTCTCCTCTTCGTTCTCAATCTGCAATCAAGAACCCGCTGGGAATGTGTCTGCGGGGTGGGGGGCTCCATGTGATAAACATATCCCACGGAATAATCCAAAGTCCCAGATGTCTTGAATGGCAACGCATCAGGTAAAACTACAATTTCACTGAGGCTAGGTGACATTTAAACCCAAATTCCTATTGTTCTCCGAATCATCACCCCTGGCAACGTGTTTATCCTCATCTTTAAAATACGGGTGGTCGAGAGCGTTCAGGGCGGATACCCTCCTCAGGGGGTCGAAGGTGAGCATTTCCTGTGGACACAAATACGCACATTTAAGGGCAATATCCGTGACACCGTTGAAGCCTCCACCCAAAATAAAACATTCGCCCGAACAAACTGTCCCGCTGGGGAAAGTACATTTGCCAGCGAACGCCGCCTGCCAATTTCCTATTTTTTAAGTATTCTGGCACGCTCACCAGCAGTAGGTGCGCTCCCTGCTCATTAATCTCCGGAACAAAGTCCGTAATTGGACGGGGAAAGAGAGGCGGGAAGCTTTTCCTGGAGATTGTGACATCGGCGGGCCACTCGTCCTCCGACGGCAAGCCGACGACCCTGAAACGACACGCGGCCCGGATGGGGGTGAGATCGATCGGCGACCAAGGTTTGAGACTTTCCGAGCGCCCGGCGCGGCGCAGCGCAGCGGTCGCTGGCCAGATACTCACTCAAAGATCTTCCCCAGTTGGTCCATTTCGGAGTCGCCGCAGAACAGGGGTCTAGACAAAAGAGGTTTGTGAGAGTTAACACGTGCGAGGCTCGATCATTGGGTCACGCCAGGCCCGTCATGTACGGATGTCGAGCGTGTTGGGGATCTTAAGCCGCTGAAGGCGAGACGCGCTCGGTATTGCCGGCATGCAGACTCATTGTGTGACACCTCGACAAGAGCATGACAGCGTATTCATATTGCCCAGTGAATCATTATCCTGCAAAATTAAGTAACTTGGACGAAAAGACATGTTTTAGGTAATTGTCAGCGGGACCAGGAGGCCGTTTTAAGGCAGGTTTCTCACCAAATGGCTAACGTTTTCCAGTAGACAACATTAAAAATCAAAAAATGTGAACCATGATCAGAAAAAAAGAGTCAAACATATGTAAAACATATGCCCTGACCAGTAAACGGACGACAACAATACGTATCCCTACTGTGTGTGTGTGTGTGTGTGTGTGTGTGTGTCTGCGCGTCTCGTCTTTTTTTACGCGACCACATTCGTTCCCTCACTCACTTGCGTCTGAACATCTCAGCGAAGATACAGCCAGTGCTCCAGATGTCCACGGGCGTGGCGTAGGAGGACTGCAGCAGCACCTCCGGGGGCCGGTACCACAGAGTCACCACCTGAGACACAGCACGCCGGCAGCGGCGACCGTCAACACGGGAGGGGCTCCTACCGTCAAGCGACTATATGTGACATCACTCGTGGGGAATGGTAGCTCAGGAGGTAGAGCCGTTCGATCCCAGGCTCCTCCTGCTAGCATGCTGTAGTGTCCTTGAGCAAGACACTTAACCCACAATTTCTCCTGATGGCTGCGTCCATCAGTGTTCGAATAATTATAGGTCGCTTTGGATAAAAAGCGTCTGCTAAATGTAACATGGCGTAGGCGACGAAGGCCAAGACTTGTCTTTTTTTTTTTGGGGTTCTTACCACAGGAGTGAGCGCCATGTGGCAGCTGTAAATCCTGGCCAGTCCGAAGTCGGCCAGCTTCACCTGGCCTTGGCTGGTCACCAAAATGTTCTCCGGTTTCAGGTCCCGGTGCATCACTCGGTTAGAATGGAGGAACGCCAGACCACACAGCAGCTGGCGCATCAGGTCCTAAAGTAGTGCACACACATATCACCAAAACCAAAACGATTAAGCAGGAACCTCGATGGGAACTTCTATGAATCTATGTGAGAATGGAAGGGAAGGGAAAAAAACAACAAAAAAAAAAACAACGACGCGGCGTCATGGTGTCCCTCGGGTCTTACTTTCACACTGTCGGGGGATAATCCCGGCGCCGGGGCTTTCTCCAGGTAGGTCTTGAGGTCCTGGTCCACATGCTCGAATACTAGAGTGACTTTAGTCTCTTGCTCCGTCCTCTGGGTAGCACATACATCCATCAGCCTGAACAACGTACAAAAACACATCAAGGGTCCGGTCGTCCACTTCAGCCTCTCCTTCTCGCACCCGTTGTCTTCTGCAAGAGCGAGGTTTCGTGGCGAGCCGCGCTTAATCTCCCAGTTACAGACAGGCATATTCATCCCTCCCAACCGTTTTTTTTATTTTTATTTTTTTTCCCTCTTTCGTTTTTTTTTTTACCTGACAACGTTGGGATGGTCAAACTGCTCCAGCCTTTTCAGGAGAGCCACCTCTCTGACCGTGGAGATGGGGAGACCGTCCTGGTCCGTCTGGACACGGACACTTTTCAGAGCCACAAACTGCCCGCTCTCCATGTCCCGGGCCTTGTACACCGTCCCGTAGGCCCCCCCGCCGATTTCCGCCACTCGCTCATACTGAACACTGGTACTCTGGGCCATGGCGAGACTGAGACTGTTCACAGAAGGGGGCAGGAGGGGAGAGGGAGAGAGGGGGAGAAAGAGACGCAAAACAATCATGTTTATCGAAACGGTCCGGTCGGTGTTTGTGACCAAGTTGGGCTTAAATGGGAGAGCCCGAAAAAAAAAAAAAAAAAAAACATCACAAAATAATCTGGTCAATCTGCTGCGAGTTGGACGCTTCAAATGAGCTACTTATGAAGGTAGAACAACTGGTTCTACTACAGAGAAATGATATCAAGGACATTTTTTGATACGTAAGGTTTTGTCATTTGACGCCAGTGCCTTGTCTTCATCCATCTACAGCGTTAGGGGCGGGGTTCAACCTCTCCATATGCAGCTACAACTCAGGGGATCCCACGCACCCTCAGGCGTTCTTGGATAAATGTGAGACTCGAGTGAGGAGCCAATTGTAGCTTGGCCTAGAGTGGGTAAAAGGGAAGCTGGATGTTGCCACGACAACCGTCCCCCTTCAGAGAGAGAGAGGGCGTGGGGATGAAGAGTCGTCCTCCGTTCTAAAAGGCGTCGGCACCGACGAGCCGGCCCTCAGTGGCAAGCGCGGGGGAGAAAAGAAGCATCGATCGCTTGGAGGCCCGACGGCTTCGGCGACCTGGGCTGTGCTCCATCACCACCCCCCTCCGCTCACCCATCGACGACCTATCAAGTTGCTATGCCCAGCCCCGCCGTCGCATACGCCCCCCCCACTCCAGACCCTCTACGTCAGCGTCACCCAGGTGAGGAGCTCTGCCCGCTCCGCCCGCTCCGTCCAGCCAAGGCTGCTCTTGCCGAAGGTTTCGGGACCAGGGTTCGCAAAGGATGCACCCGCCCAAAAGCTGGGGATTGCCATCCCCTCCTTCAGCCTCTCGTTCTCTGGTTAAACGGCTGAAGAGGGCTCCCTCTTTGGAGTCGGGCGAGTCCCAGGGAATGAATTCAAACAACAAAGTGGACTGAACACACAGCCCTGAGGCGTTCCACATTAAAGCACAGAGCAGGCTGCTCTTCCAGAGGAGGACGAGGTCAATTAAAGTGTGCAACTGGCAGCAGCAGATCCTCTCCTAGTTTGTTATAATAAATGGCCTGTTCTTTGCCGTGGTGTGCCGCGGAGGCTGCATAATGGCTGGGGAGACTAATAGACTTAACAAGCTGCCGAGGAAGGCCAATTGTGTTGTTAGATTTAAACTGGGAAGACTTCAGGCAGTGGCAGAGAAAATAATGAGGGTTCAAATCAACTCCATCTTGGACAGCCATTACAACTCTCTCTCTGGAGAGCTGGGGCGGTTGAGCAGCTCTGGAGGGTGTGTCCATCTCGGGGTATTCCTCCCCTCTAAAACGCGATGCCATTAAACTTAGGGCTCCTACTGCCCTGCAGGGGAATTTTGAGTTTTCCGTTTTTGCTGGCAGGCATTAGGCCACATAAAACAGCTTTTGGGTTGAGCCTGCTGTCTTTATAAACAGCCACGACTAAAGAGCACTATGTAGTTTAAAAAGCAGAATGATGTGTATATGATATTTTATAATGCCTACTGAAATACTCATCATGCTTGTACTTTTAGTCAATAACCTCTCTGGGCTTTCAGTCATCCAGTCGGTCAAATTTTGGTCTGGTTCTTGGAACATTTTCCCATCTAGATCTGTCACACAACAAAAAAACTAACTTTATTCTATGAATATTTTGTCAGTTTTTATTAATGGTTTCATATTTTATATTTAGCCAAAGGACTTCTAAGAGCAGGGGCAGTGTGCATGCATATTATTTTCAGAATTAAACTGGGCCTCGGAAATCAGGTGGATGGATTCCTGTACCCATATCTAAAGTGGGTAAATAGTGTTTTGATAGTTTGCCCAAGGTCTTAAATAATAGATCCTGTACTCAAAATTTAAAAAAAAATGTCCGTGTTTGATTGAAAGAAAGACCCACCAGTCACAAGGCCAGCTAGAGGCACGTACAGTATATGGACCACCATGCTTGAAAACAGAAAAAAAGGAAGTCACTCAAACAGTACCTACCTGTTTACCAATATAGGTGCGCTGGATCCCCTCAAGCCCCGACAGCTAATAAGATATTTTCATAGAAAACAACATTCGAGTAAAAAAAACATGGCAACCTGCATGAGCACCGGTGGACGGTAACAAGGTACAAGTACTTTGTTGCTGTAATCAAGTAAATGTTTCAAGTATCTGTACTTACTGTAAGTATAATCAGTCTCAGGGACTTGACTTTTACGCCACAACGTCTGAAAGAAAATATCTGGCCTTTGTACTATAATTTAGATATCAATATACCGTATATAACTGCACTGGCACTGATCTGCAGGACAAGGTACAGTAGGTACACAGGCATGCAGTATTATAGGCTTGGTTGTAATGATACTGTAATACTTTGAACATCCGTGTCCATACTATTGTATACATAGTTCATCATGGGCGGAAATTTCCCAATTATATTTACAACCGAAGTCAATAATATAATCCATAGCACCACCTAGCAGCTTTTAACATACCTTTATCCGGCACACAGAGCACAATTTGTAAATTCTGAATAAATTGTACATTTTTTTAGACTGTTAAGCTTTTATTTTTTTTAATGTTGGGTTCGTCTGGTTGCACAACAATGCACCAACCCGAACCCAGATGAATGGTTTAATATATACTCTGTGTGTGTGTGTGTGTGTGTCTGTACTTCTGGCGCTCCCTGAGAAATGAACCGACATTAAAAATTGATTTCTTTCCTAAATATGTATGAGGTGGACGTCGATCTTCCCCGGAAGCGGCGCACGTCCCCCCGCCGCCCATTGGCCGCTCCCCGCGGCAGACAGGGGAAGTGGCCGGCGCACGGACACGTGGTGCCGCTGCTCTGCCAGTCTTTGTTGATTAATAAACAAAGTTAAGTCCGAAATCGAGGGCGAAACGCGGCGCCAAACCCGCGCAGACGCGCACGGACGTGGCGCACAAAACGACCGCGGATTTGAGAGGAATAAACGTGCGTGCGTACGTAAAAACACGCCGCGGCGATGATTGTAGTATAAGTTCACAAAAACAACAACAACAACAACAACAACAACAACAACAGAAAAAAAAAATGTGAGACAAAACTATTGTTTACCAAAGTGTTACGCGTCAAATAGTTCTAAAAAAAAAAGACAAAGACAAAAGACTGCCACGGTAGTACTTGATCATAAGCATGTTTTATACGGTAACCCACTTACCACGTCTGCAGTTGTGGCTGTGGCTGGCGGGTGTTGTTGGAGCTCTTAGAAGGGCGTCATCCTCCCTGGCGCGCTGCTGAGAAAGACGATCCCGGCCGGGTCGGATCCGCCGGCGGACTGGGTCTTCGGGGAGGCGCGCCACTCGGCTTGGGCTTCGGGCCTCCACTTTTTTTCCCAAGTCTTTTTGGCGACACTCTTCCTGTTGCCTCGAACTCTCTGGGTGGAGCCAAACCGCCGAGGCCAAGTCATCAAAACTTGTGAATGGGATTTTTAATTCACAACTGTTAATGTTTACTAAGGTAAACATGCACATGAAATAAGGTGTGTCAACGCATCTTATACTATAATATTTATTATAATTAATTACAAAACAATAATAATCGTGTATTCAACTTTACAATGTAAATGTTTTTTATATATTTATGATTATATATTTATATTGTGTATACATCTATTTTACAATGTTTCAAATGGGTTTAAGGCAATTTTTATATATTACAACGATAAAACGGAATGAAAATCAGAAACTTTAGCTGCTCAAGGCATTTTGCAACCATTTCACCGCATACAGTATGATTCTAGAGCACTTGGAAAAACTTAAAAAGTAATTAAAGAGATTTTTAATCAAAATAACATTGATAAGGTGGGCAAATTTCCCACACACGACAAATACAACCATAATAACCTTAATAGCGCTCAGTGTCATTTTAGATGTTTAATATATGCACGTAATCACATTTCTATGTTTGCAGAACAATGACTTCCTATTCATTGTTAACCCAATTGGGAAAGAGCCCTTGCGACCGACAATGCAGTGGTATCTCGAGGTCAAATTACAATGGTGTGTACCAAACACCCTGTCACAGGAAGTGTGTTGTCTTCCCTGAAGTCGTGTTCGGCATTACTGTCCTATCTTCTCAGAAATCCTTTGTAAGAACGCTTAATTATTTATGAATCTTGTAGAACTGCAACACCCGTCCCGATGACAATGAAGTAGCCATGTAATGTATTGAATACAAATATGGCGAGGATTTTCTTTCTTCTTCAACAGTCTTTGGGAAATCGAATTTAATCTGTCAATCCATACAAATAGGAATACATAATTCCTATTTGTATGTAAACACACAACATCTGACCCATTGACTAATAGAAGGAAACAATTTTGTGCGAACAAATCACACAGGAGAAAGAAAAAGCATTACTCCATAGCAGCAAGACCGCGCATTGAGTTGTTTCTTGTCAGTCAGATAAGTAAAATGAAGTTCACCAGCCAGACTAATATCAGCGTTTGCTGGATATCGGTGCTCTCGTCAATAAAAAAGCGAGGCGAAAACAATGTCAAACTGGGTCAGAAAGATGTGTGGATGGAGAGCCAAGGGAAGGGTAGATTTCTGGATCGGTCAAATTAGGACAAACCTCGATTTATAAACAAGTTTACATGGACAGAGGAGTGTGGTTGGTTCCTCCAACAGTGGAACTGATCCGGTTTTCCCCAGTTCCATGGTGCGGCCTGCAGAGAGAGCTGTTGGGCCCCTGACCCTGTGATGGCTCAGTGCTGGTGTTCACCATAAATATCAGGCTCCAGCCCAGAAACCTGCAATCTTCAGGCATCCGCGTGTCTGTGCTTCTTGGTAAAGTTATGTAAGAGCTGGTAACTGGTTAGTAGTCGGGGCGGAAACGGGGCATCTGTAGCAGGGGCTGAACCGATGATGGGCGGCCCTCGAAAACACTCCTTCCCAAGCCCATAAAATAAAAAATAAAAAAGAACACACACTTACCGCTTTTGTTTTTCTCACGAACATTGTATTTTGCACACTCCCGACCGTCCCACGCTGTGTTCTTTTATTTCATTTTTAACGGCGGTCGTCACCGGCAGCTTGTTTGATGCGTTTGAAGGTCTCTCTTTATCCCACAACCTACGCACTTTTCCAGTTTCTTTGAAACACTGACATATCCCTGACAGCCTACCTTGATATTTGTAAAACACATTATTCCCATGAAAGCCATTAAGTGGAATGCCCAAAAAAGCCGGGATGTTAAAAATGTTGAACCTCCCACTCTCCTGCTGTCTGATATCGATGGCGTCTTCCAATAACATGCTCGGCCAACTCCTCCTCGGGACACACCGGCCCGATGTGTTCCCATGAAGGAACATTCTTAGTCCTTAGAACACTCTCCACGATGGACCTTTTCCTTTCCTTATGCAAGTACGAGCTGGGATCCAAATAAAAAAGCTTGACGCTTCCCTAGTTGACACATTCATTGATGGTCCACAGAACGCACGATAAGTCCCGATCCCCAAATGCTGATGATTGAACTGTGGCTTTGCCTCTGCCACCAGTTCTAACGCCGTCATGCGCTAAAGTCATTCGTTGTTCTCTTTCACGTCTCGACTTATTTGACCTTGGTAGGTAAAATGCAGCTCGTGCGACAGCACCGAGACATTCATACATAGTCAATATATTCATGTCCCAACCTCCTCTGCAATGCATCTATGTATCCTGCCCCCCCAAAAAACAAAAACCCCATCCCCTCAGCTAAATTGGTTCCTACTGCATCTGTATTCAGCAGATATTCAGTTTGACAATCCAGTCAAGGATCGATTGATTGATGGATGGATGGATGGATGGATGGATGGATGGATGGATGGATGGATTAATTGATCGTCCATATTGATTGTAGATGAATTGGAAGAAATTGTGGGAACAATTTGAGAATTCCCCATCAGATCGCAATTCAAGTTGTCAGCCAGCACTCTTATACTCTTCTCCTACTGCAACTTTCACTCTAATGCTCATTTTATAGGACAGTTCAAATCAAAACCTTATAATATGTAGAAAATCCACGATCCACCGATTTTGCTCTGCCTCCGAATTCCTAACACACATATCTGATGAACAGCACTTACAACCTCTTAATGCCTTTATGGCTGACAAAGAGGCCTTCCAAACAAATTATTAGGTCTATGATGGCCCCATTTGATTATATTTTTTACGAAATCTGCTCTTATAAGGCAGAATAATTACTCTGCGCTCCAAATAATATGCATTTGCCTTTCTGTAATTATTTTTCCATACGTTTACAGACGTCAGAGGTGCGGGTCCCTGGCTAGAAGGCTTAGCCGCGCCGTTTCCTGGCTTCCAAACAGGAATAAATTGCACTTTTTGCCAACTCTGAGGAGGTTTTCCCCCCTACCATACTTTTGAGAGCTTACATTCAACCCCTCTTTGTTCAGGTGATTCTTCGAGTTATAAATGTCATCTTCATCCCTGGCGAGGTTTTTTTTTCCCCCCCAGATTGATCGAGTCCTATTTACACATCTAGAAAAATCAACCACTTCTCGTATCCTTTAGTGTCTCCACAAACACTTTGATTTTTCATTTCCCTATTTACTTGATTTATGATCCTGATCGACCAACGTTTGGGTCTTCCTCTGGCTCATAACTGTCTCCTTTCTTTATCAATCACACGCACACACACACGCACGCACGCACGCATGCCAATTTTACATTCGTAAACTCTGCCAGCTTGCCCTCTAAAAACACCCCTCCGTCCTCCCTCCTCGCCTATTACTGCTTATCTCAGCCCTATCTCACGCACCAGGGGGAATGATCTCTCCCTCAAATCGACTCCTCACAAACACCCCACTCACAAATCCTATCGACGCTGGATCTGGCGTAGACCGCTCATTCCTTATCGCATGTATTCGTGTCCTCCCGTCCTGCATTAACCCTTTTGGGAGAACAGACCCTCTGTTATGGGCGTAGCGTCCGTCATGCTGCCCGGGAGGCTACGCCGGGCATTTAATTGATCACCCCCCGCCCTGTTTCTTGCTTGCCTCGCCCTTCAGCTTCCTCAAATCTATTTTTATTTTATTTCTGAGATTTATTAAAGTAGATTATTACTATCGAGTGCCCACCTCAAGTCACACTTCCCGCACGAAAAGAACATCTGGTTTAATCAGCGTTTTGTCACCTCCAGTTTTGTAGATTTCGGTCCATTAACGAGTGAGATTCATTCCACTGAGAGAAACGCCGCACGATCACGATCCTCCGGCACATACTGAATCCCAAAAGTTTCAATCCTCCCCAGGACAGTCCTGACATGTAGATCATGGAGTTCAACTTAGAAAAAAACGTTCTGTTCTCTCCTTCTTAGCTCCCCTGGTCCGCTGCCAACTACCTCTTGCCAAACCTTTATGTTCAAACAACTCACCCTGTTTCTTGGTAATTCTCTTCTTCACTCTGACTTCTTGTTCTTCAGTTTCACATTTATTTGCTCACATCCTCTGAAAGCCACACTGAGTACAGCAACAGCTTATTACATTTCACTGCATATATGTATGAAAGTATGCATATGTATCTGACGAATAAAACTCTTGAATCTTCAGCTTCCTTGAGGTTTTTTGGCAATGTTTCCAATTATTGTAATTCATGAACCCAGAGATTGATTTGTTATATATATATATATATATATATATATATATATATAAACTGATCAGCCACAACATTAAAACCACTGACAGGTGAGGTTAACAACATTGCTCTTCTTGTTCCAGTGGCTCCTGTCAAGGGGTGGGATATATGAGGCAGTAAGTGAACAGTCAGTTCTTGAAGTTGATGTGTTGGAAGCAGGAAAAATGGTCAAGCGTAAGGATCTGAGCCACCTTGACAAGGAGCACATTGTGATGCTAGACGACTGGGTCAGAGCATCTCCAAAACCACAGGTCTTGTGGGGTGTTCCTGGTATGCAGTGGTTAGTTGCTACCAGGGGTCGAGGAAGGAAGACAGGTGAACCGGCAACAGGGGCATGGGTGCCCAAGGCTCATTGATGCTTGTGGAGAGCGAAGTCTAGTCCGTCTGGTTCGATCCTACAGATGAGCTACTGTAGCACAAATTGGTGAAAAAAGTTAATGCTGCTATGATAGAAAGGTGTCAGAACACACAGTGCATCACAGCTTGATGTGTATGGAGCTGTGTAGCTGCAGAGCGGTCAGAGTGTCCATGTTGACCCCTGTCCACCTCTGAAAGCTCCTACAATGGACACGTGAGCGTCAGAACTGGACCATGGAGCAAGTGGCCTGGTCTGATGAATCATGTTTTCTTCTACATCATGTGGATGGGTGGGGTTAGGGTCCGATCCGATGGAGCATCTATGGGATGTGCTGGAACAACAAGCCCGATACATGGGGGCCCCACCTTGTAACTTCCAGGACTTAAAGGATCTGCTGCTAACGTCCTGGTGCCAGACACCACAGGACACCTTCAGAGGTCTTGTGGAGTCCATGCCTCCACGGGTCACAGCTGCTTTGGCGGCACGAGGGGGAGCTGCACAGTATTAGTGGTTATTAGTGGTGGTTTTAATGTTGTTGCTGATCAGTGTGTGTGTGTGTGTGTGTGTGTGTGTGCGTGTGTGTGTGTGTGCGTGTATATATCTATATACTTTTCTGTGCCCCCACTGCTATTTCTTTGAGAACTCATAGGGGGCCATGGACCCCAGTATGGGAACCCCTGGTTATACTGTATAATTGGAAGCCATATATAATTCTATAGATCTATAACTTCAATCTTTAAATCACAGTAACTTTAACTTTCAAGGCGGTGGATTTGATCTGTGGATTTAAAAACTTAAAGGAATAATAATTAAAAATAATTAAAAATGAAAAGGCCAGGCCGATATTTTACCCTCATTATGTTCACACTATTTCAGTGTAAAAATATCTCAGTTTCATAAACTATACAAAATAAACTTTTTATCGTTTTACAAAATTGCAATAAAGTGGTTACCAACAAGAACAGCAAACTCCTGAAACACTTTACATATGCCAGAAAACAACATAAATCAACAAAGTGACGCTTGTGTTGAAGTCACCACAGTAAATTAAAAAAAAACAAAAAACAAAAAACCTGGCAACCCGCGAGCCTCGCGGTCGGAATCGTGACGTAAAAATCCTGCGACGTGAGCTAAGCAGCGTGGTTACGTTGAACAGACACCGGCGCGGGAGGTTTGCTGGTTGTTGTGTTCACTTCCCATTTGTTTCGGTGTTTCAACTAATTTAAGACTTTAAGAATTTAAGACTTCATTGTCCAAGATGAGTTCGTCCATGCCGCAGAAACGCTATTATAGACAGCGAGCCCATTCAAACCCAATGGCGGACCACACGTTTGAGTAGTGAGTAACTTGTGTGTGTGTGTGTGTGTGTGTGTGTGTGTGTGTGTGTGTGTGTGTGTGTGTGTGTGTGTGTGTGTGTGTGTGTGTGTGTGTGTGTGTGTGTGTGTGTGTGTGTGTGTGTGTGTATGTTACACAATAATAAAACAAATATTATTAAAAATAGACAGGAAACAGACAGCAGGTGTACAATAATCCACTTCACCAAAAACAATTGCACCCTTCAGTAACGCAGTTTGTAGATTGACTTCAAACTCGTCCAAGGAGACAAGTTAATTTAGGTTTTCTCATGACCAGGTGGTAAATGTATGAAGGCTGGTAGTCAGTGACAGGAGACTATGCAGATATAAGGGGAATTTACCCAATATGGCTTTATGAAGTGTTTGTTTACAGATGGTTAATGATAGGCTTTGGCGGCTGTGCAAAGTTTGGAATTTGGCAATTTGAATTGTTGACGTTTTTCATGCACATAGAACGTAATGTAATGTGGCAAATGCGGTCTCCTCATTACAGAAGTGATGGATTTATTATATACAAGTAAAGTATTTACACAAAAACATCCAGTTTTTACTCAATTTAGCCCCATAGCAATGGGGAGACATGCATCCCCGCGAGAGCTGAATGATTAAAATGATCGAACAAAATGAAAATACAAAATCGAATGAACTAATTGCGATTTCCTTTTTTTTTTTTTCCAGGACCAATATTGCGATTTAGTATCTACCATTTAGTATTGTACTGGTACCCATCTTCAAGAATAAGGGAGATGTACAGAGCTGTAGTAACTACAGGGGAATAAAGTTGATCAGCATGAAGCTATGGGAAAGGGTAGTGGAGGCTAGGTTAAGAGGAGAGTTGGGGATCAGCGAGCAGCAGTATTGTTTCATGCCAGGAAAGAGTACTACAGATGCAAGGTTTGCTTTAAGAATGCTGATGGGAAAAGTATAGGGAAGGCCAGAGGGAGTTGCACTGCGTCTTTGTGGATTTAGAGAAAGCCTATGTTAGGGTGCCGAGAGAGGAAGTGTGGTATTGCATGAGGAAGTCGGGGGTGGCAGAGAAGTACGTAAGAGTGGTACATGATATGTATGAGGGCAGTCAGACAGTAGTAAGGTGTGCAGTAGGCGTGACGAAGGCATTCAAAGTGGAGGTGGGTTTGCATCAAGGATCAGCTCTGAGCCCTTTCTTGTTTGTAATGGTGATGGACAGGTTAACAGATGAAGTCAGGCAGGAGTCTCCGTGGACTATGATGTTCGCGGATGACATTGTGATCTGTAGCGAGAGTAGGGAGCAGGTTGAGGAGAGCCTGGAGAAGTGGAGGCAGCATTAGAAAGAAGAGGAATGAAAGTCAGCAGGAGTAAGACACAATACATGTGCCTGAATGGGAGGGAGGGCGGTGAAAAGCTGAGAATGCAAGGAGTGGAGGTGGAGAAGGCGGATGAGTTCAAGCACTTGGGGTCGACCATCCAAAGCGGCGGAGAGTGTGGGAGAGAGGTGAAGAAGAGAGTACAGGCAGGGTGGAGTGGATGGAGAAGAGTGTCCGGAGTGATCTGTGACAGAAGGGTCTGTGACAGCAAGAGTGAAGGGGAAGGTGTACAGGACGGTAGTGAGACCAGCCATGTTGTACGGTTTAGAGGCGGTGCCACTGACAAAAAGGCAGGTGGCTGAACTGGAGGTGGCAGCGTTGAGGACGTTGAGATTTTCATGGGGAGTGACAAGGATGGAGAGGATTAAGAATGAGTACATTAGAGCGACAGCTCAGGTTGGTGGAAAAGGGAGAGGCGGACTTGTTTCATTCCATAAGAAGACGTAAAATAAAAACAGACTGTGACCGTTGTGGTGTGCCGATCGCGGGCACCCCGTTTCTGATGTGCATGCACAGTGCACCCCTGTCTGGAGGAGAAATAAAAAACCTCCCCTCCAATTCTCTAATACTGTTTTCACACTAAAACTCTCTAAAAATAGGCAATTGACACCTTTCCCATTGCCAGAAGAAATGCCATTTTCTTTTCTGGTGCGTCACATTCGACGTCACAAACAAAGGGTCGTGTCATGGTTCCAGTGTGATTGGGAATAAAACAACAGAGGAGACGGCAACTTAAACAAACAACAACATAAAACTGTAACTTGTAATAAGAAAAAAGTATTTTGAGCCATTCAGAAGAATCGTTCAAGAATGACCCAACACTACAGTAGAAGCAGCCTGGGGCACCGGCAGCACGAAGTATCCGTGCTGCAGGCGGAACTGCTACAATGGCAAAACCCTCATAGGCTACAGTTCGCAAACATTTCAGTTTGCCACAAGGGAAACTAACGAGTTCACAAGTATCACAAGTTCGGAAAAAAAAAAGATCCAAGTGACGATTGTCCTGTGTCTAAATTATGATAGGTTCATTAGGTGTGTTATTTGTGTAATAGCCTTCGTAATTCTTATTAAACTACTCCTCCTTTAAATGGTGTGTGCTGTGACTCTCTTCCCGTCTTGCTGAACCTGGGTCTGAATCATGGGCATTGTTTACTCTGAATGAATAGCGATGAATTATAAAAATATTTTGTTATTCTGGCAGGGGATATTTAATCAATTTATGTTCTGTTCGCTGATATCACTCTCATCTTTGTGCAACCGTCTTGTGTTTTAGTAGCTTACAAGTGCCACCTGAAAGAAACCTCTATACGAATGACTTCCATTCGTTACAGCCATTTCTTATATCACAGTAATAAAAGCTGGGAGGCCGTGCCACCGTTCACAATTTCTTTCTCATGTTCCCCTCAGTCCGGTCTGTCCAAAAGACATGGATTGGTCTGAACTTTATCCAGATTTCTTCACTGGTGACCAGTTGGATAAAGGGACGGCTCAAGTGGAGTTTGCAGACATTGGTTGTGGCTATGGGGGCCTTTTGGGTAAGTATAGCAACAATTCCAATTTGTGGTGTGCTGAAATAACCAAATTAATTGTATTTATTGACTCATTCCATCTTCTCTTAGTGGAGTTATCTCCACTTTTCCCAGACAAGCTGATCTTGGGGCTGGAAATCCGTGTGAAGGTGTCGGACTACGTACAGGACCGCATTCGCTCACTGCGCTCCTCACAAGCAGGAAGTTACCAGAACATCGCCTGCCTCCGCAGTAACGCCATGAAATACTTGCCCAACTTCTTTGCTAAAGGACAGGTTGGTTTGCTTTACAACAGACTGGATTCCGTTGATAAAAGTAGATTAATGTCTTATGAACTTATTGTTATAATTGTTCTTATTGTTATAAACTACTCTATTATCACTTCACTTGCCTTCAGGCAATTATTAAATATTGATAGCAGCTCAATCAAAATTTAGAGGCATTATTTAGAAATGTATTCTAAATAATTTCAAACACACTGGCTTTTTAGGAGAGCAACAGTCTTCAGTTTTTTGTAACAATACCGTTACATACATTGACTTAAAGGGAACCTATTATGCTCCTTTTCAACAAGTTAATAGCAATATCGAACCTCCCCAAAACATATTTTTGAAATGTTTTACTGAAAATACCACTCAGATTATGCATTTGAGCTATTCTAACACGCCTCTGTACCATCCTGTTCCAAAACGGGCTGTTTCAGACCAGATCGTGTGACAAAAACTTACACTTCCCTCGTCTACAGTTGGTATTAATTCCTCTTTCGTTCAAAATATTTGTGCTGGTTTCTGCAACCAAAAACAGAGCACTTCCCTTGCTCGGCTCTTAGCTTTGATGCTATCAGGTCCGGTGGTCTTCCAGCAGTGGGTGGAGTTACTCAGATGGGGGGCGGTTGTAATTCTACTGAAGCACTTAATGACGTAGCTAATGATTCAAGATTCAAGAGGTTTATTCGTCACATGCATATACATACTTTCATACATATATGCAGTGAAATGTCAATGCAACGCACCCGGTAATTACACACAATATGTCCTAGACATAAACACAGTAGCTCCCTACGAATTTCGACTTGACCAACTAACTGATTCCTAAAACGTAATGCAGTAAGTCGAATACTATAGAATAAAATAAAAATATATAGAATAGAATAAAATAAGAACTCAAGGGTAATGCAGGGTGGGGGTACAGAATGGATAAAGGGAATAGGCTTATGTATATGGGATAGACTTATGTATATGGGATAGGCTATTTATGTATATAAGGCGGCGCGACTGGTGTTCAACCAGCCAAAGAGGGCACGTGTCACTCCGCTGCTCATCGAGCTCCACTGGTTACCTGTAGCCGCTCGCATCAAGTTCAAGTCTCTTATGCTGGCCTACAGAGTGATTGCTGGGAATGCTCCCGCCTACTTAAATGCTCTTGTAAGAGCACATGTTGCCCCCCGGATGCTGCGCTCGTCAAATGAGCGTCGCCTGGCTCTGCCGGCCATACAGCCACGGCAATCCAGGCTCTTCTCATTTGTAGTTCCACGTTGGTGGAACGAGCTGCCAAAAATGACCAGAGCAGGGACCTCCCTCTCTGTCTTTAAGAAGCACTTGAAGAGCCAGCTCTTCAGTGAGTACCTCCTCTCCTAACCTACAATTACTTAGCACTACTTAGCAGTATTTATTGTTACACTAATGTCTCTGTCGCAATGTAGCTTGAATGTTATTCTCCCTTGTAAGTCGCTTTGGATAAAAGCGTCTGCTAAATGACTAAATTTAAATATACAGATATGTGCATTAACGTGGCATGTGAATAAAGTGAGGTAGTGTTTGTGAGATATACAGCACAGTATACAACAGTACGGCGCAGAAATACAGTAACATCGAACAACCCAGAACAGTGAAACAGTATGTGGTACAGTATGCTACATACAGTACAGAAGGTAGTGAAGCCTATGTGTGTGTCTCAGTGAGGACCCCTGGTGAGGTCATCATTGACAGTTCTTATGGCTTGTGGGAAAAAACTCAGTCTCTCTGTTCTCGCTGTGTGACTGCGGAGGCGCTTGCCTGACCGCAGCAGCTGGAACAGTCCGTTGTTGGGGTGGTGAGGATCCTTCATGATCCTGCGGGCTCTGCTACTACACCTCCTGGTGTATAAGTCCTGCAGGGAGTGGAGGGTAGGTCCAGTGGTACATTCAACTGAACGCACCACCCTCTGCAGGGCCCACCTGTCCTGAGCAGTACAGTTCCCAAACCAGGCAGTGATGTCAGGATGCTCTCCACTGCTCCACAGTAGAAGGACTTGAGGATCCTCACGAGACCCGGAATTTCCTCCGCTGCCTGAGGTGGTAAAGATGCTTCCTCGCCTTTCTCACCAGAGTGTCTGTTTGTAAAGTCCATGTTAAATCCTCTGTGATATGGACTCCCAGGTACTTGGAAGCTGCTCACCCTGTCGACAGAAGTCCCATTAATCACCAAGGGCGCGTGCGTCCTCGGTTGTGATCCACGCCTAAAGTCCACAATCAGCTCCTTAGTTTTGCTGACGTTCAGGTGGAGTCACCTCCTTGCGGTAGGCCGTCGGTGATCAGGCCCACGACAACATTGTCATCAGCAAACTTGATGATGCCGATGGAGCTGGACCTGGCCACACAGTCACGTGTGTACAAGGAGTACAGTAGGGGCTGAGGACGCAGCCCTGAGTGGATCCTGTGTTCATGGTGAGGGAACTGGACATGTGTTTCCCCACCCTAACCACCTGGGGCCGGCCTGAGAGGAAGTCGGGGATCCAGGCACACAGCGGAGTATTCAGTCCAAGCTCCTTCAGCTTGACAGCCAGTCTGGTGGGGACTATGGTGTCGAAAGCTGAACTATAATCGATGAACAGCAATCTCACATAGGGCCCCTTCCGGCCATCCAGGTGCGTGAGCGTGGTGTGCAGTACCTGGGAAACCGCGTCATCCATGGATCTGTTCTGCTGGTATGTAAACTGCAACGGGTCCAAGGTGACCTGAACATTTTTTATAATCGTTATAATACTTGTGATTTTAGACTGGCTCTGTATAGGAATGCTTGCCCAGAGCAGAATGAGATACATTTTGATAGGGGTGAGGTTTTTAAACTGTTCAGGGGAGTGAAAGAGAGTGAGTCCCGGTCCAGATAATATTGACGGTCGACTTCTTAAGAACTGTGCGGAACCGCTGACATATTTTCCTTCATCTTCACAAGGTCACTTCATCTCATTTTGGTTCCTTGTCTCTGGAAGGATTCAGTGAGTGTACCTGTGCCCAAAATCAAAGCACCAAAATCACTCAGTCATGATAGTCCTGTGTCACTTCACTTCTCTTGTTATGAAAAGCTTTGAAAAAGCTTTTTTTTTGGGTGCAACTCAGACAAAATTGGACCAACTGCAATTTGCTTACGGGGCAGGCAGGGGTGTTGAGGATGCCACAGGCACCGTACTTAATATGGTCCTGGATCACCTGGATGCTGCAAAGGATGTTGTGTGATTAGTTTTTATTGGCTTCACCTCACATTTTAGCAGATGGACTTACCAGCACTCTTAACATTGACCCTGGGTTACTTTGTTGGCTGATTGGCTTTTTAACTGACAGGTCTCAAAAGGTGAAAGTCAATGTCGTTTTAACTGATGCCCACCTATCTTCCACGGGTCCGCCCCTCCCCAGGGGTATCTCCTCTTACCGCTTTTATTTGTTTTGTATACAAATGAGGGTCTGTCATAACAAGGGCAGACATATCACCAAGTCCGTGGATAACTCCGTCATTGTGTCCCTGCTCAGTCATGATGAAACTAACCATGGTCCAGTGAGGGATGAATTTAGTGGCTGGTACAAAGGAAATGATAATCGACTTTATTAAGAAGCCCCCCCCCCCTCCCCCAGCCCCATATTTCCTGCTTTTATTTATGGCCAGGTTGTTGAAGTTGTTTTACAGTACAAGCATCTAGGGACAATATTTGATAAGTTAACCTTTGAACCAAATACTGATGTTGTAGGCCCATCCACGCATGTGCTTTTATCGGAAGCTCACAAGTCGACACCGCCTTTTATGAGAGCGTTTTGTTGAATCTGTTCTAACCTTCTCTTTTATTTGTGGGTTTGGTCACTTACCTTGAAAAACAGGAACAGGTTAGAAGGAATTGTTGGATTTTGCAATAAAATTGCGGCCACAAGTCTAAGTGACCTCTCCCGACTGTGCACGGCTGAGCCACAAAGAATGCCCAGTCAATCCTTGCTGACCCTCGTAACCCCTTCTTCAGGGAGTTCAGGGATATAAACGGCCAAAATATAGGACCAATAGATTTAAGAACTCATTTGTCCTTGCTGCCTTTTGAATAACATTATTTAATTCTATGTTTGTGAAAGAAATTGCCCCTCAGGGATATTACCTTGACCTTGGAATGTTAAATCTACACGGTTGAAAAGTTAAAATAAGAATATTGGGTGAGTAGAAGAATGAATGGAAGAATATGCTTGCTTTCATTCAAAGGGTGTGCTTTTCATTTGAATTTTCCATGTACGTACTGTCAAGTAGCAGGACAGTGGCCATTGGCAGGAAGGGGTGTTATTTTGGATTAACAATAGCCTCTAGGTGATTTAGGAAAAAAAATAATAATTCAAAGGTGCTGCATGAATATAAAAATGGCACAATAAACATGGAAGATTACTGTAAAAATGTTACTTGAAATGGCTGTAGCGTTGTTTGTGATGGGGGGGGGGGAATACATTAGATATCTATTAAAGCTATACAGTATAACTATTATGAATACTGTAAATGTTTAATGGTTACTTGACAACAGCTCATTCAAGTCACTCAGAGCATGAATAGTGGCATAGATATCCAAATATTTAAGTGCAATAATTTTAGTCTTTTACGACATAACTATTTTTTATTCACTTTCCATATTTATTTTTCAAAGCAAAAGCTGCATAAACAAGGGGCCTCCTACCAAGGGGGGCTCCTAAACAGCGGGGCCCCTACTGTAAGCAAGGGCTTGCTACCTCCCCCTTCCAAAAGCTGGAAAAGCCTTTGCAAAAAATCATTTAATTAGAGCAATTAGGGCTCCCCCAACTAAAAGGGTCTGGAAAGGAATCCCCATTTTAAATTACTTCTATGATATCGAGATTAAATGTATTTTTAGGCATTTACCAAAAATGGAGTGCAAAAAGGCATTTACTACTGTTTGAAATGGCGCGGACAGACCCTCCTTGAACCCTCGAGTGAACCAACGTGTAACTGTGGGTGGATTACTAAAACCGAATTAGGATCCTTGTGGTTCTGTATGTGATGTGAGATAGTACGACATGGACTTCAATGCTGCTGAGGGCACGGCTCCATCCATCAGATTTAAAAATTTGTTTTTAAAAGCGTTAGTAGCATTTATGTATGCTGGGAAAACCTCCCAGTTGAAAATAGTCAACACAGAACATTACAACACATTCGGCTTCATAAGCTCTGAACCCTCTGCTCTGGCCCTGAATGAACTGTGTCCATTGTGATACAGTGTTTTCCTCAATTGGAAACATGCAAGTCAGTGGATTTACATTTAGGAACAACGCAAAATCTGTGTGCTGCACTGGCAAGCTTCTTGATATCGTTTAATAAGCTTAGTGGAGGATAATAGGAGCAACGGAAAGGTGTTAAATTTGGAGGTCTTCTATAAGGATTGTACACAATGTTGTGTGTGTGTGTGTGTGTGTGTGTGTAAGTAGATTTAAATCTCTCCCCAGCAAAGCAGCTGTTTGTTCTCACTATAGAATCGACTTCTGAAACTGCCAGTTTCCTCGTTATTTTTACAATGTTTTAAAAATGTGTTTTGTTTTTTTGTTGGCCAAAGTGTTGCATGACTCTTTTACAATCCCCCCCATTTGAGAATCACGTAATGAACCCATTGAACAAAAATGAATGAAAGGCTGAAGTCTGTATAATATGTTTCAGTCTTCTATTTGCATTAAAATTTGGCTGAGGAGGGCAAGGTCCTTAAACGTCTCACTTGGTGAGCGAAATCTTTAAAGTATTAGTATAGGCCTAGTCACATGATTAGGCCTATAGCAATTAACTTTATTGTCTGGACTCTAATGGAGTCCACCATAATGGGTTCCGAAGTGCTCAAACCTCGGTCAAGCCAGTTAAAGCCAGCTTAAGGTGATTTAGAAGTTTTTGTCTAAAACTTTAATATACTTTCATTGTAAACATTTGCATATAAACTTCAATATAAGTGCATACTGCAAGTCAGTTTTACAGTTAGTTACCATTAGCTATGATGGGGGGGTTTTCTACTGTTGTACTGTTTACTTACATTGAGATAAAAAAAACAACTTTGTCTCAAAGGCATCGTTATGACTAAAATGAAGCATGTTGAAATGTTCCATGGACATAAATAAATAAATAAATACATACATACATAAATAAATGCTGTATATAACCACACTGGCTGTAGCACAATGGAGGCCATTAGTTATCAATAAAGGCCCTACTTTTCTAGCCAGCAGGCTTCCTTAAGCCCATGAAAAATACTCCCTTTATCAATAATTTCTAACCTACATTTTACAATAGGCACATACTTCATGGAGTATTTTGAAACTACAAACTTTACCTTAACCAAAAGGTTTGCCAAAGTTAAGTCACATGATGATTCACAGATCACTGATTTCACAAGTTCTTCATGAAGTGTTTTATTTATTTATTTATTTATTTATTTATTTTTTTTAAGTTAGACATGTTTTTCAGTATTCTCATTCACCTAAAGTAAAATTGGATTAGAAAATAAACATATATTTGAACTAAATAAAAATGTATACGTTGGCTCCTATTCCTTCTTATTTTAAGAGAACTCTTTAAGAATCATAAAGAGTCTGATAATTTTTTCAGATGAATATTAATTCTGAAAATATTAAATAATATATGCTATTCCTTCACTAAGAGTGCACGGAACCTTTTTTAAATTAACCTGCGTAAATCTCCACCAAAGACGCGTATCAAAAATATCGAGATCAATGGCATGGGAATAGAAACAATAACATATGTTCCCGGTTAACATTGAATTGATTTGCTATGATATTGTTGAGTGTGAGTAGTTTATCTTAAATAGAGACCTTGGTTTTAAGAATTCACAGGTCTGGGCCGATATATATCCCTTATCCAGGATTTTGGGCAACAATAGGGTTATTGTATGAGTCACATCCCATCAGGAGAAAGGAGAACCATGCAGGCATTTATCCGTTCCAATTAGCTATAGTAATCTTTGACTTGTTGAAACAGGCATTAGATCACACAGACTTACCGTATCAGGGTTAATTTGGGCACCCTGGATAAATCTTTACCTCAAATGCCCTGTGTATCCTGAAATGCAGACCATGAAATTGGGTTAAACAGCACGCTGTATGGACTGCTTTATTCAGGTCCTAAACAACTTGGTTTGTAAAAATGATTGATTTTCATAAAAGATATTTCCGATGTATGTACTGGAGAATCTCAAGTCCAGGCTCGTTGCTTAGAACACACACTCAAAAGTGTGCGTCTAAAGTTGAACCTGAAAGTCCTGAACCACTTGGCATCAGTTTTTTGGACATGAAGGGAGTTTTTGTTTATCCACAAAGTCATTTTTCCTAATTTGTTAGCCCTTTAATGGTGTTTCTGCAGAGCAGACTGTGATAAACCATTTTCAAGAAGGCAGATCTCTCGCAGGCAACTCTCTTGACATACACGAAGCAAGTGTCGAAACAGAACAGTGCCTATTTCCGGGATAAACATTTTTCCACTTCTTATGAATAACGAGGCATAAAACCAACCCCCCGGGGCCGCGGCAGTCCCCTGTGATTATCCCTGCTTTTTTCTGTCTTTACCCGACATTATTTATTTTGACAAAAGAAAAACGCTGCTGGGATGGGATGTAGTGCAGCAGCCAGACTAATATAAGGGGGTACCTTCCCCTTGTAATTGTCTACTTTGTCAAAGATCGAGACAGAGGGAACTTTATGGGAGTGAGGGGGGGGAATCAAGAAGGGGAAATTCCACATCTCCCATTCATCCAGATTACTAAACGGCAAGAAAAAAAAAAAAGTTTCACAGGCTAAACTACGATGCTGACTTCCATGCATTGTTTACCTACTGTACAAACCAGCCATTTCAATTTCATGCACGTAAATGAAGTCGCAGAAAGAAATGAAAATATGTTAAGCGTAGAGCCGTAAACATGATGCTTGTTGTTGTTTCTGTCTGTTTTTGTTCCTGTCCTGCAGCTGAGCAAGATGTTCTTTCTCTTTCCCGATCCTCACTTTAAGAAGACTAAGCATAAGTGGAGAATTATAAGTCCAACCCTGCTGGCAGAGTACGCCTATACGCTGAGACCTGGGGTGAGTAAGGCCGGAACCGAGGAGTTCTTACACCTCTTGCAGTGTGTTTCAGGTCGGCTCCTGCTAGTATGTCATGTAGATAATAGGGTTTGTGTGTAATTGAAATCTCCCTGAAGCTGTTTTTAAAAAGAATTTAATGCTGCCACCAGCAGCCGACGTGGCCCCGCAGGTGGTTCACGTCGGTACACACCATCCCCTCTCCTATCTGTTGGAGCTGTGCTGCAGTGGGCCACTTGGATTTTACGCCAGGTGGAAAGTAGTACAGATGAACATTATGGGGAACAATGGAAGGCTTGTGTGTGACCCCCCCCTCCCCCCCTTCTTCTTCTTCTTTTTTTTTTTTTTTTTTTTTATATTTGCGCTTGTAAGCTGACCCCTGGCACCACGCCAAAGCCGTGCTGGGAGTTATGGGAATGGCTGAGGGGGGTGGAGCGGTTGTCAAGAGAATTTAGTTTTA
Organism: Zeus faber; assembly: GCF_960531495.2. Taxonomy (NCBI): domain Eukaryota; kingdom Metazoa; phylum Chordata; class Actinopteri; order Zeiformes; family Zeidae; genus Zeus; species Zeus faber. The sequence goes on along the minus strand of NC_137192.1, from coordinate 31,777,689 downwards.
CTGCAGTTTAGACTCTAGAATTAACCTGTCCAGTTAGCACACGCCCTGTCACACCATCATGGCCACCTCCATAGATTCCTAATCCTGGCCTCACTAAAAAAACACAATCACTGAGCCAACTTATACTCCCTTGGAGTTTTGTGCCATTGCTGAATTTTCCAAGAATCCGTATTCTAGTGATCTATCTGTGCACGCTCCAAAGTAAACTGCAACGACACAGGTGACTGACCTCCGTGCTGTCTGTCGGTTATTTTGGTCCATTTTTGCAACAAAAAAAAAATCCTGCTTGACCATTGAAGCCACTTAATATGGACTGGATTGTTTGGAAAATGTCAACATGTTCAGAGATTTGTAAAGGCAGCTCTTTTTATTTGCTATTTGTACATAATGACGCTGAAACTTGAAAATCATTTTTTCTGCCCCTCATAATGGGCATTTTTCTTTGCCATGAGAAATTCCAGTATGTTTCCTGCAGGTAAACTTTTTTCCCATTAAACAGGGTTTCTGTTTGTTTGGCTATTTCAGGGCTTGGTCTACACCAACACAGATGTGGAGGAAGTTCACCTATGGATCGTGAAGCATTTCACTGAGCATCCTTTATTTGCTCGTGTACCAGACGAGGAGCTGGTATGGAGTTCTCATGAATTTATGACTGCGTCTCAAATAATGTTTTTGTTGAGGTGGAGTTGGATTAAACGCATTTACATTTCGCCATTAGGTTGGAACAGCTTTAGATTATTTATTTTATCTCAATGATTTATTTTCATTTTGGTAATCATGCCATACTGGATGGCTACCATATCAAGTGTCATCATGCTAATAACAATAACTTTGGCTTAAATATAACTTATTTTAATGTGCATTCCGAATAAAGATCAGAATAATAACTTGAATTTTGAACAACTACATCCCATCAAATTGAAATTGAATTTACTTGTGTTGGATACGCCGTAACCAAGTTGTTCTTTCTTTCTTTCTTTCTGGTGTCAGGCTGTGGATGTCATCATAAGCAGACTTGGTACCTGCACAGAGGAAGGAAAAAAGGTGCAGAGGAACGGAGGGAAGAATTTTATTGCAGTTTTCCGTAGGATTGAGGATCCGAATTAACTAATGGTACACGGCAGTTAAATTAACTGGAATAACAGTCCACAACTGCCGCCATGTTCAATTACGTCTGAGTAATGGGAGGCTTTGTGTCTCCTGCAGTAGAGTCTCGAGCTGGCTCTGCAGACTGAGGGGGGGGGGGGGGGGGTCCATTGATGGAATGCCCACCTGGTAAAAGATCTGCTTTTCAGTCTATTTTTGTTTGCTGAAAATCTGCTTTTTCAACTCGACAAGAAGTAATTTTATAAATATGACGATTTGTGTTTTTACACTTAGTTGGGAAAACAGTTGTAATATATTTTCTGTATTCTTTACAGCCTTATTTTATATGTTTTTAAGTCCTCCTGTTTTTCAACCGGTAACTGAAGATCTGTTGGTTGTTCTTGGTTGGCTCTTAATTGGCATTTTCTCCAGATATTTGGTTGATTTTTACTTTGTAATGTGTTTTAAGGATTTATATTGGAATTCATAGACCATAATAGTGTTACTTAATCCAAATAACAGTTTTCCATAAGAAACGTTGCAGCTTTGGGTTTGTCCATTGCTCGCTTACTTATTTTCTTAACATAACTTAAAATGTTTATCTTCTAGAATTATTAATAAAACCAAAGCAAATGTATGCAAAATGGCAAAGTAAGGTTAAAGAAAATCTTTGTTTTCTTTCTGAAACCAGGGCAGGTGACAGCATCACAAGAAACATCCTTTAAATATCCTGCAGTATGTATGTGTATGTAGGATCCAGGCTCCACATCAGTTCTGGCACTGACACCTTGGCTTCAGTGCCTCAAGTTAATAAAAGGGTTACCTCAACACTGGACTGGAACTCTGATAAAGTGCTGGGGATCTGGACATGCATGTCCACGGTGTCGGTGTTAAGGTGTAGTTTTTACTCCATGCTCTGCTAGAAACACATGCAAGCCATTCCAAATCAGGACTAAACCTCAGTATTGTATGAGAGGCTTTCAAAAGATGGAAGGGTGAACCTTTCCCATATATAACCATATATATAGTTATTACCGTGTAAAATAATCATATTTTAGATAAATTCATATTCAAGATTGAATGTATAGTGCTTTGAAATGGTATTTTGATATTTCTTATTTTCTGCACATTTTTGTATTATTGACACTGAATGTTATTGATGTTCAATCAGCACCTACCATTAGGAATAAAATGGGCAAAGCCCCGAGTGAATAAATAACAAAAATTGAATAGTCTTTCATTTATTAAAGGTCATACTCGACCTGTGAGGAGGGAATTCCCTCCTAGACCCAGTAGCTTCTTAAATTAACTGTGACAAATTGCATCCTATAACTATTGATTAGTCACAACACTGTGGAGGAGACCTGGCCCACTCGTCTGCAGAACTGCTTCGATTTTAGTGGCATTTGTGAGATTTTAAGAAATAGCTGCTTGTTTCAGGTCCTGCCGCCGCATCGGGACGGAGTTTAGTTCTGGACTTTGGGCTCCTAATTCAAACTGAAATTTTCAGGTTCAGCGACTCTGATGTAGACTTGTGTGTTTTGGATCATTGTCCTGATCTATGACCCCGTGAAGCTGCACTTGGTGAATGGCCTCATGTGACAGGGCCATTTTGGCACCCGGTGTTGTGTGCATAGGACAGTTTCCCAGACCCGACGACTTCTAAAACGTCACCCAGGTGCTGTCCAGACTCTTCCTAGTAAAGCCATGCTTTACACTTTGCTACTCAGCCCTGGATCCAGTTCTGCCCAGTGTCATTGTGACCACAAGTTCAATCGAGTTAATTAGGAGGGAAATAACTTCCTTATCTGAAGTCGGGCCAGTACTTTTTGACGGCACTGTATATGAAAGGGGGAAGTTATTCTGGTATTACAACCCACTTGGGTTAACAAGATGGGCGAACGGTAATCTTTGTCAAACTGTCTCTGAGTTCAATATAGTTTGCCTTCATTAAACATTTCCATTTTTATATTATATATTTAAAGTAGGGTATTTTGTCTTTTGCGGAAAGAGGGGAGATGGTGCTTCATTGCAGCTGCAGGTTGTGAGCAAGACTGCGCATGCCTCAATAATTGACAGCTGCAGGTTTGTAAAAACAAAGAATTAAGAGGGACCCAACAGCACTAATTCACCTTAACTAGTATGACGAGACAGCACTTCAGATACCTGGAAGCCAGTCCACATATGTTATTACCTTTTGTTTTGCTTATTTTTGTACAAGTCAACTTAAAAGTTGCTGACTCTGTTTGAATTTGCTGCCTCGACCATTTTTGAAATTTTGGAAAAACAACTGACAGGAAATCTCATTGACCAAATAACTAATAGAATATATATATATATATATATATATATATTTATTTATTTTATTTTATTATTTTTTCCTGTACATGGTGAAGGGGATAACGGAGCTTGACACGCACAATCCTTGGGACAATTGAGAAAGCCATCAAACAAACCCCCCTGTCTGTGGAAATGACAACTTCACACTCCGATGTAACAGCTGTTCTGTTAATGCTCATGTGCGATGGGATCCCAGGGTTCTCTGGCGTCAAGATTTTGAGAAATATACAGAAACAATCATTTAGTTACAGGCTTCCTATAGCATGACCGCTGAGCATCCCGGCCAACAGGCGTTTTCAGGCATAGTTTCCAGGCGCTATGCAGATGGGCATTCATTTGATTTTGGCTTTATCATTTTCCACCAAGACATGGAGTTTCGAGGGGTTGGGAATTAGAAAAGATACCTAATTAAGATGTAATAAATGAAATTGAAAATTATTCATTTTAATGACTAAAAATGATTTGATAAAAGGTGAATGAGAAAATTTCGGGGATTTGCCACATGCACATACCTTTTTTCATCATGATCTCTGAATATTTGTCGCTTAACATGTGCGTTGCCACCCATGTCCTACCACCACCCGTCCTCAAACACTTCCCTCAGCACCGTACAGGCCTCCTCGTTGGCTGCCAGTGCCGTCCACCCCCACCCCCACCCCCACCTACCACCACCAACACCGTTATGGACATGGTTTAATCATTTCTTGTATTTCTTTCAACTCAAACGTTTTTTGTTACTTCCACCCCTCATATGGATAATCATCACCATTAATGAATTCATTTTACACTACAGAACACACCGCATACACCTTATCTCAACTGTCAACAAACATAGGTTTAAACATTTTAATAAAAATAGTTAAACCAATTTGTGCAATTATTACAACGGCTGCATTATCTCTCCTTACTAGCTGCCGCGAGCATCTGTGGTAGCCCGTCTTGGCAATTGGAAACACTCCAGGGGAATACATTGTTGCTGTCCAAGAAGGCATAGCATTTATGTTCCGTAAATACTAACTTGATAGTCTGTTTCCCTGTCTGTCCCCCAGTTAACCTTTTAGGAAAGGAAAAGTCTCGAGTATCCCCGATCCAAGCAGCAGTCCAGGTCGTTCCCTCTTCTCCCTGCAACAGCTGGCTATGGCAATGCAGACCACATTGGCAAGGACTGTGGGCATTAGAGACGTGCCGCCACCACCAATTATAACAAATGGATGTCAGGTTGGAAATAGCCACGGTGTTCCTTCAAGTCAGTGCAATTTAGCTAAAAGTTGAGCCTTCCTGCTGAGACTGCACCCATCTCACTTGGGCTACACATTGCAACAGCTGTCTCTCCATGTTTATCACCCCCTTAGACCTGAACATGTGTTTGATACCGTTCAATGCATGCCCCCCTCCCCCGACCTGCTACCTGAATAAGGGATCCGTGGTGGAAGGGAACTCTTGTTTTCGTGTGCACCTTTTCTGCTGGGGTTCCTGAGGGCCCATTGCTGGGCCCCGCCTCACTCTGTGCTTGATTACTTAGCCTTGTCATCACATCCCAGTGTGTTTCCTGCCGTGGCTACATCGACTAAACTTGCTTATTTTGCTGACAGCTCCAGTTGGATATCTGCCCGTCACCCGAAGCTTAAATCTTGACAAGACGCCTCATCCTACCTGCCTGAAAATATTCATTCACGAGCTCTTTCCCCATTACATCACAGTCGCTCCTGCAAGGATTGCTACGATACTTTTCCACATATCAAAATGTTGTGCAAGTTTTCACAAGATCCGAACTTGAGCTCGCAAAGTGTTCCAATGCGGCACCCTCCTGTAACCAGTCGTACCAAATACCCAATCACTCAATCACTTTAATGATCACATGACCAAGGCCAGTGGAATCTGCTTTCCATGCAGCATGTTTGGTGAGCTCAAATCAATATCAAACACTGTAGACACAAGGACTGGAGCGACGGTAATCATGTGACACAAAATGACTGCGGATGAACAAGGCTACTGATTTTAGCCACACTTGTATGTGCCATTGCCAATGTGCGGGCATACAGCCCGAATTACCACCTTGCACCATGCGTTTCACTGGGGGGGGGGCCCATGTTTAGGTAGATGAAATTTGCTGTGACAGCGTGGATATCATAAAACAATTTAAACTCTTCTGCTTACTGACCCCTGTACAAAAGGGACAATGAAAAGCCCACGTTGCTAAAATAGCAAGGTGTGCCCCCTCATATGGTGCATTTATAGGTAATCCTCAAGAAAATGCAAAGTCCCCAGAAAGGGCAATACCAGCGTGCTTGGTGATTGAGACCAGTGGTTGGTCCCATGATACTATAGACCACAGTTATAAAAGAAAAACTTTATTGATATCAAAACCTATGTACATATCACCACAGTCTGGTAACATTTTGCTCGGTTGTCACTACTATTTTATTGCTTCTATTTCTATTACTTGCGCACCATGCCTCTGGCAGCATCTTAAACTCCATGTGCTCTGCCTCTGCCAGCCAACCGCTGCTCATTGCAAACTGTTGCAATCCCACAAACACTGCGAACCGAATCATTAAATAATGTGTCGTCGTGCGTGTTTCAGTGTTTTATAACATCACAGGACGACACACAAGAGTTTCCATGGCAACCCTCGACTAAAACTGCTGAATGGGCAACGTGCATTAATTCATGACTGCAAAGAACCGCCCATACCGTATGTACACAGACGCCGCTCTTTCCCAACAGCATCCAGACGAGCGTACAGTACTGCAGCCGTGACTTTTATCACAGTCTGGTGCAACAGTTCACCCCGTGGGCCCGGAGCCAATACAGTAGACAGACTTCTGAGGCGATCCCCGCCGCGTCCCGTAGCACGACCTGCAACCGGGCCACCTCGGTTCACACCAAGCCAAGCGCACAAAGAGAGCCATTATTTCACTGGATTTGATAAGATGGGTTGTTTTGTTCTTTTCCCTCTTCGTAATCATTTATTAATCCCCCTTTTTCTTAAGCAGAGCCAGATGAATTAAGATGTCAACTTTCGGGGTATGATTTAAATCAACCTCTTGTGTGGTATCGAAACCGACGTCTTTTGACAAAGGGGGTGCGTGCGAGTGCGTGTGTGTGGGGGTTGTCAATGCAGATACATCAAGTCAAAGCAGGAGGATAGGGTTTGCTCTGTAGTTATGGTATGGGCTAAGTTATTGAGTTGAGTTAAAAGATATTGACGACAGTCAAGGCATCACGTTCAAATTCTGTCACTTGTTAATTGTTATATTCTATTTTTAATTTGCAATCAGCCGTCCGACAACAAATATTAGGAAGGGAATGTTTGCAACATGATGCAACGAAGAGGCCTGCGTCTCAGAGTTGTTTATGTGTGAGAGTAGATTTCAGGGGTCATCGGTTATCTTTCACACTTGAATTGCTCATCTCCCGCTGGGTGATCCTCGGACCGCGGCGCACTGGTGTGGGAAGTCTGCTGCACCGGTCTCATGCGAAGGCATATTTAATGAAACACTGCATTTGATCTTTGCCCTACGTTGACCTTTTTTTGGAGGGGGGTAAGTAAGTTGAACCTTCACCCAATTGTTTTGGGCTGAACGTTTTTTTCGACAGCTGTTCCATCCGTGTTGTGTTGTTATCTACAAAGCCATCCAGCTCCGATTTTTGTCATATGTACTGTATCTGTGTCTATTAATATATCCATTTTGTTGCGCCCCCGCTGCGTTTACATAAACTTTACCTCATGTTCCTCAGAAGAATCAAGACGGCTTCTCTGCCTCGGGCGTGCAGGTCTTTATTGGTTGAAATGAAAGCATTCCTCTCTTTTTGGAGTGTTTTAAGTGAAATGATGCATTCATGTGGAAGTAGATTTGTGGGTGGTGGGTGGGGGGGGGGGGGGGGGGGGCGAGTAAGAAAACATTTAGGATTGAGATCAAAGAAAACGCATCACAAATAAAAAATCAAACGCAGAGATGACCTGCATTCGTTCGCTTTTGGCTTTCGGTTCCCGGTACAGGATCTGTGGTCCATCGTGGTTTTGATTGAGACTTCAATGAACCGTAAACCGTGCGGGCATGCGAGAGCTCACCGGGATCTTCCCCGTTTTTTTGTTCGGCAAAACTACGCCGATCACGGCACAACGCTGTGGCGTCTTTAGCGCCGGCATTTTCACTTTGCTGCGGTTCCGTCCGTCCTCCGAAATAGATGGAGTGCCTCTCTATGTTTGAAAATAGAGCTGAACGAGCTTGAATCATTTCGATTTCTTGTCTTTGCCCAGAACAGGTTCTATGTCAAAAGAGGTATTGAAAGAGGTAACGGCTGCAGGCTTGTACAAGATGTGGTAAAAAAATAATATTATCATGGTCTCTTATCTATTCACACCTGGCATCTGCTTTGCCTATTTTGACTGTAAGACACCCGAATGGGTCACCCTTGCCGTCCAAAATGAAGATGTTTCTGGATTTTCCAAACGGTGGGGACGTGCGGTATGTTCATACATTCACAACCTTACCGGCAACTTTCCTATCTGGTCTGAAACAAAAGGCTTCCTGACGCACCTGCCCAGCGGTTACACCCCGCGCCCAATTGGTGGTGGTGGTGGTGGTGCTGTAAATTAGGGACCGAGCCACCGAGCACACCTGGAGGTGCAGGCTGGAGGTGCTGGGGGGGGCGGCTCTGGGATGCCAGGACCCTCGGTTGATCCTCCCGGGGGTGTGGTGGCCCTCGACCGAACGAAGCGCCGGTGGAAGGCGGCGCCCGCTTGATAACCTGAGTGAGGTGGCGGCTGTGGCGGCCTGGTCGCCAAACGCAGCCGTTTGGAGCCGTTATGATGAAGACGTGCGAAGGCGCCGCCCGAGGTTCCCTCCTCGGGCGTAGGAACAGTGTGTGAAGTTGTTTGGCTGGACCGGACCCTCATTATCAGCACAAAGGGATTTAGGTTATATCCTGGTTATTACCGCACACTTCCGGTTTGGAGATGTAATATGGACGTTCCAAATGTTTCAACATTTGTGTCAATACGGCTAAACACTGTTCTCACAATATCATCGAGATGTGATTATCACATGTGACACTGATTTCAGCAGATGGCAAATATGGATGCAGATGATCGACGGAAAGATTAATATTATTAAAATACAATAACAAACATATTTTATTATATAATATGAATATATAATATGATATATATTTTACATTGTATTGCATTATATACAAGGTCAAGAAACCCCCCCCAGTCAACCCAACTAAATGAGAATATAGGTCTAAAGAAATGCCACAAGACTTGGAAATGGACATTTGTCTTGTATTGTAAATCAGGCCAATACAAGAAAAAAAAACAAGAAGAAGAAGAATGGTCTCTGATTGGTGTTGCTATTGAGAATACGGAGCCTCTGGAGGTAAACAGGACTTTAGACGTGTAGCCTGCGCTCATTTTGTGCGAGACACTCAATATGTCATATCCACAACTTCATAATCACCGCGTGGCGTGTCATTCTGTAACATCAGGGAGCAAAGTCTGGTAGATGACCATGCACGACTCTTTTAAGGGCAAGATTGGGAGAATGAGTGAATCTTCCACCCAAAAGCTGAAAATAATAACTGAGGTCAGGCAACAGGCAAAAAATAAAAAATGAAAATTGGTTCAATTCATATTGAATGCGACTGATTTACACTTTTTACATTGCACCAAAATAAATGAATTTGCCAAAAGTTCATAATTTTGTGATTCACACTTTGCATTTCTTTGTCAAACTTTATTATTTTAATTTTTTTGTATTGGGGGGGGAATTGAGAATTGGATTAAACTATTTTCTGGGATCCAAATAAATAAATAAATGGGACCGAATGACTTTCATTCAAAGCTCAGAGTCGGAAAATCGGTTTCCCCCCCCCCCCGAGTGACTCGTCGGGAACCGGATCTGAAAAGTGAATCGAACCTTTCACCAGGACACACACTCTCCACGTGCGCGCTTTCTGGGCCGGTCTGACATCGGCTCTCTGATTGGACACACCTTCTGGGGGGCGCGGCTTCGCTGCAGCACACCCTGATTGGCCAAGAATAATACATTTACAGCTTTGGCCCCTGGTTGAGTTATAGGAGCAAGAGGTGCATTATAAATACTGCAGCTGCAGCTGGAAGATGTGTTACTACGATTCCAAGAGTCTGGCTGAGCATCAGTCCATGATCTATGTCAGGAGGATGCTGCAGCACGCCCTGAAAGCATCCTACCCCCTGGTGAAGTGGATGGAGAGGTGGGCTGAGGTGGCATCTGCTGGAAACCTCAAGAAGACCAAATCCCTGCAGGAGATGCCAGGACCCACGCTCCCCAGCTTTGCATGGGACTTGTTTGGCAGGGGGGGTCTGTCCAGACTGCACGAGTTGCAGGTTGGTTGAGGCGTAAGCTTTTATTTGCCCATGAGCTCAGCATGTGCATGATATTAGGTATTTATGAGTTTTTGTATCAATTGTATTTTATTTAACTTTTGTTTTCTCCATAATCAGTACATATTCAACAATGGTACAATGGTGCATCACTTTTGTACAATGCATCAATTTTCCCCTGATATTTTGATGAGAAAATATGCTATGGGAGCTATGGGAACAAAAACAAAAATCATGGTTATCTTGCATGTCCTTTCGCTATGACGGTCACTAATGCACATTACAAGTCTTACCTTTTTCCCTCTTCTAGTTGGAGGGTTTGCGGAAGTACGGGCCAATGTGGAAGGCCAGTTTTGGCCCCATTCTGACCGTGCATGTGGCCGATCCAGCCCTGATCGAGCAGGTCCTGAGGCAGGAGGGCCACCACCCCATGCGCTCGGACCTCTCCTCCTGGAAGGACTACAGGAGGCTCAGGGGGCATCACTATGGGCTCCTAACATCGTGAGTACTCTGCCCCATTTTGCTCTCTTCATCTCAAAGCGCCACTAGACCAACCCCAAAAGTAGTAAATAAAATACAGCTGCAAACTTTTTTTGAAATGTTTAGTTATGCAAAGTGCTTTTGCATAGCGTTAAATTATGCAAAGTGCTCTGACAAAGTTTGAGTGCTGTGGATAAAATTCTCTGCTAAATGACGATATCCCTTGTAAATGTAAGTTTTAGCTACTCATTTTATCTTCTTTGCCGAACCAAGTTTGCACACTCATATGCCCCAACACAGCATTCAATGTGAGCTTCCAGCTTGCTGGCTTGGCTCTTTTCACAGAAACATTATCATTCAATGTTTGGTTGGTGCATATGATGGTGAGCGCCTGTCGTTTTCTTTGCACATGATTTAATACATTCGATCCACTGCCCGCTCAGAGATGTGTGTTTTATTCCCTACTGAGAGTCCTTCTTGGACACACACACACACACACACACACACACACACACACACACACACACACACACACACACACACACACACACATACACACACACACACACACACACACATACACACACAGTCCCTATTTTTGATCTATGGAAAATTACTAAGATACAGTATGTGCTTGTTTCTATTCTGTGTGTCTGTGTGTCTGCTCAGAGAGGGGGAGGAATGGCAGACAGTGAGAAGTCTTCTGGGAAAGCACATGCTGCGTCCGAGGGCGGTCGAAGCCTACGATAACACCCTGAACAACGTGGTCAGTGACCTCATTGTCAAACTCCGGCTTCGCAGGCAGCACAGAGGCCTTGTCACTGACATTGCCAGTGACTTCTATCGCTTCGGCCTTGAGGGTACGATTTCACACTGTCTAAGCAGTGTGGACCAGTGTGTGTGTGTATATATACTGTATATATATAAATATATATATATATACACACACACACACGCACGCACGCACGCAGGCATACACACACACACACACACACACACACACACACACACACACACACACACACACACACACACACACACACACACACACACACACACACACACACCAGTCAGCCACAACATTAAAACCACTGACAGGTGAAGTGCATAACATTGATCATGTTGTTCCAATGGCACCCGACACCTTGAACTCTTTGTCATGTTCCTCAAACCATTCCTGACTGATTTTTGCAGTGTGGCAGGGCACATAATCCTGCTGAAAGAGGCCACTGCCATCAGGGAATACAGTTGCCATGAAGGGGTGTACTTGGTCTGCAACCATGTCAAGGTAGATGGTACCTGTCAAAGTAACATCCACATGAATGCCAGGACCCAAGGACTCCCAGCAGAACACCAGCTTGCCTTCTACCTTTAGTGCATCCTGGTGCCATCTCCTCCCCAGGTAAAAGATGCACAGGCCATCCACATGATGTCGAAGAAAACGTGATTCATCAGACCAGGCCACCTTCTTCCATTGCTCCATGGTCCAGTTCTGACGCTCACGTGTCCATTGTAGGAGCTTTCAGAGGTGAACAGGGGTCAGCATGGACACTCTGACCGCTCTGCAGCTACACAGCTCCATACGCATCAAGCTGTGATGCGCTGTGTGTTCTGACACCTTTCTATCATAGCAGCATTAACCTTTTCACCAGTTTGTGCAACACTAGCTCTTCTGTGGGATCGAATCAGACGGGCTAGACTTCACTTCCCATAAGCATCAATGAGCCTTGGGTGCCCATTACCCTGTCGCCGGTTCACCGGTCGTCCTTCCTTGCACCACTTTTGGTAGGTAGTAACCACTGCGTACCAGGAACACCCCACAAGACCTGTGGTTTTGGAGATGCTCTGACCCAGTCGTCTAGCATCACAATGTGGTCCTTGTCAAAGTGGCTCAGATCCTTACGCTTGACCATTTTTCCTGCACCTAACACATCCACTTCAAGAACTGACTGTTCACTTGCTTAATATATATATATATATAGAGATGTATGTATAATTTATGCATATGTAGTGCATCATAGAATATTTGCTAATCACGCCCAGAAAGGATAAAAACATCACTAAAACCTATGCAACGCTGCTATTAAAAACATGAACAAATGGGGAAAATACAAACAGCATCTTTAAATGAATATTGGATCAATATTCAATTATTTTGATACACAGTAAGTCTATTAATGTATTCATTTCTTTGCAAGCCCCTAAATATTTTATCTCTGTCTCATTATTAAGTGAAGAGTTGTAATGAGTTGGTGTAAAAATCAATGCAAATATGGTTTATGCCTGTTAATTTCTTTGCGTGATAAATTCTTTAGCAGTTACAGCGCTAAAGAGAACATGCATGTTAATCACGTCATTATGGGTGGACATACACAGGACTGGGATCATCTGAAACTTTCATGACCTACATTGATAAATGTGCAACAGAACAGACCCAGGGACGGCAGATAGAGTGAGTAATGACACAAACCTAACAGTCCCGTAGCCTAGAAAAAAAACCAATATACAATACGTTTCCCTTCACCTTCCAGTCAACGAAGATATTTGAATAAAGCTCAAGTGTTCTGGTACCCCCCCTCCTTTATGACCCAGGTGACAATGGGGGCCTGTATCAGTCGGGACCGCCTGTACACTGTCGCCAGCCTTGTGTAAGGGGTGGGGTCTTTTCTTTTCATACGGTACAGATATATTATTTCAGGCCTTTGGAACACTGTTTACCCACTTTAGATAAGGGGCCAGGAATTCATTCCTCACCTAACCCCCCCCTCCCATTCCAGCTGCCGGCATGTGTATTTAAGCTCCTCCCAATATCCTGGGCGCCTGCCCTGATTACACCCATACTTCTCCCATATCCGCTCCGTGTTGGAACTGTGACAGGAAGGCAGTGATTCAGTGACAACCTCCTTGAAACATCGATTTTTGAACCGGATCTCCGCTGTGTGTGGTGTCAGAGACGCCGGCATGTGACCACGCAGACGCACATGGGAACGGCCGTCCCGGGTCAGCGGCCTCCGATTGCGAAAAAACACATCGGTAACCGCTGCGTACACCCCCCCCCCCTCCCTTTTGTCTGCAGGCGTGTCCTCGGTGCTGTTTGAATCCAGGATCGGGTGCCTGGACCCCGTCGTTCCCGCGGACACGGAGCGCTTCATCCGCTCGATCAACACCATGTTCGTCATGACGCTGCTGACGATGGCGATGCCGGATTGGCTGCGCCGGTTGATCCCCAAGCCCTGGAAAACCTTCTGCCAGTGCTGGGATTACATGTTTGATTTTGGTGAGTCGGGGTCCTCCGCGCAGGGCATGTTCATACCGCTGGTCCCCCCCCGTATGGTCGTATTCACCGCTGACCGTCGCACCTCCAGCTAAAGGTCATATTGACCATCGGCTGAGGGAAGAAGCGGAGAAGATGGCGCGCGGCGAGAAGGTGGAGGGGCGGTACCTCACGTACTTCCTGTCGCAGACGGGGCTGCCCATGGAGACGGTCTACAGCAACGTCACGGAGCTTCTCCTGGCGGGAGTGGACACGGTGAGTGACCCTGCTTCTCATCACCCGTCTCCCCCGTCCTCCGCCCCCCTTTTTGTTTCGTGCCCGGAGAGAACCTCGCCCTCCCCTTGTCTTCAGATTTCCAGCACGATGTCGTGGTCGCTGTACGAGCTGTCCCGTCACCCCGGGGTGCAGGCGTCGCTGCGGGACGAGGTGTCCACCGTCCTCGGCGGCCGCAGGATTCCCGAGGCGGCGGATGTCGCCCGCATGCCTCTTTTGAAGGCCACGGTCAAGGAAGTACTCAGGTATAACTGGAGAAAATGTGCCTTATACGTAAAAACATTTAAAATAAATAAGTGTCACTGAAAGACGAGCAATACTTTGCCTACGTACTGACGTTTTGTTTGTTTTCTCCTCAGATTATACCCCGTTATCCCAGCCAATGCCAGGGTGGTTACAGTTGGAGACATTGAGGTTGGCGGCTACGTCATTCCCAAAAATGTGAGAAATCGTTTTTTTGTTCGTGCTTAACCGTAACTCAGCGCTCCTCTCTGTTGCGTCCTCCGTTGTCCATCGTGCAACCAGAAAAAAAAAAGAGTGTGCGATACGGGACAGTGTGTGTCACCACTCATCCGCTACAGTCAAACAGACGGTTAACAGCGTGGTCTTCCCGTCCAGACCCTGGTCACTCTGTGCCATTTTGCGACGTCCCGGGACGCGGCGGTATTCCCCGACCCGGACGAGTTCCGACCGCGGCGCTGGATGAACCGAGAGCAGGGGCACCACCCGTACGCCTCCGTTCCCTTTGGGGTGGGGAAACGCAGCTGCATCGGGCGTCGCATTGCGGAGCTGGAGCTCTATCTGGCGCTGGCCAGGGTGAGGGGGAGGCATTTGTGCTGCTCATCGTTGATTCTTGTCATAATGCTATGAGACCCAAAAGTTAGGAGAGGGACATTCATGTTTCGTTTTTTTATTATTTGAAATGAATTTGTGATATCACTATTTGATATCACTTATATTTTAAATATAAGTAGTAGTTGTAGTAGTTGTAGTAGTAGTACAGTATATACTACTACTACTACAAACTACTGAGTACCACTACTATGATTATGATGATGATGATGATGATGATGATGATGATGATGATGACTATATTATGATATAATAATAATAATAATAATAATAATAATAATAATAATAATTGTTGTAATGAGAATATCAATAATAATAATAATAATAATAATAATAATAATAATAATAATAATAATAATAATAATACATTTGTTTTTCCAAGTTTCCCAAAGCTTTATTTTTTGAGTCAATCTGATGAAGACTTCCGGTCTATACATTTCAGGTTTAATACCATCCTGTGGCATCTCTGTTCTTCCTTCCTGATCGCACCAGATCCTGATGGAGTTCAAGGTGGAGCCAGATCCGGAAGGCGGTGTCGTGAAACCGATGACACGGACACTTCTGGTTCCTGAAAAGGACATAAACCTCCAGTTTATTGACCTATGACCGCGTCCCCCCTCCAGGCATCGAACATGGGAGTGATGAGAGTCTCTCAGCGGGGAGAGAGCGCCGGAGCACGACGGCTTCCGGCTCCTGCAGGAACTGTGTGGCATTCTGAGAGTCACAGCGGAGAGACCTTCATCCCTCCGCACAACAAGGCACAAAGGCGTCCGCGGCTGGAGCCTCCTCGCTCCGGTTTCCTTCGGGAAACAAACGGGGTGAAAAGTATTCGGGGAATGGTGCTACTTTTATTTTCATCGTTGTGTGTGAATATTTGCAGAGAAGCCAAATTAAGTGAACGCAAGATCACCATGTCAGAAAACTTTGGTGCAGGCCGTGAACTCACATGTTGGACTCGATTGATGAAGTACGGGCCTCCGCCCGAGTCACGATGACGGATGGCACCGCATCACCCGGGGAGACCGCCTTTCATGTGCGTCTATCGACGCCATGGTGGCTTTTCCTCGTGTCCGTGGCCCCAATGTACTGTGTTATCATTACGCCTCAACGCCGGATGCTTTCAAATATCTCCTTCAAATGTTAGTGGCGTGTAATGAAATCCTTTTGTGTGTTGTATTATGGACAAACTGTGCCTGTGGTGACATAGGACGGTCAGTGCTTGACGGGTTCCTCCTGAAATCTACCTAGCAACGGCAGCTGTTGAAATCCTTCCCATTTATAGAAATGTCACAGTTCAAAATTGTCGCTCACTGCTCTCTCAGTCTGTAAAGGTTGATAGATATTTATATCTCCCTTTGATTTTTCTTGAACTTCCAAAACCAATGTATATAAAATAATTGTACTGTTTTGTAAACTGCGTGAAAACTCAGTATCTGAATTTTCTACACCACGCTCCAAATTATTATGCAAATTGGATTTAAGTGTCATAAACATTACATTTTTTGTTTTTCAATTCAACTCATGGATGGTATTGTGTCTCAGGGCTCTTTGGATCCCTGGAATCAATCTCAGACACCTGTGATAATTAGTTTGCCAGGTGAGCCCAATTAAAGGAAAACTACTTAAGAAGGACGTTCCACATTATTAAGCAGCCACAGGTTTCAAGCAATATGGGAAAGAAAAAAGATCTCTGCTGCCAAAAAGCCTCAAATGGTGCAATGCCTTGGATGAGGTATGAAAACATTAGATATTTCACTCAAACGTAAGCGTGATCATCGTACTTTGAAGAGATTTGTGGCTGATTCAGAGCACAGACGGTTGGTGCAGATAAAGGCAGAATGAGGAAGGTTTCTGCCAGACAAATTCATGGGATGAAGAGAGCAGCTGCTAAAATGCCGTTACAAAGCAGCAAACAGGTATTTGAAGCTGCTGGTGCCTCTGGAGTCCCACCAACCTCAAGGTGTAGGATCCTCCAGAGGCTTGCAGTTGTGCATAAAGCTACTATTGGGCCACCCCTAAGCAATGCTCACAAGCAGAAACGGTTGCAGGGGGCCCATAAATACATGAAGACTCATTTCCAAACAGTGTTGTTGACTGATGAGTGCGGTGCAACCCTGAATGGTCCAGATGGATGGAGTAGTGGATGGTTGGTGGATGGCCACCATGTCCCAACAAGGCTGCCACGTCAGCAAGGATGTGGCAAAGTCATGTTTTGGGCCGGAATCATGGGGAGAGAGCTGGTGGGTCCCTGAAGGTGTGAAAAGATAGAGTTCTTGACTGACCATTTTCTTCCATGGTAACAAAAGAAGAACCGGGCCTTCCGTAGCAAAATCATCCTCATGCCTGACAATGCACCATCTCATGCTGCAAAGAATACCTCTGTGTCATTGGCTGCTATGGGCATAAGGAGAGAAACTCATGGTGTGGCCCCATCCTCCCCTGACCTCAACTTCATTGAGAACCTTTGGAGCATCCTCAAGCAGAAGATCTACGAGGGTGGAGGCAGTTTGCATCAAAACAGCAGCTCTGGGAGGCTGTTCTGACATCCTGCAAAGAAATTCAAGCAGAAACTCTCCAAAAACTCACAAGTTCAATGGATGGAAGAATAGTGAAGGTGATATCAAAGAAGGCTTCTATGTTAACATGCAACTTGGCCTGTTAAGATGTTTTTGATTGAAATAGCTTTTGATTACAGTAAATATGACCTCCTTATGCTGCATATTCAAATGACCATTTTCAGTTCTTTACAACCTATCAAATGTTTTGAAACTCTGTCGTGCATAATCACTTGGAACAGTGCATTTTGAGTTTTTTATTTTTGAAAAAAATACTGTTATCATTGGGAGGTTTGTTCAATAACATTGGAATTATACCCTAACGGTTGATGACTTGAAAATTATACTGACTGTCATTTGCATCGACAATTTAGGAAAATCAGAGAAAAATATCAGTTACATAATAATTTGGAACGCGGTGTATTTATTCATAAGGAACAATCTTTGTAGCTGTGCATGTGTCGTTTATTAGTATTGTTATCAATAGTTGTTTGGAATGCGTGTAGCAGACGCTCGCCCCATTGAAAGCAACTTTTTTTTTTTACTCTCTTTTTTTTTTTCTGGATCACAGAATTTGGATTCCTCTCCCATTCTCTTTGAGCAGCGTGGGCCTAGATTCTGTCTTCCAGGTGTTCCGTGCGTGAGCAATAAACTAATATTTAGACACGTAGGCGCTTGCTTCTGAGAAGCTGGGTGCTGGGTACGGCGGCGGCTGTGGGACGTGACCACCCGGACGTTGTGTTGCCGTGCGCTGCTCTGGTCGATCATTTGCCACGAGAAACCACTTCCAGTGCACGTCCCGATCTATGACGAGTTATGATCCGTTTACACTGGAAAATACGTCAATACACCCCGAATATGAAGCTCGGGCCCAGGCACGGCCCTATTCCCACCGCGTTGGTTGATCTTTTTTACTTCTTTGTCGTATGATTCTATTGTCTCCGGCTTTGAGATTATTATTTTTTAAGACATAAGTGAAAATGGAAATTATTATTGTGGTGTGTGTGTGTGTGTGTGTGTGTGTGTGGTTGACACTCACTATTGCAACAACACTTTGTGAATAGCAGATACACCGCTGTCAAGTTGTATGCTTTAAAAATAAAAAGAAAGGAAAGAAACAGACATGTATATGCCTTACGGACAAAAGGGGAAACAGGGAGCTGATTAGAGTTCTAACAGGGGGGAGACCTCACAGAAATGAACATTTAAAAACACATTGCTGATAGGGAAGCACCCAGCACCCAGCTTTTGTGTTTGTGTCAAGCGATCAAGGAAGAGGAATATTTTTATGCAGTGAAATCCAGATGCAACTGAAAGAGGAAGGAAGGAAAGAAATAAACAATTCACAACAAGGTAATAAGAATATAAAATAGAATATACTGCATAAACAGTTAATATGTGTATGTACACAGGGCACTAAGAGACTTAACTTTTTAAATTATTTATCTATGTATTTGCTTTTTTCCAACTATATATATATATATATTTTTTTTTTCTTAATTTAGTTTAACTTTTGAGGCCACTAGAGGGCGCTGGTGTGACGATGTGGAAACCGAGCGCCTGAAGCAGAAGAAGAGCGTACGAAAGAAACAATATGGCGGCTGTTAGCATTAGCGGTTCTTAGGGATAGCGCTAGCCACAAAAGCTCAACGATTAAACTCAAACGACTGTGTTAAGACGTCCCGAAGTCATCCACCCGGCGAATCCATTAAATGCAACAACTCGTTTGTTGGGAAATAACAGAGCAAAAAGGGTGAGTCGTGTGGCGGTGATGTGCGTGAAACGATGCTATTGTACGCTATCGAGCTAACGCTAGCACATCGACGTCTATCCAAGCTTATCATCAAGTATGACAATATGTCATCGTAATAGGGAAGCCGTTGTAGAATATAACTTTTTTTGGTGTTTTGTTATGCATTCTCTGTGTTTTGCACCTTAGTTTTCACAACCTATTCATTAAACGTTGGTTTTAAACCCTGGTAAACAAAGGTAAATTTCCCGTGTAAACAACAGGATAAGGAGCTCCTCTCAGTGAGTCCCCGTTGAATCGTGAACGTTTATTTGGTGGAGTGTTGCAATTAAAGCTGCTGCAGTTTACCAAAGACCACGACGTGATGCACAACAACACTATATATGTCATGTTATTATAACCACTTTGCTTTCCACCCTGGTACACACAGCATAATATGTATTAATGTATGAAAACTTGAGGGGATTCCTATTTCTGTGTGTGAATTGTTGCTACAGATGCATTATTTATCTTTTAGGTTTATCGTTTATTGCCTTTTTGTTTTGGGGTTTATTTTATTAAATTGTCTGGATGGCAGCAGGGAGTTTAAGGCAGTGGGAGATGTGAAAAATTAGGACACAGATCGTGGGGCAGAAAAAACCCCCAAAATTAAACAGACAAGCATGTATTTGTCCCGTGCAGTGACATTGAGGTTGAAACAAGCCATGACCTTGTATTAAGCTGTGTGGTTGCTGTGAATGGACAGATGCAGACAGGTGCACCAGTGGGCGGGGCGCCTATGGCGGTAGCTGGTGCACACAGTCGGTCAGAGGACGAGGAGTCCTTGGGAATAAAAGATGTGAAGAGAACAGCAACGCAAGCTTTCGGTGGTGGGATCCCTAAACGGAGGAGTTCTTCCAGGTGCGATTGCTGCTCTTTTATTGGTGTACGGTAAATGTTGTATTTGAATAATACTTTGTGTCACATAATTGAAGACAGACTGTTCTGATCAACCGATCGTCTTTGTTTATGTAAACAACATAATTGTGCCCACAGGTCAATTAAGAGGAAGAAGTTTGACGACGAGCTGGTGGAAAGCAGCCTTGTGAAGTCGTCCAGCAGAGTCAAAGGCCCGCCTGTCATAGAGCCCATCCGTTGTTCTGGGAGTGAGCCTTCATCCAATGAGAAAAAAAAGGTACGTGCAACCACATAAACACAATGTTCTTTTCGAACTAAAGCGTATTGGTTGACATGCAGCACTCATGGTTTCAATGCGTTATTCACCTGCTTCCACGTCTCTTGGCCAGGTAACAAAATCTAGCGCTTCTTTAACACCGCCGCTCTCTATGCTGGTGACCCCTCCACCAATCGCCAAAAGAGTAAAGAAAAGCAAGCAGCCTCTACAGATCACAAAGGACCTGGGCCGGTGGAAACCCACCGATGATCTTCTGCTTATTAATGCTGTGCTGCAGGTGAGACTGTAAGAATAAATGTCTAGAGAGCTTGGTGAACACTTTTTATTAATGGACTATAATAAAAGGATCTTTGTGTGTGTGTGTGTGTGTGTGTGTGTGTGTGTGTGTGTGTCTGTCTTGTTTATGTTTGTTTGTCTTGTTTATGTTTGTCTCTAGACCACAGACCTAACCTCAGTTCACTTGGGGGTAAAGTTCAGCTGTCGTTTCACCTTTCGAGAGATTAAGGAGCGGTGGTATTCCCTTCTCTATGATCCGGTCATCTCAAAGTGAGAACCTCACGGCAACACCACCACTCTACTGTATTTGAGTTGCATTTTCCTCACCACATCTCCACCAGGACCTTTTTTTTTTTTAAGCTCCTTCTTTGTGTTTTGTGTTTCAGGTTGGCGTGGCAGGCCATGCGTCAGCTCCATCCAGAGGCCATCGCTGCCATACAGAGTAAAGCTCTCTTCAGTCAGGCCGAGGAAGCGCTGCTCGCAAAAATTGGTTCAGTAAGTGATCTGAAGATTGATTGCTCTATTGATGCTTCTTGGCTGAATAATACTGTTATAAAAAGAATACTTAAAAGACTAAACTAACTAAAAAGAATCTTCTAAATAATTCCTTGTAATGCTTGATATCAAAGCTCAAAGAAAAAATATTGTCCAGTTTGAAATAAGAGTTTCCCAAGTAAACTTTATTAACGCATTTATTTCAGACGCCTTTTATCCTAAACCTCTACCTGTTTAAATAATATACCGTATCTGGAGCTGATCAGGGCTGAATGTAAATATGAGACGGCAACAAGAGGTGTGTATGATACATTTTCCTCACAATGATATAAATAATAGGTCTTAAATTACAAGCTTGTGTGTTGGGTGACAAAAACAGGGATGATAGATATATATATATATATATATATATATATATATATATATATATATATATATATATATATATATATATATATATATATATATATACACACACACACACACACACACACACACACACACACACGCTACTCACAAAAAGTTAGGGATATTCGGCTTTCGGGTGAAATTGATGGAAAATATAAAAAGTTCACGCTAGAGTTATATTATATCATGAAAGTAGGGCATTTAAGTAGAAGCATGCAGTGGTGATTTCCTCATCTCAAACAATTGATTGAAACAAAAGCCAACAACAGTGGTGGGTTTACCACAACAAAAAATATCAATGTCTCAATAACTTGTCATGTGCCCTTGAGCATCAATTACAGCTTGACAACGACGTCTCATGCTGTTCACAAGTCGACTTATTGTCTGCTGAGGCCTGGCACCCCACTCTTCTTGAAGGGCGGCCCTCAGGTCATTGAGGTTCTGGGGTACAGAGTTACGAGCCTCTACACGGCAACTCAGCTGATCCCATAGTTTTTCTATGGGATTCAGGTCTGGAGAAAGTGCAGGCCACTCCATTTGAGGTGCCCCAGTCTCCAGCAGCCGTTCCCTAATGATGCCACCTCCATGAGCTGGAGCATTGTCCTCCATGAAGATGAAATGAGGCCTGTGTTGTTCATGCAGGGGCACAATGACTGGATGAATGATGTTATTCAGGTAGTATGTGCTTGTCACTGTACCATTCACAAAGTGTAGGGCAGTTCTGTATTGACTAGACACACCTGCCCACACTGTAACACCACCACCACCACCAAAGGCTCATCTGGTGACAACAGTGGCTGATGCATAGCTCTCTCCTTGACGTCTCCGACATCGTTGGCGGTCATCATTTCTGCTCAACGTGAATCGACTTTCATCAGAGAACAGCACTGAGGCCACTGGTCCCTCGTCCAGCGTAAATGCTCCCTGGCCGTGCAAGACGATGATGCCTGTGCCTGGTGGTGTGGTCAGGTTCCCTTGCAGGTCGTCTAGCACGCAGACCACGCTGATGGAAACGGTTTTGAATGGTCTGACGTGACACTTGGTGCCTCTCACCTCCCTTAAATGTGCCTGGAGTTGAGTGGCATCATCATCCGGTTCCGCAGGGCACTGTTCACAATGAAGCGCTCATCAGTGTGGGATGTGGCCAAAGGACGTCCACTTCTATGCCTTTCTGTGACTCTTCCAGTCTCTGTATCTCTGTTGCAACCTGCTGATGACACTCTGTGACACTCTAAGCTCAGTGGCCACTTCCCTCTGAGAACATCCTGTTTGAAGCCTCACAACAGCGAGCTAATGTTGATCAGTTGTTAGGTGTCGTCTTGGTCTCATGATGTCAACATGTGAACAGCTTGATGAAGAGGACTGTTTAAATACCAATTCTAATTGAACCAAGAAATGTATTGGTCGATTCATGGATAAACACCTGTTGTGAATTTTGCCGTTCAGCTCTTTATCAGAGAACAGCAAGTTGTGCAAAAAGTACTGAAACATTGAACAGTTGGACATGTGCATTCAAAAGTTTAGAGAAGGTCAAATTAAGTTCACCTGTAAAGGTTATAGTGCATTCTAGGTTCATCCTGAAATTTCACCCGAAAGAGGTGTGTGTGTGTGTGTGTGTGTGTGTGTGTGTGTGTGTGTGTGTGTGTGTGTGTGTGTGTGTGTGTGTGTGTGTGTGTGTGTGTGTGTGTGTGTGTGTGTGTGTGTGTGTGTGTGTGTGTGTGTGTGTGTGTGTGTGTGAACAAACACACACTGGCACTTATGTATCATCCACATAGTATTATTATTATTTATTTTTTATCATTATCTTCTTTAAACTGCCGGTCTGCCGCAACTCTCACCCATTTTAAATGAAGACTGGCTGCCTTTTCCTAAAACAAACATTCATTTATTTTACTGCGCCGTCACTTTTACTTGATTTCAGTCATTCTATTTTTTAAGTTTATAATGTGTTCTTCCCTTTACAATGTGTTTCTTTTGCACTTTGTAAATATTTTGAATTGCCTTGTTGTTGAAACATGCTTTACAAATAAACTTGCCTTGCCTAAACAAACGTATGACGTACAGCCTGTTGTGTAATGCATGTCTGCATTGCTAAGGAGTTTCTTTCTTTCCCCTTGAACAGACCACTCAGCCCAAACTGGAGGTGTTCCAGGACCTTCTGAGCAAATATCCCAGCGTGTTCCACCCGTCTCGTACCGCGAAGAGCCTGCTGGTTCACTGGCAGCTGCTCAAACAGTACTATCTCCTGGATGATCAGAGTGGTACGCTCGTCTTCTGTACAAGCATTTTCATGGGGATTTTAGAAATGTCAATACTAACAGCAATGCCTTGACTGAAATGCTGTTTGTCCTAACAGTTTTACAATGCAAATGTTTTAAACTAAGAATCTTGAGCCGAAGGTCGAGTACAGTACTGTAACAAAATGAAATCAGCCTCCGCTTAATATGGTATTGAAATTGGACATTGACTGTCATAGAATTAACAGCAAACAAAATTCCATACAATAAAAGTGATGAATTTCCGTAACCAGCACATTAATACATATTAATATGCTTATTTTTTATTAATGTGACCAACTCAGGCTTTCTTATCGTAATATAAATCCAGTGTTTTATAAGCTTGAAATGGGTAATAACATTTTCTAGGCTTATAATAGAAATAACATATTTTTAAAAGTCATGGATACTGATTTTGTGTTGCAGTCCAGCCTCTACCGAAGGGAGACCAGGTCCTTAACTTCTCTGATGCCGAGCAGATGGTTGATGAAGCAAAGTTAAAGTAAGAGCGTAAAAATAGTTGCCTTCCAACCACTGGTAGTATTTATCTTCGTATCTTTTGCAAATCGGAAACCCCATTTTCATGTGCAATAACATCTTAACATCTGTCTTTTTACCGCCGCCTGCGTTTTCCCCAGGGATAACAGGGATGAGGTGTTGGAGCATGGTAAGCAGTACTGTAAACAATCAAATTTGAACTACACATGGTGCTCATTCATGTAATATTTACTAGAAATTGTTTAGGCTAACACTGTTCTAACCATGCTGGTATTTTACTCAAGTATTTGAAAAAGATTCCTTTTTTATGAGTCGGTTTATAAATTCATCCTTCTTATCTTCTATTTCTCAGAGCTGATGATTTCGGATCGACACCAGAAAAGGGAAATTAAACAGTTGGAACAGGAGTTGCCTCGTTGGCAGGTTCTAGTGGACAGCATAACTGGTATGTACACAGACACGCAAGCTGATGTGTTTTTTGTTTTTTTTTGTTAGTTTGATTTTCGTGAAAGTCAGTCAATCGTTACCTGTTTGCTTTGTGTGTGCCTGTCTTTCTCAGGAATGAACTTACCAGACTTTGACAACCAAACACTCGCGGCACTTAGAGGCCGAATGGTACGCTACCTCATGCGATCACGAGAGGTAAAGTCTTCTTACTTACTTACTGAATGGGCATGCAGATGTTATATACAAATATATTCAAATGCAAGCCTTGTTTGTGTGTGTTTCTTTTAAGATTACCTTGGGCAGAGCAACCAAGGACAAACAGATAGATGTTGACTTGTCACTAGAAGGGCCTGCCTGGAAGATATCACGAAAACAAGGTGATTTCCGACAGAAGATAAGCTCAACTCATAAAGAGGAGAAGCCAAAACTCATTTGATCAATGATTCTTTCAGTTGATTTCTGCTTTTCATATGAATGGATGTAACTAGTTTGACTACTCCAGTATTCCTTTGCAAAGTTATTTTTTCACCGCACTCATCATGCCCAACCAAATAACGTCATGTTAGACATCCATCAGAAAATGATCAAAGTTGAGGGTCTATTTGAAAACTTCAATTTTTGCAGGAATTATTAAGCTGAAAAACAACGGAGACTTCTTCATCGCCAATGAGGGGAGACGGCCTATCTACATAGACGGCAGGCCGGTTTTGTCTGGCAACAAGTGGAAACTAAACAACAACTCTGTGGTAGAGGTGCGTTACGGGAGGGTTAGATTAAAGATAATGAGAACTGGTTATTCTGAGAGGCTTGTCTTGAACCATATAATTGTCATTTCAGATCGCGGGTCTTCGCTTTGTGTTCCTCATCAACCAAGAACTAATCTCACTTATTAAAGCGGAAGCAGCCAAGATGGTTCAGCAGTGAACATTTACCGTCCCGCAGAACAGACAAAACACACAGGGGTGGATGTGTCCAGACGTCCTCTCCATGTAGGAACTCTCACTAACCGTCGACCTCCTGAGATACAACAGTGGCACCAAGAACTTGAATGACAACGAGCATGTTATGGACATAGAAAGAGCATTTTTATGTCCCGGCACAAGGTTTCGGCATGTTCTGCCAAATATTGGGATTTTGTACACTTTCCTTTCAAGAAACATTATCCAACACTTGCCTTTTTTTTCATGATATCAAATTGTATTTAAATTCTGTGCTTTTTCTAAAATTTGAAAATATGTGCGAATAAATTCGTGCAATGCATTAAAATCATGCAGATTCAGTTAATATTCACATCAACCATTAGAATGTGTGTGGGGGGGGGGGATGTCATCTCACGGTGGCAGAATTGTTGGTGCCAGACAGGCGGGTTTGAGAATTTCCGTAACTGCTGATCTCCCAGGATTTTCACAAACAACAGTCTCTAGAGTCCAGGGAGAGGCATTTCTGCGAGTGGAAACGCTTTATTGATGTGAGTGGTCAACAGAGAATGGTCAGACCGGTTGGAGCTGACAGAAAGGTTACGGTGACTGATAACCACTCTGCACAATCAGAACGCACCACACGTGGAACCTTGAGGCGCGTGGGCTACAACAGCAGAAAGACCACGTCGGGTTCCACTTCTGTCAGCAACCAACAGAAAGCTGAGGCAGCAGTGGGCACAGGGTCACCAAAACTGGACAAAAAGTAGCCTGCTCTGGTGAATCTGGATTTCTGCTGAGGCACACAGATGGTAGGGCAAGAATTTGGTGTCAACAGCATGAATCCATGCACCCAACCTGCCCTGTCATCATTCCAGCCCGGTGGCGGAGGGGTAATGGTGTGGGGAATTTTTTCTTGGCACACTTTTAATACCAATCAATCATCGCTTGAATGCTACAGCCTTTTTGAGTACTGTTGCTGACCATGTGCATCCCTTCATGGCCACTATTTCCCAGCCATCTTCTGATGGCTACTTCCAGAATGGTGATGCATCATGTCACGAAGCAAAAATCGTCTCAAACTGGTTTCATGAACATGACGATGAGCTCAATGTTCTTCAGTTTCCTTCCCAGTCACCAAATCTGAACTCAATAGAACACCTCTGGGATGTGATAGAACAGGAGATTTGCAGCATTTATGTGCAGCTCACAAATCTGTATAAATTAGGTAATGCAATCATGTCAACATGGGCCAGAATCTCAAAGGAATGTTTGTTTCAAAGGAATGTCCAACATCTTGTGGAATCCACGGCAAGAAGGATTCAGGCTGTTTTGAGAGCAAAGGGAGGCCCTACCAGTAGTAGTAAAGTGTTCCTGATGAAGTGCAAATGAGTGTTTATCCGCAGATATTCTGAGATTGTAAATGTGCATAATGACGATCATGTATTATGGTATTTATCTACGTGTATGTTGCTTATGTACATTTCACTGCATATATGTACGACCGTATGTGTATGTATGTGACTAATCTCTTGAACTTGAATTTGTAATCCTGAGATTGTGCAAGTGGTTCCATTGCTAATGGAGTTGGCTTTCAGGAGATCTAAGTATTTTCTTCTTACACACTTACATCTTTCTTCTTATGGATGTGAAATTAATATCAAGTCATATTTTCTGTTACAAGTTTTAAATATTTTTTTAGAGGATGAAGACTGGATGAGTTTTAGATTATTGACAGATTCCCTGAATCCTGGCCTGCTTCTCTATGTGTGTGGATTGAGGTGGACAGTATATTACTGCACAAACGGGGCCTGGCAAAGTTCAGTGTTTGACAAACTGGATTCATCTGGAACAATTGAGAATCTTTGACTTTATATTTAAGAGAGAGAACAGCTGAATCTCTGGCTGTGTATGATATGCGAGCATGCTAGCAGGCCTTGGGGCCCCCGACCCGTCCTGTGGAGGAAGACCAAGCAGGGGGCACTGGAGAGCGGCGCGTTGAACAGGTGCACAAGGGTTCCATCCAGAGTCGGTGTATCTGGCTGGAACCCTGACTAATGATATCCCCCGGCAAGAATCCGAGCTACTTAAACATGACTTTCTTTCTGATCTTTTAAACATTGTTAAGATCAGTGGGAAAGATATTTTTATATCTGGTCCAACCCTCGCACTGCGTCGCGGCATGGGGCGTTTCAGTACACTACTTAGCCTCAACACTCCAGATTCAATGTGAGGCACAAAACTTTAGTTTTATTGACAATTTTTAATTTTTTTAAAATTTTTCAACATTTTGCACGGCATCCTCATTAGCTCACATTCATGACTGTTTGCACACGACTCCACATGTCACTCCACTTCCAGTTTTAGCTCAAGCCGCCCTCTATTTCTGCAACACCCTGATGCTATCTCCTGAAATAGCTCCCACCGGCGGCCATTTGTCAAAGTCATTAATAGGCTTTCCCATTACCAAGCCCCCAGTTCTCCCTGAATGTTACCTGCTGCAATCCACTCTTCTAACTTGGATTTTTTAAATTACTCATCAGAAACAATGACCCACTTTGCGCTGTCCATCAATACCATCATTACTTATCGCAGTAATGAGACTGGCTCGCTGTCCAGACCAATTGTATCAAATCTAGATAATCAAATCGCAGGGCCATTGAAAAAAAGGACCCATTTCCGGGCTAACTTTCTGTACTAGACAATTCAATTTTCCACTTTTTAATGTGAGATCACTACACCCAAAGACACATTTGGTTAATGACCTGATTGTTGATCCTGGACTTGACTTTATATTTTTAACTGAAACATGGCTTGGATGCGATGGGGGGGGGGGGGGGGGGGGGGGGGTCGTTCTTATTGAGGCTTCCCCTCCAAGTTATAACTCTTCCCAGGCCACAAGGCAAAACAGGAGAGGAGGTGGGTTGGCAAGTATCCGTGTGGATCACCTAAACTGTAAAAAAATTAATCTTGGTAATTTCTCTTCATTTGAACACCTTGGCCTGTGCTTAAAACGCCCATCCTCCATCCTTATTGTTGTAATATATCGTCCACCGAAGCAGTGTGCAGCTTTTCTCCCAGAAATTGCAAATCTATTGTCTGTCATTCCAAGTGACATGGCTCTTCTCGTTGGCGATTTCAACATACACGTAGATGATATCTCAGACTGTGAGGTTGTTCATTTATTTTGGTTAATTTGTTTGTTGCAAATCTGCTGGCTTACCCCACTAATTACTCCTCTTGAATCCCAGTCAGGAGGTCACACAGCAGGCTTAAGAGGTGTGGTGGTGCCTCGGATGTGCAAGTGTGCAATGGTGTGTTTTTGTCGAACTAGTTATGGGAGAAACCATAGTGGGTGCAACATTTTTGGCGTAGTAGGCAGGATCTAGCTAAGCAGCAATGTTTTCTTTCGGGGAAGTGGATGACAGTTTTGAGTTGTTTTTTTTGTTCGTTGTTTTTGATAATGTGAGACGGCAAGAGCAGCGGTGAGCCAGGACCACGTGGCTGAGGGGATCCAGGGACATAATTGTGTTCCCAGGTCTTGGAGGAGACTCAGAGGGAAACAATGGAGTAACTCATACAGGAACTGGAGTAGCAGCTGCAGAGACTATACTGCAGTCTTCTACCTGGACCTCCCAGCAGTGCCATTGACAGTGTTGAGTTAAATGCTGCTGAAACTGAGGGGGGAACATTGGTGGTTTACATCCAGCAGAGTGAGAAGGTACATTATCTGTTAATCTGGGAGAATGGATTGAACTGACTGAGAACCATATACAGCTGAAACCTGCTGAAAAAAAAAAAAGTAAATTGTGTCTATAACCATTTAGAAGGAGCAGCCCGCATAGAGGTTAAATATATGCCCAAACAGGAGCGGGAGACTGTTAATAGTATATTTACAACTTTGAGAGAAGTTAAGGATGTTCACACTCATTAATTTCCCGCATTTTTTTTAAACCGTAAACTGCATATGATAGGGTGCTGAGAGAGGAAGTGTGGTATTGCATGAGGAAGTCGGGGTTGGCAGGATATGTACAGTGGGGCAAAAACGTATTTAGTCAGGCACCAATTGTGCAAGTTCTCCCACTTAAAAAGATGAGAGAGGCCTGTAATTTTCATCATAGGTACACTTCGACTATGAGAGACAGAATGGGGGGAAAGAATCCAGGAAATCACATTGTAGGATTTTTAATGAATTAATTGGTAAATTCCTCGGTAAAATAAGTATTTGGTCACCTACAAACAAGCAAGATTTCTGACTTTCACAGACCTGCAACTTTTTCTTTAAGAGGCTCCTCTGTCCTCCACTCTGTTTGAACTCGTTATCAGTATAAAAGACACCTGTCCAAAACCTCAAACAGTCACACTCCAAACTCCACTATGGCCAAGACCAAAGAGCTGTCAAAGGACACCAGAAACAAAATTGTAGACCTGCACCAGGCTGGGAAGACTGAATCTGCAATAGCTAAGCAGCTTGTTGTGAAGAAATCAACTGTGGGAGCAATTATTAGAAAATGGAAGACATACAAGACCACTGATAATCTCCCTCGATCTGGGGCTCCAAGCAAGATCTCACCCCGTGGGGTCAAAATGATCACAAGAGCGGTGAGCAAACAACCCAGAACCACACGGGGGGACCTAGTGAATGACCTGCAGAGAGCTGGGACCAAAGTAACAAAGGCTACCATCAGTAACACACTACGCCGCCAGGGACTCAAATCCTGCAGTGCCAGACGTGTCCCCCTGCTTAAGCCAGTACATGTCCAGGTCCATCTGAAGTTTGCTAGAGAGCATTTGGATGATCCAGAAGAGGATTGGGAGAATGTCATATGGTCAGATGAAACCAAAATAGAACTTTTTGGTAAAAACTCAACTTATCGTGTTTGGAGGAGAAAGAAAGCTGAGTTGCATCCAAAGAACACCATACCTACTGTGAAGCATGGGGGTGGAAACATCATGCTTTGGGGCTGTTTTTCTGCAAAGGGACCAGGACGACTGATCCGTGTAAAGGAAAGAATGAATGGGGCCATGTATCGTGAGATTTTGAGTGAAAACCTCCTTCCATCAGCAAGGGCATTGAAGATGAAACATGGCTGGGTCTTTCAGCATGACAATGATCCCAAACACACCGTCCGGGCAACGAAGGAGTGGCTTCGTAAGAAACATTTCAAGGTCCTGGAGTGGCCTAGCCAGTCTCCAGATCTCAACCCCATAGAAAATCTTTGGAGGGAGTTGAAAGTCCGTGTAGCCCAGCGACAGCCCCAAAACATCACTGCTCTAGCGGAGATCTGCATGGAGACATGGGCAAAAATACCAGCAACAGTGTGTGAAAACCTTGTGAAGACTTACAGAAAACGTTTGACCTCTGTCATTGCAAACAAAGGGTATATAACAAAGTATTGAGATGAACTTTTGTTATTGACCAAATACTTATTTTCCACCATAATTTGCAAATAAATTCTTTAAAATTCAGACAATGTGATTTTCTGGATTTTTTTTCTCTTTTTGTCTCTCATAGTTGAGGTGAACCTATGATGAAAATAACAGGCCTCTCTCATCTTTTTAAGTGGGAGAACTTGCACAATTGGTGGCTGACTAAATACTTTTTTGCCCCACTGTATGAGGGCAGTCAGACAGTAGTAAGGTGTGCAGTAGGCGTGATGAAGGCATTCAAAGTGGAGGTGGGTTTGCATCAAGGATCAGCTCTGAGCCCTTTCTTGTTTGCAATGGTGATGGACAGGTTAACAGATGAAGTCAGGCAGGAGTCTCTCTGGACTATGATGTTGGCGGATGACATCGTGATCTGTAGCGAGAGTAGGGAGCAGGTTGAGGAGAGCCTGGAGAAGTGGAGGCAGCATTAGAGAGAAGAGGAATGAAAGTCAGCAGGAGTAAGACACAATACATGTGCCTGATGGGAGGGAGGGCAGCAAAAAGCTGAGAATGCAGGGAGTGGAGGTGGAAGGAGGAGAAGGAGAAGGCGGATGAGTTCAAGCACTTGGGGTCAACCATCCAAAGCAGCGGAGAGTGTGGGAGAGAGGTGAAGAAGAGAGTACAGGCAGGGTGGAGTGGGTGGAGAAGAGTGTCCGGAGTGATCTGTGACAGAAGGGTTCCAGCAAGAGTGAAGGGGAAGGTGTACAGGACGGTAGTGAGACCAGCCATGTTGTACGGTTTAGAGGCGGTGCCACTGACAAAAAGGCAGGTGGCTGAACTGGAGGTGGCAGAGTTGAGGACGTTGAGATTTTCATGGGGAGTGACAAGGATGGAGAGGATTAAGAATGAGTACATTAGAGCGACAGCTCAGGTTGAACAGTTTGGTGGAAAAGTGAGAGAGGCCAGATTGAGATGGTTTGGACACGCGTGTAGGAGAGATGAGGGTTACATTGGGAGAAGGATGCTGAGGATGGAGCTGCCAGGCAAGAGGAAGCAAAAGAGAAGCTTTATGGATGTGCTGAGGGAAGACATGCAGGCGGTTGGTGTCAGGGACCCGAGTTTGAGTATGAGTTTGAGAGACAAAGTTTGTTCAAACCCTCAGTGGACAATTTGTGATGTACGTAGGGAAGCGGTTCAATGGACAACACAGTGTGAAGTAATTTAAGCGAAAGGATAACCACTCCTCACTTTTCTCCAACAAATTCCAGGCACAAGCATCTTGTGAGTCAGTTGACAATAAATCTAGCTATTCTGAACAGAGGCAGTTAGACTTGCTAATGAAAGCGCTGCAACCCTCAAAACAGGATTCTGAGGCCCAACCTCCACCTAGAGCTAAAAGAAATCCTGACGGTAAGCCTAGATATTTTCGGTGTGGTCAGAGGGGCCATATAGAACGTTACTGTACTGCAGTCCTCCCTAAAACAACCCTGTCTGAAAGAGGAGCAGCCCTAGTTGAAAAGCAAGAGTCTGTTAGCGAGCAAAGTCACACACATCTAGAGACAAAGCTCGATTCAGAACTAAATCCATCTGTTATGTTTGCACTGGTGAGCGAGTGTCCAGTAGTATAAGTTCAGTTGGTTTGAGCAGCCACACCTGTCC
The DNA here is from genome assembly GCF_960531495.2 of Zeus faber. NCBI lineage: Eukaryota > Metazoa > Chordata > Actinopteri > Zeiformes > Zeidae > Zeus > Zeus faber. The sequence goes on along the minus strand of NC_137192.1, from coordinate 31,745,192 downwards.
TGGGTCTAGGTAATTGGGGCCCAGGATAAGTGTGGCTGCACACCTGTTGCTCGTTGATCAGTCTCACGAGCAACAGGTAAAACCCCCATCCCCACACACACTCGGGAGAGGACCCCTTGTCATGACATGTGTCCATCTGCTACTGGGCTTATTCCACCTAACTCACTCTCTGCAATAATGGAGTGTGCCTGTATCCACGTCGTCTGTGCCGGAGGTCCCTGAAAACGCAGGCAAAACCGCCACTATCGCAAATGTCAGACCTTTCCCCCGACAAGCGGAGGCAGAAAAGCCAATGCAGGCTCTCATCACCAGCGACTTTGACTGCTGCAATAGCCTTCTCTCTAGATTTGAAGGTTCTTCTTCTGGTTTTTAAAACGGTAAAAGGTTCAGGAACATGTGCCCAGTAGAACACTTAGATCATCCACTGCTTCTCTTTTACTGGTTCCGAAAGCAAACCATAAGAGAAGCCGCGAGGCAGCGTTCAGCTTCTATGGCCCTGGGCTCTGGAACACCCTACCAGACAACATCAGAGAGGCAGAAACTTTCTTCGGCTGATCGTGTTTTCATTATCTATTGTCATTATTTGTATTATCTTAGCATGTACAATAGTTTTTATTTTTATTTTTTGCTATTTCACTCTTGATCTGTTTTCCTCTGTTTTTTACTTGATAGTGCTGTTCTTGTTTGTACTATTTTAGCATGTGCCATTGTTTTTTTTTTTATTATTTTTCTATTTCACCTTTTCTTCTATAGTACTGTTGATCTGTTTCTGCTTGGGTTTTTTTTTACTTGATTTATTCGTTATGTACAGGAGTGCCACCGAGTACAGCAATGCGAGATATAGACAACTATTACATTGTTGAGGAAGAAACCTGCTGAACAAAAAACGGATTCAACGATTGAAACAAATCATAAACACGTGGTCCTAAGATGAAACATCTATATTTATAACTCCATTCTACCCGGATCGCTACGGTAAAGGCTGTAAACCAATGAAACACCTGACCCCGACACCTTTAACCGGGGGAACCTACCGCCGACGACGCCTTTCACTCGTAAAGATTGCGCAGCACCGTGCACAGCGTAAAGAAAAGCAGTCACTCTTTATCGCATGTCTAAAAATGTGCAAAACGCCACTGAACCGACCGGGAAACTGCTCGACGTATGTTTCTGTGCAGAGGACCCCCCCCCCCCCCCCCCCCCCCCCCGAGCCGCAGAGCCCCGCACTGACCACGCCAACCATCCCCTTTACAGTCCATTCAGTGAGAGACCTGACCAAGCTCCGGGCACGGTATCCTAACGGTCATCGGCGGCACCGGCCGGTGCCGCCGATGACCGTTAGGATACCGTGCCCGGAGCTTGGTCAGGTCATGCCGGGGCCCTCGGGTGTTATCTCCACACATCACGTCGCGCCCACGTTGACGTTTTTTTATCTTGGCGCGGTCGCGCAATCTGTCACCTTGGGCGCTTTCCTCGGGCGCGTTAAAAACGGGACTTTGGCACCGTCACGGCGCGATCGGTGAATAACGCGCCCCCCTCCCCGCTTACCGCCACTACTACCACCGGCGGCGGCCGCGCCGGTGTGTTTTTTGTTTTTTTTTATGCCTCGCCGTGCACCGCGCGGCCGAAGGAAAACCCCGGCGGTTGCCGATCCGCGTCGGTGGGGTGCTGCTGCCCGGGTGACCGGGCAGGCGGAGGTTTCGTGACTTTTCCGAGGTGTCTCGAACGCAGCGCGAGCCATGTGGGATGTGGAGACCGCGGCGGGGCATCCGCTTCAATTCCCGGGGACGAACATCCGCCGTTGAAGCCCTGTCCGCCCGAACCCTCACCCGCCGAGGAGAGTCCAGCGAAACCAAGGTCGGCGCCTCGTCTTTATTCACAAACACGAGCGGCGCTGTCATGCAGTCTGCACCGGTGCAGCTTTATAAGCTAGCGAACACCAGCTACTGCTTTAGCTCCCTACTTAACTAATTGTGGTGATGGAGATCGAAACAAATGTAACGTTGACGGTGTCAAACGAGCTTTACATCGGTTGCTATACAGATGACATGTTATCTTATGACCTTTCTTTACTGACGAAAGTTGTGTGAGGCACCTTTTAATATGTTTCCAGCTTCAACTGAGACTTTGCCGGGCAGACTGCCACATAAACAAATCCAAGTAGTTCGGGGTCCGTTCATGCTCGGGTGGTCGCCCAGTCGCCTGGCTTGTAATGGACTAATGTGTCTAATGTGGTGTGACTGACACCTGAAACAGTTGGAGTTGGTCGGCATTCTTTCCTCATCTGGTAATGTGAGGTTACCTTTTAGAACAGATAGAATTCACTTTTAGAGTGATTTATGTTGATGCGTTTCTTGATTTCTGTCTGGCGTTGTGTCAATACCGACCTCTACTCCCTCTCATTATGATGGAATGCAAGTGGAGAGGAATGGCGATCTTGAAAAACACCTGTGTTCCTAAAATTCCACAGATTATCCATGAAGATTAAATACAAGCAGGGGAACTGTTTGATTAGTCCATTGAGCTGGTCCCAGGCAACATTAAATCTGGTTATGTATGTATATGTGTGTATGTGTATATACAGTATATGTGTGTATGTGTGTGTGTGTGTGTGTGTGTGTGTGTATATGTATATATATATATATATATATATATATATATATATATATATATATATATATATATATATATATATAAATATAATAGTGTATGTATGTATGTGGAGAGAGAGGAAAAAAAAGCTGGCCAGTCTTAAAAGATCACATATGCTATGGTCTACACTTTATCTGCCAGCCACAGTGGAATGCCGTCAAAAAACCCACTGCTGAACGTGTTATCAGTGTCACTGGTGTCGGTTTGTGTTTTAAACTGCATGGTACTGCATGTGTCCAACACAAAATTTCCTTTGAGAATGCAACATCGATCTTATCTTATCTTATCCTATAGTATACTCAATACAACAGCTGGGAAATGAACCAGGATGCAACCAACCAATTGCAGACAGGCGGAGCTCTGCAAACTGTTGGTGAATATTTGGTATTGGGGGCTTACTGTACACACACTGCCAAACTCATCCCCAAAACGCTGTGTCATTATGTTGGCTTCTCGTTCTAAAAAAAAGCCCTTTTTGTTCAGAGTTCCATCTGGTCCTGAGTGTTGTGACAGCACCCTTTGTGAAGACGAGATAAAGCTGGTAAAACTAAAGGTGGGTGAGTGACCTGGTGACCTGGCAGGGATTCGCTCCAGATGGACATACGTAGTTATCATAGCATGTGAGCATGTGAGATTCTTTGCGATTGTCACGAAAAATATAAAGAGCTCCTAATGCCACCATATCGCCCAAAGAAATCCTTGATTTCCGGAGTGTTTGAACCAGTTTGTTTAGCTGTTTGGCAGGGGCGTAGATAGTGGATAAGCGCGAGTGATAGCCTTGCCCTTTCGATTGTTAAATAATCATTTTAAAGCTTTGTTTGACCTGCTACTTGTTATTTACAACATCCTGTCTAGTCGGTATGTTTGTATTATTATCTGGGGAGGGTTGAAGATAATGGATTAACCTTCCAATAAAACAATTACGGTAGGTGTGATAATAGTCCCTTTATCTCAGCGTTTAAATCAGCAAGCGACCGAGAGCTTTGGCAAGGAATCATGAACACCTTCAATTTAACACAATGGCACAAACACTGTCCTTCCTTGTCTTGTTTTGAGTTTTTATTCTCAACTTCACTTTCATCTTTGTCACTAATTTCAGACCTTGTTTACAGAACAAACTAAGTTCATCCTGCAGGATTTTCCCACTTGTTTCAATACACAACATCATGCTTTTTAACCCATGCTTTTTAGACCAACTGTGAATAGTTGAAATGCCACTGTGGACTCCATTGTGGAGAAATATTTTCATATTTTAGTGCTTGATAAACAGTGAAGCTACCAGCGAGAATACGTTACCATTACCTTTGACCTGGTTTTCTTCTTTCTTACTTTAATATTACTCTTCATTGGTCCTGTAAAAAGGAGTCGTGAGTTTTACAGCCTGTCCTTTTAGCAGGAACGTATTTTGGCAATTAAATCACATGACAGCTTTGTTAAAGAAGTGTTTTGTTGTTTTGTTTTTGTTAAGTAGGATACAACGAGTTATAAATCGTTTTCTTCATGAGTTATTCAATGCTGCATTCTGTAGTGGACTGGCTGTATTCAATATGGCTAAATTAATTAATCATAACATGCATAATAAGGTGTTTGTGCTTAAACATCCTTGTAATGCACTATACTGTAATGGTTGCAAAGGAAAGTAACATTTAAAGATATTGGAGTCACTTTGGTACCCTAGTCTTTCTTTCTAGTCTTTTCTTCAGGGTTATTTAAAAAGTGGAGATTGGGTTGTCGTCCTGTGGGGAAATCCGTTTTTTCCCGGTAATGGTGTTATGTGTCGTATGACAGCGATTCTTCTTCATTTCTCCTCAGAACATCAATGCGATGCTGCTTCTCAGACAATGTAGAAGCCTGACGAGAGTTGGCCCGCTCACAACTCAAAGGTACAGTAAATAAAAACAAAATGATTAAATTAACAGGGGTGCATGCAATTCTAAATCATCTTTGGTCGGTATACATTTACTTAAACTATATTTATTACCTCAAAGAAGTGTCAAATCTTCTTATTTCTGAACTTTTGATAGTATTTGTTGGCATATAACAAGTGATATGATATGAAAACTGCCTTGTCGTAGGGATTCTTGCCATAAAAAGCTTGTCATTTGTAGTCCCAGCTTTCCAACTTGTGAACAACCCTTTTACACTTAGTTAGTCATTATCTAGCAGGACCAATACTGTCTTATCAGTTAGCTTCTGCACTGCAGAGTCATGTACAAGCAATATATTTGCATTAGCATGATATGTTTAGGCTCAACCTGAGGTTTCCCGGGGAACAACAGAGCTTTTAATAGACGTCAAGATTATCTTCAGGTTGAGGAAAACACAAAGCCTGTGGTTAGTTTAAAAAAACAAAACGTGGATTGGTTGAAGTGCCTGCCAATAATTTGTTTTAAGAAAAAAAACAAAAAAAACGCTCCTACTATGTGAGCAAATGTAGTCAGCAATTCAAGAACAAACATGTTGCAAATGTTCGGTATCAACATGCACAAAGAGAGGAGTAAAATGAGTCTTAACATGTTTTCTAGTGGTGTATATTATAAATGTGGTGTCTGTAATGGCGGCAGATCAGCGGCTGCATGTCTTGTTTGACAGGCTGCTCTACGTTTTTTTTTTTTTTTATATGTTCTGTCAAATGTGAGAAGTGTCACACTTTATCATAAAATATGTACACACGGTACACATTTATGTTTGAAGTCAGTAAAGTAGTAATCGTATATTTAGGTTCAAACCAGTATCTCATGCTTTTGTGCTATTTTCTAAGAGGAGGTCGGCAAGTATGACACTTGCGTATTCCAGTTCCATGTTGGTACTGTTAACCGTTTTTATATTTTCGATAAAGAAAAAAAAAATTATCAACTGATTATTTTGGTGTTGTGGGGGTGATACAGTGATACGCATTACAAACTTTGAGAGCGTGTTCGAATTATTTTGAACTATGCATTATAGACTTTGTACTGTCAGTGTCTACTTCCCTGCAGAGCAGAGCAAGCTCATATTTCCCTTGGGTATTTGTTTAAGACGACACATTTTTTAGGTTGGCATGCACGTACCTCAATTATAAAGCAACAAATTAATTTTAATATGCGGTTACTGCCTTTAGTCCAGGTTGAGGCAATGGCAGTTTGCTGGAGCCCGCTCACTTAAAAACTCCCAATATTTCAAGTTGCTGACCCCTCAGGCTCGCAGCCTCGTGTTTGTCAAGCATTTCGGTGCGGTGTCTTGAAGATTGTTTGCCGGGATAACAAACCACATCTCAGACGGGAAATCAATGGAGCAGCGATCATCGGGCTCGTGCAACACCGGCCGATCCAGTTAGGTTATTGAGAAGAACATTTTTATTTAAATACTTCATGGTTGTTCCTACACCCTAGACATCTACGAGCGGCGCTTCCAGCAGCATCATGTGGGGTCCGCTCCTGTAGCGGCGGCAGCGAGGAGCCGAGCTCCAGGGACGCTCCACCCCACTCCAGGTGGAGATATGGCCTGGCGGGTCTGCTGGTTGGAGCCGGAGCCGTGGTGGCGTACGGCCTCCACTACAACAAGGTGAGCAGTGGATCTGACCTTCACCAATGAATGTGGAATTTTGTCGCTTTCAGATTTGTAATTTTTTCACTTTTTTGTGTCAACTTTATTGATATAGCCCTTAATCACAATACAGTCTCGAAGGGCTTCACAAGCCCACTTTTCACATCAACGCCCAGAAAACCTCTTGGGGCGGGAAAAAGAAAAGGAAGAAACCTGAAGAAGCCACCACGGAAGGAAGGATTCCCCTTCCAGGATGACCAGGCTGCAGTGGATGCCGAGGGGGCAACAGTGATAATATGACAAATCATAGTTTAATGTACTTCTATACTATGCAGTGTTCAAGCTAGACAGTATGAGAGAGTATTATGCTGGTGCTCAGCGGCGCAGGGAGACGCCTCCAGAAGGGAAGTGGTCGTCATCAGGTCCGGTCCAGGTTGGTCGGGTGGTGGTTCAGGGTGGTCACTGCTGCTGGGCCCTGGCTCCACGGCCACCGCAGAGCAGCATCCTTGTGACTATTTCTGTCTGGCAGGTTCTCCTAGGAAGGTTAGACAGGTTAATCGGTCTTGTAGGACATTGTTTGGTTTTGTGCTTTAGCATGATAAATATGAAAATATGATTGCCAAAGTAGGTTGTAAGTATCTTTTTTCCATGATGTCCTCAATAAGTTGTGCTATGTGTCATGAATTGTGCAGACAGATTTTGGATTTGTCTAGTTACAGTAAATCATGATAAATCAAACATTTTTCAGGTAAAGTATTCTATCAACATGGAAAAAAATGATATATATATATATATATATATATATATATATATATATATATATAATTTTTTTTTCCCATGTTGATAGAATACTTTTGAGAAAAAAAGAAAATAAAAAAATATATATATTTCTTTTCTTAAAAGGAGAACAGGGAACAATCATGATATTCAACTTGGGTGCAGATGTGCACTCCCTTGTTTAGTTTTGTGGAGTGTCTACAATAGTGAAACACTCTTATCACACTGTAAATAGAAACTAAAAACTTGTACTGTACTCCTGTGTTTGAACAGGAGCAAGCCACGACCAAACGGAAATATGTTGTAATACAGAATACATAGTACATCTACAAAAGCCAGTAACGACTTACTATAAATCACAGGATCCAAACAGATTTAACTTCAACTGGAAAGAGCAGGTGGACGAATTGTCCATTTTTGTTAGAAACGATCTTCTTCGTTGACCTTTTGAATGCATGAACAAACAAAAGTCCCGAAGAGTCATTTGATAATATCAACATTAAAACTCCTAGACAGGAATATGGCCAGGCTGGGTATTTTTCTTGATAGATAAAACTTAATAGAAAAAGAATAATGACTTTATTGATCTCCGTGGGGACATTGGTCCTCTGCATTCCACGCATCCTATAATACTATTTGGGAGCTGTGGGCAGCCTCAGCACAGCGCTCGAGGACCAACTCCAGCTCTGGATGGAACAACATGGTTTATGAGTGAAAAATAACTCCGTGACTCATAACCTTACTGCCTTCATCCAAGTGGCACGGTGCACGGTGACATCATGGCAGACCTCAGTGGCAGATGTAGTTCCTCGTTTTTTGTTTGGGTATGTTGTAAATAAGGTTGGTTTAAAAAGGTTTGGTTACAACGTTCTTTTAAAAAAAAATGACAGGGACCCCATACAAGATCATTTGTTTTTTATTTTTCCCCAACGTTTCTTGTTTGAAGTAACTAACCAGCCAGATTCAGCTTATTGATCGGATACTGCATTTAATTTCTCTCCTATTCTTATTTTGATGTCATCGACAATTTTATTTATTCACCGTAAACCAGCAAAGTACATGTATTTATAAATCATGGAATTATTAGATGGAATTATTCCGTGAAGTTCTTGCGTTCCACGAAAATGTAGATTATTTGGATGTTATACAACAACTATTTCAAAAAGCACAGTGGAAGATCATTCAAACAGTGAAGAACAAAGAAGAGCAGAGGTTTTGTTATTTGATTGCTTTTATAATAAAAAAAAAAGGATCAATACAGTTCCAACATCATTCAAACACGATCACTACTTTGCATAATTATACACAACTGTATTAAACATCATGAGGTCAACACATTAAACATCAAGGAATGTTATTCTTTTTCATTTATGTATTTACTGTTATACATTGAATTGGCACCATTAACATTTCATTTAAAGCACCCGCTGGAAACTTTATTTTAACAAAATTATTCCACTGGAAAAAATGGATGCCGGCCTCATGTCCTCAAATAGAAAACAACTGAAAACTAACATTAGTGCCTTCAGTTCCATAAAAGGCAGATTCTGAGGATCCACATAAAGATGGAACGGAATCACATTTTCGCAGTTTGACGCGTTTTCGGTGTGATCTGAAGTCTGGATGCGAACCGCTGCTTATAATTACAGTGAACAGGAAAGCTCAGAATGGTTCCAAAATGGCCGCTTCTCGGCTTCATAGCTGACGTGAAGGTATCTGCTTTGCAAAGTGTCTTAACGGGAACACGCTTTGGTTTGATTTTGTCGAGTGGTCCGACAGAACTGCCTCCGCGAGCTACGCCTCATTCCTTTTTGTTGTCACCATTAATATATACATCCTTTTTTTTTTTTTTTTTTTCCTAATTTTCTCAGGCGGAGCGGGCGGCCACCACGACGGTGCAGACGATCGCCCAGGACTCGTCCGTGCGGATCTTCACGCAGGAGGAGGTCACCAGGCACCGCTCCCTGGAGGACAGGGTGTGGGTCACTTACAAGGGCAGCGTCTATGACATCACAGACTTTGTGTCCATGCATCCTGGAGGAGACAAGATCCTGCTGGCGGCCGGCGGAGCGCTGGAGCCCTTCTGGGCCCTGTACGCTGTGCACAGCCAGAACCACGTGTTGGACATCCTCTCAGAGTACAAGGTGGCCTCGCTTTCCAAAACTGTTGCATTTTGAATCCATGGAACCTTTTCATATGACTTTAGTGGTTATTTATTGATCTGTTTTTTGCTGCCAGATAATTGCGTGCTATGCGCATAATTACATTGCTTGTTTGCATTTGCTTTGCAAATGTGCCATGTGAATTGCCAATACAGTTATTAAATAAACGAAAAAACTAAAACTTATATACTATTGTAACTTATATGATATAGTTATAATAATTCATTAATCCTGCCCGCATCTGCTTTAAATTAATTTATTATTTCATTCATTTCAGATGGATATTTTTAATGATATATTTAATGAATTTAAATACATACCAAAATAATATTCGATTATTATATTGTGGCAAAATAATGGAAATGTATTTCTAGCCGTATTTTAATGATATTTAATTGTTTAAAAATACTAGATTTTATTTTTGTGAATACCAACCAATTCAACCTCACAAACCACAAAATAAAGAATTTGCCTCGGTGAACGGTTGCTACACCTAAACAGCCTTGTCATCTTGATGGTTCCGGGTGGTTTTTGGAAGTTCGCCTTCGACGCTGATGTGTTTGACCCAGTGCTTCTCTTGTCTGGGGTCAAAGGTCGGTGAGCTCAGCGCAGCGGACCGGCAGCGGCAGCAGACTGTGAAAACCTCGGACCCGTACTCCTCGGACCCCGAGCGCCACCCGGGCCTGCGCGTCAACAGCCTAAAGCCCTTCAACGCCGAGCCCCCGCTCCAACTCCTCAACGACAACTACATAACTCCCTCGGCCATTTTCTTCAAGAGGAACCACTTGCCGGTTCCGCGCTTGGACCCGGCGTCGTATCGCCTCCACGTGGAGGGGCTTCCTCGCGGAGCGCTCACCCTGTCTCTGGACGAGCTGAAGACCAAATTCCCCAAACATACGGTCACCGCCACGCTGCAGTGCGCCGGGAACCGTCGCTCCGAGATGAACCAGGTGAAGCAGGTGAAGGGGCTGAACTGGGGCATCGCCGCCATCAGCAACGCCACGTGGAGCGGCGCCCGGCTGAGGGACGTCCTCCTGGCGGCGGGCTACGCGCCAGACGTGGCCCGGTGGGCGCGGCACGTCCAGTTCGAAGGGCTGGACAAAGATGTGACGGGAACCACGTACGGGGCGTCCATCCCCCTCAACAAGGCCGTGAGCGAGGAGGGCGACGTGCTGCTGGCGTACGAGATGAACGGCGAGGATCTGCCGCCCGACCACGGCTTCCCTGTGCGGGTGGTGGTGCCGGGCACGGTGGGCGCACGCAACGTCAAGTGGCTCGGCAAGATCGTGGTCAGCGCCGAGGAGAGCGGCAGCCACTGGCAGCAGAACGACTACAAGGGCTTCTCCCCCGGCACCGACTGGGACACGGTGGACTTCAAGTCGGCCCCGGCCATCCAGGAGCTGCCCGTCCAGTCGGCCATCACGCAGCCGGCGGAGGGCGCCGAGCTGGACCGCAGCGCCGAGGAGGTGACGGTGAAGGGCTACGCCTGGAGCGGCGGCGGGCGGGAGGTGGTGCGCGTGGACGTGTCTCTGGACGGGGGGAAGACGTGGCAGGTGGCTGAGCTTCAGAGCGACGAGCGTGACCAGGCCCCGGCGCCGCCCCCTCCGCCGGGCCGGGCCTGGGCCTGGAAGCTGTGGGAGCTGACGTCCGCCCTCCCGCCCGACGCCCAGGAGCTGGAAATCGTCTGCAAGGCCGTGGACGACAGCTACAACATGCAGCCGGACTCCGTTCCCCCAATCTGGAACCTGAGGGGAGTGCTGAGCAACGCCTGGCACCGAGTGAAGGTGACCATCAGAGAGGAGTAAGACCAGGAACGGACGCCGCGGCTGATCGGAACCCTGTCGAACTCCGTTGGGCTTAAAAAAAACGAAGAAAAAAAACAAACAAAAACACTCACATTTCGGTAAATGAAGTCAGACTTTTATTCCTCGCGGTCTCCTTTTGTGGTCGCTCGTGCTGCTCGGGTTTAATTGGTGTGAAACAAGGACGGATATTAATGTGCTTTCTCACTCTCAAACCAAGAGATTCCCACTCTATTGCTAATGTACTTACACTTTGATATGCACAGAACAAAACATCACTACAAATCATCAGAATCAGCTCACGTTTTAATATGACCATCTGATACCTCATGTGTAATACTAGCTATTAACTTTTGTCTGTAATCAATCGTTTTCATATAAATGTGATATCGCAATATATATATTTTTTCAGGTTATATTTGGCTATATATATAATATATTACTGCCTTTGTCTTTTCTTAAGCCTTGACATTATTGGAATACGATGTAATTCTGACAAAATGATGCAACTTCCAAATGCGACATTTCGACAAGGGCTGGATTTATTTATTTGTTAAGTCAGATTCATGGCTTGAGATGGATGCTACTCATCATCTTTTAAACCTTCAGTGGTCACTTTTCCTTCATTTAACAATGCTACAATAACTCTTAATGTTTACCATGTATGATTTAGTAAATATTGATATATATATTTTTTATTTTATTTTTTTGCTTTAAAATATCATCAGAAACGTGTGCACTCCTTTTCTGGTTTAACATGAAGAAGTTTTGTCCTGACCTGGAAACCAAATCCAACCAAGACCAGTAGCAAAACGTCTATAAGCTGATTTTGTTTTTATTCAGGAAAACTGCAAGTCACGAAATGTCACCACCAGAGGAAAACTATATCAAATTTGGTGAAATAAAATGTCTTAAATTCTCCCACTTGTCTGGTAATATTGTGCATGCGGCCTGTTGGTCCTGGAACGCAGGCAGAAGGACTCAAGGTGTCTGGGTCACTGACCTTCCATGACTCCAGGCAGGATCTGCATTCCACACTGAACGACTCCAGCAGGATCCACGTCATTTGCCGTAGCTGCTGCTGCTCCTGTTCTCTGCTTTTTCTTTCTACCGAAAAACTTCATGTGAAGTTGGACACGTTCACATGAGGGTCTGTGGCCTGAACGTGACATCACATCAACCCTTTCAATTTTGAATGGAAAGTAGAAACATTGCATCAATTAAAACAAAGTACTTTACTCAAATCAGAGCAACTCCATCCGTAGAGGCTTGTTCCTTTCATTGACGTGCATACCAGGGCTGCCCCCGACTTAAGATTTTCCTAGTCGACTAATAGTCGTCAGTTCTAGCCATTAGTCGACTAATCGTCTCCCGTTTATGATATTAATTGAATCATTTAAATGTGTTTTTGGGCCATCAGATCATGGTTCGAGATCCAGAATGTTATAACTAACACTGTTAACACTGTGCTTCATTACCAATGAATACAAAACCTAATAACCAGCCTTTAAAATATGCATTTCATTTACAAGTGATGCGTGAAAGGAGTTAACCGCCTGTTAATTAACCCGGTTAAACATTACATCAGTTAAACTTATTAGGCCCTATTACTATTTTATTATTGTATGCATTTAATATACATATTGACATAATTTACACTGAAATGTGGCGCACGGAAAATCTGGGTTTTCCCGGTGACGGCGTCCCCTCGTTGGGGGCCAGCACTTCCCGGGGCCGCGCACTCGGTTACTCGCTGCGCCACCCCCGTCCGGCGGGGAACGTTTTCGTTGGTCTAGATTTGTTTCAAATTAAAAGTCTCGTACACTGGTCCAGCCGTCAAGGTTTTATGGTTCATTTTGGCGCGGCTCCCAAGTGAGGTTTTTTTTCTCACCGACCGACGGAAAACGCGGTCGAGCAGACCCTTCTGGTCGACTGACGTTCGGTCGACCCCGGGGCATGCCATCATGTGATTTATATTACAACAAGCATGTTCCTGCTTTGCTGGATTCCCACAAACCACCGCGGTGTCAGCGCTGACGTCCTCCACCGCTAATTGCTCATCACTGCGGTTTCTCTTATTCATTTGTTCAGTAAATATGGAGTGGCTTGGTTGCTCACGCTTTCGTTCATCACGTCGTTAAAGGGACGGTGCCGGACACAGGATACTCTCACTGATTCACGTTCCCGGAGCAGGAACTGCCAATGACCGTCCTTCCCGGTTGGCGGGAAACCAGTGGGAGGCGGGAGGGAGTCAGGGGAAGCGCTCGGAAAAGCAGAAGAGAGAAGACAACGCAAAAGAGTCTTTGATATGTCATTGTCTTAGCATCATCATCATCATCATCATCATCATCGTCGTCCTCATCGTCGTCATCATCGAAACATGACAGAACGCAGGTCAATGAAAGGAACAAACCTCCACCGATGGAGCCGGTCTGAGTCAAAAGCACTTGGTTCTATTTGAGGCGCTGTTTTTACTTTCCGTTTACTTTCAGACCTCATACGGTAATATGAACGTGTCCAACTTTACATGAGGTTTTCCGTAGAAAGAAAAAAAACACAGAACAGCAGCAGCAGCAGCAGCAGCAGGAGGAGGAGCAGCAGGAGGAGGAGCAGCAGGAGCAGCAGCAGCAGCAGCAGGAGCAGCAGCAGCAGCAGCAGCAGGAGGAGCAGGCGGAGCAGGAGGAGCAGCAGAAGGAGCAGCAGCAGCAGGAGGAGCAGCAGCAGCAGGAGGAGCAGGAGCAGGCACATGGGCACCTCCACAACTACAACCAGAATAACCGGGAACTCGCTGCATCACAACCACACACACACACACACACACACACACACACACACACACACACACACACACACAAACACACACACATGACTTCATATCCTTCATATGCTTCTTGGTTCCCTTTTATTTGGTGGGTTTATAGATGTTTTTGTGCATCATCCTCTGATTCAAAAATGCCCGGATTTGTGGTGAGGATGTCATGCGTTTCTTCCCTTTTGCTTCTAGAAATAATACTATTGAGAGGAAATGACTTTATGTGTGTATTTGCAAATGATATATTTATAGAATGTATATAAGTTTCTTGTTTTTTTATTCATTTATTATGAAGGTGGCGGCCAGAAGTTAATAGGAAAACATATAATAAACACCGGTGTTTATTATATGTTTGTGTATGTATTATATGTTTTCCTATTTACTTCTGTCTTATCAACATTTTACTCAGTTTTTTGTTCCATATTTTGACGTTAACCTTTATTTGACAGTATATCTGAGAGAGAGCATATTGTTTTGTTCGTTACTCATCAAGGTATTTATCATTTATTTAATTTATTCATATGTCGTTTTTGCAAACCACTCTTTTCCTTGTTGTGCACAACATATTTTTCACTGGGCTTGAAACTATAAAACTACAAAACTATAACTATATCCACAAGCTTGCACGTGTATTCATAGTCGTGATAGAAAGTAATCCGGCAGAAGAGTGGAATGTAACACGTGGCTGTCAAATGGAACCACTGCACTAGATGTTTGCTGCGGTCGTTCTTATTCACTGGTATCTTGGTTTGCACGTTGAGGAATCTGCAGCGCGGGCAGCTCCGATGCGGACGTGAGGCTGCACCTCCCGTCGGCCCAGGTGCTGCCGCCGCCGCTTTTCGTTGCGTTCGTGCTGCAACCTCGAGTGCTGGAACCAAATAAAACCTCAGGAGCGGCCCCTTTGACATAGCGCCTCGCGTGTCTTCCCCGCCCGAGACGACCGGCTACTCCCGCACACTGACCCCTCCTTCCGAAAGAAGAGTCAAAAAGCCCCCTCAACCATCGTCGTCGTTGTGATGGTGAGTAACTCGGAAATGGAAATGCAGCTTTTAGACACGAAATACATCAAGTCGTTCTCCCACGGCCCCCCGGGGCCCTCCCTCCCCATCCCATAGCAGAGTCCACTTAACAGCAGCCAGTCAGATCGGTTGATTGATGATTATGATTATCTCCTCTGGAACTTCCAAGTTCCCGGTCTTGAAAGCACTCCCCCCCCCCGAGGCGTCATCAGTGTATTTTGAAACCCCCTCCAAACAGCTGCTGGCGCTCTGCCCCGGCATCTGGAACGTCTCACTCCTGACTCATCGCGTGTGACTACGACCCGGCCTGACTCATCCCCCCGAGCGGTTAAAATGCTCCCCGGCTCCGCCGAGCAGACACAGAGCCTGCTGCGCTCGCGTGAGGGAGTCTCGTGAGCCGCCGCCGACCCTGCCGACAATGTGGGGACACGTCCTGCGACTGGCGCTGCTCGCGGCGCCCGGGCTCTGCGCCCGCGCCGCGGCGCCCCATCGGTGGGCCGAGTTAAACGACGCGAAGGTAACGGACGTGATTGTTGGAGTTGTTGTAAATCTGCAAGTTGTGAAGTTTGTTTGTTTGTCTTTTCACGCTGCAGCTCACCGAGGTAACTTTCCCCTTCGTTCCCAGGACTATTTGACGAAGTACGGCTACCTGAGTGGCAGCGCGGAGCCCGGGAACCGCGACGTGCTCGAGGACGTCATTGAGGCTCTGAGGTAAACCTTGGCAACGCCTTCTAACAGAGCTGAAGAGCGGGGGACGTAGGGGACCCTAGCTTATGAGACCCTAGCTTATGTCTCCTTGTTTCATCTTGAAAATCGGACTCTTTTTTTTTTACCAAGAATACGGCAAATCAGAGACTATTTTAAAGCATGACTGGCCCCTTCAGTTAGTCCAGATTTAGTGTGATTTACTCCAAAATAAGGAATAATCTGTGTCTGCGAAACCGCCCCAGTGTTACAAGAATACTAAATCCTAGACATACAACCAGAATAAGCTCTATTCTACATCAGTTTAAAAAAAGTGTAACGAAACAAACAAAAGGCATATAACAAGTAAAACAGAACATACGGAATAATGATGAATTTCATGTTTAACAGGGCAAATCTGAACCGACACAAAAAAGATGGTAATCTAACATAAAATACAACTGAAGATCATGTCCAAATGCTGCTCATGCAATGACCATAGACCATAAAAAGATATTAGCTTATGTTACGCCTTAATATTCTATGTTTATCACCTGCAGTGTAGTATGTCATCTATGAGACATGAGAATCTTGTTGTTCCATTGGAAGACCGAAGTTACTGTACGTGAAATATAAATACAAAACAGAAGATATAAACAAGTTTTGTCCGACTAGGAGACGGAGGAGGAAAAATAAACACGTCTAATTGTTTGGAGCGGGCAGGCGGAGCGGGGGTCGCTGCCTGTGAGGGAAGCCCAGATGTTATGTACCCGCCCAACGCTATTTTTCTTTCCAGCCCAGTGTTTTCAAAAGTAGCCCAGCTGGGCTGAAAACCGCCCAATCTGGCAACACTGCCTTCTACTGTATTGATGTGGCTATGGCAGTACGTTCACGGTTTTCCAAGCTGTGATCCGTGGCCCCCTAGGGGACCTAGAAGGAAGTGTGAACAAACCAAAACAAAACAAAAAAAAAAAGAGACTTGAATGACTTGAACGCTCTTTGAAGAGCAGGCAGGATATCCATCCATCCGTATCCACGTGTTTTCCATTTCCCGCCGCTAAATCTCTTAATCGCCTCCTTCCTCAGGTTGTTCCAGAAGGTGAACGACCTCCCCGTCACCGGCGAGTTGGACCAGTCCGTGCTGGACGTGATGAAACAGCCCCGCTGTGGCAACGAGGACCCCTTCAACCAGAGAACCAACAGATACAGAGTGCTGAGTGAGACGGCTTCCAACAGCTCATTTCACTTCAAATTCCTGTTCGCTCAAGCTCGGCCAACATGTGGTTGTGCAAATGTACCGGTGTGTGTGTGTGTGTGACAACAACGTCCTTGTCATGACATTTCACTGCATATATGTATGACCGTATGTACATGTATGTGACAAATAATCTCTTGAACTTGAACTTGAACTTTATTAATTCAAGTATGCTGTCACCAGATGTCATGCTTGCGTAAAAAGGCGAAATAGGAAAAAAACACAAAAAATGCCGGTTTGGTATTAGATCTCAAAAGGTATCAATTTAATTCCAACTAGTACCCACTGCAATTTAAACGTTATATAAAATGTTGTGTTGGATTGAGCCTTCAAAGCCTTTTGTTAATAAATGACTAAATGTAGTTTCCTGCAGTGGGGCCTTCTCTTCATATCGTAGACGTGGCGTTTGTCTGACGTCAACCACTCGGTGTCGCCGGCGCCACGTCGTCCGCTTAGAGTCGGGAGCGGTCGTTGGTGTTGGGGTGACATCCGAGGATTCCTTTCCCTTGTTGAAGGTTACTGGCGTAAGAAGAGCCTGACCTACCGCATCCACAACTACACGCCGGACATGAGCAGGGCGGACACCGGGGCGGCCATCCGCTCCGCCTTCAAGTACTGGAGCGACGTGACGCCCCTGCGCTTCAGGGAGGTGCATCATGGGAGGGCGGACGTGCGGATCTCCTTCCACGCCGGGGACCACCGCTGCGGAGACCCGTTCGACGGGCGCGGTGAGTCGGGCCGCTCCGGCCGCCCTGGTCGCCCGGCGTCCGCCGCCTCGCACGTTTCTTTCGGCGCTAATCTGCAGCTTTTGTTCTGATCGCCGTCCCCCGCAGGCGGCGTGCTCGCCCACGCCATCAAACCCGAATCCGGTCTCGTCCACTTTGACGAGGACGAGTTCTGGACCGAGGGGACGCGGTATGGCACCAATCTGCGTATGGTAGCCGCCCATGAAATCGGCCACGCCCTGGGCTTGGGCCACTCTTGGCACAGGGGCGCTGTGATGTGGGCGAATTACCCCGGTTACCATGCCAACTTCAGGCTCCACCCGGACGACGTGGAAGGCATCCAGGCCTTGTACGGTGAGTGTGACCGGCACAAACAGTGGTTCACAAATGGGATTTGACATCGGAGTTAATGTTTGGGAGTATCACTCGTTTCATGGCCGTGATAGGTACGTGTAACACAAGGAGAGGCAGCAGCCAGTTAGAGTCATGGACTTGTTTGAGGATTTTAGAAAAAAAATCCATCGTTACATATTCCCACCGACACCAGCCCAAAGTTGCCCCGAAATAACTTGAGTGACTTATAATGAAAGGTGCTTGCACGTGTCAGTGACAGCCAGCTATTACGAAAGCCTTGCCGCTCTTGTCAGTTCCAAGTGCCCCTTAACGGGTCTCGGGCCCTCGCCAAGACACGTGGCCCCCTCCGCCCGTCATCCACCTCTCTGTCTTCCAGGTAAAGCTCTGAACAGAGGGGTCGTGAGCTCCGCTGCCCCTCAGGGTTCCCTGCCCACGGACAGCCCCGCCGCGCCAGACCCCTGCACCGCCGACCTGGACGCCATCATCCTGGGTTAGGGGCTTTTATTTGAAACGGCAGTGACATCACAAAGCATCTTTCAGAGCTTTGTAGCGTCCGGTGGAGTCATGGTTTTCTAGGTTAAAGTGGAATTAATACCATAGGTTCATGGCTTTAGTCTTAAGTATGTTCTTATATCTCCAGAAATACAGACGTTATGTGAATCAACTCAATGCCTACGTTCTAAATGCTTTTTGATATTAGCGAGGGCCGCTGTGAAATGGAGTTCTATTTTCCACCGCACAGGGCCGTGGGGCAAAACATTTGCTTTTAGTGGTAATTACGTGTGGACGATATCCGCGATGGGACACAACGCACCGTTACCGATTCAGGAGCTGTGGAAAGAACTTCCAGGAAACCTGACGGCCGCCGTGCACTCCCGGAGGACCAACAAGACGTACTTTTTGAAAGGTACGTCCAGAGTGTGAATATAACATTTAGTGTCGCTGCTTTATTCATAGTATGTGGAAATAAGCATCACTCAGCGCTGTCTGTGGTCACAGGCGGCAAAGTGTGGAGGTACAGTGACCTCCAGCTGGACTATGGGTTCCCTAAGCCGGTCAAACGGATCCCTCCCAACATCGACGCGGCCTTGTACCTGGAGAAAAACGAGAAGCTGGTTTTTATCAAGGTGCGTGCGCCGCTCAATCGCGTCGCGATGGGCGTCACAGTTTTTCGTTTTGCTGCGAACATCTAACAACTGAATCTCCTCCCTGCGCGCGTCCGCTGCAGGGTTCTGAGTTCTGGCAGTGGGACGAGCTGCGGGTCAGCGTCATGCGTCCCCGGCCGCTGTCCATGCTGCTCAGCGGGGTGCCCTCCAGCCCGGACGCGGCCTTCACCTGGACCAACGGCAAGATCTTCTTCTTCAAGGGCGACGAGTACTGGCGCGTCAACAAGATGCTGAGCGTGGACCGAGGCTACCCGCTCAGCAAGAGGGAGCGCTGGATGCGCTGCTAGCCCGAGACGTCGGGTGGCAGCAGACACCAGCGGGTGCCGGGGCGCCGGGCCTGTTTGGAACCGGGCGCGTTGAGAGCGGGAACCCCAAGCTCTGCGACACGTTTCTACAAATGTAACTTCTGCGCAATTAAAAGATGGCGTCGTGAATCCGGTGAGAGCCGCCGTCAGTGACTGAGCTGTGAATTCCACGCGCATCGCCGCTCACAGCATTCAGCGGTACCAGCAGGACTGTGGATGGAATCTGTGCTTCGCCTCCAAAGCGGCCGAATATTTTGAAGCTTAGAGCGTTTGTCAACAATGGCGTGTTTGTGGTGGAATTGCAAAATTCATAACGATCTCAGGAACATATCAAGGGAAGCCTTTCTGTTTTTTTTGTTTTGTTTTGTTTTGTCTGTGTAACAGATGTGTTGGATTTTCTTTCCTCCTCCCACCATGATGTGAGGGGAATTTGGTGCTGTTGACTTTTCCTATGACTTTTTTTTTTTGAGTCTTTTGTAGTTAAATAATAATCACTTTTCCCCCATTACCAATGGAAATCAGTCAATTTTGATCGTTTTGTGTTGAATTTCATACTTTTACGTGCTTTGCATTCTGTTGATTCTGCGATAAACAAATGTCTTTTATAAGATTTTAGCACTTGTGGATATTTTTTTATATGTTAATCTCAGAATTTCCCACAGGATGAATAAAGTGTTATCTTATGTCATCTGGTAACAATAGAGTCTTTGTTTTCGATAAATAAAACATTGTCACTATGACACTTAATGCAAATCACGCCCAGGTCTTGCCAGGCTGGTCATGCATTGTCATGCACTGGGAATGACAGTGAAAAACCTTGAAATTACCATGGCAACCCCAACAAACTCCAAGTAGGAAGTCCTCCCTGCAGACGCCTTGGCTTTAAGAGCAGGCTGCTGCGAGACGCCAGACGGGATGCTCCGTCGCCCACGGGGACAAACTAACAAGTGAAACTTTTTTGTACGAAAAAGATTTATTTCTCTTGAAATGTCTTCAAATTTCTATTAACAATTCTGTACAGAATAGTGTAAGAAAAGAATATTGTCCTTGAACGATAATTCAAGGAAATAAAACACCTAATAATTATTAAAAACCTTTTAACAATTTAACAGCAAAATGTTTTGTTTTTCATCATTGTAATATATATATTTACATTATGACTTACCGCCTGGTCATAATATAAATTAACAGTTTCAAATACTCCAGGGATATACGTTGATCTAACAGTCTAAAAACAAAACAGAAAAACAGCTTTTCCTATTCAAAATCCCAAATCCACATTGCAAAGTTTAAAGAGTTGACCGTATTAAAATGCTGATAAAATAAAATGAATTGTTAAAAGCTCGATCATGGAGCTCTACAAAATACAGGCTCTCTTTCAATTTACATTATTTACTTTTTTAATAAAAATTCAATCCATTTATCCATCTCTCTGTCTACATGTCATTAAATTCAGAATTCCTTCCTAGTTGTACAACATCTAAAAAAAAAATAATAATAAAATAACAGATACCTTCTGGGAACGTACAATACACACACACATAACTAGAGAAATGTCCACAATAACACTTTACAAAAGTGGCAAAAAAAACATTGTAAATCACATTAACCTCTGTTCTAACGTGCGTGTTATCACATGATTTGTTTCTTCAAAGCCCGTTTTCAGGAAATAACAGCTTGAATTTATTCAAGAAAACCAGACCCAGAAAACCACTTTGTTAGTATCTATCTTTAGTGTTATTACCCCTCTTCTCCCTCTCTGTCTCTCTGAGATTCAGTGGTTGTAAAATGTAAAACGTGTCTTCTGTCCTTCCCGTCACGATCGGCTCCACGCGAGGAGGAGGACGAGGGTCTCAGCGTCCCTCACACCCTGACGACGGGCGTGGTGGCCGTGAGCGGCACGGTGGAGCCCGTCTCGTAGTCAAAGTCGATGGTGGTGTGGGTGGTGGTGCCCGCGCTGCTAAGGGAGGTGCCTGTGCCCGTCTGTCTGTCCCGTAGACTTTGCAGGTAGCTCTGGAGGAGGGAAAACACAAAATAGGAAAAAAGAAGAGAAGAGAAGAGAATGTAAATGTTTGCACTGGGTTGGTCGGGGTTGCTTCAGGCGTGAAAGTGGGAGTGATGTGGAATCAGTCAGTGCACTGCTAGGTGAAACTGACCGGTGCCAGCAGGTCCCCAGCATAGCGCTTGACGGGGGTGGGTTTGCGGCGGTACGTGCCTTCCTGCCCACCTGTCTGCTGTCGCTTCTTGGCATCCTTCTCCCGGATCCGCATCAGCTGGACGCGCTTCTGTCTGCGGCTGATGATGACTACGAAGGAGGAGGAGGAGAGGGGGCGGGGGAAACAGAGGGGGGGGGGGGGGGGGGATTTAGGGGCCGCTCTCGCCGAAAAGTCAAGACTTCAAGGGAGTCGGCGAGTCAAGTTTCTTTGTATAAACCTTTGGTATCACAGTTGGTGTCAATGGTCTTTATGGGACGAATTCCAAAAGGTGCTTTCATGGACTCGTCGACCCCAGAACTAAAGGAATAAAACCTTGAGACCCGACCTTCCTGGGGGCCTTGGTGAGCAATAGTGCTCAATAGACAGATATATGTGGGGTGCTAGTTGTCATGCAGTAAGTAAGTGAAAAGATATAGTAGCCATAAAGTCAGCTGGCATAAAACAAATAGAACACAGTGGAGGTCAACAAGACATCTGTCGTAATAATAGTGCTGCCTCTGTCAACGCGGGGTTTAGTCGTAGCGCTGGTGGTCAGGGTGCTCATGGCGCATTGGTTTCATACCGGCTATTTCGATACTATTCAAAACGCAGACTGCCAGTATTTCTCGCTCACCCTCCGTGTGAGAGAAGCTTTCATCTGTAAACTTCCACTGGACCAGCGCTCCCATGATGCTGAGTATGGGCCACACCCCCAGGATGACCCAGCTGTACCAGCACAGCGGCGGCCCGGGCACCAGACGCAGGCATTCGTAGATGTGCGAGGCCAACGCCAGGATCTCCACAAAGTAGTCGGCGCACACCGTCATGATGGCGGCCCCGAACACGGCGGTGGAGAGCATGGTGAACAGCTTCTGCCACTGCAGCGTGAGCACGGCGAACAGCATCCCCGAGCCCAGCAGCGTGCCCAGCGGCACCCACACCGTGGTCGGGGTGTAGAACTGGTGGGCCACCAGCAGGGCGGCGAGCGCCAGCAGCAGCCCCAGCAGGAGGCCGGTCATGAAGAGGCCCACGCTCCGCACCAGCATGGTGACCAGGCCGCACAGGAGGCCGATGCCCAGGCCGATGCCGGCGCTGGCCTCCACGCTGAGCTGCGTGTCCAAAACGCGCTCCTTGTGGCACAGCAGGAAGATGATGACGGAGCCGAACATGAGGCCCGACAGGAACATGACGGCCTTGAAACAGCGGTAACCTGGAGGGAGCGGAGGAGGTCCATGTTGTGGTGAAAGAGTGGTGAGAAGACCTTGAATAAGCAGCTATCCAGCCGCACATCACTGTGCTGTTTACACTTCATTCAAATTGAGACGTCTATAGACTACAGTATAATACGGTATAATATATTGTAGTGCACTCATCCTATAATTTTTCATGAACCTTTTTCATGGTTTATTTAACATATTCTGATTCTGATTCTGATATTGTATGATCTGCCACGTTAAGGTGTGTCTCACATGACCGAGCAGCACACTTAAAACAGTGCAATGAAAGGAACAAACCAAACCTAACAAACCAACCTGAACGAACTGATCAAATGAGTAAATATAGAGTTGCATGATGGGCACATGATGTGTTTCGATAGGATACTGGAAGGAACTGTAATATTTTGGCACGCGAGATGTCATGCGCTCCGGAGGTCAGCGGGGGAGGCGGCTGTTCTCACCAAAGAAACAGTAGATGATACCAAACAGGCAGCACATGGAGCAGATGACGGCAGGGATGATCTCATACTTCCTCTCGATCTCCAAGCTGCAGGCGTCGACGTCGGCCACGCCCGCCCCGGCCCCGTCAGAACCCGGCTCACTGGGATCTGCCATTCCGGCCGCGTCAGGTGGCTTGGGGAGAACGTTCGAGTCGGGAACAACGAGGTGCGACGGCTGGACGGTGTTATCTGACATCCATCGGAGCAGCGTGGGTGACTGCGAAGAGAAGAGACGACAGGGAGCCGGGATAAGTCATAGATCCCCGATGTACACAACAATGACCATGACCTTAACACAATTTAAGAGTATTTAAAGAGGTAATCCGTAACATTACTTTGTTAAAAAATGCTGGCGTGTCGATATTTCCCCATGCTTATTGAGTTGGCACTTCATAAGAAACAACCATTCAATGTACTCGTGTTATGCATGCGCTCCTCTATAGGCTGGGCGTGCACAAAGTGAAAGGCATCCCTGGTGGATCTGAAACAGCAGCGTAGCTCGTCCTGCTCGGCAAACTCTTGATATCTGGAAATATTCAGCAAAAAGAACCGCACCCTCGGATAAAAAAATAAATAAATAAATCCCCTAATCGATCAGAAGAAGACAAAAGAAAAGAAAGAGAGCTCGTGTCTGCGAGCGAAGACGAGGGCAACAATGGATATCAAGAAAAAACAAACAAAACTGGAATGGCACTCTGGGTAATCCACCCAACACAAACGGTTGTATGGATCGCCACTTCAAGCCACTGAAATGATAATGTCAAACACGCCACCTCCACTGGTTCTGCTTCTGTCAGAAAGAATCGCTTTCCACAAAAGTAAGGAAGCAAGAAATGAAGACGAAGAAGAAATAAACCGCCGTGGTTTAAGAAAAGCGTGTGAATAGTTGTGTTTGTGAGCATCAAAATCAAAACCAGCACCCCTTCCACCAGGCCTCAACACACTACCTGTGGCTGTCAAACCTCGGCGCCCTCCCCGGCGTTTTTTTTTCTCTCCCCACTCCTTCCCCCAGACCGCGAGGGAAGTGCGAAATCTTCATGCCAACTGTGACTTCTCCATAGTTACTCTGTATGTGCGGCTGTCACACACCTACGCCCGCGCAGCGTTGTACACAGAGCCACATTCTCCGGGGTTTCTATGGACGTAGACAAAACAGTCCGACACACCGCGAGACGGCGACGGCTCGCCTTTCACACGGGGGCCGCCGTCGGTCCCAGGATTGAGGGAGATCGATTTTAGCTCTCAATACAATTGTGATGCCATCTAGTTAACACATTATCGGTCTACAATAGACGGCTGTGGAAAGGTGGAGTTGTTTTTCACGCTGTAGATTTAAACCCTATTATTCTAACCGTATTATTCTTTGTTTTCATATCAGACATGTCGTATCTGATTGCGTGGAAGTGTGGGATAAATGTGTGAGAGGTTAAGCTCGTCCACCCTGAGCCCCCGGCCCCACCACCACCACCCCCGGGGGGTGGTGGTGGTGGGGCCGGGGGCTCAGGGTGGACTGGAAAGCCTCCGTCATGATCTCATCTGAGTTCCTCTCAGATTACAGCTAACTCACGTTTTTTCGACCCGGGAGAAACAGTCGGCTCGCTGGCTTTTCTCCTCATCCGCTCGCCAACAATCTTTCCCTTCTCTCCTTGTCATGCTCACTGGCGACCTTATCTCGAGGTTTTTTTTTTTTTTTTCTCTCTCTCTCTCTCACAACTCAGAAAGATTTCTGTGCCATAAACACGGGCTTTTGTTCAGAACGTAGGGTCCACTAAAGCTGTTATTTGTTCTTTGTTTCGGGAACACAGATACATATCACAACCTGGCCATTACTTTGCACGGAAAAAATTTGAGTCCATTGGAAAGTTCTCTCTTTTTTTACGAGTAGCTCTGTGTCATAGTAGTTCATAGAACCCGTCTCTCGAGCACCAGATTGATCCGGCTGGAGGCTAATTTGTTTTCCAAGGGAGAAACTAATGTGAAAAAATATCTTGAAACTGGTCATGTGACCTCACAGGTCCATTCTTTGGTCCAAACCGTAGAGACACCCTAAAAAGTATGAACCCTAGGAGTAAAAATAAATACTAAAAATGATGTAAACTAACATCACAAACTATAGCAGCACAAAACAAAGTGAACTCAAAGGAAGCAAAAATAAGTCTAAATTTAAACCCCACCAAAATTAGCACTGTTGGAAGGACATGTTTATGTAATCAAGACTACAGTATAATTTTCATCATAACTTCAGCCAATCCAAAACAAAGAGCCAAATTCTCTGCTGCCCCTAAGGCGGCCTTAAAAAGGACGCAGTTTGTACTGAGCGTGTTTCGTTGACTTTGGTTTTTCTTCCTCCCTGTGAGCGTAACCGTAGCCTGAGTATCATGTTTGGACGCCCCTCTGACGCCACCTGGTCGGGGTGAAAATGAAACACCTGTGCCTGGGCCAGCTGGGTTCATTTGGAAAGCTGCTCTGGGGGATAGAGGGACGATGTGTTTTCCCAGGGTGCACTTCCGATCAGGGTCCGCTGCCTGCGCTCTGCGCGTCTGTCAGCCCAACTTTTGTTACGTTGAGTTCGGGTCAACATTGAGTTTGAGTTGAGTTTGTTTCCTTGGACTTAAAATACACAACACAAATAGATGAAATATATCAAGTGTAGGTTATTGTAGGAGGTGTATATAGGAGGAGACATGCACGCGCGCGGGCGCGCACGCACGCACGCACGCACGCACGCACGCACGCACGCACACGTCAATGTAAAAATAATAACGTGGCAAATGCCATTGACATGCCATTAAATTCCATTTTTCCTTGCTGGCTGTTCTTTGGCACACAGTTTGTATATAACTATACATTTTCATTTTGTAGATTTCTACAAATGTTTGTTTCCTTTAGCTGTAATTACATCAGGATGATCACATCATTGAACTAAACCCCCGCTGTTACCAGTTAGCGAAAAGTTTCCATTTAAATGGGGAAGGCCTTTTCTATTGGGCACAATGGGAAGAGTGTTTTTTTTTTTACACCTCAATATACAGCAAATAAACCTTTATTAATAGCCAATAGCAATTTCTAAGTACAGATATTCTTAGTACTCGCAGTGGTTTTTGTAACTACAATGCACTTAAAATTGACCCTCAATTTGGTTACAGCCAAATCGCACTGTGCTTGTTTAAACAAGAGTCGATGTGGTTACTAGTGAAAGCAGTAGTTTAAGTTCTTTCAGTCATTAGTTCTGTAATCTATATTTTCAGAGAGGTCTGCGTGTGTGCCCCTCATGCTGCTGCTGAGTAAGTCACAGTGGTGTCCTGTGTCTGGCAGGCTTGGAAGTCCATGCTTCCCTCGGAGAATGGAGCCATTATGAGGCAAAACAAAGACGCTGAGGCCCACTCCATGACCTCTTTCTGGCACTGGGAGCAAGCCATGCTGGGTAAAAGGCCGACCGCCTAAAGATGGTGGAGTGCACTAAGGGGATGGAAAGGTTCTTAGTGTTTGCTTTGAGATAGATGCCAAGTCACTTTGGGAGAGTGTGTGAATGATGCACCGAGGGGTCTCATGCGAGAAGCGGAACCTTATATCTAAACAATCTGGCAAAAGACTTGACCCAAAATTGTTGTCACTGACTCACACTATTGCAATGTCTGACTAAATGCTTAAAATAAGGATAACGCAGAAGAAAACGAAATAGAAGTTACAATTCTTACTTTGTCGGTGCTTTGATGAATCAAAGGCTAAAGCAGCTTAATGTCCTCTATCTGCGTTGATAAAGCTTGTACAACTCCTAAAACAAAGCACACATTTAAGATGGTCTCCTACTCCTCTAAGCACCCACATTTCTGGGGTCAGAATAGCGGGGACTTTGGTCCTCAGCTGTTGACACATTGCTAAGGCAGACTACAAGTTCCCCACATAGCTAATTTGGGCGTGTTTGATCAAGGGGCTGGGTGTGTGTGATTCCAGTCAAGGCTTGGAGGGATGAATTGGCTTGATGTTCGGGGCCAGCTGAGTAGCCGAAAAACTTGCGATGGTATGTCCTGGCTGTCTGAAGACTGCTTGGGAGGCGGCCATGGTTTCTGCCTGACTATAAGTGATGCGGAGGGGCCTACAAACCACAGTTGCAGCCATAAATCAAGGCACCCTTGACTGAGCCTACAGCAAAAGGGCTGATCGAGGATGGACAAGAAAATGTATGGACGGCACCGACAAAATGGTCGGCTGATTATTTCAAATGCTTTTCCTGCTATACTAAAAAAATATAAAAATATGTTTGCTAAAGCCATTTTACATCTGCTCCCATCCTCGGAGGCAGTTTGCCACTCCAGAGCTTCCTCTCCATGACAGTGAGCTGAGGCCCAGCAGAGGAAGTGCAGCTCATCAGAACGTAGTGCGCTGCGACTGACCTTCCCTTTGGGCCCCGGGGCAGAGACAAGCAAAACGGATTCGGAACGGAGAGGCTTCCCTTCACTGCCTAACGGCAGGATCCCACTGGTTTCGAGGAACAAAACAGATGTTTTGTTCCTCGGACGGCTTTTTGCGGCATACTGTCACGTAGAACAAAAAAGCTATAGAAAACGAAAAGCTGATGAAGAAACCAACTCACCAACACCGGGACTAAACCCTGGCTCAGTACCACAGCCAGTAATGGTTCTCAAGCCAACACATTCAAAATAGTAAAAAAAAAAAAAGTTTGTCTAACATGTTCTTTATTAGCGTATATTGCTGGTTGTGTCTCGGCCATTGTTACAAGATTTTATGAAAGTCACAAAGTTTTATATTTAGCGTAAGAGTCCAATGTTGAGTCAATAGACACATACAGCCTCCTCATAGTTTCTTATTCCTGTCTGGAAAAATTATTATTAGAATTATGACAATTTCTGAAATTGGCATTACGCAGTAAATAATTCATTTGATGCCTTGAAATCCCAAGGATCCCGACATATTTTATTAGAACATCGGTTACATAAAATTGCGTTAATGGATGAGGCCAACAGAATTTTAAGCCGTTTTCTGCCGTATTGTTATGTAAATGGTTTAGAAAACACGTCAGTAGGAACCTGCACAACAATCCTGCCAAGTTCATTTGACTGGAAAATTAGGGTTTTCATTTGCAAAGTAGACCACCTTGTAGAAAAGAGAAGCGTACAGGATTTTAACACAATATCCACCATTTCTGTCATGACTACAATCAGATTATCACTATCAGTACTGTGTGAAACTCACACGTGTGAATAACACAACCTAGAAATGTCCTCAGTCACCTTTCAGCATTTAACTTTTCAGATACCTACTTTCACACAGCCACACCTGTTAACATGGGCATTTTTATGCATAAAATAATATTATAAAACAAAAGTACAGAGTTTAGCATTCACAGCAACAAATATACAAAATGGAGCGGAGAGAAGGTGTCTATAAAATGCTGTCTTGTTTCTATTTTATATTTCAAAACTATAACAATCAAACTATGTTTGGATCTATATTTGAATTCTTCATCGCAGAAACAGTGATGTTCTAGTAAAATATCTTCAAAACCCTGGCGACCGAGTCACACAAGATATAACCAAGGTTTCCCAGCCTGCCGCTCGTCCTTTAAGGTCGTGTGTGATCGAGAGCTACAGAAAGCGTCACTCCCATGACCGCAGCATGTCAAACTGTAACGTTTGACACCACGGAAAAATAACACGATGTAAACATTCTCTTTTCACCTGTTGCCCTTTCACACACACACAGAGCCTCCTCTGCTGCGGGTTCTCTATCGCTGGTTCCTGGGAAGACACAAACTAAGCGCAGCAGAGGGTTGGGCTCAGCATTTTGCGTTGGCTGAAGTGAGGAAATATAAATGAAGCCTTAGGTACAGCTGGTACAATTGTGATTCTTTGTTTAATACGTAATTTAATACGTGGGTGGTAAACGTAGTGAGGAGTTGTATTTCGCTGGAACATGTTGAACCTGTCAGCCGTTAGGATATATGACGTATGATATGGTGTCAGTTGCTCTACTGCATTTCAATGTGTTGATTTATTTTGAAGACATCTCGATTTAGTAAAATTGTAAAAATATGTTCCTGAATACCATCCTTAAATCGTACAGCAATACTTTTCGCCGTCCCAACATATCATTTGCTTCCACTTCAGCTGATACAGGGAATCGAATGTGTCCCTTGTAATATTTAGGGAGAGTGCACAACATGTATAAATGCGGTTTGAATGTACGACCAAAAGACGGTGGATCAGACAGAGGGGGACAAGCCAAAAGGGGTAGAGAGAGAGCAAGAGAGAGAGAGAGAGAGAGAGAGAGAGAGAGGAATGAAAGGACTCCCTAATATGGAGGAGCTTTGATAATAGCTGCAATTAGTATTCCTACACCAAGTTTGGGAATGACAAATTGTCTAGAGGGACAGAAGGTGGTAACAGAAACCTGCTCTTCAGTTTATTTCATCACATCGACAGCAACTCTATTCAAAGTAGTCTGACATTGACATATTAGCACTCAGACTTAACAGCTTGAACAGTTGACCTCGATATTTCAAGAGTGTTTAAAAACACTTTATTATAGCTACACAAATCCCAGATAAGACAAAAGAAAAATCACTTTGTCAAGACTGCAATCACTTTCAAGTGTCTTCATATTCTCAACATATTTCTCACTCTCTTTGGCCTCATAATCCCTTCGATTCATGCCTACCAAAGACTTTAGTCGGAACAATAGAGTCCTTTCAAATTAAGACTGTGGAGAGCTACTTACAGAAATGGCTGAGAAAAAAAAAAAAAAATACAGTCGTTTCAAGAACAGGGACACAATGAGTGTTTTCAAGAGAGTCACGTGTCTATGGTGCATGCGCGTGCATATATATACACACTGTGTATTTTATATAATATAACACACACACACACACACACACACACACACACACACACACACACACACACACACACACACACACACACACACACACACACACACACACACACACACACACACACACACACACACACACACACACACACACACACAAATAAAATGGCTAAAGCAAACTATAATCCAAACTTTCCTCAGCATCCCATCTCATACCCTGTATCCAAAACAGAGGAGAGGAGCCCTCACGCGGGGCTAAGTGCAGGGAGGAGCAGTGAGGGTCTGTGGTGGAGAGCAGCCTTCAGCGGGGGCTGTGGTCCAGTCTGGATGTCCCTGTTTGAGTGAGGGTGTGGACAACTACAGTATACACTTCTATCATATCCACCTAAAACAACAATCCTGCTGGTGGGCACTGGACAGCAGATGGGTGTAGTGATTTGGCAAAAAAACCTGACGAGTCTTCCTGTTGCCATTATTACCCTCACACTAATCAAAATTTTTCATGAATTCAAACTGATTTGCTTCGTACAAAGGGCGTCTTTGTACAAGGCTGAGTTAAACAAATGTAATAAAACCGAGGCTGCCGAGTAAAAAGAGGGAACATGTAACTGGTGGTCCCACCGTCAGCGATGGTGTTTGTGGAGGGCTGAGGCGGTACAAACCCCCCACAAGGTTTCTATATCCGTCTTTGGCACTTCCAGGTCAGCTCTGTCATTTTCGGCAGCACAGTGGCTGAGAGCAGTTATCCAGCTCTGTTAGTCGCTTTCCAGTCTATAATAATTGTACCTCCTACAAGGCTTTCCCAAGCCTAAAATACCCCATATGTGCTTCATTTTCAAAGACATCTTCTTAACTCCCTCTCTGCTGTGAAAAGAAGAACACGCCATAACCAATGTTTTAAGCGCTATAAGTAGTCCATGAATGAGTGTTCATGTTACTCCACATCTTTAAAACCACTTGTTTGGGTCCTTGTGTGGTTGCACTGTAACAATGGGGTTCTCTTACTGAAATAAACTCCAATTTCACATCCTATCTCTGGATCTACCTTTCTCCCCCAAATAAGAATTTTCTTTTAAAATCTTGGTTTGAAAAAGTAATGCACAGCCACGATGTCTTTTGGGAGAAAGAGAATGTTATCGCCAATGCCCGTAATCAGATCATGCAAAACAATACTTTTCTTATCCTGTTGTCAAGTAATACATCTCCAAATGAGATGGCGAGTGTGTATTACGTTGACACGCAAAGACAATTCAGTTGCTCCTCTGGGACTAAATCAGAAGCTATGAGGCCGTCAGACCAAGCAGGAATTTAGATCTATTGACCTTTGAAGACATCAGAGGTTGACGGACTCAGATAGTCATTGTAAGAATGCATTCGCCTGTGTGTTGGGCTCTAATGTCAATACTTCTCATCAATAAAGTATTACTCAATAACAAAAGAATAACAAAAGGAAAAACAAACCGTTGAACCTTCCCCACTTGCACTGAAGGCTGTAAATCTACAGGCAATGTTCCGTATTGGCGTCATGTGGGAATCGGAGTTCCGTAACTTTCCCCACTTCCGAAGCGGTATAATTTCCGGGAAAATGCTGATACAGCAGTGAATGGAAGTGCGTGGGAATGGAAGCAGTAACATTGCCGTAAAGAAGGGGTGGAGCGGAATCCCAATAAAGCACAAATATTGGGTTTTTAAGAATATTTATGCTGTACAAATATTAAAAAAAAAAATTGTACGTTTTCGCAAAGAAAGAATAGCGTTCGTAAAAATGGCGAGTCCGATCCGAACCGTGGCGCTCGGCCGCAAAGATGAGAAACTGAAAGACGTCCGGTCTCTACGGAGACAGGTCTTTATATTCTTAAATCCTATTCTTTTTCTAATTAAAAATGCCACTCAGATCCTAGACGTGTGTTTTACAGTTAGGGGCGCGGTGCGGGGACATCAGACACAAGCGCGTCGCTCGCCCTGCCGGCTGCACCGCAGCGTGAAGCTGGAGAGGGAGCGAGCGGACAGGGAGAGGGGGAACAGGTAGAGAACGTTCCTTCTCCTGAGGCAGAGTGTGTAGGACAAGTTTAAGATGATAACATTGATTTAATAACTTTGGGGTTATGGTTTTTGTGTCTGGGGACGGGGGCTCTGTCAGCGGATGGAATCGAGGGAGATGGAGCGAATTGCTGGTCTAAAAACGAAGTATATTCTGTTGTTTAGTCTCACGTGACACCTCTCGCACGAGCATTACGTACTGTATCCTAACAGTCATCTGGTGGGAACAGGCTCCATGAGGAACTTTTCCGTAAAGGAGGCCAATGTGGGAATGACTACCTACTGCCTTTGGCAGGTTTTTTTAATCCAGCAATATTACAGATTCTATGTGGGAGGCTACTCGTGTACTTTTTGTTAGTCTTTTGCATGTGGGATCATTTACAGAAATGGGTTATTAACTTGTACTATTTGGTGAACAATCAAGTGTTTCTATCACACAAAACAATCCAAGGTTAAGCAGAAAAAGTTAATGGGAACGTTACGGAAGTGCACATGGATCAAAGTCCTGAGACAGACTTAAGGCAACTCTGTGAAAACTCCTGACGTGGACACCGAGAGGGGACAGAGAAGTATCTAAAGCAACATGCATACATTAAATACAAAATGCTGATCTGTGGTCTGCTGGACTGGAATCGGATATTGGATATAAAAGAGTATTTTAACTATTGTATTTGAGAATATGCCCGATAAAAAAAAGGTTTAAGATTTCAGATATAAGAGAAACTTAATTTCCTTTTTTTAAAAGTAGTCTCCAATGTAGAAAAATGACTTTATATCAATTAGAATGTTCATATGACCCCACGACAGTAAAAGTGATTAGTCGATTAGTCCTACCAGAGAATGACATGTCTCCCCGGGGCAAAAACAGACAGGTTGATCTGCACAAAACAACTACGTATACACGACCCTATACCACATTTTTACTACTAATACCAATCTAATCAATACAGATCGCATCCATGACCTTTACTGAATAGTATAGACTTAGTCTGGTATCCATGCTCTGGCTTCAGTGTCAGCTGGATGAAGAATAACTACAGTAGTGTTATCCCAAAACAGTCTTGGCGAAAGCCACTAGGCTTGAAAGTGTTTAGAAATATGTATACTGTGTACACTCTGTAAGCAATAACTGTACTGTTGATAATAAGCAACGCATAAGTGCATTGCAGGTTCGGTAACTGTAAAGGAAACATTAAAAAACAGACAGTGAACTGCAACCGGCTCGCTCCCAACAAACCCTTCCTTCTACTTTTCACAAAAGCAGGGATGGGTTTCCTCTGCGTTTTCAGAGGGACGAAACCATCTGGCACGGGCTACCAGGCCAGCTCTGGGAGTCGCTGTGTGAGGGGTGTAACTACAGACTGAGACCTGGAGCCTGTCATCGCAAAGAAAGACCTAAACACGCTCCCACTCTGGAACACACAGTATAGCCTCAAGTACGAGGTTTCCATGGGCCATGAAGATTGTGAAGGGAGATATAATAGTAGTAGTAGTAATAATAGTTATAGTAACAGTAATAATTTATTGTTTCTCAATACAACCCCATGGAAACATGTACCATTATTATCCTTTTTTTTAATTAATAATGTAATAATTATAAAGATAAGAACAATAATACATATTTTGATAGTCTTGTTGCTCTACATTTTTTTATTTGTATTATTATTTTAAAAACAATAACAACAATAATAATAATAATAATAATAATACAAATTTATATACGCCATGTGTGATGAAGATTGTGAAGTGAAATGAATAATAAAAAAAACATTTCTATATATCGAGCAGCAAAGAAGGGGAGGGGGATCCATCAATCTACTTTTACACGAAGCCTTCGAGTGTTAAGCTGAATCACCGCACACTGACATCTTGACGCGTCTAAAAGTCCAGATAAGACGAGATAAGGGAAGATAAAAACTTTATTAATGGGAGGGACGGGGGGTGAACCAACCAGTAACAGAATAATGCACATGGCTGCGGGTGGTTGTTTCTGTGAACTGAATATTATTATTATTATTATTATTATTATGGTTCTATTATTATTCTATTTTTTCATTATTATCTTCTCTCCAGAAGCTCCGAGCGAAACTAAATTGCCTCCATATGTTTCCTATGTGATGTAGCTAGGAAGTAGCCCGGTGCCACGTTGTTTATCACAAAGACTTCCACCAGAAGAGACACAACGTCGTCCCGGTGTTTAGCTGGGATTAGTTCAACCGCCATGAATAAAACATGCGAGTAAACAACACGACTTGTTGTTTACTTTGGTGTAAATGCCCAAACCGCCATGGCCGCTGTCATTCAACACACAGCGCGGAGCGGGTTAGCGGGCTTCGGACGGGAGAGCGCGCTTGTTTCGGCGAATTAGAGGCAAAGTTTGGTGCCTTCGACGCTAAAACTTTCGTCTCGCCTGGTTGTGTGTTGGTGGCGCTGCGTTGCGTTTCCCCGGTGAGAACTCACCGTCAGCCGCGTGTGGCCGTTACAGCGTCCGTCCTGCGCCGGACAAACAGGGCAGCGGCCGTCACACGGACGCGGCGGCGGGCGGCTTCCAGGGAGAACTGGTTTGGGTCCAAAAAGCTGTGGAAAGCCGCGGTCAGAACGGCGATAACGACATTAAAAAAAAAAAATCTAAAAATAAAAAAGGAAAGATGTACGAAAGGCGTCGAAAAGGCGGAGCAGTTAGAAATGAAGTAAAAAAAAAAAAGAGAGAGAAGCTAAAAAGCAGGAATGTTGTGAGTGGACGCTGCTGTCGTTGGTTTTTCAGTTGGATTTGCACAGGACGCGGCGCCGCTCACAGCGGCTGAGGAAGCTGCAACAAGTTCTACTTCTCCCTCCCTTTTACTCCCCCTCCTCCCTTTTACTCCCTTCCCTCTCTCCCCCCTCCCTTATTACGCGCTCACTCCCTGTCCCTCCCTCTCCCCCACCCCCCCATTTTACTCCCTCATCCCTTCCTCTCTCTCTCCCCCCCTCTCCCTCCTCCCTTTTACTCCCTTCCCTCTCTCCCCCTTTTACCCTCTCCCCCCCTCCTTTATTACGCCCTCACTCCCTGTCCCTACCTCTCCCTCCCTATTACCCCTCTCTCCCCCTCCCTCCCATCCTTTTACTCCCTCACTCTGCCCCTCCCCCCTTTTACTCCCTTCCCTCTCTCCCCCTTTTAACCTCTCCCCCCCTCCCTTATTACGCCCTCACTCCCTGTCCCTACCTCTCCCTCCCTATTACCCCTCTCTCCCCCTCCCTCCCATCCTTTTACTCCCTCACTCTGCCCCTCCCCCCTTTTATTCCCTTCCCTCTCTCCCCCTTTTAACCTCTCCCCCCCTCCCTTAATACGCCCTCACTCCCTGTCCCTACCTCTCCCTCCCTATTCCTACCTCCCCCCCATTACCCCTCTCTCCCTCTCCCTCCCATCCTTTTACCCTCTTTTTCTCCCACCCTCCCTTTTACTCCCTCACTCTGCCCCTCCCCTCTTTTACTCCCTCCCTCCCTGTCCCTCCCTCTCCCCCCTATTTTACTCCCTCATCCCTTCCTCTCTCTCCCTCCCTTTTACTCCACCGCTCTCCCACCCTCCCTTTTACTCCCTCACTCTGGCCCTCCCCCTTTTACTCCTTCACTCCCTGTCCCTCCCTCTCCCCCCACCCCCCCATTTTACTCCCCCCTTCCCTTTTACCCTCTCCCCTCCCTCTCCCTCCCTTTTACTCCCTCTCTCCCCCTTCCCTTTTACTCCCTTCCCTCTCTCCCCCTTAAACCCCCCCCTCCCTTATTACACCCTCACTCCCTGTCCCTACCTCTCCCCCCCTCCCCCTCCCTCCCATCCTTTTACTCCCTCACTCTGGCCCTCCCCCCTTTTACTCCCTCATCCCTTCCTCTCCCTTTTACTTTCTCCCCTCCCTCCCCCCTCCATTTTACTCCCTAACCCCCCACTCTCCCCTCTCCCTCACTCCCTGTCCCTTCCTTTTACTCCACCTCTCTCTCCCTTTTACCCTCTCCCTCCCTTCTTCCCTCCCTGTTACTCCACCTCTCTCCCCCTTTTTACACACACACATACACCTCTCCTCTCCCGTCCCATATCTTTTGAACAAACAGTATATATATACAGAATACATACATTGTATATATACAGTATAATATATTGTATATATACACAGTATATATTCTATATAAACAGTATACAATATTGTATATATATATACAGTATACAGATATTGTATCTATACAGTATATATTGTATAGATACAATATACAAATATTGTATATATATACACACACAGTATATCGATTTTGTATATTTAAGTATACAGATACTGTATATATACAGTATACATATATACAGTATACAAGTTAATTGTATAAATACAGAATAGATTTTGGATATAAACAGTATACAGATATTGTATACAGTATATAGATATTGTGTATATACAGTGTATAGGTATTGTATATTTAAGTATACAGATATTGTATATACACGGTATTTCTTCTCCTTTGGGCTGCTCCCGTTAGGGGTCGCCACCGCGGAGCATCCTCCACCCTGACACCAACCGCCTGCATGTCCTCCCTCAGCACATCCATCAAGCTTCTCTTTGGCTTCCTCTTTCCCTCTTGCCTGGCAGCTCCATCCTCATCCCTCCTACACACGTGTCCAAACCATCTCAATCTGGCCTCTCTCACTTTTCCACCAGAGTCCAACCTGAGCTGTCCCTCTAATGTACTCATTCTTAATCCTCTCCATCCTTGTCACTCCCACTGGAAATATATACAGTATTAGATATTGTATACAGTATATAGATATTGTATATATACAGTATATAGATATTAGCCCCACATGCCCATGACCCTGTCACCGGTTGTCCTTACTTGGACCACCTGTAGTAGGTAGTAACCACTGCATACCGGGAACACTCCACAAGACCTGTGGTTTTGGAGATGCTCTGACCCAGTCGTCTAGCATCACAATGTGCTCCTTGTCAAGTTGGCTCAGATCCTTACGCTTGACCATTTTTCCTGCTTCCAACACATCCACTTCAAGAACTGACTGTTCACTCGCTGATCAATGTTATTCACTTCACCTGTCACCGGTTTTAATGTTGTGAGTTGCACTCAGTTAAAAAGTGACCATGAAGAGCCCTGGACGCTGAGGACACCAGGTTCGCAAGATCAGTAAATTGTAAATCTCTTAAAACTTTTTTTTTTTGAGCTTCAGCTTTTACCTGAAGCTGCCGTTTTATTGTCCTGTGCTTTATTGATTGCTCTGTCTTGCATATTTGTGCTTTGCTCATATTCTGTTTTATCTGATGTTTAACTTTGCACATTTGGCTATCCACTGTCCAGTAAAGCACTTCATAACTTTGTTTTTAGAGATGCTATAAAAAGTTTATTATATTTTATTTACTTCTTACACTTTCACTAAGATATCTGTTTGGTTAATTACAGTAATAAAGGCATTGATAACAATGAATCAGTTAATTGTTGATTTTTTAAATGCAGAAAGATCTTTGATATTATTATTAATAATGCTCTATTTTCATTTGGGAAGGATATATTTGCTCTTGGTGCCCAGGCCCAAGCGGAGGATGTTATCACCCGGTCGGTCTTGGTAATTTCTTTCTCCACTTTGACACCAGATCAAAACCAGTTAGTCACGTAGCCTGTCGTAAACACCAACCCAAAATAAAACGCACAAAGGTTAAGATGCCCATCGTAAAGAATGTCTAAGGACGGCTGGATTTGTTTGTACACATTTCACAACGGAATTCAAGGCCGACTCCTCCCGTCAACCCTTCTTGGACGGATAAACAAGGCTCCCTCGCTCGTCGAGACGCCCGCCTGGAAATCGCTTTTAGATTTCAAAAGGTTTGAACAAGATTTAGGAACCGGCACACTTTGCATACATCTGTATTAGGACTCAGCGGGGACCCTTTCCAACCTGGTCAGGCGTGTTGGGGAAAGTCACTTTTTTTTTTTTGTGTCTAAACATGTCTTCTGGGACGCGCCGCCGACGGGCCCCGCTCTGGATCTCTAATCAACTCCTCCACGTATTTGCAAAGCGAGCGGCGACTCCTCAAACCGCACCCACCGACAAGCATCGGCGCGAGCGTGCCTCCACAGCCGCCCGTCAACTCGCGGATCCGCCTGAGATTTTTGTGGATGGGGGGGGTTGACCAGATGCTGTAACAGGAAGTCACTAACATAGCCCAGATGTGAGGACAAAAGAGAGCGCCGCCCCCCCCCACCACACGGGGAGGAAGGCAGGAGGCTGGAGGCATCCGACTGCACACATGAAAGGGTCACGAAAAAAAAAAAAAAAAAGAACTCTGATTAGACACCGTAGGCTTTTGTGCGCGATTTAGGTGCAGATTCCTTATCGGGTTATACGATCAGAATCAGCTTTACTGGTCGAGTACGTGCAGACACACAGGGATTTTGACCCGATTTTGTCCCCCCCCCCCCCCCCCTTGCTCCCGATGTACTCGCACAGAACAGACAAACAGCTGAAACTCACGGCCAAAGCATTGTGTTGCTGGGGTTGTAAACGCGCAGGGACATTTAAAACTTCAGGAGGACAGTCACATTTTCTCAACGGATATGCGGACGGAACTGGTTAAACGCTTTGCGTCATGCAGATTTGAATAAATACATGTGCAAATAATTTAACAAAAGTGAAGAAATAAAAGCAGCGCTGCAATCAAGAGCATGAGCTGGTCATTACAATAACATGCCCTCGAGGGAGTAACATACACCACCAGGAAATGTGCCAATGTGACACTTAGGAAAACTGAGAATTTATTCATCAATATGCAAAAGAAAAAAAAAAAAAAAAAAAAAAGGCATTTTCTTTAATACAAGTATTACAAGTAATACAAGTATTTCACCCATTTAAAGATACATTTGAAAATATATTGTGTTAGCCTGATGGACATATCTACTAGTTGCAATGCTAGCTGGTCACACACTCACTCACTAACAAAATGTTGATGTACGAGAACATCTTATAAGAACAATTGTTGGTGTCCCTTTGATCTCAGAGTGTTTTTTTTTTTTGTTTTTTTTTAAATTTAGGATCGACCATATTTTCAGCTTCTCCTGATCTTGGAACAGTCTTGACGACCAACAAACCCCTTGTTACATTTTGCAACCATCACAGCGTGTGTGTGCAGGACCCACAACTTATCCACAGCTGAGCAGCGCCCACTAATCGTCATCATCTTCATCGTCGTCGAGGAGGAGCATCGGTCGCCGGCGCTTGGCAGGAGCACTGACTGCCTCCCGGTCTGAGTCTCCATCGTCCTGCACATCCATTGTTGTGGGAGAGTCTTCCTCTGCGAAAAGAACAATGTCTCTGAATACTACTAGGACTGAAGCAGTCATTCAGTAGTTATTCCAAGTGGGAATCGACTCTATGATATCTAGGTGTTGAGCCGAGCGCCTGATCCATCATTTCAGAGGTGCAGCTCCTCCACGGGTTAACACGTCACCATAACGAGACAAGCGTTGAAACATCCTCCTCCGAGGAGAAACAGCATGTACACGAGAATCAAGAGATTTTGAGAAAAACCTCCAGAGCCCAAACCAGAAGAGTTCAAGCCTTGAGTCATTTTGGAGTTCAAACAAACGACGCTGCTGTTAAGTTTCTGACTGTCACTGTTTTATTCGACTAGCTTTTACAACTTTCATTGACGTGCTACCGATCACAGATTCTCAGCTTAGGATGAAGAACACTAAAGAAGGGGAGGGAGTTTAATCAACTCCATGTCTCACTGCTTTCTTTTTCATTTTGAACCTACACTGTTACCAGGGAAGGCCGTGGTTTTAAACCAGAGACACTGATATTAATAATGTGATTTATGACAGCGAGGAGGAAAGTACCGTCGTCCTCATCGTCTTCGTCATCCAACGCTCTCCTTCTTTTAACCGAGGTCTTTTCCTTCGGGGACCTGTTGGATGATAAATAATCACTCGCAGGTAAAACTAGTAATTTGCAGCCCGTTTCAGCTCGACCGATGAGCAGGCACTCATCTACCGCTTACCCTCCCAGTGTGCTCTCTGCGTCCTCGGCGGCGGTGAACTCTGTGACGGAGAACAAACACGAAAACACCGATGCGTTAAATGCAGAGAAACTTACTGATAAGCGGTAACTTTATCGGTGACAAAGAAATACACTTGTTTATACTATCTTAATTCTATTTCTCTATTCAATTTTAAGAGAGATCCCTAGAGAATAAATATACCAAATTCTAAACTGGCAGCAGTGAAGCAAGTAGCAGCACGGAATAGATCCAGCAGTAACTCACAAGCATATGTATTGAGAATCACCATCCTTGATGAACATTACTGCTGCCAGTATTTAAAAAGCGGGAGATGGGAAATTACTTTTGAGAGGCTATTAACCCGAAAAAGGTTTCCAGACTAATTCCACACGACCGC
Organism: Zeus faber; assembly: GCF_960531495.2. Taxonomy (NCBI): domain Eukaryota; kingdom Metazoa; phylum Chordata; class Actinopteri; order Zeiformes; family Zeidae; genus Zeus; species Zeus faber. The sequence continues at coordinate 31,704,735 of NC_137192.1, read as the reverse complement.
GTCGGTGATGCTCTCCCTAAGTTCACGCCTCGTCGGGCACAGAGACGAGTGGTAGAATCTCTCTCGTCAAACCTCGCTCAGGCTTGCTCTTGCGGGCCAGCAGCAGCGCTCTGAGCGCCTGGGCTCTCTGCTCGTGCGAGGCGGACCCCTCCTGGGGCCCAGGGCCCTCCGGTTCCGTCCTCGCGTCGGGCTCCGCCGCTGGTTCCCCGGGGCTGAGGGCGGCAGCAGCGCCTCTGAGCTGGGACGGACTCATCTTTTCAGGGATCCTCCAAAAGGACTCCTGCGTGACGAGTTTTAAATGACATCACTTTCACTAGTTTAAACACACACACACACACACACACACACACACACACACACACACACACACACACACACACACACACACACACACACACACACACACACACACACACACACACACACACACACACCTGTTCGTTTGCTGGTGGTCTTATTCCCAGTTTGCGTAAAAGCTTCAGGAAGCTTCTTTTCTCCATGGCGTCTTCATTCTCCTCCGTGAGAGGGACAAGCGGCACCGGCTGGGACAGATCTGCCAAACAAACCGTATCCAGTTCGTTATCACAAACAACCAAAGCGCATTCATTAGAAGCACATGAAGAAGGGTTAAACGTTTTGTTTGCCACACAAATAAATACGACCGTAATGACTGAGTTGTGAATAACAATCCTATAAAGCATGGCGTACATGCATGGACAAGGATAAACTGTACTTACTGTCTTCCTCACGGTCGTTGGCTGTTCTGTTCAGGCAGTTCTGTAGCCACACCAAGGGTCCTGACATACCTGTAAACAGCATTTAACCAGACAGCATGAATTCTCTAGAATAGACGACAAAATGGCCAAACCCACCTCCGAGTTTGGTCTTGGACACCTGGACAGTTACTGTGAATAGTTCCATTTAGGCGGAGCCAGATTTTCTAAAATAAATCCATTATTTATTAAACATCATCACACAATTTGTTGTCGTGCAGTGTTAGGATCTGAATAATGACGCTTATGTGATGATTCATTGCGCCCCAAATATTACATTTACAGTGAATTATTTGCATAATTCTTACTTTGACCACACATCAAATTCCAAGGAAAAGCACACGTTATTTAGCCAACATTTTGGGGCAAAAATAAATCCTGATCTGCAACTACTTTTAAGTGACAATTTCTGACAAAACCTGGATTGTTAAGGTTATGTTACACAGCTTGTAATACGAGTGGCTACAGTCGAGTTAAAGGTGTGTTTGACCGAGACCTGTTCTAGGGCAATTTGATATTGTGATCCACCACCTACATCCACTGGGGATGTATTGAGTAGAAGCTCAATTGTTTGATAATTGGTCGTGATGTAGATCATCGATCAATTTATAAATCACAGAAAGAGAATCATCCCTAATGCAACTTCAAACTCACTTGAAAGCAAAGGTGTGACCAAATCCCATAATCAAGCTAATTAAGAACAAAGACAACCAGCTGAGAATGCTCTCACCTTCCCCTTGCAGAACGTGGACCATGGCGCCCACATCTGGAATTTTTCCCACCGTCCACTCTTGGCTTTTTCTCCTCCGTCCTCCAGTTCCCGATCCTCCTCTCTCCTGCACATTTGCCTCTTCCTCATTATCAGACAAATCCTCCTCCTCTTCCTCCTCCTCCTCTTCATCTTCTTCCAGAGGATCATCAATCTGATCTTCTGTCAAGTCTGCTAGGAACTCCTCTTCCGTCTGCGATAGAAAAACATTCACCTGCTCAGACAGCAAGGCGACCTACAGCTCCCACCGCTAAGTGTGTTTCAGGTTGTCATGACACAAATGAAAACTTGAGTGAGAAAACTATAAAACAGTCTCACCATCCCCTTTGCGGAGGCTTTCTGCAGAGCGCTGCGGCTTCGTTTCTTGTAGAGCTGGCGTCTGTCGGACACCAGGCCCATGCTCAGCAGCTTGTCCACCACACGAGCACGGGAGCGCTTGGCTGTCAGTTTCTTCAGGATGTCCCCCAGCACATCTGCAGAAACACGCTCGGCGTGAGATTCACGCCGCCGGGCCAGCACATGGAGGCACATGTTTTCATTGCACCACCCGATCCAAAACAAGTCAGAGTGGACGGAGGAGTCGCCGTCTCCCGAACTTACTGTCAGAGTCTTTGTATTCATCATACAGCATTTGCAGCTCCTCTTCCTGCTCCTCGGTCCAAAGGACGATGCGGGTACCGATCCTACATGTGAGGTTAAAATCAGTCGTTGGCGCAGGGTTTAAGTAGTACATCCATCCATACGTGATGTGTTTTAACACACGTTGTACAATGAATGCGTCCATTTGTCCCTGCACAACTTACTTTTGTTTCTTCAGTTCTTTGGCGCTGTGCACCAGGCCCATGTGCACCAACCTAAGTACCACCTGGCGACGGGTGCGGTTGCCGTTGCTGAGCAGAGGCAGCAGGGTCTCCACGAGGTCTGGCACTAAAGCAAGATTCAACAGGCAGGAGATGAAAACTGTGATTGCATGTTGGAGACGCAAAAATGTCGTAAAACAATTATTTTAATAGAAGTACCTTCTGAGTCGCGGTGCTCTAGATAGAGCTGCCGCAGCTCCTCCTCCTCCTCTTCGGTCCATGTTGCCTTTTTATCTGATCCCTCACTGATTAGACCGTTGCAAAATGTCAAAGATATTCAAACACTTTGCTGCCTTCTAACTTCATAAAATACAAAAACTGAAATCTGCATGCTTTCCCTGCAATTCAATAAGTGTAGACAAAATATATTTTGGAAATCAATCAAGCAAACACGAGGCACTGACCCATCTTTGCTGTAGCCCTCAGTGATATCACGTACAGCACCGACATTCTTCCAGAATAACAGCTCTAGGTACGCCTTGTCGTTTTTTGCCGCCAGCGAAAAGAAGCGATTCAGCACAAACTTGGCAAAGGTCACAAGTTCCTGTGGAAGCAGGGGGACGAGCAAAGTCTCAGTCACTTTAACTCTGTCAGTAGACGCATGTTTTTAGTCCAGGTACGCTGATCACTGGACATGAAGAAAGGGTCACCACACCGTATAGGCGGCGGCAGCGGCGTCGCTGAGGATCTGGTTGAAGAGGGAGAAGAGGGACAGCTGGAAGAGCAGCCCCTCCATCTTTAGGTCCACGGCTAGGCGGTGCAGCATCCTGGCGATGCAGTGGTTTGTGTGGGCCGTGTTCTGAGAGTAGGTTTTCAGTAAGAGGAGGTACGGACGGACAATGTTGGAGCTGGCAAACCTGTGGGACAGAGGGCAAAGCACACTGTAGTGGAGGCAGAGCACGGAACTGCAGGAAGGTTTTTTAAACAGGTATATACACCGATCAGCCACAAAATTAAAACCACCGACAGGTGATGTGAATAACATTGTTCATCTCATTCCAACGGCACCTGTCAAGGGGTGGGATGTATCAGGCAGCAAGTGAACAGTCAGTTCTTGAAATTGATGTGTTAGAAGCAGGAAAAATGGGCAAGCGTAAGGATCTGAGCCACTTTGACAAGGAGCACATTGTGATGTTAGACGACTGGGTCAGAGCATCTCCAAAACCACAGGTCTTGTAGGGTGTTCCTGGTACGCAGTGGTTATTACCTACCAAAAAAGTGGTACACAGAAGGACAACCGGTGAAACGGCGACAGGGTCATGGCGCCCAAGGCTCATTGATGTGTGTGGGGAGCAAAGTCTCACAAATTGCTGAAATAGTAAATCTTGGCTATGATAGAAAGGTGTCAGAACACAGTGCATTGCAGCTCGCTGTGTATGGGGCTGCGTAGCTGCAGCTCGCCTGGTCCATGCCAGGCAGAACAGCGGCTGTGAGAGAGACAGGAGCATGCTGTGATCTCGCGAGAAGATAGAAGTGAGCACAGATCGAACATGGCAGTACCCAGCTGCACGAACTAAAACACAAACAATCTGCTCCAATTCAGACAATTAATAAAGCTAATTGTAATACAGGTACTCCTCACTAAACGACCAAGTTCCGTTCCTGGGACCAGGTCGTTAAGCGAATAGGTCGATAAGCGAGGGCCCGTGTTATTTCACGCTAAGGGGGCGTGGCGATTGCGAACGCTAGAGAACAGTTATGCGCGATGAAATGCTTGACGCTGAGATGCCACGCACGCCAATATGTATCCCTACAAACTTCCTGCAACACTAGGACAGTAAAAAGAAATGTAAAGGAGGAAAACTCAGAATTATCTGTGGGAAAACATGGGCACTGTAGTATAGCTATTGCCTTGGATGCACTGTGCTGCTGCATGGGAAAACTACAAATCCACATCCATCACCCCCAAACCAACCTCAATGACACCCATTAAGTTTGTTAGTTGGAGAGGCAAGTGAGAGGCTTGGGCTCACCAGCTAAACATAGCAAAATCTTAAGTCACCTCACCAGGATGAACCCCAGCTTGTCTACTGCAAGAAACTCACCTCACTGCACCCGAGCACCTCAAACTCAAAGCTAAATGGGTTAATCAGATGTTTTCTGCATCATACAACTAAAAAACTAAAAAAAAAAAAAAAAGGTTTCTATATTGATCAATAAAAGCATCCCACATCATAATAAAACCACAATATCAGACATAGAAGGGCGTAACATAATGATTAACGAAATTGTAGGCAACATGAAATTAACCATAGCTAATATTTATGGCCCAAATGAGGACGACCCAAATTTCTTTCACAATATATTTTCAAAACTCTTAGAATTCTGACTCAATTATTATACTGGGAGGGGACATCAACACAGTACTTGATCCAAGTTTCGACCCTTCACAAACCAGAAAATAATCACAGGCCCTGGCGTTTGTCGGACACTATAAAATCTTGCTCTTGGCGATTGTAGGCGATCAAATCAAGCACATAATAGAGAATACACATATTATTCACCACCCCACCGAAGCTTCTCTAGAATTGACTTTTTCTTAACATGTCACCCTGTAATGTCCAAAATCACTAATCCTGAAATCCACCCTATTGTTATCTCCTAACACCGGCTGATTAGTTTCACCCTCATAAATGAAATAAACTGGAACCCTCCCTGCAGGTTAACACCTCACTTTTGACGGATAAATAATTTAAACATTTGTTTCCCAGAGAACGGACTTCCTTTATTTAACCGAAGGACTCTCCAGAAATATCACCATCCTTACTCTGGGAAACGGCTAAGGCAGTTCTGAGAGGTGGTATTATTTCATTCTCCGCTCACAAAAAAGTAAGGACAAGAAGTCCCAAAATAAACTAGAACGACGATTAAAAGACTTGCACTCCCAACAAGCCCACTCACCCACTGAGCAAATCAAAATGAGATCGCGATGGAACAACAACAAACTATATACAGGTACTCCCCACTCAACGACCTACCTGTTTAACGACTGTTTCGACTTATGACCAGCTCTCGAACCAGTCTGTATTGTACGCTGTGTACAATACCGCAGCGTGCACGGTGTCTCAGCGTCAAGCATCTCATCGCGCATCAGTGTTCTCAGTCTCGTTCCCGCAGTCTGTCAATATTTCACCACACTAGCGTTCGCAATCGCCACGGCCCCTTACCTCGAAATAACACGGGTCTGACAGCCACAAACTTCAGATACTGCTATTTAGCGAACCATCTTCAATTTATAATTAAATGGTTACAACCAGCGCAACAATTGGGCCATGGATGGCAAGACATTGAACAAACAGAATGTCAGGAGTTATCAATATCTGATCTGCCATCTCTTACTGAATCAATAAGGAAACATAATTGCTTTAAAACCCATTCATTGCAACGACTGTGAGCCTGGTGGAGATTCCTCAAAGTCAGTGGTCACCCTATCTCCAAACAAATTCACCCCAATCTGGCACAACCCAAATTTTCTTGTTAAAGACAGACCAATAATCTTCAGATCTTGGAAGAGACAAAGAATTACTCATATGGAACACATTTTTGAAAAACACTTGGCTTATATCCTTCAAAACCCTAACCCAAAGGTAAAGTATCGGTGGCCACAGCTTAGTTCAACTACAGCAGTCTCTAAAAGTTAAAATCAAATTGACGAACAACATCCTACAACCAGCTCCGATGAGCAAACATCTGTGGGCTTCGGGCTTCTCCGGGGGCCTACTGGGACTGCAGAGAGGGGTGCTTGGGGCTTTCCTGCAGCCGTGGGGTGTCTATGCAGCAGCGGGATTCAGGGGTGGCTTCGGGGCCCTTTCCGCTGCTTGGAGGCGCCACAACGTAATACCGACCTTATACACCAGAACCAATTGGGATAAGACCGGCACAGGCACCTGCTTTGAACGCACCCCAGCGCCCTCCTGGTTGTATTTCTTTCTTTTTCTTCCTCATTTATGGCCATAACTATGACAGGAAGAGGCCATGTACATGTTGTTTGTTTCTATGTTTATGTTTTTCCATGTACATGTTGTTTGGTTATATGTTTATTTGTCTCACCAGTGGTGATTCTCCCCCTCTTAAAGCAGGGATTAGTTGTTTATAGACCCAAAGAAGGTAAGATAGTTCACCAAAGAGGGGGATTGGTGGCCGTTCTATACAACAAAAAACTGTGCTCTTATTATCCTACAGGTCGTCCACAGGACAGTTATTGCAGCAGTTCTTGATGATTTAAGAATGAATAATGAGTTGCATTGCAGGTTGAGAACTTGAACTCCACTTGCAGACTAACTTTGTCCTAGATGCAATAGCATACAAATACTCCGTTGTATGACCAGCATGCTGACAGCACACAAAAAAAAAAAAAAAATAAAAATAAAAATAAAAGTGGCCATGCTGACCCCTGTACACTGCCGAAACCACCTATAATGGGCACATGAGCATCAGAACAGGACCATGGAGCAATGGAAGAAAATAAAGGTACTTTATTAATCCCCAAAGGGAAATTCCAGTGTTGTAAGAAGGTGGCCAGGTCTGATTATGTACTCCAGATTCCCCAGATCTTCTTCCCAATGGGAAGAAGCCCAACCCATGGGGGCCCCACCTCACAACTTATAGGACTTAAAGGATCTGCTACTAATGTTTTGGTGCCAGATACCACAGGACACCTTCTCGTGGAGTCCATACCTTGACAGGTCAGAGCTGTTTTGCCGGCATGAGGAGGACCTACACAATATTTGGCAGGTGGTTTTAATGTTGGGGCTAATCGATGTATGTTGTAAGCTAACTGATATGACACAGTACGGGCAACACCGTTTATTGGAGAGTGTTTTGTCCAGTAATTCCTGAGCACTTTCTCACCTCTTGATAAAATCTAGGAAGTTAAACTCTGTCTCAGACACCTGAACAGATTCCAGCTCTTCCTCCTCCAACTCTACTTCATCATCTTCCTCAGCCACAGGCTCAGGAGGACTCAGCCCTGAAATTACAATTCAAAGCTGTAAAAGGTGATGTTCTCCACTATTAAATAACAGTAACAATTCTCTACATGATATTATCACACATATGTGTTGAAAACTGGCCAAAGACTATACAATTGACTTACTTGGAAGCTTGGCATAAAGGATCTGTTTGAGGAGTTCCAATTCCTCCTCAGGCTCCACGTCAGCTGAACCGAACACGTCCCCCTCTGGCCAAACCTCCCTGAGAATCATTAAAGTCACCTTTTAAACTTCCAGACCTGCATGACAGGTTCAAGAGCATGATGGGGTATTGGGTTTCACAGTAAACCAATTTTCCCATATTGGTTCATCGTTATCTCGTTATTCCTATCTGTATTTGTCCAATACAGGGCTAAACTGGGTAGGCCAAGCACCATATCAAACATGTCAACAACTTCATTTTCTGACGTGTAGAAACAAAGTACATATGCCTATCTGTCATTCTATTCCAATACTGTTCATGTAAGAGTAATGGATCTGATTTCGGCGCTCAGAGTTGGTATTAGCATGTGAACAGGTCGTATTGATGCATCCTGATGTACCAACCTCGCGGCCCGCAGCAGCCCCAAAGCCTCTGGTCCCAGTCTGGCCAGCAGAGCATCCTGTACACGCACCATGGCCTCCGCCCGCTGCTCCTCAAGGGGAATCTCTGATGCCGCATCAAACGGGACCAGACCCTCCGTCAAACTCTCTGACAACTGTAGAAAAATATAAGTTCAATTTTAACGTTATCCATAAGGTCTATCTTTACTTTTCTTATTCAATGTTGTCATAATGACTCATTCTTTGAATAGAACATTGCAAGTTGATCCATTTTGCAAAATAAAAGTTAAATGTTTGACTGTGGAGTTTAGGAAGTTATACACTCAACTACATGAGTCACTAGAAGTTGACTTGAGTCACTTCATTATGACTGGTCTATTTGCTTGCTCAGCAAACGATGGATATTACAAATGGACTCCATTTAACGCCCCATTACCACACCATCAACTATAAGCCACCACCTTAATTTTTGAGCCAAAAAAAAAAATCTTGCAGTTGAGTAAACCAGAGCTCATTTAGCTTTTCACAACCTGTTTGAAGCAAGGTGCTGTTTTGGATATAATTGTGAGGGTTTTAGTTGTTCACAGAAAAGGCACACTTGTGGTTGAACTTCTAACCAACCTGAAAGCCAGCGGCCCTGAGCTCCTCAGTCACCAGCTTCCAGGATTCCTCCAGGACTTCTGGGCTTAATTCTGGAGCTTTCTTTTGGTTCGGATGCTTTTTCCGCTTCGCTTTCTTCTTCTTCTGCAGGAAGCAATAGACAACAGTGAGGTGTCTTAGTGCTGATCAGGAGAACAAGAAATGAATCTCAAAACCCATATAAATATCGACATATCAGCGTGGTTGAGCGGCTGAATTGTTCAGTAGAGCCTGCCAACAGTCATATTTGATGTATAAAATGTTCAATAAAATCTTCAACAGCAGTGGCATTAGCTTATAGAATTTTGAAACATTTTAAGCCAGGCAGATATTGTGCTGTTGTGTTGTATACTGTATTCCAGCATTTACCTGGACCACCAAGTTGTTACGACCCTTGCAGAAGCGCTCCAGCATGCGCAGGAAGAGGTGCGTGGACTCCACCAAGTCTTTGAGAAAGGAGTGCGGCTGTTTGGTTTCATCAAACTTCCTCAGCAGTGTCAGGAAAATCTCCCTGTACTCCATGAGGTAAAATATGTTGCCTAGCGGGAGACAGAGACACGGTAACGCCAATGACGGTAACTTACACTCATGTTTTAGTATATCATAGTGGATTTCCCTGGAGTGACCCGAGCTCCACAATAAAGCTAAATAAAGGAGTTATTTAAAGCTGGTGTCATCTTACTTTTGATAACGTTGGAACTCTGGCGAATGGTTTCATCACGCGAGCGGTCCATTTCATTTACAGTTAGCAACAGCTCCTGATAGGCCTTCAGTGCCAGATGCATCCTAGGAGGTGTGATGATAGATTAATAAGACTTTAGAAAATATATTAGAAAATGAGTCAAATGAACCATGATAAAATTGTACTTGGACTTCCTCACCTCCGTGACCAGGATGTGGCTTCTTTGCGGTCAGTGAGCATCATTTCATAGTAGTTGGTGATGTTACGTTCAATATAATGGAAAGCCCGGATGGACATGGTCTCAGAGACCAAGTCGGCACGGAAACCATTACCACGATTAAAAGCCATGAAGAAGCTGAGGGCCCACAGGTAGTAGGTCTCATCGTGCTGCTGAGCCTGCTCACGAATCAGACCCTCCTGCGTTATAAGACAAGGAAAACATTTTGACCAGGTGTTATGACACGAAGAGTAGTAGACTCAGTGTGACAGGAAAATACACTGTAAACATGCAACAGCTTACAGTTCTACTGTAAGGGGTCAGGTTTGGATTGTTCCCATTTACTTAGAGCAATCAAAACAAAAGGTTCACCTTGACAAGGTACATCAGGCTGTTGTAGCAGTTGTCCAAGAAGTCCACACAGAACTCCCGCAGAAAGAGGCGCACGTTCAGGGCGGAGCGTCTTTTGCCTTCACAGTCCTTAGCCTGTCGGTTCCTCTTTGGAACGCGTCTTACAGCCTTTCCTGTGTCATGTGTATAACTTTTGAACTGGGGAGCAAAAAAAACAAAACAAAGGTTTCTGCTTAATTTGTGCCTGTAAGGACAGTAACCCAGTACTTGTCTGAAGGACTAGCGAACACTATATTAGGACTATAGAAAAATGTACTTACGTTATGAAGGCCTCTGTGATAGATCACATCGTTGTCTCCGATTGATTTGAGACCCTGAACAACATATGACCCTCCAAAGCGAGAGTGTCTGAAAGGAAAGAACGTCAGGGATGAAGTATATTAAATAGCAGGGATTTACCGTAAAATAATTTATGGCATATAATTTCTTGATGGTAAATAAAATGCATTATGGTTTTCACTGCTCCAAAGATAGACTTTGGACCAAAGAGGACCTTACGCTCCTTTTGACCAAGTTTATATATGGTCTCTGAGGTCCCCAAAGCATGTTTTAAGTGGTAAATTAAAACTACTAAATTTTATAACTAGGAGCACCAGTGCAACTTGAAAATAAGCCGACCGTTTATTTTCCCTCCTTTATTTATTTTTTATAGTATATCATGTGAAACACTAGGAGAGAGCGGGAGTTGGTGTGGCCTGTCAACATTGGCCGAAATCTCACCATTGTCTATTGAAAATTAAATATTTTACAATTTGACAAACTTTCGGGCTGTGGCTTGCAATCGTGCAAAATTTCAAATCGTCCAATTGGCCCCCGAGCCTCCGCCTCAGCCTCCTCCCCCTCTGGGGAGCAGAGACAAGCAGAGAGATGGCTCCTTCGTCCGGGATAATAACATGATTTGGTCCTTTTATTTTGCTCCTCTGCTGTTTATCTTTTGTTGTAAGATTTTAGAAAGCGGCCCCAAAAAGTGGAAAAGGGGGGGAAAAAAAACGGCAATTGTTATAACCGAACCTCTGCACTGGCTCCCGGTGAACCTCGGTACCCCGTCCCGGGCTGGGCCGTGGTGCACTATGTGCTTGAGCCCAGAAAACCTGCAGAGTGCAGATGGAGCCATTTCTAGAACACTGCGTCTGTTTTTTTTTTTCTTTTTTATAATTTAATAAGCATAAAGCTGGCCCTGCACCTGTTCAGCTGGCAGATAAAAGTATGTGTGTGTGTGTGTGTGTGTGTGTGTGTGAGAGTGAGAGCTGAGGCTCTCATCATGGTTTTTAATGACAGTCATGTACTGACCACATACCTTATGTTAACATTTGTTAATTTATTATTTGGTGTCTATGTAAAAAAAAAAAAGCGCAATTTAACTTAATGATTTTTTTCTGTTAAAGCACAACTTCATAATTGTGACTTCATTTGAAATAAAACAGCACATTGTTATTTCTGTAAATTGTATATTTATTACCAAAGCATTTATCAATTATACAGTTAAGATGGAAAAAACATGAATGTGTTGCTTTGCGCATGTTGATTTCCGTGGTGCTCCTAAATGTTGTGGTGGTGCTCCTAAAATTTTCAGTAGGGAGCACCAGTGCTACAAGTGGAAAAAGTTAAGTCTGGAGCCCTGACAAGTCTCGCGAGAGGGAATAAGCACGTGCAATTCGGTGCCGGGTGTGTGTGTGTGTGTGTGTGTGTGTGTGTGTGTGTGTGTGTGTGTGTGTGAGGCGAGACAGAGTGACAAAGCGTGAGGGAAAAGTGTTCGGTTGTCAGTTGAACGTCATGAAAGTAACACGACTTGTAAAGTAAGATCAGCGAGTGTTGCACAGCAGCTTAGTCTATACTCAAGTAGAATTAGCAGCAGATCTTCAGTCAACCGATTAGTAACTTCAGAATCAGGCCATTCACCCGATTCATAGTACATTTAGATTAGGCTTGTGCGTAGCCTCTCTCTCCCCCAGTGCCAGAACTCAAATTCAGGTCCATAGGTCTAGGGTTTGCAGGACTGGTGGGGGTGCGAGCTATGTGGGTAGGGATGTGGCAGGCGGCTGCGATCTCGCCCATCACGCTCCTGCCCCGACGTGCTTCTCGTCTGTCCTGCAATTTTAATACCACTCATATGAGCTTACATCACATACACCTGCGCATAAATATTACGCCGAACAACACTCCACCAGACCAGGGTCTGTGGGGCAAGACGGGTGTGAGTAATTTGGGTCGACATGCTTGGAGGACAGGCACCCCCACACCCTGCAATTTTAACTGCAATTGCCAACAGGACACATTAGAGCAGTGGGGTTTTCTGGGATGGCGGGGCGCTGGTAGTTTGGTGTGGTTGGCCAGGGGGTGACCAGGTGGGCCCCCTGCTGGCTGGGTTGCCTGGCGTCCGTGGCCCGGGTTCTGCGCCTTGCAACACAATACAACCCACAACACAACCCAGGTAGGTAGGATAAGTAGGTAGGTACCTTGCCCTGAAATTTGCAAGATAGGTCCCTTTAAGAAAATGAATTTTGCTTCTAAAAGAGCAGGATGTTTTTTGGGTTGCTTTTGTATACTGCTTGAGACCGGAAAATTTCTCCTGACCTAAATGTTGCAGGTCGGAGATGATTCCTGGTTTTTAAAGGGGAGCTAATAGGAAAAAAAAAAATCACTTTTCCAGTACTTGTGCATATACATTTGTCTCTGATGGGTCTTCTAACATTTCTTATTACATTTCACTGCATATATGTATGGAAGTATGTATATGTATGTGACAAATAAAAATCTTGAATCTTAACACACAAGCTGTGAAATGAAAATTTCACATTCTGTTTATTGCGAGCTGTTTCAGAAAACATGTCCTAAAACGAGCCGTTCAGCTTTGCTGCCCTCCTACATGTCACAGAGGGAGTCATTCTAATTAGAACCGCCCCCCATCTGAGTAACTCCACTCACGCCTGAAGCGCGGCCGGACCTGCTAGCACCGAAGCTAAGAGCTAATCATGGTAAGTGCTCTGTTGGCTGCAGAGACCAGCATGAATCTTTAAAAAGAAAGTAGAATAAATACCACAGGCATGCCAACTGTTGAGGGGTGAAAAGGGTGTGAAGGATGCGTGAGTGGAGAAAAACACAGACCCACTAGGGAGTTCCAGGGTTATGCTCTGGGGTTGTTTCCTTTTTGAAAAGTACTACTTTTAGGATTACTTTAGGGTTGACTTGATCACAACCTAAAAGAATTACAAGACTGCGCAAACTTAAGTACAAATTATGAATTTATTAAGTACAAAAAGCAGCCCCACTAGGTACATAACTAATTAAAATCTTGATACTCTCCAAGAACAATATTGCTAAACGAGACAATTACAGGAAATTGTGTGGGTGCTTGCCGGCACACACCGCCAACTCAGTGCATGTCGTTGAGTTGCGTCATGTGAATTAAGTGTGCAGTGGACGTAGTGGTCGGTTGCCAACTTAGCCAGTCTTGACCTCCATGGCGCCCTACGCAAAATTCTGTGTGCCTAATTTACCCTGAAGGTCCATGTCAACAGAGAGGGTCCCTCTCACCAAGTTTTTGTTGAGTCACTTTACTGAACACAATGGGATTATAATAAACAAAAAAAACCCTTTACTTACATTGTCATCATCACTTTCCACGTTACATGGAGGATTGGGGTGCTTTAGAACTAAACTTGTGTTATCTCCTATAGTTCTCAACAATGCGACCGTCACTAATCTGACGTTTTCAGGACTACGAAACATGCGCTACCTTCAAACATTGAAGCCTTAAAATAAAGGAAAACAAGGCTGAATTTCAAGACTGCATTTGAAGGAGCCTCCGGAATGGGACAACACTTTGTCGCGCCGGTGTGACGCATTCAGTCTTAAAATGCAACCTACCAGGCTGCAGCCCCTGAAATGGGACACAGCTTTTATGTCCATGTTTTAGGCCCACTTGGCGCCTGTGCAATTTTAGAGGTCTACATACAGATGGACTGAAGCCCCCCCCCCCCACCGAAATATTTTCTCATCAGAGTAAGTTTTTCACAACAGGTGCCCTTTAAAATTTTCAGATTTTAATTCTGGCCTTCTAGCAGTAGCCTAGGCACAAAGTGTCTTTTGCTAAATGTACCTCGTTCCTCTCTGTAATGTGCGACTCCGCCTCTCCGCCTGCTCCTTCTGCCTCAGAACCTCGAGCTCGTGGCTGTCTCTCTGTTTCTCCTGAGCAGAACGAGCCTGGCCAGCACCGACCAAGGCTTCTGGTGTCTGCAGGAACGAGAGATCAAGAGGTCAGACATAGCTTCTTTCCACCAACACAAACCTAGTTCTGGTTCTGTCAGGTGCTAGTGACAGTTTGCAGTAGGTTCAACTTGCAAATCGCTTTCCTTTTCCACAGGTAAAACGGGTTAGAGCCACGTCATTACATCCTTGTAGACGTCTGCGTACTCCACCTTTTCATCAGGATTATTGTTTTTATTCACATTTTAATTTTTTGGGCTAAAGTGACCCACGACAACCACCAGACACAGTTGAGGTCTCGTTAGAACTGCAATTCCTATCTAACGCGACTAACCTGGACCCTGTGCATTATATTTACAATTATTATTCCTAAACAGGTGACTTCTTTAAAGGATAGGATAGAGAGAAACCAGGTGGTAGACATTCAAGAAGGTTTAAGTTTTATTTTGCGTCTCTTTAGATCAGTGGTCTCAAACTCAAATGACCTGGGTTGTCTTCTTCTTGGGGGGCGGTGTTGAACTTCAAGGGAAAACCGGCCGGGTTGTTTTGTTTTGTCCCGCACATTAGTGAATTGCCTCATAATCCTGTTAGAAATAGCTCTCTCATGATCAATTTAATTGTTTTATATTTTGAAAACATTAAGTACATTTGTGTGGATTCATTAATTAAAGCATTGTGATTTGATCAAATTATTTGCAGGTCAGATTAAGTTGTCTCGCAGGCCGGATGTGGCCCCTGGGCCTGTAGTTTGAGGCCCCTGCTTTAGGGACTTCCTGTCCAAGCGAGCCTAACCTGCAAACTTGCTGCTGCCACCGCGTGGTAAAGAAAAAGCACTGCACCTTCTGCAATAAATCAAAATAAGAACTGCACCCTCTCGTTCTTTAAATGCAAATAAAAGTGGAAGCTCAGAGAAGTCAGACCGAACAACAAAGTGCACATATCTACACATGCACTTCATGCTTCTTAATGCTTAGGAGGATTTTGAGTCGTCCTCTAGGAACAGGGTGTAGTCACTAAGAAGGACAGATTCACAGATCAGGACATTTCTGAACGGATTCTAATTCAACAGAAGGAAAATACGCAATACACCTGGTGCTACAAGATGGAAATAGAATAAACTGCAAAAAAGAAGAATTGAGAATGTTACTTTTTCCCCCCTTTTTTTATTATTATTAAAATTTAATTATTATTATTATTATTATTATTATTATTAATAATAATATCATGTTTCTGGCCCACAGTACTGGAACCCTATTGCTTGTATTGGGATTGGGTTAGGTAATTAGTGGGACAGAACATGCTAAACGTCTATTTAAGGATTGAAAACAAGTATATGATTATTATATAATTGTTGTGAAAACCAGGACAATTTGGTAGTGATTGTTGAAAACTGGGTCATTTAAGTGTTTCACAGATATTTGTCGGGACTCGGGGCACAGCTCGAAACCAGGACAATCCCAGACAAACCAGGACGTCTGGTCACCGTAACCATGTTGCATTTTACAAGTGTTGCTCCTTCATTTGTAGCCTACATTGACATCCGAACATGACCGGTCTATCGTATTTGTGGTTCTCATTGCGATTGCTATGGACGGCTGTTTACATCAGACATCTTGCTCTGGATTTGTTTGAATACTGGTCTCTTTCTTGAACCTCCCTGGAGTTTATTTTGAATTTCTGTTGAGGACCACAGCGCAAGGTGCCAGTTTGTCTCCTCCACAGACCACTGTTTAGATTTCAGGTCCACGCTAAAGCTGGTCACAAAAATGGAGATCACAAAGTTTTAGTTCGTCTTGACTGTCCCCGCCCCAAGCCTCTGTCCCCGCCCCAGCCCCTGACGTAAGCGGTTCTTGGTTCTAGAACAGCTCAGCGTTGGTGCTGCTCTGGAACCAGTTTTCCCAGCCGAGAGCCGGTTCATTCGCTGTAGAAACAAGAAGAACTGGTTGGAGATGAGGCATCGGCTCTGAACCGGCCCTTCAAATGCCTTGGTGGAAAAAGGGTAACAGAGGAAAAAACAAAACAAAACAAAAAAACACATCATCTTAACATAAACAGAATAGCTTTTTCGCCCCCTAACCTGGTCTCTGAACATCAGGGAGATGATTTCCAACACGTGCATACTCCACTGCTGCTCGCTCTGAGCGGACGCCAGGAACTTGATGAGGTCGTCGAAACCGCTCATGTGAACGGCCCACAGCAACTTGTCATGAACACTGGCATCGTCGTCCACGTTCTGAAAGACACCACGGACAGGAGGAGAAACTGAAAGGTTAAAGCAAAGTTAAGTCAAATCTAAGATGGAGAACTTGGAATCGCGCGTTGGCATTCGCTCAAAACACGAGTCAACTGTATTTGTAAAGATTCAAAATTGTTTTATCCATTTGTAATGCTCAGACCATTTAATTGCTTTTCTCTGAAGCAGGGTGGAAATAGTAGCGCTACTTCTAGCTCCCTAGATGTTTTTGCCAGGTGCTATTTTGCTGCTGTCCCAATGCATGTTTAATTTGGTCTTGGTACCGATAGCAATTCAATGTTCATATTTCCCCACCAACCACTCAACACAAGCAGAATGAAGTGGGCTGATAGTAAATGAGAGCGGAAATGGCACAAATTGACCCTTTTCCCCTCAAACAAGGCTGTGGCGGACAAAGGGGCGTGGTCAAGCACGGGCTGCGGACGACAGCACGGTTCCCTTTTCCCGCAGGCACCAAGCTACCTTAAATCGGCACTGATTGTTCCGACTCGAGGCAGGGAGTTTTCATTTATGTTTTGTTTGTCTTACAGAGGAGATCGGCGCACGGGCTCGTGTGCAGCCCCGGAGCAGAACGCCATTCCTCCTGCGCCTGAGAGGACTGTTATCCACCATATTATAATAGATCCTCGGTTATATATAGATTACATTTACATTTTTTACATTTTTTCATTTAGCAGACGCTTTTATCCAAAGCGACTTACAATTGTTCAAACACCGACGGCCGCAGCCATCAGGAGCAATGAGGGGTTAAGTGTCTTGCTCAAGGACACTACAGCATGCTAGCAAGAGGAGCCTGGGATCGAACCAGCAACCTTTAGATCACTAGACCACCAGCTCTACCGCCTGAGCTACCATCCCCCCATTAGATATAATTGTGGCCTGCGTGCCAGAGATTGAAATGGATAATAAAACTCAAGCCATGTTGGCGCACCACGGCCAGAAAGAATCCCTCTCCCTCCCTAAACCCTTAACTGTGGGAAGAGACTCCCACAAAGACAAAGGCATATGATGGTTTTACTGCGAAGCCTATGGTGTTAAATTAGTCTCCAAACCCGAGAGCGCACAAAACAGTATGCACGAGCGGAAAACCAGCCTCTACAACCGCATTTCTGCTCTGACAGTTTTCTGCTAGTCGACATGTCGGATGCATTTACCGATTAGTTGTTGTTGGGGAGCGGTGCAAGACTGTGACGGAGACAGTGGCCCCGTTACGCATGGTTAGACACAGGGCTTTTGTTTCATTCAATTAAAAATTGGAGTAACAATAAAAACACACTGCTTGGAAAAAAAGATCGCTGAAGAACATATTGAATAGGCTATAAACAGTAAAATTTGTAAAAAATAAAAATAATAAAAAGCGATTTTGGATTTTAAGTTTTTACTGGCGACACAGAGAACCCGTTGACAGTGAGTCGATTAGTCGACACATTTTAACATCCCTACTCTTCACCTCTTTTTCCTCACAGACATCTTTTTCTTGATAATTCTGCTGTGAAAAGATGGGTCAGGGACAGGCGAGAGTTGAATGCGACCCATCAATAAAACGGAGACATCAAACACTGTTCCGTCCCCACCTCCAAAGTCTCGAAAGTCAACTTGACGAGCGAGCAAGTGTTGTGCAATTGCGAGCGCGTAGGGAGGGTCAACCTTGCGCTCGTCATAGCCCTGTGCTTGCAGCACCACATGTGTGTACGCCAAGCACAAATGCACTCGCGGAGGATGTTTTTTTTTTCCCGCTTGCGGATTATTTTCTCTGCACTCGCGAGTTTTTAGACTTCATCAACACCAAAGAAGCCCTTTTGGGAATGAAAGTAAGAAAGAGAAACCTTCTCTTCATAGGGGTCTGCAGGAACGTGGAGCACATTTCGGACAAGAAGCAGAATCCTCTCTATTAGTAGGTTATCCTCCTCCTGTCTCTGTTCCCAATCCTGTAATTGGTTGAAATGGGTTAGAATTGGAGAATAAAAAAAACTAAGCAAAATATATAAAACGAGCATAATCAAGAGATGGAAGACAATTTTGATAATGTAAGAACTGCCTTTTCTTTAAGATACTTACAAGTTGAAGAAGGTTGTATAATGTCTCACTCAAAACGCCAAACACTTTCTCATTGGCAAATGCCTGCAAGAAAAAAAGGAAAATCCAATTGTGCAAGGCGCTCACAGAAAAACAAAACAAAAAATGTAATTAATAATTCATCTTACTCCTACATTTTCAATGCAGCCATGCAGTGATATATTTTTATATATCACTGCACCATATATTTCCAAATTAAATTAAGGAAAATAAAGCCTAGTTTTCCTACCTCTTTGTAGGTCTGTAAATATGCCATCACTTCCAAATAGTGATGTCTAAAAGCTGGGTCATCAGGAATTTTCCCAAAGCAGAGCAGGGAAGGCTGGGTAAGGTTGACCATGAGCCTGTAAGAGAGACCAAAAAGCAACGCCGTGTGACCCTCGGACTTCAGAACAACGAATCATCAACCTGTGCACCAGGGGATGACCTTTCAAAAAAGGTTCTCTGAGACACTGTACCTGATGCAGGCGTCAAACAAGGGTTTGTCATGGCCGTGCTGGGTGATGATGGGAAGAAGGTCATTCTGCAGAATCTGGCCCGCCCCCAGCTGCTGGCGGATGTCACGCGTGTCATCTTCGTGACGCACATACCGGATCAAGTCCTTCACACTCTCTACAACCAAGAGAAGAGTAAGCATGGATCAAAGGATTTCCATGGAAGAGGCCTTCCTCCGAGTATGCCTGTACAATAACTAGTAACATTTAAAACATTGACAGGTTGAGTTGGTTTGTTTATGGGTATCAGTGTGAGGTCGTGAGGTGAGGCTGACCTAAACAGTCTGTTTCTTTGTGATAGGTTTCTCCCTCCAGGTACCCAAGGGCACTGCACGTTGCTAGAAGCTCACAATTCATCATGTACAAGTCCATAAATCACCAACCTGTCAAAGGTTCAAAAGATGGATGTGTTAGATGCTGCCATGGACAAAAGTAAATCAAAAAGAACGGTAAGACTAAGTAGACAGTTTCACAAGTAACACCATCTTTTAGGGTTAAGGACAGTCTGGATTTAAACCTGCGATTAAGATAAAGGGGAAAATAAACAGCCATGGCCCTGCACTTCAAAATGTAAATATCAACATTCTACAGTGTTTGCAAATCACCTATCAGCCTGTGTCACCTCAATGATTGTAATTCTCTTTTAAATCTCTCCCTAGTTTTAGATCTGGTGTAGCCTGTACTGTATCTCATTATCATCATTGCTGATAGTGAATAAAAAAAATAAATTCAAAAAAACAAACACACTTTAGGTATACAAACGGGTAGAAATATACCTTTACACACACACACACACACACACACACACACACACACACACACAGCTTATAATTAAAAACAAACCATCCAAAGCTTAAATGAGGAAAAGGCAGAAAGATATTGTTGGAGGGTTAGAGCTGAAGATAACTCCATTATTTCCACGGAATAAATGGTTCAGGTTCGTCCCAGAGTCTCGGATAAATTGAGTCACGAAGTTGTAATTCACACCGACAGGAACAAACAAACAAACAAACAAACAAACAAAAACCCAAAACATCACTTTGCACTTTCATACAACCCAAACATATCAACTTTGACAGTAAAGACGCTCCGCAGGTGGACACCCGTAGGGAACCACAACACGGTGCTTCCCGGTAGGAAAGCTAGCAGAGTTAGCTCGCTCGCCCCGCGCTCAGTCCTACGGCGGTAAAACAGCGGTAAAAACACAGATTAGGAAGAGGGGGTGGGGGGGGGAGCCCGACTCACCGGCTAAACGACTCCGCTAGTTCACCGGCCGAGCTCAGCGCACGACATTGCAAACGACCCCGACGCTGTCGACCTGAACCGCGGCCTGGGAGACGCCAACACTGCGGGCGACGGCGTCCGGAGCCCCGCGCCGCCAGCTCTCAAAGCCCGCGGCTCCCAGTGTCGTCATCGTGGCGCGGAAGGAGGACGCGCTTCCTGTCAGCACGGGGCGCTCTGTTCTCCCTGGTATCGTGTTATTGTAATATTATTTTGTCATAAATAAAATGTAAATAGAGATGAGTCCAGTGAACTTAGAGTGAGTTGTACTGGAGGAATTTTATTTATTTTATTTTATTTTTTTTTTGTGGATCCGGTTTCCCGATCGCCGTCGTCCTATTTTATATTCAATAAAATATATATTATATTAAATATATTTAATTTTTTTATTTTATAGTTTCGTAATTTTATTTTCTTTTCTTTCTTCCTTATCTCATCCAATCTCATTATATCTTGTCCTTTATTTATTTTATTTTGAAACTTTTCTTATCTTGCTCTACTCGGGCTGGGTGATATTGTGATATCAGGCTATTTGTCTGGGATTTTGGTTATTGTAATATTGCGATATAGTTAAACCCTATCTCAAGATTCTTCGGATGTTTCCAGTGTGTAAATATGTAATAAAGGCATCACTTGTTGATCCCCAAAATATAGTCTAATTATCAATAACAATGTATTATCAAAACACATTGTGATCTTCTATGTCCCAGCCCTGGAGCTGAGTATTTTACATCGAATCATATCCAAGCTGAACTCATAACTCATGTTGCTCATGTTATGCATTCATCAAAGGCTTCTTGCAACAACAGCAAAATCACAAAAACATCAGCTTTAACTGACTTTATTCTTCATATTCATTAATTTCTGCTTTCCGGATACACACACATCACCGCACATGTTTCTTCACCAACAGCAAAGCAAAGCTTAAAAAAAGAATGTCAATGTCGATGTCGTCACCGAGAGATAGTCAGCACTACGGGGAGATATTCAGCACCGTTGGGTGTGTCTAACGAGGAAACAAACAGGCCCGACCCACAACATTCTTTTTTTTTTATTTAATCAAATGACTTTTTTAGTGGATATTTTTCATTTCTGCAATACACAGGGATAACGTATGAATTCCCAGGAGACGACCACGTGATGATCAAGAAAACCAAGGCCTCAGTCGGTCTGCTAGTACAGCGGGGCTGTCCCGCCCGAGGGAAGACACAAGGCGGTGTTAGAATGAGCTGTTGGAGTAGCACCAAGGTGACCCTACTGTACGTAACCAGGATTCTTCTCCTGCTGCACCAGTATACACAGATTTTGCCCGACAATCACACAAACAACTAACTAGCAAAAAGAAGACTATATTGATTTGAACCTATTTTCGATGAGTTGCTTTGCCGTTTCAACGGATCGACTTTTTTTTTTCTCATGGCATCGATGACGGCACCGATTGAAGCTGGAACGTTTTGCATTGAACTAGACGTCCTTTGCATTTTCTTCACTCTTGTCGGTCTCCTTCTCCCTCTTGGACTCCTTGACAACCTATTGGAGGAACAGTAAAATAAATCCACTGTGAGATCCTCGACAACGCGCATGCAGAATGCTGCCGTTCCTTCTCTCCTCTGTGTACAGTGATGGTTAAAATCGGTAAAATACAATTTCACACCAAATGAGTCTCCAGTCCGGAGGCATCGACTTTACCTCTCCGTCACGAGTCTCCACGGTCTTTATCACAACAGTTTTCTTGCTTGTTTTGTCTGGAATCGGCTCATAGTCTATTTAAAAAGAAGAATTAAAAAAAACAAACAAGTCCTGTTAAAAGTGTGGGAATCGACACGCCTTCATGCAGACAAAATATTTGCTAATGAGTTTCAATTGCTTTTTCTTTTTTAGATCCTAATTTCCGTTCTGGAAAAGGGAGCACTGAAGTCACCGTTTTTCTTTACATCTAATGCGGGCAGAAGCAGTTTGACAGCTCACCTCTCTCCATGTTGTGACTGCTCATTCCAATATTAAACATGGGAATGGTAATCCTGCAAGAGAAGAATCATTTGCTGTTATTTGGTGTTAAGTGACTGTTGAGAATGACCGCGTTCCATCAGAGCAAGAGCGAATAAAGTCAATATAACAAACATTTTCAGGTGTGCACTATAAGGCCATGGCTAGAAATAATGAAAAATACAATAATTGTATTCACGAGCGGAATTTTGTCATTATAATAATCAGACAAAGGACAATGCACACCGTCAATATAAGATAGTTGCTTTAACCCCCCCCCCATACCTGCTCTCCTCCCCCTCCAGCAGTTTACGGTAAGTGGCGATTTCAATGTCAAGCGCCATCTTCACGTTGAGCAGGTCCTGGTACTCCCGCAGGTGACGCGCCATCTCGTCCTTCAGGTGGCGGATTTCCTCTTCCAGCCGAGCCACGCTGTCCTGGTAGTTGCCGATCTCGTTGCCAAATTGGTCCTCCATGTCCCGCATCTGCCTCAGCAGAGCCTCGTTCTGAGGCGCACGGAAGCACATGCACACGGACACACGCACACACAAGTGCAGGTTTAGGCAATGTTTTCCAGAAGAGATGGCAGAAGGTCGCCGCTCGACAATGGCCTCCTCACCGTATTCTTGAGAGCGTCGACCTCGCAGTTGAGCGACTGGATCTGCCTCCTGGACTCGTTGGCCTCCTGCTTGGCCTGCCTCAGGGCGTCGGTGTTGCGCTTGGCCGACTCGGTCAAATCGGTGAACTGCGGGAGGAGAGAACGGGCGGGCGTTTGGCACAGCCGGGCAACTCGCATGCATCCCCCTTTTTTAAATTTTTTTGTTTGAGTTGGCGTTGGGCTGTCACCTTGGACTTGTGCCACTCCTCAGACTCCTGGATGTTCTTGGAGGCGATGTTCTCGTACTGGGCCCTGATGTCCCTCAGGGCGGCGGTCAGGTCCGGCCGGGCGGTGCTCTCCACCTCCATCTTAAGCTGCTGCGTCTGCACGCTCACTTGCACATCCTGGATCTCCTGATGATGCCGCCGACAGGAACGCATCCATGTGGACACGGAGACCAAAATAAACTTGAATTCATAATTAGCTCTTTTGAGGGTTGGTTGCTTTTAGATGGATATACTGTACAGACCATTCACCAAACACCAGTGAACCATAGGGGAAAGATGGCCGGCTATCACATTATACATCAAAAATCCTAAACCCTTCGCAGCAGATTATAAATATCATGCAGAGTTATTCCTAAGCGTAGGCGGACTAGTAGAGCCGCTCCTTACCTCATCGTGGAACTTCTTGAGGAACTCAATCTCATCCATCAGAGACTCGATCTTCCTCTCCAGTTCCAAGCGGGACAACGTGGCGTCATCCACATCCTGGGTGTCACAGGGGACAGCGGCCCGGTTTTAGTTCCTTCGTCAACTCACCGCGGGCGGCACCGTCCCAGCGGCTGTCGTACGCAGGCCGACGCCGAGGTCGAGCCGATTCAGCACCGTCGCCCCGCCCGAGGGACGCAACACGGGCTGAACCTGTTTTCCCCCCGAAAACCTCGTCTGCCGCTTCGGCTTGCGAGGATCATCATGATATCAGAGAACATTTACGAGCGTTGAAACAGAGGGGGCCCCAACTGCGACCTGATGCGCGTCGCGAGGACGGAACAGCTGTTGAAACGTCGTCTAATAAAGGAGCCCCGGCGCATGCGATGTGACAGCCACAGATTCGGGCGCAGCTCATCATGGCTTGTGTAATGACCTTACCTTGCGGAAGAGCACCAAGTTATTTTCGGCCTCCGCCCTCTTCTGGGCTTCCTCCTCCAGCCTTTTAATGTGAGCGATGGGCGGATGGGCGGTCAGGGGGGAGGGAGGGAGGGAGGGAGAGAAGAAGAGGAGCAAGATGAGTTGTTGTCAGCGGCAATCTCATCTTGGAGGAGGCGTCTGGGACGACCGCATCGTGTTTGTCCGAGAAACCCCCTCCGGCCTCCGCCGCCTGATGGTGCGCCTGGGGGGGGGTTTTCTGCTGAAACCGGGCGTCAGCTGGCAATGAGCTACCAAATCACTTTGATCAATTAGTTAATTCGCTGTCATGTCAAAGGGGTTTTGCGGCGGACCCGCTGGGATGGACAGATGCTCTCAGCTAATTTGGTTTGTCGCCAGTTAGGGAGGATCACCTGCGCACGCTTTTTTTTTTTTTTTTTTTCGAGGAGCTTTCGGGCCACTCTCGTTTTAATGCTGTTACAGAGGCCGTGAGAGCAATAATGATTTAAATCCACCGTCTACAGTGCTCTTTAAAGAAATCTCTGATTCCTGTTAGAATGCACACAGCAGCATACGCATACTGTAGTATGTCCTTTGTCGAAGGTTCATAGAATATATTCATATATTTTTAATTTAATACCACAAGAGGTTAAATATTTTAAATGATCACATCATCACTAAGTCATGGCAGTACAGTGTATTTATGTGAGTCATCCTGAAATAAATCGCCCGGGCTATTAAAGCTCGGCATGCAGGCCGACAACAGGCTACAAAGACGTCTGGTTTTTACTCTTCCCTCTCAGACAGGAGTCATGATGCATGGGGACATAAAGTGGATTAGTGGGATGACATCGTGCAGCGAGGCCCGCTCCTCATCTTTAATTCATGCCGTGTTACAGGGGTCCTCTCTCCCTAATGGGGGCTCTGGCACTGTCCCGTCGGAGACGGGGGTGGGTGGGAGGGTGGGTGATACTGAACACCAACCTAATGGAGTCGTTTCGGACACATTGATTTTTCCAGAAGCAATTTTTTCCCTGCCGCCTGGTGTCCCGTCTCTCTTTCACTCTCGTTTCCGCTTTCTTCTCCTTTGTCCAGCCCCCCCCCCGCCCCCACTTAGACCGAGAGGACCCCACCTTGGCTCTAGCGCCTCCTTCCTCCTTCCTCCTTTCTCCTAAAACCTCCGTTGCAGGACAGTGAAACAATTCTCTGAGTTTCTAAAACGTGGTCTTGAAAAAAATCACGCACGCACGCACACACACACACACACACACACACACACACACACACACACACACACACACACACACACACACACACACACACACACACACACACACAGATGTATATATCTATATAGATATACTGTATATGCTGTATAATACATTTTTGATCCAATTACTGTCTGAAATGCTGTACGAAAATACCCTAACCTTAAACATCAAGATTTAATTAGACGGCCCACATTTAAAAGTCACACACACGCAGGCACAGCAAAATACACTGAATTAATAAACGGATCATGCGGTATGTCCGTCCGTCCCACATGCCACACCCTACCAATCAATCAATCAATCAATCTATCTATCTATCTATCTATCTATCTATCTATCTATCTATCTATCTATCTATCTATCTATCTATCTATCTATCTATCTATCTATCTATCTATCCATCTATCTATCTATCTATCTATCTCTCTATCTATCTATCTATCTATCTATCTATCTATCTATCTATCTATCTATCTATCTATGTATCTATCTATCTATCTATCTATCTATCTATCTATCTATCTATCTATCTATCTACCCATCTAGCCAAATTCATTAATTACAAGTTAATTAAACATGTAGTGACCCTATTGGCCTTACAACTGTGTTTACTGTCTGGAACAAGCTGCAACCGACCTCTGCTTGAGCAGGCCTAGGTCTTCGGTCAGGTTGTCCCTCTCCATCTGGTACTGGTCCCTCTCCTTGCCCATCGCATCCAGTTGGTGCCTCATCTCTCTCAGCTCCTCCTGGAAGAGGTCGGTGGCACGGCTGGGCTGCCCATGCTGCTGGCCCTTGAACTGGCTGAGCTCCTGCTGCAGGGCGCTGTTCTGCTGCTCCAGGTAGCGCACCTTCTCGATGAAGCTGGCAAAGCGGTCGTTGAGCTCCTGCAACTCCGCCTTCTCGTTGCTGCGGGTGGTCAGGAACTCCTGGTTGATGGCCTCGGCCAGAGTGAAGTCCACCTTGTCGTAGGAGAGGCGAGGGGGCTGGGGGCTGGACCGGGTGCGCTGGTAGCTGGTGGAGCGCTGCGAGGCGAGCGCCGGGGACATGGATCGCATGTAGTGCACCCCGGACTGAGGCATGCGGGAGGAAGCGGGAGAATAGTGGGACATGGAGATGGAACTCGGGCTTCCAAAAGTGCGGCGGTAGGAGGTGGAGTTGCGCACCGAAGAATGGCTCATGGTGGTCAGAGAGGATGGCGGAGTGGAGGGCTGAGGGCTCGGAGTCGGGCGTGAAGCAACAGGGCGTCCGACCGAGAAGCTCTCAGGTTTTATACACACGAGCTGGACATCCCATCTGCCTCACGCCCCCCCCCCCCCCCCCCACCCCACAACCACCCTCCCCATCCTAGAACCATTCCTTTCTCCATCACTCTTCAGCATACAAGATTAGGCCCCTCCCTGTCCTTGAGTGAGGGACACACCCTGCATCTTGTGGACTCACTGCTCTCTCTCTCTCTCTTTCTCTCTCTCTCTCGCTCTCTCTCGCTCTCTCTCTGTATCTCCATCCCTCTCTCCTCAGCACGTTGCCAGAGGACCTGCTTGTCTCCTACAGCATTGTTTCAATGTCTCCAGACCTCGCCATTATCGCCACAGCGCCACACCCAACCCCCGCCTCGCTCGACCCCCGTGCAGACGCCACAAATATTTTCTTGGTCTTTCTGAGTTCGCTCAAGTCTTGTCCATTATAACCCGTTGCCAAAGACCTTTGCCGTGTTTATCTCTTCACTGACATGTATATGAAAATGACGTGGTCACAGCTTCACATTATTCTTTAAGACATTTTTTCTGTCGTCCTTCCTTCCTTCTTCCTTTCTCCGTCCCCCCCCCCCGCGCAGTAATGCAGCGCTCTATTGATGTCCTGAGAGGCCATAGCAGAGCCGTGACGAGGCAGTTGTTCCGTCTGCCAACGTCTCTCAACATGTTCTGTCACTCTAACGGGCGGATGGACGTTTGAGGACAGAATGTGTTTGATTTAATCATTTTTCTTTTATGTCTTCTGTTTGACTTGAGACTTAGAAATGAAGATTGAGGTGGTAAGGGTTCAGTCATTACCTTGTCTTGCATATTTCCAATTAACGTGTTGAGCAAACGGCCTAATAATATCAAGTTGCGACTGAAAACTCTAATGACGAAAGCGTCATACAACAACATCAGACATTATGGTATAGTTTGGTACAAGTCTGTAATCCATTCAGCGAAGTCATCGTCATTGTTTCCATCAATGCATTGTATGCCGCAGCTGTAATATTGTGGTGTTCAAATATCACGGAATATGTCTTGTCAACGTGTATGTGGCGGTTTTTACCGCCAGTCGAAGAGTGCTCCGTATGTTTGGCGAAATCTATTTTATACATCCACACAAAGAAAATTAAAAGGAATCACTCAAATGAAGAGCATGCCATTTTGCCTGTCCCGACGAAACACTGGGAGGCCTTTCCCTCTAACGGAACTTTATTTTATTAAAAAACACTCCTTGGATTACTTTGGGGGCATTCAAAACCCCACGGTGACATTCTAGCAAAGACCTCCACACACGCACACGCACGCAGGCACACACACACACACACACACACACACACACACACACACACACACACACACACACACACACACACACACACACACACACACACACTTTCCTCCGTCTGCGTGGCTACTGGTCTGGGGAAAGCTGCTGCCCACGTCCGGCTTTCTCCATAATAAATGTCCTCTATGAGCCTCAGATCTATAATCTAATTGCTCTGCCTTATCGCCCATAGCTCTCTCTCTCTCTCTCTCTCTCTTTCTGCCTGTGTCTGCTGCATGAGAGCACACCAGCCGCTCTTTTTTGTTTGTCGAGAAATAAAACCCCGGTGAGGAAACAAGGTTTCGAATGTCATGGAAATTCAGCTCTCATTTCTTGGAGCATGACTACGCAGACATTACGGAAAAACCGTCTTTGTGTTTTACAGTTCATTCTTCCGACTACAGTTGAGATACACGTCCCAATTGATGTTTGGAGAGAGAAACAAAGACAGATAGAGAGAGAGAGAGAGAGAGAGAGAGAGAAGGAGAGATTAACCTCCGAGACATACACACAGTAAATTCTTTGTAAATATTCCTAAATACCATTTGTTCGGTCTTTGAGATCTTAATAGAGGAGGTTTTTGCTGCAGTGACGTCAGTCCTGCTCTGCACTGCAGTGTGCCATGTGATGTGTGTGTTACACGCCACAAGCGCAATCACTGAGATTAATTTACAACATATAGGCAGATTTGAAAGACGCTGGTAAGATAAATCTTCTCAGGCTCAAAGAGGTGGTTGTGGTACGTTGCTTTCTTTAATCCCATCTAGGTGTAGGCTCACATACAGGCCGGACAGCAGTGTGGTGATAACCACACCCCTTCCCGTCTCTCCTTCCCCCAGAATTATAGATCCACGTAGAGTTTCAGGATTTGACTGTATGAATTATAGATGTAGCCACAGTATGTTGTTTTAAAATCAGCAATACCTCGACATATTTGCACATAAGATTTGTCTAATGTAATACTCCAATGTAATAATATTGGTGGCAATCTATTCAAATCGTTCCAAGAAAAAGGGCGAAACCATAGATATTCAACTTTGTGCCGGGGTAAGGAAGCGAAGCGTCCATTTAGTGACTAACCCACTCACAAGAAGCCTCAGTTCTGTGCGACTCTATTACACTTAACCAAAACCACTGTTGAGACTGTGTAAAATTACAAGCTCTGGTGAAATTCACCGTATTACAATTGAACAGGATATGAAAACAGACATGATTAGGAAGGGTTTGTTTTATTGATTTACTGTAGGTGGTAAACATGAAAAAGTGCTGAGGTGTTAGTATTTCAAATTACATTGGAATAGTAATGGAAAGCAAAAAGCCTCCCATTGGTTTAGGGTTGATTTTTAAAGGTCTTACCTTGTCATATGCTCAAAATAAGTTATTATGTTATCTATAAACAATTAGTACCATTAAATATAACATACTTACTTTGGTTAAAAAATATACACAAATTTCCCCAAAAATTAAAATTTGAGGCATTTATTTATTCAATACTCAAGTGAGTTCCTTGAAAAAAAAAAAAAAAAAAAAGAATAAATAAATAATAATTATATATATATATATATATATATATATATATATATATATATATATATATATATATATATACATAAATATGTTTAATTCCACCTCTGCATAACTTACTTGTTTGAATTGTAAGCTTTATAGTTGATGGTGTTTTCTAAATCTTAGTAGTAGACGTCCATTTGTAGGAAATTGAACACACTTGGCAATTAAACAAATCGGACAGTATAAGATAACACTTTATTAATCCCCAGAGGGGAAGTCAGCATGACAAGCAGTACGAGCTGATGGTAAAACCTACACAACCCTTCCCTGAAGCAGTGGTCGGCTCTCTCCTGGCGACTGCCGGCTCAGCAGGTTCCAGAGCAGCAGGGGCACGGCTGTTATCGCCGAGCTGCCGTGGGTGCCGTGTTCCTCCCTGAGGGGCTGGTACTGCTTGAACCGCCTGTAGGGGAAATACCAGGCCGCCGACAAAATACATTAGAGAGACCGCGACTTCAAACCATAGAACCAGCCAAAATAAATTAAACATGTTTTTTTTTTGAAGAAGAAGAAGAAGAAGAAGAATGCTAAAACACTTTTAGTGACTACTCTACGTAGCGCTTGTTGTTACCACAGAAACCTGAATTCTTGCAAAGATTTACTCTAGAAAATCACATAGTTGGAATGAGTTGTTTTGACTGGGGTTGTATATAATCCCAAAAATATATGTATTCATTTTGGGTTCAAATTAAAGCAGAAAATAGAAACAATATGGTGGGTTTAGTGAGGACATATAAACTTATTTTGTTGTGAATGACTTTCACTATAAACATTTGTGGTGAATGTAATATATATCGAATTCGTATTGAATTATAATATAAAATCAGTTTATATGCACTCAGTTGCTTTAAGTTGAATTCGACCGAACTCGCCTGGTAATAAAATGGAAACAGAATAGGCAAATGTCATCCTTTCATCCATCATTGTGTCTTCTTCTTACCTGTACATCAAACCAATCGTCCCGACGACGCAGGCAAGGACCATCACACCCAGGACGGACGCTGCGGTGCCGGCTGGGGAAGCTGTGGATCCTGCAATGACAAGTCAATACACAGGTGAAAAACCTTGTGAGGGGGAGTGTGTGTGTGTGTGTGTGTGTGTGTGTGTGTGTGTGTGTGGGGGGGGGGGGGGGGGGGGGGAGTCTCTTTCACTTACCGACTGTCACGCTGACTCTGGCGCTCGCCACGGCGAGACTGACGTCGTTGGCCAGGGAGACGTTGATGCAGAAAACGCCCGAGTCGTTGAAGAACTGGCGGAGGACCAGCTGGCAGTCTGGCGACGGAGCGGCCGCGCCGCACACGGTTTCCACCGGCGTGATGCAGTCTGCATCCGAGATGACGGTGCAGACCTCGCTGGGCAGGCTGAAGGAAGCACACCGCGGAGTGATGAGAGACGAGGAGCAGAACTACAGCGCGAGCCTACGAATATCCCGAAGCCGCACAAATCTTAACAAAACCAAAGGAATCAAAGAATTACTAAAGAGTTAATTATGGAATGAATTTCATTTTATCTGTATGCACTCAAAAGAGTATTAAAGAGTCATTTAGACCCCTGGCCAATTTATAAAAACGCCAAGAGGCCAGGAGTGGGGGCGGGGAGGGGGCGTGTCTGAATCTGGAAGTGGGTGTGGTTTCACAGACCCCGCCCAGTCACTGGATCGCCGTTTCTCCCCCTCACTTTTCCCCATAACTTTTGTGACGTAGAGCGCCTCTAAAAGTGCTTATCTACGTCAGCATCTTCCCTGCAAGCTCTGCTCGGATTTCAGCATTTAAAGAAACGGCAATATTATGACTGGGACTGATGTGTTTCATGAGAAAAAATAAGTGAATTTTTTTCGAGATAACCCCTCAAACATATGTTGTAGTGCACCGTGGCTCAGCACCAACAACCTACCTTCCTTGGCAGGAGACAGTGAGGTCCACAGCGTTCTGTTGCAGCTCGGTAGTGAGAGACACCACATTGGCAACCTGCACGATCTCCACGCTCTCGATACCCTCTGCGCCGGCATTTTGAGGGATTTAAAAGCACGCGTCTTCATTAATAAATGCCTTCATTGGCCATTTGTATGAACTACACTGAAGTACAACTTATTCGAGCAGTTCAACTTACCGATAATGTCAACGGAGGTGGCAAGGGAACCGTAGCGGTAGACCATGCAGCCGGCCGCCAGCTCTGGGGCTTGTCTTTTGGCCAGAACCAGCGCGACCTGCGGTGCATCTGTGTCGATTTCCACCGCCGCCTCCGCTTCAGCTTCGACTGGAACAGCGTCCTCATCGGCGGCAGGTTGTACTTGACAAATCAAAAAAAAAAAGAGTCAAAATCAATTTCGATTCAAAATGTTGAACAGAAACCGAACTTGATATATTCGACACATGCAGCGGTTCTTCTTATGAATAGCTCACCTGTGGCGGCAATCTCATTCACTGCTTCCACTACTTCAGCCTCGGCATCAGCCTCAGCTGCGGCCGTCTCCACCACCTCGGCGCCTTCGGTGGCAGCAGGGACGACGACATTATCCACAGGTTCTACCGTCTCAACCGTAGCGGCAGCGACTGCTGCATCGATCTCTTGCGCCGCAGCCTCCTCTGCTGCAGGAGCAACGGTGACAGCCTCAGCCTCCTCCACCTGGACTGCGGCTTCCTCAACCACTGGGGTTTCCTCTGCCTCAACAGCAGGGGCAGCTGAGGCAACTGCATCGACTACTTGGACGTTAACTTCAGCTGCAGCGGTGGCCACTGCGGTTTCATCTGCGGGGGCTACTTCAGCGTCGGCCGCCACCTCAGCTGTGGCGGTGTCCGCGGCTGCGGCGGCCTCCGCGGCTGCGGCGGTCTCCTCGGCTGCGGCGGCCTCCTCGGCTGCGGCGGTCTCCTCGGCGGTCTCTTCAACGGCAGGAGCTACAGGTGCAACGGTGGCTACATCTACTGCTTCTGCAGCTGCGTCTACCTCTGCAGCAGCGTCTACCTCTGCAGCAGCGTCTACCTCTGCAGGGAGTGCGGCGGCGGCATCGGCGGCGGCGGCATCGGCGGCGGCATCGGCATCGGCGGCGGCGGCATCGGCAGCGGCGGCATCGGCGGCGGCCGGATCAATGACGGCCGGATCCTCTACCGCAGGGACAACAGCATCATCTGCCAATACAGCTGTGTCCGTATCTGTTGCGACGTCAGCTCCTTCATCCGCTAATGTGGCGTCAGAAGCTGGAACATCCAGAGCAGTGGCATCACCTTCCGGGGTCAGTGCTGAGGGGTTTGCTGCCGGGGCAGCTCCAGGGGTGGAGGCCATCACTACCACTGCAGGGGCAGCAGAGGCATCTACAGGGATTACTTTAGGAAGACAAGGAGGGAAGTTTTAGCACATTAACCACTGAGTGAAGACAATATAAAAATCAATACACTAATACATCTCACCAGCAGTGGGGTTGGCACAGCCATTGGGGATGCTCGCCATCAGAACCACCTGGGGCTTGAAGCTTCCTGGTGTGAGGTATGTGTGTGTGACGGAGAGGTCTCTTGAGATCAGAGTGCCGGTGTTGTCACCAAAGTCCCAGTTGAAGGTGATATCCGAGCCACTGAGGTACTGGCTGGGGTCGTGGAGCTTGACGTTAAAAGCAATGGCTCGGTTTTGGATGAAGCTCTGGTCCTCTTGGTTCACATCGCTGACTTGGTTTAGTGATATTGTGAAAGGAACTTGGTCTGAAACAGCAGAGGAAGAGATGTTATTGTAAACAAAATGATAATGGTCAAATTGAGCCTGAGAATTTTAAGTATTTTTATAATTTGAAAGAAAACAAAAAAACGATGCGATCACCTGTGATGGAGAACTGTGTGGAGGCGTAGCCCAGAGGTATAAATTTGTCCTTTCCACGGCAGTGGTAGATGATGACCTCCATGTTGTATGAGCCGAGTGGGACATTGTCTGTTCCAATGGAGAGAGAGGAGGACGGTCCGTCTGCCACCTGCCAGTAGCGCCCTGAGAAGAAATAGAAGAGATGACAAATCCAACTCATCAACAGTTCCCCTTTCTTGACTATAGTTTACGTTTAAAAGTTTATCTTAACAAGATCACAGATAATTGACCGTAAATTCCGAGAATCAAAGGAAACTAGAATTCGGTTTAACATATTTAGTTTAAAATGAACAATACTCATGAAAAATTCTTTATAATTTATCAGTGTGCTTTTTTAAGTAGAATAATCACTTTTAATTATATTTAAATTGCGTATTTAAAAATAAACATGTTATTTATATTCTGTAGTTGTGTAAATGTCTACATTGATACTGTATATGAAGATGTGTTTTGAAAGTGTTGTACTAATAAGTCATTTTCTAACTTTTGATTTATGGAAAAATTGTCTTTTTTCATCATACATTATTGATATCATAACTAGTACCAAACAATTTCCACAGAGAAAATTGCTGTATTTCAAACAAATCATCTTTACCCCAAGTCTTCCACACAAAGACGTAGCGCTGCTTCTTCTTCTGACTCCCGGCAAACGAGGACCCGTCGGGGAAGACTCCGGTCCAGTCGGCGTCCTGCTCCGGGTACACGGCCTGGCCTTCTAGATACTGGGTTCCTGGAATTCAAGGATCACGATCAACACGAAGCGGCCGGAGTCCGGGGGTGGGGTCGGGGTGGGGTGGGGGGGGAGGCCACCGCCCTTGGGGGAGAGCCAAAGAGCTTTACCGTCGACGGTGCAGTTCCTGGCCCAGACCACCTGGCCGCCGGGCAGCACCGTTTGGTTTGGCGGGAAACGCAGGTCGATGTTGAAGGTGGCTTTGGCTCCCGTCAGCGTCGGGGCGTCGTTCCTGACGTTGAAGGTGACTTCGCCGCCTGGAAACAATATTACACACAAAAACATTTTTTTTTTTTAGGACATCATTAAACCTAAACGGAAATATGAACGGATGAAAGGGTGGTATTTCCTGAAAGGTTACAACTCACCGGACCAGCAGTCTCTGAACCGCGAGTCTCCGTCCCTCCACACGGGATACATCCGTGAGTTCCACGAGCGGTAGCGTGTGAACTGAGATTTAGGCCCTAAAATAGACGGGAGAAAACGTGTCGCGGTTAAGTTCCCCTTGGGAAGAAAACGTCCAAAAACATCAAAAGCCTCGAGTCGGACCTCGAGTGAAATCCGGTCGCGGCCGCTTTGCTTTGCCTGCGGATACTCTCCGCCGCACGTTTTAAGTTTTCTCTCTCTCTCCTTTATATGATATTCCTACCTTAACGCCTGGTTTATTTTGTGCCCCCAAAACGACGCATTTAGGGACAACACGCGTGAGCTTATATTGGACAAGCATGGGGGATTAGGAGCGGGGCTGTAGGCGGCGGGGAGGCCAGGACCTGCAGAGGCGCGGCAGCGGCGGAGGGTTGGGGGGTTCGAGGCACCGGGAGTCACACGACCTCCTCAATCCCCCTCAATCCCTTTCATGTGACCATCAGCTGAGCGGCAGCGTCGTAATCCCAAAGCGCTGGAATGAGGGAGCTCAGACACCGGGGCAGCCTGGAACTCATGATGTGTGTGTGTGTGTGTGTGTGTGTGTGTGTGTGTGTGTGTGTGTGTGTGTGTGTGTGTGTGTGTGTGTGTGTGTGTGTGTGTGTGTGAGAGAAAATTTGTTTTTTTTGGGGGGGGAATTTACTTTGACATTCTCCTTTGAGAATCGCACACACGGCGTAACACAACAAAGACAAAAACACACATAGGGGGAGATAACCTCAAATATATCACTGTACAGTCAAGTGTTAAAGTTCATTCTTTCTTTCCTTATTCTTTTTTATAGTTTGTTGTTTTTAAATACAGTGCTGTGTCGTTAAATATGAATTGATTACGTGGGTCATCTCAAGTGTTGAGCGGGCGTGAAATCGGCATAAAATCCAAGTTAAACTCGTCCGCAGTTCACTGATTCGAGGACAATGGTCCCAAAGAAAGCAGTACCGATCCCTGATGAGATTTAAACGCAACTTTGAAACAGAGAGAGCACGGCTCATTTACATGAGTCAGTGACGTCACGGTGATCAAATGTATTTCTGATTGGATTTAAACAGAACACTGAAATGCAGAGAAGTGGAGTTTAACAGCCAAGTCACAGTAAATGTATTTCTAAAAAAAAATCCCCCTTGATAATATTAGACAGGTCTTCTTCTCATTCAGTGGAAGGTGGTAACCACATGTTGAAGGCGAATTCATAGTATTGCTACGAAACTGAGTCAAAAAAGAAAATGAGCAAAGAAAGTCTTGGGGGGGGGGGGGATTAGCAAACCAGAGCCACCATATCAAATTAAATTTAACTAATCGATGAATTGAGATGTACTCACTTGCCACCGTTGCAGATGTACAAACCAAAACCAGGGCCAGCAGTGTTATCGTCCTCATTGTTCGGTCGGTTGTGTTGGTCCTGTTCCTCAAACACTGTTCCTCCCTCCGGTCCTGAACCCTCACACGGCTTCTAGAGGAACCTGGGGAAGGGATTCTGGCTCTCTTTAAGAGAGACTTGGCTCCCAAATTACCATACCATGCAACCTGGCACCACCCCCTTTAGCCACACTCAAGCACTGTATCATTTCTGTTGCAATATCGATTACTATCGTTTACTGCCAAAGCTGTTGGATTGTTTGACTTATGTCCTTATTTAGTTGTTATACTGTGAAGTACAAAACTCCTGGTTCCACTACGTTTTGATAATGAAAGAGCAAGATTGATTTTTAAAAGCATCCATTGACAGAAGAATATCCCGTTTTTTTGAACAACGGGGGCAATCTTTAAACGACGAGACAGAGTTCCCAAAGGCCAAAGATTATTTATCTTAAAGGTTAGCCAGAACTGAGGAAAAAGATAAGATGCCTCACAAAGAGAAAATTCTCATTTTAAGTGTTGTAATGAAACGAATCTTTTTGCAAAACGTTTTGATTTATTTCATTATTCATTTATTTTTTCTCCCATCTCTCCCTCCAATATGCGTGAATAAATGTGTGTGTGTGTGTGTGTGTGTGTGTGTGTGTGTATAATTATAAGTAAAAAACAAAAAATTAATAAATAAACAAATAAATGTCTTATATATATATATAAAATAAAATGCCAGGGTGTCTAGTACCTAGAAAGAGAAGTCAGAGCAGTGAGCACAGCACTAGTCATGTTTTAACATCTGACCTTGCAGTTATGCGTGCATGGGGGTCACAAGATGAGTGTGAGGATGGCAAATCAATAGCATCCTTTTATTTCTCATGCTTTCCTTCCCGCTTGGTTGTCTGTCCGCAAGCTCTTCTGTCAGCCTAGAGAATAATTGCTTTGAGTAATAATGTCAAAGCAAAACACCCGTGCTTTGTTAGAGAGGCTGTGGGAGCTCCTTGTTTCTTCTTTTTCAAGGGATGACTTTTACGTTGATTCATTCATCCACCAAGGAAATGTATATTAAAAAAAACAACCCAGAATATCAGCTAATATTACTGGTGTGTTGGTTTGTAAATAATTCTATACCAATCAAATATGTTATTTTTGGATATCAGAGATACATGTACATTCAAATGGGTACATGTGCTTTGTTTAGATGGGAAGTGTAAACGTATATTCCCCAAGAGGGTTAATAAAGATTTCCTGTAAATATTACCAATAACATCAAAACAAAAGGCTTAATGGAGACTATTTCTTTGAATTCTCACAATAATTGGGCCAATGATAGCTCAGAAAAATTGAGTGGTGAAACCAGTTGTTGAAGACAGATATTGAATGTTTTATTATTATTATTATAATTATTATTATTATTGTAAATATTATTTTGCTATATACTTAAAAGAGATACTTTGTACTTTATACTGCAGTTTATACTACATTTTGACTATCTTCATTCAGACGAGAAGGTCAGCGGCAATTTAATCTGTGTCCAAAACAGGTCGCATGCTAACTGTGTTAGCTCAATGCATGGCTGCAGATGGGATCAACTAGCCTAGCTCGTGTGAAGTTGAGTAAATAAACATCCCAGCACCTCAAAAGATAAGTGATTAGGCAATGCATCTAAGGTCTTTATGGCAAGTAAAAATAAAACATAACGAACAGAACAGAGGCAACCTACAGTAATTTGATATTGCTGTTCAAAGCATGTTCAAAACATCGACTGAGAAATGTGTAACTGTAAAGGGAATTTCCCATTTTCAATAGATTACATTTTTTTTTATAAGTTCAATGCTTGCCCCATTGGACTGCATTTAGACAGTAAAGAATATGAACCTGGTGTGAAACATAGTGAACCTTCCATCCTTCAATGCCTGTCCATTAATTAACTTAACTCTGCACATCTGAAAATGGGGGACTCGAGACAAAACATCTGTTTCTGATCAAATAAGCGTTTAAATATGAGCGTTTAAAATAAAAGCTGATTGTCTCAAATAACACATTTGGTTGTACTGTGAGTGAACGGAAGGTCGGTTGGAAGTCTGTAAACGCGGGGGCCGGTGGTGCCTTTTCCGCTCAGATTGTTGGAGCAGCACTGCATGTGACCCCTCATGTGTTAACAACAGGCCTCATGAAGGACTAAACCCTTCCCACGGCGCCGCACCAAACATACCATGACTGTCGTCACGTGCCGCGCTGCCGCGCCCAAGCCACTTTTATTCAACCTTTTCCCCATTAAGGCCAGTTTTATTCTGTTTGCAGCGGAGCTTCTTGACATGTATTATTCTTATGCATTGCGTCTTATGAGTCTTATGCTTTATTCACACGCACTTTAATGCGGATACCTGTATATACAAAGACTATCCCATAAACGTACATAACTCTATTCCCTTCTATTTTGTACCCCCACGTTGTATTATCTTTTTGAGGCTTATTTTATTTTAATTGTATATTATTCTATTCCATTCTATTCACTCACTGCATTATGTCATAGGAATCAGTTAGTTAGTTAGGTAGAAATTAGTTGAACTATTATGTTCGGTTTAGAACTGATTGTGCCTAATCTACAGGTGCGTCGCAAAGACATTTCACTGCATACGTGTACGGACGTATGTCTATGTATGTGACGAATAAACCCCCTTCCCCCTTGAAACCTATGACGGTGAAACGCCGAAGGTCGGAAGCTGAGAGGTCGCCCTCGCCCCGTTTGGCCCTCGCATCCCACCTAAAAAGTGACTTCTGGCCTGAACTAAAGTGACTGAGCTGAGAGACGCTTCATCCCTCAACGTTCCCATCTGGGGGCGACTTGACAGGGGCTGCATTACACCCTAAAAAAAAAATAATAATGATAAAAATCACAAGCTTTGACGTGTAAAAACCGTGGAAATAAATCGTATCTATCCGTCGCCAGTATTGGATTCGCTTCATGCGTTCATGCGTTCATGCGTTCATGCGTTCATGTGTTCATTCACATTCATATTCACATTCACATGCCACTTTAAGTCACATGCCACTTTAATGCACATATCTGTATATACATAGGCATATTCCCTCTATCTATTCCATTTTATTTCTTTTTACTTTTATTGTATTTTATTCTATATATTTTTATTTTATTCTATAAGTATTCAACTTACTGTATTACGTTTTAGGAGTCAGTTAGTCGGCCTATAGAAAGAATTTTTTTATTTTTATTTTTTCCGAGGACATATTGTGTGATATCACTCGTCACTGCACTGTGTCACTGCATTACATTTCACTGCATATATGTATGAAAGTATGTATATGTATGTGACGAATAAAAAATCTTGAATCATGCGTTCATGTGTTCATGTGTTGTTGTGTTCATGTGTTGTTGTGTTCATGTGTTCATGTGTTGTTGTGTTCATGTGTTCATGTGTTGTTGTGTTCATGTGTTGTTGTGTTCATGTGTTCATGTGTTGTTGTGTTCATGTGTTCATGTGTTGTTGTGTTCATGTGTTCATGTGTTGTTGTGTTCATGTGTTGTTGTGTTCATGTGTTGTTGTGTTCATGTGTTCATGTGTTGTTGTGTTCATGTGTTGTTGTGTTCATGTGTTCATGTGTTGTTGTGTTCATGTGTTCATGCGTTGTTGTGTTCATGTGTTCATGTGTTGTTGTGTTCATGTGTTCATGTGTTGTTGTGTTCATGCGTTCATGTGTTGTTGTGTTTATGTGTTGTTGTGTTCATGTGTTGTTGTGTTCATGTGTTGTTGTGTTCATGTGTTGTTGTGTTCATGTGTTCATGTGTTCATGCGTTCATGTGTTGTTGTGTTCATGTGTTCATGTGTTCATGTGTTGTTGTGTTCATGCGTTCATGTGTTGTTGTGTTTATGTGTTGTTGTGTTCATGTGTTGTTGTGTTCATGTGTTCATGTGTTGTTGTGTTCATGTGTTGTTGTGTTCATGTGTTGTTGTGTTCATGTGTTGTTGTGTTCATGTGTTCATGTGTTGTTGTGTATATGTGTTGTTGTGTTCATGTGTTCATGTGTTGTTGTGTTCATGTGTTGTTGTGTTCATGTGTTCATGTGTTGTTGTGTTCATGTGTTCATGTGTTGTTGTGTTCATGTGTTCATGTGTTCATGTGTTGTTGTGTTCATGTGTTCATGTGTTGTTGTG
Organism: Zeus faber; assembly: GCF_960531495.2. Taxonomy (NCBI): domain Eukaryota; kingdom Metazoa; phylum Chordata; class Actinopteri; order Zeiformes; family Zeidae; genus Zeus; species Zeus faber. The sequence continues at coordinate 31,664,884 of NC_137192.1, read as the reverse complement.
TTTATGTGTTGTTGTGTTCATGTGTTCATGTGTTCATGTGTTGTTGTGTTTATGTGTTGTTGTGTTCATGTGTTCATGTGTTGTTGTGTTGTTGTGTTCATGTGTTCATGTGTTCATGTGTTGTTGTGTGGCTGTGGGCGGCGGCGCTGACGTCCCGCCGCCGCTGAATGACGTCCATCGCTCCGCGTCGCGCTCAGTCCGCCGCCGCCTTCCCGCTCCGCCGCGCGCGGAAGCTTCGCGGGGGAGCTGCTCGCCCTTGCGCTGCGTTCCAGCCGAGGCCGGACCTCGGGAGAACTCCGTCCCTCTCGAGGGCGCGGACGAGGCGGCTCGTTTAACTCGCGGGAAATTCGAATTTGGGGCCAGATCGCGCCGACTCACGGCCAGTGAGCCAAACACAAACGCTGAGCAAGAGCTTCCTTTGTAGCTTGCAGAGTTCACGAGCTTGCCCAGAACAAACTCAGCGCCCGTGTTTCCCTCAACGTTAGTTCGGAACAGCGGGGGTCGACCCTCCCGGAATTTCCGATTTCCGAGCTCCAATGGAACGCAGCGTTAAGCGCGGTTTCCGGCGACCTTATGACGATCGGTCACGTGACAACTGCCAGCCCCAGCCCCCCCCCCCGGACGCTCGTTTCTCGTCCCGACGCCTCCCGCTTTACCGCCGCCGCCGCACGGCAGCGAGGGGTTCAGAACCACGGGGTAGTCCGCTGGTTTTGTTCCACGTTCCTATGAATAAAAAAAACCCCCAAAAAACCCACGAACCTCCAGACAGAGTTTGAAACTAACAGAGAGTAGAGGATATTTAACAGGCAGACGACGGCAGGCGGTGCGAAGCTCTCCCCCCCCCCCTTCGCGCGTTTCTCTCCGGCACCGCCCCGCGGGCGACGTCGGCGACGGGAAAGGGAGCGCACCTTCGGTAGCGCGGGAACGGCCGGTCGCCCCCGTCCCCGCTCCCCGGTCCCGGCCGCGCTTCCCCCGCTCGTCTTGTCGTGTTATTGTCCGGCTTCGGCGCCAGCGAACGGCCGCAGCCGCTCCCTCGCCGCCGCTCTGACTTTGACATTGCGCTCCGCGGTGAACGGGCGTTTTCCGCCGAGAGGTCCGGAGCCTCGCACCAAATGTGAGTCCTGTGGCGCGGCGGCGGAACGGATAGTTTACCCGGCGACTGTGCTGTCCTGCGGCGCGGCGCGGCGCCCCCCTCTTTGTCCGAGCAGATGGACGCGTTTCAGAAGGTGGAGAAGATCGGAGAGGGCACCTACGGGGTGGTGTACAAAGCCAAGAACAAGGTGACGGGGGAGACCGTGGCCCTCAAGAAGATCCGTCTGGACACGTAAGTTCAGCGTCGACCGGCCCCCGCGTGTCCAGCTCGATCGTCCACGACCCAGGGTGTTTATTTGTACTAACAGACAGTATTTATTTTTGGCAGTATTTATTATTGGCAGTATTTATTTGTATTTGTAGACACGTAAGTTCAACGTCGACCAGTCCCTGCGTGTCTATGTCGATCATCCGCGATTCAAGATGTTTATTCGTCGCATACGTATGTGTTAGTGAAATGTCTAAGTACTATTATTATTATAATAAGTACTGACTGCTCAATAACCACCTGGCACAATCACTAATAAGCTAACTTAACCAAACTCACTGATTCCTAAAACGCCATTCAATTAGTAAACAGAATGAAATAAGAGTTAAAAATGGTAATGTACAATGTAGGAATACCGAAATAAAAGGAATAGACTATTGTGGTGTATATACAGATATGTGCAGTGAAGGGGTCGATGAACAAAGTGAGGCAGGCAGCCGGGGAGGGAGGCTAGGAGTGTCGCCGGGAATTCAGCTGCACAAGGCAGACACCGTCCCCAAATCCATCATCACCTTTGAGTCTAATTCTATGTACAGTTTGATTTTTCCTCCTCTGTTGATCCCAATGAGGCATATCTTTAATGGAGTACTCGTAGGTCAAATAGTGCGCTGTGATGGAAGATATAGGTGTACCGTTATCTAGTTGGAATAGCCTGGCTATCAGTCAATTACAAACAACTAATAGGTCTGGTGGTCTTAGGTAATAATGTATGGAAATCTTTTCTAATGATTTTGGGGATGCTTTAACCCGTCAAAATAGCACCAGAGTTAAAATAACACAGACGCGTCCGAGTCATTCGAACGAGCCGCCGCACACCGAATGAGAGGGTTAGGCTCCGGCCGGAGAGGTGATGAAGGTAGTGTTCTGTCACAACAATGTCTGATAGCGTTCCATGTCTGTCACCCAGGGAAACGGAAGGAGTGCCAAGTACCGCCATCCGGGAAATTTCCCTCCTCAAAGAACTCAGTCACCCAAATATTGTCAAGTGAGAAAGAAACTTAATACCTACACGCGTAATTATTACTTGGTTACTGTTTAACTCCACAAAACTGACAAATCTGTTTCTTTCTCTCAGGCTACGAGATGTCATCCACACTGAAAACAAACTCTATCTGGTTTTCGAGTTCCTCCATCAGGACCTGAAGAAATTCATGGACTCATCCTCTGTTTCCGGTATCCCTCTGCCTCTGGTTAAGGTACACCAGGCCTACAACTCAAAAAATCTCATCTTTTATGGAAATTCATATAAATGCAATGATGCATGCTGTAAATATATTTGCTGTTTATTGTTTGGCTGAACTCTCACAAGGTCCCATTTTTATTTTTTCTAGAGTTATCTTTTCCAGCTCCTGCAAGGCCTGGCCTTCTGCCATTCTCATAGGGTTCTTCACCGGGACCTGAAGCCCCAGAACCTCCTCATTAATGCTCAGGGGGAGATCAAGCTCGCTGACTTTGGCTTGGCGAGGGCTTTTGGGGTCCCTGTCCGCACGTACACTCATGAGGTTGGATATGAAGCTGTCCACATCCACACCTTCTCACCCGAGTTAATGAACATCTTCTGTAACCCACATTCACATGACCAAAGTGTTTCATTTGATATTGAGTGTCTACTACTGAAAAGGCTGTTGGTAAGCATTTGGTCAAGTATGCACAAAGCACAATCCTCTAATGTTTTCTATTTTTCTAAGATGTGACTGCAATTTTGCAAACATTTGAGTGAATTAAACAATTGATTCAAAAGCTCATTACTTTGGAGTATATGTCCTTTATTTATCTTTCCCTCGGATTGTTCTTCCCTTTTTTTGACGAGCTCTAAAATGTGTCATTGCTTTGATTAACTTCCTTCAGGTCGTGACATTATGGTACCGAGCACCAGAAATCCTCCTGGGATGTAAATACTATTCCACAGCTGTGGACATATGGAGTCTGGGCTGTATCTTTGCAGAAATGGTAATGAACTTACTTTTATTCATTTCAAAGTACGATCTCAAAGGGGGCAACCAAAGCTTGGTTTAAAAAAACCCCCAAAAAAACAAGACTTACCATAAATAAAGGAACCTTAACTCTCTTCTCTCTATCTCTCTCTCTCTCAATAGATTACTAGGAGGGCCTTGTTCCCAGGCGATTCCGAAATCGACCAGCTGTTCCGAATCTTTCGCACTCTCGGCACCCCGGACGAGACGGCGTGGCCGGGGGTCACGAGCATGCCAGACTACAAGCCGTCCTTCCCCAAATGGGCCCGGCAGGACTTGACCAAAGTCGTTCCCATCCTCGATGAGGACGGACGGGAACTGCTCGGGGTGAGGCCAATATATTTATTCACTTTTGTGCTTCTGTGGTTATGGCTGTTTTTTTTTTTTTTTGTTTGTTTGTTTTTTCTCCCTCCGCAAAAGGGAGTTTTCCCAGTCATCCTTCTTACCTTTATCGATGAAGTAATTAACAGGTTCCACTACTAACCACACTTAAAAACATCACGGTTTTTCTGAAGTGTAAGAGTTGTGGTATCTCGCTGCTGTATTCAGCCTCGCGTTCCCTGTCGAAACGACTCCTTTTGCAAGCTCGTCCTGTTTGAGTTTGTTTGTGTTTACTTTCATTTGAGTTCATTTCAGTGATGCCACAACGCTTTCGCTGGTAAACATTTTCGCTCGCTGCCATCTGCAGCCGTTATCCACAGTAGATCCGCTTTTTATTGACAAATCTGACCAAAGGATGTTCTGAAAAGTGCCTTGGATTTGAAAATGTGTATATATTTTTTTTCCTCCAAATGATCACAAAACCAGTCCAGTGACATCGCTGGTTATATTCCAGTCACGCATCATAACAGAAAATCTACTGTCTGCCTGTTATCAAGCAGCAGATACTAATTTTTGTATATTTGTAGTGCAATGAGAATTTGGTTGTAGATCATGTGTATCTTGTCATTTTTTTTAAATGTGTTTTGTTTTTGTTTTGCAGCAAATGTTGAATTATGATCCAAACAAGAGGTTATCTGCCAAAAACGCCCTTGTGCATCGATTCTTTCGTGATGTCACCATGCCAGCCCCTCATCTGCGACTCTAAGAAGTGCACAATGTTTGCAAACGGCGGCAAAGCAATAAGGATCTCCTCAGCCTCGTTTGAGAGTTGAAAGTTATGCTTATTATGAATTCCTAATCGCCAGTGTACTCCATTACTCTTCATATTTATGTTCGCCATAGTAAAGTTCAAAGTTATTTATGTTTTGGGGGCTCCTCTGTGCAAGTTCAGGCCAGTTTGATGGGGTTGTGGGGGGCGTCTCCGTTATTAGGTTACCCAACGTCTGAATATAAATAGCTAGGAAAGAAACCAAATTGTGTTTGCTTAGATAAATGGCACAGTGCAAATCTATTTAGGAAATATCAGTCGGTCTGTCAGTCATTTTACATTGTGCTTCATCTTTATGATTCATTTTAGGAGCTGCTTGAGGAATTACACGTGATTTGTTCGGGTAAAATGAAATTGCCAATCGTGCAAGTGCTATCCAACCTCAGATATTTATATTCTGGATTTGTGACACAAGGCGACACAGGGGGCCTGTCAGGACCAGAAAATGAAGCCTCCGTCAACCCTGCGGCCTTCATAGCTTATTGTTTAGCTTTCTGTGTACAGTTGTGATATAGACAGGCGTTGTTGCTATATCTTTTTGTAGATTTTAGAGAATTTGTTTTCTACATTTTCTACCTAGATTTTATCTGGAATTTGTAAACCTTTTAAAATTCAATGTTATCTTTTTCACATTGAAAAAAAAAAAAAAATAAATGCATTTAATTAATTGTGCCATTAATTGTGCCATATTAAAAAGAGAACAAATGAACATTTAAAATTGGAACTACTATGTTAGTAAGATGTAAAGATATGTGGTGTAATATTTTTGTTTACCCATGATGTCTGAGTACCAGCTCTGGGACATTTGGGTAATTTGGTCAGTACGCTAATAAGGTGTAACAGATGTCAAATTGAGATTATTAAGACTTAAGGTCGCCTTTTGTGTTCTATATTCCATTGATATCTGGAGCCCAACTGTCGTCTCAATTAACATTCTCCGGTTGGTCTTGCTTCATTATAACAGTGAACTTTGAGCCCAGTTCTGCGAAAGTTAGTTTGAAATAGTAAAGCAAACTAAAACAGAATAAACGACAACCCCATACTGAAATGAGTAGACTTTTAAAAGTTAGTGAAGAGCCATGAGGTTTTTCTTATTTCCATGTGGTGCACAGCGTGCATTAGCCACTTGCGACCAGCAGAGGGTGTTCTAGGTCTGTATTACATTCAGAAGCTCCATCCCTACATACAATGGGTTCCAACTATTTTATTTGGGGTCCTGCCCTGAAATGACAGGAGCCCTATTGCTTTTTGTTAATGAAGAATACATCGGTCTATGGATCTCCTCGATCCGCCGCACTCACAGACAACATTAATAAAATGTGTATTGGGGGCAGTCCCGACATGCCGTATTTCAAGTTTGATCCAGATCGGTCCATTATTGTGGGATAATTTAGTTAAAAAAAAAAAAAAGTATTTTAATAATCGCCGCAATGTGCGTGCATGCCCAAATGACAGTGCACACAGGTCACATGATAGCATTGCAATCTAGTGATTGGTCAACAATCAGGACTCACCAAGATGGCGGCACGTGCAGATGTAACATGACGTCAGAACTTTATGGATGTCATGGATTCAACATCTGAATACGATTTGTATTTGGGGCAGATCCAACATGGTGTGGTTCGAGTTTCATCCAGATCGGTATCAGTATTGTGGAAGGAGTTCCTTATCAGCAATCGCAATCTTACCAAGGTGGCAGAGTACACAGATCATGTGACAGATATAGACAACTGGATACAAACTCTTAGCCATTCAAAGTGACATGTATTATTTTATTACTATTAAACCTTTATGTTTGAAAAAATAAAGTTAAGAGTATTAGAAGACAATTGGATTAAACAAAGTGCAGCCTATTAAACATCATAAATATATACGCTATATCAATGTATACAAACTTCCTGAATTCTAATTATTGGTAACAATAACCATAAGAAATTATATTATACAAGGAACATATATTTATTTAACGTGTGTCTTTTAAAATATATTCATGCTTTTTTTCAAGGATTTGTTACAATTACAACAAAAATGTGTATCCCACTACACACAATTTATTTTATAATATATCCTCTACAATTGAAGTCAGTTAAACCACTTACCTCAGTTTATTTGTTTATTGGTTTATAAAATACATTATTTTTGTGAGGGCAGTTTTCTGTTGATTTACAAAGTGCCATAAAATAATTCAGTTCTCCCAAATGGATAAATAATCGTGATCACAATATTGACTAAAATGATCATGATTATCATTTCAGCCATAATCATGCAGCCAAAGCACACTCGTCCACTGAACTTGCCTATGGCTATTTTTCGGGAGGTATTTTCTTCCAGTAATCTAGTTTTTGCTCATCTGAAATCTTGTGCAACATATTGCCTCCATATGACAAGCAAGTCGATGATACTTTGCCTATAACAACATTTAGCATTACTTGTGCTTATACAGCACATGGTAATAACAAAGGGCAGGCTTCATTCATTAATACAGTTTAAAATTACACTCATTAAGACAGAAGATGCTCCTGTTTCACAGTAATTCTAGCATTTTGTAAACGGCCACTCAGTGACCAGTTGCTGCCTTATGAAACACAGCCATGCAGCCAATCAATCAATGAATCACGATTATTCTCAAACATAATTGCTTGAAGAAGCAAATAAGTTCTGGAAGTAAAAGTTGCATTATGACCAAGCATATCGCAAAATCATCGAGCGCAGAGACACTGTTGTGAAATATGAATAAAGTCTAAATTCATGTTACTTTACTTAGCTGCCTGGCTTTCAAGCCATTGAAACAAACGTAGGTAGACTTCTTGAAACTGCTGATGTCCGTAAATCATTGAATCGTTTTGAGTTCGAATAAAATCTGACTGTTAATCTGAATATTTATTTAGTTTGGGATTTCAGCCTGTCGGTGAGGGTGGATGTCAGATTTTGGCCAATATTCCCCCGGGCCCGTCTCATAGCCACCATGCTGACAGTCCTTGCCCCCGCTCGCTCCGGTTGAGGCTAATGACAATGACAGAGGACGACGGAGAATGCTTTGGCAGCCATGGTAACAGAGACGGAAGCTTGTTCTGACCGCCTCCTTGAGAGAGAATGGAGCCGCAAGAGAAATGAACTCTGTGGTCCGCCGCTCGGAGCCATTATGCCGGGGCATCTGGGCAAGGCCACGACGAGGAGCCGGACAAGAGGCCCCGGGAGCCGGCTGCAGAGGCCGCTGAGCTCCAGGCAAAGGGAAGCTCCCGGTCAAGAATGAATGAGCGCCCGACATGATCCCTGCTCCACTTTCCAGCTTTGTGCTGGGTTAAAACGCCCCTACTTTGTAGTGTCAAGGTGATGTGTGGATCCGCTCCTTTCACTCGGGCGCTTCGGGATCCGCGCACTCCCCGGTGCCCAGCCTCTACCTTTTCCTTTAAAACGTTTTAATTATTTGCTCTGCATTCTTTCTGCTGTCAATGGAATTCCTCTCCTGGAATAAGTGCTGTCTCACTCCAATTGAGCAAAGCAAATGTGAAAGCCAGTGAATGGAGCAACCTCAATGGGGGAAAATAAACAATTGCATTGGTCCAGGGGTGCAAGAGGGGGAGAGCGCACTAAGGCCTCCTGACGCGCTCTCATTCCCATGGAGACTTTACGCACTCGCTCCTTTTTCTGTCCAGAGGAGGATCTCGTAAAAGCACTTCAATAGCGGATGATTTCTCTTTTCTCTTTCACTCGCTTTTTATTTGAGAGGAGGGAGGGGGATATGTGCACAGGCGATTGGTGGATGTGGGGGGGCTGGGGGGTCACATGCACACACGTGCGCGCTCGTATTTACGCACAATTTGCTCCCGACTTGTCCGGTGCTAAGTTTCAGAAGAGCAGTCCATTGTCTGGCAGTAAAAAGTTCTTGTTTTAGCTTTGTAACTTAAACAAGAGCTGCTTTCACACAGGAGGTCGCGCGGCACGAGTCGTCCACTCTGAGCCCGCTGGAGGAGACCGGGGATCGAACCGCTTGCTTTTTGTAAAATAATAAAAACAAAAACTTTTAGTGATCAAATCTTGATCAAACTGTTCTCCCCCGAATAGTCAAGGGTGTATCATTTTTAAAAAAGCAAGTTAAAGTACATAGAGATGATTTCATGAAGTTTTCACAGATTTCGTCCAGCAATTAAATTTGAATTCTACAAGTTAATTTTAAATTATATATATAATTATAAGCGAATATGAAAAGGAAGTAAAGTTGTAAAATAAGTTGTTAGCTTTTCCAATGTCATCTTTGTTCCGGTCACTATGACTGATTTGTCCTTTTGTCAAAAGAACTGAATATACAGAATGGGTAAAAAGATAAATAGATAAATAATAAATAAATCATAAGCGATCTACCCTGATAAACAAATTGAATCTCAGATCTGGAGCTTTGCACAGGAAGGTGTTATGATGCCAGTTCCTTTAGTGTGTTGTCTTTGTCAGCCCTTCAAAAAGTCCGACGGGCAACAAACTCTGCTTAAAGTCGGCTAAAAAATTTGCCTCAATGACTGCAAGGAAAAGGTATCACTTTTCACCATCTATAAATCTATTGCAAAGGTGTATGAGGAGAGATGATACTTTGCTTAATCACTAGTAATGGCAATTTCACAATATTTTAGCTGATGAGCTGTAAGATTTGGAGGACTGTGTAGGTTGAGTGTTGTTGGAGTGATGGTCAGTCTGGCCTAGTATGTTGTTTTTTTGTTTGTGAAAAATACCTCAAGCTATACATGTAGAGTTGCCATGGAAATCACTGGAAGGTTTTGGGGTAGCCTTGGTAAAAAGGTGAATCGCAGCAATCCCCCCCTTTCTTTGGTGTGTTTTGTTTGTTTGATGGAAGGCAGCTGACCGCCGCTGACCCACAGTGACCCTCCAGTTCCTTGGTCTGAATACACCAGCTACACCACATTCTAATGCAGAACGATGTGATGTTTATGTTGTTGATTTTTAAAATCTTGACTGGTGGTGTACTGTTCACGGCACTGATTCCAGTCGCCCGCCACCATCCCAACGTCCTGTTGAACCCTCTTAGTTGGACGGATGTTCATCCCCTTTCTGAAAGCGCTCCCTATAGGAACGCGAACGACCCAGGAGGGTTCTCCGCTCGGTCGCTGATCTCCAGGGGTAGAGAAGGTGGGCCGTCCGTAACAACTCGGTAAAGGAGGCGCGATTCAGGTCGCCCGGGGGTGTCCCGGCGCCGAGCGTATTTTCTCTATATTTCTGTAGTGTTTCGATCCACGGAAGACATGGTTATCCATCCAAAAAAATACATCACGTGACGTGTCACCTTTCATTCATCACAGCGGCAATTTCACCTGTCAAATACTCTGCTGGTGGATGTTGTCGACGGGGCTCGTGCGGCTATCAGGCGTTCCACTGCTATTCTGAGTGGGGGCAGTGTTGGTTTTCTGCCAAATTGTCCCTCACAGGAGAGTTGACAGCAGCTAAAAGCAGCACACTGACCAATTACCTTGAGAGAAACTAGACCACAAGCACAATTGAGGTCAATGGTCCAGAGCCATTATGCCAGGGCATTCCTGCAGGGCCAGGATGGATGTGGACCCCACGCCACAGGCTGTGGAAGGAGCATCAGCGCCACATACTTATTTGGGGAGTTTCCAAGGAGCTCAAGGCCGATTTCTATCCATAGAACGTTATTACCGCTGTAGTCCTGTTAGCATTAAAATCAGGTTTGGCTAGGGGGAGAAATGACAGACTATTTAACGTTCAACTTTAATTGAAACACAGGCTCACAGCTTATTTCAACCCAATTAAGTGTAACTGGCGGTGACGCAGGGAAGTGGTCCTCCACTCCTCCGCCCTTCACTGTGTTATTTCGTGAGGGGTCGGGAACGGGCGCGCTCGTGATTTGTACGTGCTTTACAGAGAGCCCGAGAACGGTTCGCACTCCGTTGTGAAAGATGGTCTTTAGAGTGTTCTGCAAGTAGGTATTGTTGATTTTAGAGAAGGGGTTGTTTTTTGGGTGGAGAAAAAAAAAGGGGGGGGGGCAGGGGGGCGGTTTCAGAGGTGGGTTGATGAATGTGTTGATGGTGGCATTTTGATAGGGGTAATTTTGACCCGACAGGGCCCAGGCTCTCTCATGAATCAAAATGTGTCAGCCGGGCTCTGGAGATGGAGGGCCGCTCATTGTGGCTCTGACACCCGTGTGAGGGGCCGAGGCTGCTGGGGGTCAAGTGTGACACCTCATTAGAACGATGTTGATTTAGTGTGGCCGCAGCGCAACAGACCTCCTCCCATGGGGCGAGGAGAGGTGTGTGAGCGAGGGGGTGGGGAACAGAGAGCGTCGGACAGAGAGCGGGGCCTACTGCTCTTCATCCGCCAGGCCGTCATCTGACAGCTTGCAAATCACGCACCTATGCTGAATGTCCTGCCCCGCCCCCGCCCCCGAATTTGAACCCCTCGCCCGAGTTTTTTTTTAATTTTATTTATTTTTTTAAATATGCATTTCTTTGTGCACAAAGAACATTCTGAGAGCGGGAAACCTTTTTTTTTTTTTTTTTAATCTAAATCTTTCCTTCAGCGGTTGTGGGCGACAGGCCACGCTTCACTCCGCCCGCCCGCCCCCACCCCCCGTGCCCATGAGTGAGCCCAATTTCCCCGTCAGAATAATGCTGACCTTTCACCTTTGATCTTTGGGTTAAAATTGTTCCCTCAAATGTCAAGATTACTTTGGACAATCCGCAGTTGTGTTTTCATTTTGTTTGAAAGCTGGGTTTTTGGGTTTTTTTGGGTTTTTTTTTGTGTGGATTCAGCATGATACAAGGAAAAAATACAAGGAAAGAGTTCAATTTTCTACTTTTATCCCCAAACGCGTGATTTTTCCCTCATCCCTTATTCTGGCAATATTGAGAGAACTCAAGATCTCTTTATAGAAGATTCTTCTCTACTCGTCACTCAAGATGAATCACAAGATCTGTCACAATGTAGGGGCAGTGATTTCCATCTCTGCCTGATAAAAAGCTTATTACCAAGTGAAAATGGCAGCCATGTTTTTTCTTCTTATTTCGCGACGCTCCACAGAAAGCCGCGTGCCGCGGCGGATCGCGATAATGAGTTTAAACTGAACTCGTAATGTGGGGTTCTTGGTCTACGGGATCAAATTTGAGAGAGTTTCAGAGTCTAAACGACGGCTTTCGCTCTTAATCTGTCTCCTTTCGTAGTCCGACAACGAGGGACTTGGATGCAACGCGGTGTGAAGGCTCGCACACGGCACCCCCGGGTGTGCGCACTTCTAATTGATTGACCAACATGTGGTCGACCACGGCCAAGACACAACGATACAGAAAAAGAACTTCCACACATTGACTGGGACGTGCGTCACCGCAATTGCAACTCTCCCCGACACATTCTCTCGCTCCCCTTACCGTGGGCACGGGCCCCGAGCCGCGTCCCGGCCCCACAGGAAGCGGCTGCTTTTCAAACTCTATTTTACCAGCGTCGGAATATTTCCATTCGCGATCCGAGCCGCAGCGCCCCCCGCCGGTCGGTTGGCGCCACTGCGCCTAACGTTCTCAGGTTGAGGCGCTCCTTCCTGATGGAACCTGACATGCTGCACGAAATTGCCGCGTGCGCCTGCTGTATTTTGCAGATCTTATTTGTTTGTGTTGTTGTTTTTTGTTTCATGAATAAAAACGCAATTATATCGTATATTTATGGATATGATGTTGTTTTAGGAGTTTTCCTCACCTCTAACGGAGGCCCTTACGGTGCACCTTCAGAGCGGCACCCTGCACCTACCTCCAGTGGTTTTGTCTCAACGCGCCACCTACTAAGGCTGCCCCACCTGTCAACTGAACTCGTCTTTTCACTAAAACCACCGTCTTCTCTATTACGTTACACTGGTAATTACGCCACAAGGCCACACACTGTCACTGCTGGCCTGTCCCAGCCCCGGGCCTCTCCCTGCAGGAGGAATCACAGAGGAAACGGGATTTTCTCTGATTGCTTCACTGTGATTGCACCGACTGCCCTCCCCAAATGTCCCGCTTATCGCGCGCCGTTTCCCCTCTCCTGGCTCCACAAAGGACGTTAAATGACCCTTTTTGCATCAACCCATCAAGCATACTTGAATCCGAGAGGATGGAAAGCGTTGAACCAAATGAGTGTATCAGAGGATGCATGAATAATGAATGGATTTGGATACACCGCCTGGTAATTCATCATTCACTAAGTAGAGATCTGTTCTTCCTTTTTTTGTTGTTGTTGGTCGTTTACATGCAGCATTTTCATTACACATAGAATGTGTGCAATGACCTTTTTATGTAAACATTTAAATGTGTAATTATACTTCTGACGGATCTGTCTTTCTCCCCCGTGTTTCCTCCTCCGACCTGCCAGGGATACACACACACACATGCATATATACACACACACACACACACACACACACACACACGCACACCCACACACGTATGCATGCACACCCGCATGCATGCATGCACACACACACACGCACAAACGCGCACACACACACACACACACACACACACGCACACACACACACACAAAGGTATACACGGCCATCTGTCTTTTCTGATGCTACATATCTATGAACACAATGGAGACTTCCTCTGCTGGATATTGCAAACCTGCAACTCCACCCTTTTCTTTGGCCTTTTTACATAGATTTGGGATTTGTTTCATCACATGATTCTCCGTTCTTTTTGTTGCTTCTCCTCTGTTGGTTTTGTGCACTCAGTAACAGGTAATTTAAAATCATACAGAGCGTTCGTCATCGACTCCCTGACCGATCCCCCCGAAGCCGAGGATGAATGATTTATGAATGCTGTTATATGTCATAGTCCACTTTTGTTGCCTTTTAGTTTTTACTCATTAGTCTGAATAATAACTGTCACTAATTCAAGCTGTTATAGAATGGCTTTTTGAATAGAAAGAGAGAGAGAGAGAGAGAGAGAGAGACAGCATGTGTGCGAGAGGGAGAGAGAGAGGGAGAGAGGGAGAGAGAGAGAGAGAGAGCAATAGAGAGAGGAGAGAGGCCTGAGAGATTAACTCCAGTGAGCTCACTCTGTGAGGCCCAGGAACGGCTGAATATTGTTCTGGTGGTCGAGAGATGGGGAATTGGAGGGAGAGCGAGAGAGAGAGAGAGAGAGAAACGAGAGAGCAAGAGAGAGTGAGAGAGAGAGGGAGGGAGGGAGGGCGGAAAAGCGAGAGAGAGAGAGAGAGAGAGAGAGGGCGGAAAGGCGAGAGGGGGGGGGAGAAAGGAGGGTGGGCGGAAAAGCGCGCGAGAGAGAGAGAGAGAGAGAGAGAGAGAGAGAGAGAGAGAGAGAGAGAGAGAGAGAGAAATCCCTATGCAGCCAGAGAAATGAACTTGATGATCTCAGGGGGGTGGAGGGGGTGGGGGAGGATCACCATTCCTCGCTCCTGACAATCAAAATTAGATTGGCCAGCACTATGTCAACACCAGCCTCAGTTAAGGCATGACAGGGGAGGGAGGGAGGGCCGCCCCCCCGTGGCTTTTTGAGAGTTTGCCATGTGAACTATGGAGACCCCACAGTGCCTTTCACTGACTGCTCCGGCCTCAAAGAAATCCACAACCCCTTTTTTATTATTGGCCGGCACTGTAACCAACAGCATCTCTCCCCGACCTCGTATTGTGTTTTGGCAATTCAGCGAGGCTTAAAATGACCAGAATGTTAACTTTCCCCTTCCTCTCCGTTTCTTCCCCCTGATGCCGGGATTGCATCCCTTTTCCCTTTGCCTGTCATTTCAGTATTTCTTCCGTCTGTGTGGACGTGGAAGTGTGACCAAAAAAAAAAAGAAAAGGTGAATCAGAATTTAGATCATTCTTTAAGGTTAAATTGGATATCATTTGTAACATCAATTGGAGATAAATACATGGAAATCTGTGTACTTTTCTGGAGAAACGGACGTCCATAATCAATCAAGTAAGCGATAAAAACCGGAATGTCCCAAAATATGAAATGCTAAATCCAATTGACGAGCACCGCTTTCTGCTTCCACTCCCGGGAACCGGCTCTCTCTCTCTCTCTCCTCTGGGCGACGTCAGATCACAAGTCTCACAAACCGAGAAATAATATTATTTAAATATATTATTTTTCTCAATTTATTTCTGCGCTGTGTTTCGCGCTGCGTTGTCTCTTTCTTTTTTTCCTCTTTTTTTTTTTTTTTTTTCTCTTTTCTTTTTTTTTTGTATGGGACACAATATGGACATCTGTTTGGGGGAGATTAGGATTGGGCTGACAAAGGGTTGTGTTTTTGGAAGTTTGACCGGTGACCTGGAATCTTTCAGTTTGTTTTCTCCTACCAGGACAGAGTGAGTGCAGCTGTGTCCTCACGTAACTTGGCAATTTCCCCGTGTTTCCATCAGAGCGGGGTTTTTTTTACCCCGAACGCCGTGATCAATTAGCGCCGCCGCTCCCAGCTCATTTTCTAACCGCAATCGCAGGCCCCGCACCCCGGCGTCCGCAGGCCGACCGCGTTTCCGCCGTTTTGGAAGGGCCGCTTTCACCGCCTCTTTCGGTTTCCGTCGTCCTCGGAGGACGGGGTGAGAAAAAAGGGAAAAGGAAGGAGACGAGGGAACACAACCGGGGCCCGCTGCGGCGGGAGCTGGGGGGGGGCGAAAGGTGTTTTTTTTTTTTTTGTTTTTTTTCGGGCCCTCGGGGTGGTTCCTGTTGTTGCCAAAAGAGAGACGTTTGGGGCGGTCGCATGCTGCTGGGCCCGCGGAAGAGGAGCGCGTCGACGTGCGTTTGGAACCGGGAAGATCGTCTTAAAATTCCTCGCGCGACCGCACAGACCAACACAAGGCAGAAATTATCGCGCACTGGTTCAAACTGGTAAAATAAAAGGTGATTTATTTATTTTTTGTATTGGGGATTTCGATTTTTGTGATTCAACATTTTTTTTTCTTTGCAGCAACATGTTTACAGGTGTAAGGTGTTTGCCGTTTTGGTTGAGGAGTGTCATGTAAATCATCAGTAAAATATCACTGTGAACCTATAATGAAGTCACACATTTTGGACAAAGAAGGGTGAAGCTGAACAAACAAATTCTTTGACTAAACGATGCTTCACAATGTTTCACACCTTCCTAAGTAGCTTGGTGCTTGGGACCGAGTTGTGTTTTCGGTCCACCTACAAATCCTACATGAGCCGCGTTCTACCGTGGACACGTGGATAAAGAAGCTCCACAGCCCTCGTCCTTTGAGTTCACGGGGGGGGGGGGTGGGGGGGACACAACGACGGCACTTTCATTGGAGGGGAAAGCGCGAGCGGGCTTTATAATTAGGGAGGTGGCCACTTCCTCCGAGGGGCCTGGCGGTGCAGCCCACCAAAGGAACTCCTTGGGGCTAGGGCTGGACCCCCCCCCCCCCCTCCGGGGCCCCAGGTGTCCCCTCTGATGCGGGGCCCGGGGGGCCGACGTGCCGTGGCAAGGCGGCGACTTCCAGCCAGAGCCGCTGGGTTAGGGCCCGTTTGATCCAGGCGGCAGAACCTGCCGAAACGCCAACAAAAAACAAAGAAAAAGGCAGACGCCGAAGCCTTTCTTCTTTTCCTTCCTCCGCGTCGTTCCTCCGGGAGGTGAAGCGGGTCGGGAAAAACTCATCGCGGCTTCCCAAAAGCTCAGGGCGCACTCGACGGCTTCATCTCCCCAAAGTGACGTCGTCGACCGTTGGAAGCTTGACATTTAGAGCTGGAAAAGGCGACGGTTTTGTAAGTGCACGTACGCGTCCACTTGAGTGTGATGAAGGAAGACCTTCATCTTCTGTAATTCGTTTGAACGTATAAACTGTAGACTCCAGTTTATACGTTTCAGTCGTAGTTGATTCCGAAAAACCCATTACGGCCCAAAGACACAAAGATAGCGACGTCAAATTGCAACGCGGGTGTCGAGGAGGGAAAAAGAATACACATATCCCATTCCAGTTTTTGTCGTGCAGGATGGTGTCGCCGCCTCAGGATCGGGGATTCGCTCTCCCGGCGGGAGGGGACGCGCGTCCCAAAATGCCGAGGCCCCGCAGTAGTATTCAAGCAGAGCCCCCCGCTTCTGGGGAGGGGGATTTTTTACGACTGTAAAAAAAAAAAAAAAAGATGACAAAAAAAACAAAAAACCCCAAAACAAACGCAACGTGCGTTCACGTCGCCCGGAGGTTCGCGCAACTCTCGTCCCCGAGCGACGCCCGGGATCCCGCCGCCCCTCCCCTCCCCTCCCCTCCGCCGCTGCCTTGTGCTTTTTATTGTGATGTGAGATTTTTTTTTTTTTTTAGCGAGCTGCCTTCCCCTCTAAACGCCGCTCAGGGAGCCAGACAAAAAGGTGTTACTGATTACTGTGTCCAGCAATTTAAGCCATTGAGCGCTGACCCCAATTTACCTTCTTTCTTGAACTTTATGGCCATAATTGCTGCAATTATAAACCCCAACCTCCGAGCTCCGGGTGCTCCATCTCTGGGGTTCTGCACCGTGTAGAATAATCCCGCAGGACTGTACTTTTCCGTTTCCCAAGTCCCCAAATCTCCTCTCCGGAGAAGGCCCTTCCTGCCTTTTTTATTTTTATTTTTTTATTTTTATTTTTTTATTTTTATTGTATTTTTTTTTAATAGAACATGTCGGAGTTCACCTTGTCGCCGGCGGCCGGGGTTCGGCTCCCGAGTCGGTTACAAACGACACGGTGTGTATCCCAACAAAGCGTCCAGTGAGGGTCTCGTTACGTGTAAAGTGCATATAAACCCAAATCCGCCTCAGTGTTTATGTCAAGGGAGGATTTTTTCTAAAGGTTTATGTCATTGCTGGCATCCGTCTCCCGCTGCCTGTACTGGGTGGTCTTTGTTCGTTTTTTTTTGTTTTTTTTTTGCGTTCATAAAAAGCTTCATTCTCACTCTCATCTTGCCCTATTGATGCCCTAAATTAGGTTGATGAGAGGCCCTCCTATCAGGTGACATATTAATTGGGTCAGGCTGCATCTCATATGAAATCCAAATAATGGCCGCCCCGAAACCAACACTAAAGCTTTGTGCGGGGGACTCTCTCTCTTTCACCAATTAAGCGCCGAGTGAGTCCGCCACCTCTGATAGCCTCTCCAAGACTGCCGGTGGCGTCAGTGGATTAAGACCGCATGTGTGTGTGTGTTTGTGTTTGCGTTCGACCGTGTGAAGCGAGCGGTGCCTCGAATCCGGGCCCGGGCGGAGCGGACGGAGAAGAAAAGCCAGCGTCGGGGGGTGGGGAGCCGGCGCGAAATAAAACGGGAGCTTACGTAAGCTAAATAAATGATTTATTGTACAAAAGAAAAAAGACAGTAAATAAACAACAATGAAAAAAAAAACAAAAAAACACAAAAACAAAACAAAAAAAAAGGTAAAAATAACATTTGAACAGTTATTCATATGCACAACCATTGAACTACAAAGTTGGGGTGAATTTTGTACTACACAATGAATGGAGGGATGAAGGAGGAGGAGGGGAGTGAAGGAAACACACAAACAAAAACAAAAAATAACTTTAGAAGCGGTGAACCTGTCCAAAAACTTCATAAATGCCGACATTTGGGTGACTATTTACATAGAGATTTTCCGACTCTCATAGATTTATATGAAAACACTCTCACACATACCGTTATGCAAACACTAAACTCAGAATGCGACCCGTCCACAGCTCCGACCGTAGTCCGGCTCCAGTTCTGGGCACCGCTAATTATTACATATCTCCACCTCGCACACGTTCCCAGAACCCGAACTTCAGTCACGCGCTCCAACGCAGCCGCCAATGACTCTGAACCTGAGAGCAAGGGGACCCTGTGCTTTTCAATCTAGGATTATTCTCATTATTATTATTATTATCATCATCATTTTTTTGGGGGAGGCTTCTTCTGGGTGCCATGTTTTTTTGCACAGATTTATGACAAGATCTCAAATTGAAAACGCGAGGGTTTTAGATTGCGAAAGTGAGGTAGACATACTTTGAAACGCATTATAATATTAATAAATAGACAAGTTGACCAGTTGAATTGTTTTCTCACCGCCGTCCCCGCTACCTTCCTCCCTCCCCTCCCTCCCTCCTCCTCTCCCTTTGAAATACTCTAGCATATTCTCGCTATTACAAAAAGTTACATCACACAACATGTCATGCTCTACTTTGGCGAACATTCCCTGGATGCCCCCCGGCCCGCACACGCTCCCCCCCCCCCCCCCCGCTTTTAAATGCACACAAAGGCCAAAAAACACGTCTTTTTCGCCGGACACTCAGCGCGTTGTCGGGCCGAAGGACGCGGTTTCCAGCGCGACGGATCGTGCGTTGTGGGGAGGGCCATTTTCCGGTCTTAAAGCATTCTATGTCCCCGGACGCCCGACGCCACGCGACCCGGAGGCCTCCCGGGCCGCGGGGAGGAAGGGTGTGAGGGCGTGGACAGGGCCCCCGCTTCGGACAAAAGTCGGGAAAGCGTGATGGTATCGACAGCAGTGACAACTTTCTCTAGTTTTTTTTTTTTTTTTTACATTTTTTTTTATTTTTATTTTTTTTATCCACGTGGTTCATCACCAGAAGCTTGAATAGTTTTTTTGTTTTTTTTCTTTTTCTTTCTCTCTCTCTCTCTTTTTTTTTTTTTATTTTTTTTTTTTGTTTTTTACATTTTTTTTTTTAAATCCTACACTGTACAAGCTCTCTTGTGCTTGGCAAAAACACAAACAACACTTCACCTCCTCACGCCAGGAACGACCCATAGTGCAAAATTTATTGTTGGTAAGGTAGAGTGCCCAAAAAAAAAAAAAAAAAAAAAGGTTTTTTGTACCCCTTTTTAAATATATACATATATCATTTATATATAATGTCAGAAGGCTCTTCCTTTATCCAACAGCATAGTGCTTTCGTTTACAACAAAGGAATATCTTTGCGTTGATATCCAGGTGACGAGACAGACTTAAGTCCTAATCTACTCCATGTTCAAGCACTTCCAAAATCTTCTCTGCGTCCACGGTTTAGTTGAGGCTGCTTTGGGGGGGCGGGGGCAGACCTGGCTCGTCCAAAATGTCATCCAACCATTTTCCTAAACAGGGAATAGCTTTTTTTCTTCTTCTTCTTCTTCTCTTTTTAGTCTCATTCCCTTGCACTGGAGATGTGCGCTTTTTTTTTGTTGTTCACAGGCCGTGAGAACTCTGCTTTTGCCTTCGATGTACAATTCTACAGTAAAAAAAAAAGGTTTGACGCTGTTAAATCTTGTTATGTTTTACTTTGATATCGGCGCTGGACCTGCACACTAAGGTTTTTTTTTTTTTGTTGTTTTTTTTTCTCTCGGGTATTATGAACGTGAGAAGCCCACCCAAAAAAAAAAAAGAACCTGCCGATCTAATGTGACGGAACCTAAATGCATGCGGTTATTGCTGCCGTGAGGTGCGGAGTCTGGTATTCTATTGAAAGTGCGCTATTTTTACAGCACTCTGCAGCCGCTGGAAACACGATCCGGGGGCATTTAGCGACGCTGCAAATGTGGAGATTCATTATTTATATTTGTTTCTCATTCTCTTGTGGAGTGAAGGCCTCGTAGCACCCCGGGCCGGACTGGCTCATCGACCCGCTCGCTACGGCGTCTCCTGTCCTCTTTGAGCTACAGGACGGAGCGTTTCTTTCCTTTTCTGATTCGGACCGATTATTGCAAAGGGTTGGACGCCGTTACGTGGGTTTTGAATTTTTTATATTTTTTACTATCGTGTTAAAATAGAGCAACGTTCTAATCCATTGTTGTTGTAGGAGTGCTTCACGCTGAGAGCCGACCCCGTGAGGGCGCGGCGGACGGCCCCACCGCGCGTCTACAATCTGCCTCTTAGAACGGCGAGCGGGCGTGGGAAACCGCCTCGTCGCCCGCCGTTTCACTCGCTCCCGGTCCGTCCACCCGGCGATGGAGGAACATGGCATAACCTCTTTTGTTTCTCTCCTTTTTTTGTTGTTGTTTTACAAGACTACAAATAAAAAAAGGAGATCAAAGTAACTGTAAAATGTTTCGAGGACACTCGAGAATGTCGCGCTGGGGTGTTATACATAAATAGAGGGTGTAGGTTTGGTTTTTTCTTATATCATCTCTAGAACACATCTCTAAACAATACTATAAAACAAGATTTTGGATTCGTTCTAATAGCGTTCATTGGTATACGACGAGGATTCGTCTGGATGAACACTGAGGTTTTTTTTTTTTTTTTGTTTTTAGTTAGGTGATGCTTTGCAAATAATTTTGATCATTTCCATTTTTGTAACCTTTTTTTGTGGCTATTTAGTGTTGTGAAACAAAGATTTCAAATAACTTTTTTTTTGTTTGTTTTGTTTTTAACTGTTCACCTCGTGACCAAAATTGCTTTTAAAAAATACTGCAAACGCCCTTGTCTCCCACTATCTCGATCCACTGTCCTGGACATTTCACAAAGATTCTGTTGCTTTAAATATCTTGAGGAAATAAAAAAACAAAAAACAACCACAAAACTAACAAACACTTATAACATGTTTTTGTCTCGATTAACATTTTTCTGAAGCCGCTTCACAATCACACTCATTTAAAATTTCTTTACGCATTCCTGGAACAGTCCTTTTTATGCTGTATATTTTATTTGTATCTTTTTTCTTTTCTTTTCTTTTTTTTTACATTTAAAATAAATGTTATAACTGGCAAAAAAAAAAAAAAAAAAAAAATGGAAGTCCAATGGGATATTTTGTGGAGGAATAAGAGCGGGTTCTGGTGCAAGGGAGTGGATTCTGGTGGCGGGGGAGAGCTCCGTAAGGGTTTTGCGTGGTGTGATGCGATGGTGGCGGTAATACACAAGCGTGTGTGTCTGTGTGTGTGTGTGTGTGTGTGTGTGTGTGTGTGTGTGTGTGTGTGTGTGCGTGTGCGTGTGTGTGTTCCCCCCCC
>NC_137192.1:31498517-31638517 GCF_960531495.2 Zeus faber | reverse complement strand
TCATTTCAGTCATAATCATGCAGTCCTACTTCAGAATAACCACTGTTAGTTGCGGCGTAGGAAACCCACCCACAGCCGCAATCACCACCCGATCATAGAACTACACTGTAACCAGGCCGGAACAAATGAACTTGCACAAAACATACATACAAAACACACCAGAACAGAGAGCCACAGCATCGTCCATTGAAATTGAACGAAAGGCCCCCACATTGCTGCCTGCATGTACCCCTATTATTTTTATCATTATTATTCTCCTTGGCATTTTTCGGGCGAAAAAGTGTCTGGAACACGACAACCGCTGGATCCACGGACACAGTTCAAGTGTCGTTAGAACCGGGCCGACGCCTCAGACTTCTCGCGGTTCAAGTTTCATCCATATCGATCCACATGCAGGGCAGGAATTAGTGGGGGAAAAAAAACAAAAAAACTATGAAATCTGACCGGAAGTAGCCAAACGTTAGCGAATCGCAGACACGCCAGGGTTCCAAAACCTCCGGTCGGGTGGCGCAGAGGGGTGAGTTTGCTGAGTGAGACGCTTTGTGACGTCACCGTCGAATTTGTTATGTAGGTGCAGGTTGCGGCTCTCGACGTCCATTTGCACCATGCGAGCTGCGCAGTGCGGATTCCATCGCTCTGTAGTGGTTACAAACCGCACAGGTGTGGGTGTCTGTATCGTCTTACCTGCACGGCGTCGGCGGAGCCTTTCGAATGATGTTTTATCTCTTTTGCTCTTTTCATGAATGAAGGCATGCTGTTCCCATCCAACCCTGTGTTAGATGCGGCGTCGTGTCCCTCCTCACTTTGCGGGATTCGAGGAAGCCCTGAGATACAAACTCCAGGAGTCCTCGACGCATTTTATGGACTCGAAACTGCGTCGCGTCGGAAAACTAGGATGCGGAAGGCTATGAATGATCACAGGAAGTGGTCGCCGCGTCGTTATGTCACTCTGTTGCCCCACACGGCATCAAGCGGTCACGCTTCCGCCGCTACGTCGTCATTGCCCGACACGGCACCAAGAGGTCACCTGTCCGTCACTGAGAGCGCAGCCCTATTTCCACAGACCACAATGTGAGTTATAACAATGCAAAGTTCTGGTTTACAGGCAAACATGGAGGGTTGTTGACTGGAGGGTTGCGCTGTGTAGACTGCATAATGGTTGCACCATGGGACGAGCAACCTGGAGACCACAGACTGGGGGAGCCCATGCTGCGTTTAATGTAAGCTGGGAAAATCATGTTGCGTTTCATAGAACCTGGGAAACTGTAATACGTACCAAACACGACTAAACTGGACTCCCTATATTTCTGCCTGCAGATATTATTATTATTATTATTATTATTATTATTATTATTATTATTGTGATATATTCCAAGCTAGTTGACCTTTTCTTTCAATGCCTTCACTGTGAAATAAGTCGATTTTTGTTGGTGGTTGATGAACATTGGTCTTAATGATGATGTTTTGAATTGCAGATTATATCCGTTCATTAAAGAAAGGAAATGTCCAAATAATTGGAATAACAATCAAATCCAGTTCAGCTCAGGATCTTAAGATAGCCATTACAAATGTATTAAAAACATTATTTAATATTTTATATTAAATATATGTCTATATATAATTAGAATTATATGTCTATATATTATACATACTGTATATGTGTGTGTGTGTGTGTATATATATATATATCTATATATATATATATATATATATACACACACATACACACACACACACACACACACACACACACACACACACACACACACACACACACACACACACACACACACACACACACACACACACACACACACACACACACACACACATATGATTGGTCATCTCAATTGGCATCCAGATGATCTGAGCTGCGTTGGATCGATCGTTGCGCCCTAATCCCCACGTCCCAGTGACAGGTCTGAGCGTCCTTACCAGCCCCTCCTCCCCGGGTCTC
The DNA here is from genome assembly GCF_960531495.2 of Zeus faber. Taxonomy (NCBI): domain Eukaryota; kingdom Metazoa; phylum Chordata; class Actinopteri; order Zeiformes; family Zeidae; genus Zeus; species Zeus faber. The sequence goes on along the minus strand of NC_137192.1, from coordinate 31,636,560 downwards.
AGCGAGGTGACCGCCAGGTCATTGCCGCTCTCGTCAAAGGCGTTGATGTCGATCCCCCAGTTGGTGTGGGGCTGCTTGAACCAGTTCTGCAGCACGTGCTTAAAGTCAATGCTCTGCCAGTGGCCCACACGGGAGTTGAGCTCGATCTTCAGGGAGCGGATGCGGATGTGGCGGCTGCCCTGCTCTGTGACGGGCTTCAGGCGCAGGATCTGCAGGTAGACGGTGGAGGTCTGCTGCAGCGGCCGCAGGTACACCCACAGCTGGGCCTTCAGCACCTTGGTGAACATCAACTTGGGGCTGAATTTGAAGAAGCAGCAGCTGGGCTTCCCATCCATCTGCACAAGGGGCTCCGCTGCAGAATGGGAGTAGAACAACAAGACACATATTACAATGGTGACAGGAAGTGTGGATTACTACTTCTGATCTTGCACACAAGTACATTCAATTACAATTTAAGACCCATATAAAAATTCTAATTTGATTAAAAGAAAATCTGTGTAACATTCACGGGAGGTCCTCAAAGTTCAAAGGGACATACTTGTGGAAACAAACTACTGTATATGAGGAATATCAAGACAAACATCGAAAGTATGAACAAAAACATTCATTCAGGTTTCTGATTTTTGTAATTGGAGCAAACGAAAACTCACAAACCACGATCTGAAAATAATCTGACTGTCACCAATCCAAGAAAGGGTCCAAGGATTGGTAAATATGGTTTCATTTCCAAGTTTCATGGAAATGTCAAATTTACATGAAGCTTTGCTAAAGTATTAAGGAGTAAAGCTGAAAGAAGGGGACAGCAGCTCTATGCGGTTTGTGGAATCAGAAAAAGGTATATCGGTACGCCAAATAATAGCCAAAAATCATACATCTCCACACATTTTCTTAGATCAGCAACTCCAACTAACACATAGTTGCTCAGTGAAGCCAACATACAAACCTCTCTTTAAATACAGTACATTTAAAACAGAACCAAGGTTTATTAAATGCACACATGATTCATGATTAATACACAAGAGGAATGTTTTCATAGAAAGATCTGGCACTTTGTCTACAAATGTGATTCTTAGATGTTGATGTATTCTCAAGTTAAGTTAGTAATTACATCAAGGATGGAAGAATACTTGCATTTGCATGTTAAAACAAGGCTCAGTAACGGTGGCGAGTGGCCAGATGGTAACCTTTGATTCCCATGGGCCAATAACCATGAAATGGTGGAGGCTTCCTCAGCATTGGCCAAAACTAAAACATGGAACAGTTTTTTGATAGGGGACGATAAGAACTACGAGAAACACATTTTGGATTAAATTTGGATAAACTGTGGTGGACAGAGTAAGTTATTTTTTTTTGTTTGTTTTTTGTTTTTTTAAACAAACTGATTTATTCCTGTTTGGGTTTGTATGATCAGCACCTCATGTCAATTCTGCACAGTTGTTAATTTACATAGACTTCCATCTGAAATAATGAAACCCATCCATTGCATTCATACATTCATTTCCATGGAAAGCATTCATTTATTAAGGGAAATTTATTCTGCCTCTATTTGGCATGATAATGCAGCCACTGAGTATAATAGAATATTTAAGAACTGCCACCCCCCGCCCCGCCTCCCCCCTCCCATTTTGAGAGAGCATATTTGATATTGTCTATGGAGAAGGCTAACTACATCAATGTTTGTTTTGAAAGTAGTGTTGTCGACATTGTTGTTCCATTGCAAAAAAAAAACCTGGATGGACCTGTCAATCATGACTAAATCTGAGGTTGCTCAGGCAACTTGCACATGCTTCCTGGGTCAGAAGGTCATTTGGCACCTCGGCCTAGTTAAGAAATGGGATCAGGGGTCAAAACCGTCAGCCTATTTACATCTGCAGGGTGCTGGGGAGGGTAGTCCTAAGAGCCAGATTGAGTTTGAAGGTCAAGGTCGACCCTATGGCAATGGTAATATGTCTTTCTTCACAACAGACCTCTTCACCAGAAAATCATTTTAATTATTTGGGATACGACTGAACTGATTCAGCCTTCATTTCTATTTTTTTCCTTAACACGATTGGAGAATCTCCAGCCGGTGACGCATTGTTTATAAACCCTGAGCGGACGAAGACAGAACACTGCACAGGACTGTTTTTCACACTAAACAAGTGTAATTGAATTAGGGGCATGCATAGAGATATACGAATTCAATGAGGTACGGATGAGCTATCCATTAGAAGAGTCCAAGAAAATATTGAACAAGGGCCAAGCCGGGGACAGACGTGGTCCTTTAGCCTGTATTTGCAGGGGACAGTCATTAGCGAGTGTAAATTATACAGTGTCTCACGCTGGACAAACAATATGTCAATGTTCTTCGGATGGGTTGCTGGGGTCACAGCAATTAACGTGGATGGTGTTGTGTTTGCTCATCGGCACCAAACTGGAAAAGAATGACTCTGCAGTTTACTTTGCGTTTATTTGTGGATTCTATTTTGTTGTTGTGTTTATTAGTAGCCATCGGCCTCGGCCGGACATTCCCCGAGCTACACTTCTGCAAAAAGCGCCCGGGGCTTTCACCGAAACACGAGGAACAACCCGCTGCAACACTCAGCCGGTCCCCGCCGGAGAAAACACTGTGGTCCACTGAAAGACCCGAGTTATTAAACACACATGCACAACATATGAACTTCATCATGCCTAACAATGACTGCATTGATTGGTAAAAATCAATTTGTGCATCTATATATCTCATATGTCAACGGGTAAGTGGGGGAACCACAAAGTTTGAGGGCCCCAAAAAGAGCCTAATTACAGTCATTATTTCTGCAGAACTTTCCCGCTTAATAAACGAACAATGGTACCTTTTGACAAACTGACAAAAACCAACTGGACACTTAAGCCCCACCTGAACTCGCCGTGCCCCGCTGCCACATGCAATGCTGATTAATAGTGGCCACGGCTTTACTGCCAACGGAGCACAGGGCCATTTATATGGCTTCATTTCCTGTACAGGTTACTTTATTATGGGTCACTCAGCACTCTTTCTTTCCTTTTTTCTCTGTTCTTTTCAAACTTCAGTAAAGGGGAAGGAACAGCTCAGGTTTTGTGTACAGCACCACCTACTGGAGTGGTGACATGTCCACCTTACGTTGTGTTGTGTCAAGCTGAAGGTTAGGTTCGGAATTCTCTTGTGTATAATTTAAGGGAACATTTAAAAAAATAAAATAAAAAAATCCCAACAAGCACGTATGGACAACGCCTACATTTTTCCAATGGAAAGAGGGTTGTTTGGTTTTCCTTCTCGTGTTTCCACCGTGCTTCATTATTTCAACAGCTTATTTCCCTGTGGTATAATTGCAGCATATACAGCGCATGAATTTTACTGCCAGCACACAGCGGGCCTGCAGGTAAGACTATTGAACATCTGGCCGGCTCCCTGGGTACCTGTCTCCTGGTTAGCTCTGGGCTTTCTATGTGCGCATGTTAAAAAAGAAGAAAAAAAAAAAAAAAAAGACTCATGAGGTATAAGGCATAAATTATATTTATTCACCACCCCATCTGTCCATTTCAATACTAGTATGGCCGTTTCAAAGTGAAACACTTTATAAGAGCCAACAGGGGGGACACTGCTGTGCGGTGCAGATGAATTGAGAAAATACTGATAAAAATAGAGAGGGCGAATGGTTATGTATTGAAAACATACTTTAACATTATATGCAAATTTATTATATAGAACAATGGGTAAAATATTCAATTTTTTGAATGGAGATCAACAACTAAACATATCTAAGAGTGGACAGCTTGTTTTGACCTTCAATTACAATAACAATTACAGTAACAAAAACAAAAAGTATAATCTGTTCACAGCATCCTCTGCCATAAGCACATCAACATGGTTTACATATTATATACATATTTGAAACCAAGTAGGCTCAACACTTGCAGTTATAAATTCAAGGAGTAGCCAAGCCTCAATACCCGCCTGTTTTTTAGACTTACCCAAAATATTCATCCAAGCTTAACTACCTCTTGACACAGATCTTCTGTGAATGACGACTGGCATGCTACCGGCACTGGAAGCAAACTTTTGAGGATGTTTATTTATTTGTGTTGTCCACGCGTCAGTGTGCAGCAGAATATGCCAATTGTGTGAGATATGCTTCTGAAATGGGGTGGGGAGAGGAATGGTCATCTTTTGTTAAATGTCCGAATGGATAATGCATAATGGTATAAACCTAGATAGGGATTTCATTTGCATATATATCTATATTTTCTTTTCGTAATGGGAAATGCAAATGTGCCATTTTGTGGTGAGTGTGTGTTTGGAAGCCTTGGTGTTGAATAAATGTGACTCTAGGGGATCCCCACGCACCTCAGCATATTAATCATCGTGACACGTTCACGACCCTTCTAATAAGACAGGGGCCACAGTGCACCCCCTCAAACATCCCATCCCACCCCAGCCCCACTCCCTCTTTGTCTCTCGGCCAGTCCCAGGGGACGGGAGAGGGTGGTGGGGGAGGCAGGGCGCGGGGTGGGGACGAAGGGGGGTGTGAAGTTAGACCCCCTCATTCAGAACCCCTCCCCTGGGACAACGGCAGGCACAAAACTCCTATTAGGACTTAGCACAGTAGCCCCCCAGGAGCAACAAAAGACACCTCCTAATGCTCCCTGTTCTAGCCCAGTGAACACACAGACATAGACACACACACACGCCCCAAACTGACTGCCCTCCAAGCGCAGATAGGAAGCTTGGGATAATATATTTGTGTAGAAACCTTCTCACAGGAGCGGGTGCACAGTGTGTCAGATATTAGGAATTAAATGTGGATAAAACGTGTATATTATCACAGATACATACCTATATTTACATATGTATATAAGCGCAGACATGTGCATACAAATATATACACTCCTTTTCAAAACACCGTGACAAGAGAGGGACAGACAGCGACACAGACAGCCATAAAGATAAGAACGAGATAAAGAATATATGTGCACTGATCTGCAATAAGGTGGACAGCTGGACAGCAGGAAGCATGCTGTGCTATTACTGTGTGTGTGCATCTGTGTGTGTGTGTGTGTGTGTGCGCGCGTCTGTGTGTGTGTGTGTGTGTGTGTGTGTGTGTGTGCATGCATGTGTGCATGCGTGTGTGCGTGTGTGTGTGTGTGTGTGTGTGTGTGTGTGTGTGTGTGTGTGTGTGTGTGTGTGTGTGTGTGTGTGCCTGCACATATTCAGGAGGTTAAATACATCCACTGTTTCTTTTCATTTTCCCTGCTTAATACTGACTCATTTGAAATTAGACAGCCAGATTTTGCTTGCTCCTTACTTAAATGGATTTTTGGACATTCTCTTTAATTCAGTGCAAGTGTATGTGATTATTTCCTCTACGCTGAGGACATTGATGGAGTGCAATAATGAAGACAAAGCAAAAAGGAGCTCTCAAACTTTTAGTCAAATAAATAGTGCGTGAGTTGCGCACTTACTATAGCATCCTCATGTACGATAAATCAATTCTGGCACTGTTTCATATCATTCATTTCATTAACTGAAACCACACGAGGGGAGAGGAATATTGTCTTGTCACCCACTCTCCAGCTAGTGGTGAGGAGAGTGAATAGGTGATGCCAAAACTTTTTGGAGGTGGGACTGTGAAGCTCTGTCTTCCTCAGATCCCCACATCCAGTTTTCCATCATACAAGCCCTGCATAGTGACTTTATATCTTCAAATATGGGTTATAGTATATATATATATATATATATATATATATATATATATATATATATATATATACACACAAACACACACACACAGTGTGTAGGTCTGCTAAATCTGATTTATATGGATGAGTATGTCTATTGTCTGAGTATACTTAAGAGAGAGTTTATTGAGTAAATAAATCCTAAACCATCAGCTGACAAAAATAGGACAATGAAGCTTCAAGAGTAATTAAAAGTATAAGAGTATAAAGTATAAAGTATAAGCATAAAAGTATACAACATAAAAACATCACAAACGCACACGTGTGTTTAAACTCTCCATCACATCAGCATCGTCGTCCGCACGTAACTATGACTTCCGTCTTCAAGTCAAACTCTTTACAGGACTTGGATTTAATGGAACTACAACAGAAATACAGGCAGTTATTGGTATTTATTAGTATTTATTCGTATTTTTTTTATTCGCTGAACTGACTTTCCTCCTACTCTCTGACAACACACAACAAATGTAAGCACAAAACTGTGAATTCTAAGGCTCAACAATTAAAACAGACAAATATGCTTCCTGGTAGTCAACGCGCCGCTTGCTGACAGCAGATAACAATGACAGATGAAAAATTAATTAAATTCAAATAAAGTAATTAAATCACTATTATCATTACCAAAACTTGGTCACATTATTATATAACTGTTCCTAGGCTTGTACAGACAAGGCATCATGTGACTCAGATGTGGAAATTAAAATGTATATATTCGAGGCTTTACACTGCCATATGAACTAATAGTTAATATCTTAGAACACAAATCAGAACGGTAGGGGTCATTGACTGTCCGCCCTGGTCCAATTAGAAGAGAATAATGTTGTTTTGTCTTTGTGCCGTTTATAGATTTTTCTTGCTTTTACATACTACATTATTTTAGGATCATGCACCAGCGTGTGGTAATTCCTGCAGGTTTAATGGAGCATAAATTGTCACCATTTAAACTCGTCAATGCATCATTTAACAAACTGCACCTTGGCGGCTAAGATACATTTCCACGCCATAAAAGTGGACGGAAGACGGTTCCCGGCCCACATCTAATGACACCAATGATGCAGAGCACCAGTCTGTGACAGCGGTGATGATAGGGAAGCAGTGTCTGAAACCTGAGGTCGCGTAAACATTTTCCCATAATGCAATGCACCCAAAACGATGCTGCTAGAGCAGGGTTTCTGTCCGTCAATGGTCGACTCCTCAATCCATGCATTAAATCATCACTTGTGTCTTTGAGGCTTGAGGTGTGGTCTGTGTTTTGTTGTTTGGTTTGTATTTGTTTCAAAAACTAATATCTGGACTCTGTTACTGTGTATACGTAAGAAAACATGACCTACAGTCTTTCAAATATTCCTAGAAACCTTTTCACTTATATGCAGTTTTTATCACGTTCAAATAGACACAACAAACCCTGCCACCACAGCAAATGTCTTAAAAGTGAAAACATGTGAGAATGTTTATTTTTGAGGAAATTCAGTGCAGCCAAGCTGCTAGATACTTTAAGTCTAGCAGACGCCCAAAACAACATCATCAAAACCAACACCAAAAAATTTAAAAATATCAAGCCCCAAAAAAACAGAAGTACCAGTGTACCACATCATCAATATATCAGTGTACCGCAAGGTAATCAGGAATATAGACTGACAGACAGACAGACAGACAGACAGACAGACAGACAGACAGACAGACAGACAGATAGATAGATAGATAGATAGATAGATAGATAGATAGATAGATAGATAGATAGATAGATAGATAGATAGATAGATAGATAGATAGATAGATAGATAGATAGGTGGATCTGCAGAAATTCTCTCTACTCATATTAATATCAGTCCTACACGAATGAATCCATAGATCGTTTCAATCTACATTCAGGTCACCTTCATGCTCACTATGTAATAACTATGTAATAACTATGTAATGCAGTAATAAAGATGCATTATTATATTACTCATCAAACTCTTACAAACACACAGATGCTGTTTCTCTCTCAATCACACACACACACACACACACACGCACCCACACACACACAACACACACACACACACACACACACACACACACACACACACACACACACACACACACACACACACACACACACACACTACCTAAAAGTCTATCACAAATATGATAGCTCTACACGCGTCCAACCGAAATGTTGAAGGGACTCGGTCCTCATGAGAAGCAGAGCAGGCCTTAACAGCCAGGGTGCCCCTGTAATCTGGATCACAGATGTCCGGACACTGTATTCTGTAAAGTGTTCTGTTTTTCTCTTCAAACTAAATCATGGGCCTCTGTCTTTCCCTCCCCAAGTGATATGCATAAATCAAACTTGGCCTTTGTCCCTGAAGAACATTAGACATTTAGGCAACGTGCTTTCCGTAATGAACTTCCTGGGCTTATCTGGGCCGGGCAACAGAAAATGCAATCACAGGTGATGAATATAGCGAGGCGCCGCGCTCTTATCGCTACGGAAAGGGGGCTAATTAAATTTTCATGTGGATAATCATGAGGTAATCCGCCGTTAACTGTACATCTTCCAGCGCTGTAGGGTCCTGGTGGGATCCGGCATTATGCCCATGCAGCATTTCCTCTGCTTAAATGCTTTTTAGGATTAATGGACTCTTCCATAAACAGATCCGCTGCCCCGCACACACAGAGAGCGAAACACATCCGTCAATAACAATCCTCTCAATGATCTTCTCACCCCCCCACCCGCACACACGGTCACTCGTGTTCCTACACAGGGCTTAATTACTGGTGTCAAGTAATTATTTCCTTTATTAGTGAAACGTAACATCTGTTTTTGGTCTTTTTAATTGTACCTATAAAACCCCTCAATGATTTCTGTCCCTTTAGGATAGGACCGGGCTGCTTGTTGCTCCCTGTGGACTAACTTCATTCCATCCCTCCACCCCCTCTGCACTCCCCGCATGGGCCGCGGCGCACCTAACTCAATCAACCTATTTAAATTCCTTCTCACACTAAATGAGGAGCACACAATTGGCCAGTGAAAGCCAAGCACGCAGGTGGCCTTGTTTCACTGTGACATTGACTACGGAATATCATAGAGCAGGGGCTTGCGCCTTGTCGCCTGCAAACTGCACTTCTCATTTCACCTTCGTCTCGGCCTAATGCGCAAATGACAGGCTCCCCGTTGTTGTCTTTTTTCCCTAACAGATTTGTTACTAGACTTCAATTCGAAACCAAAACATTCCCCAAACGCCTGAAGAAAGGGACGGGCCCGAGTGACTGTTTGATGGGAGCGTGGGAATAAGGGAAGGAGGGTGGAAGGAGTGAGATTCCAAAGGTCCTGGGGAAATTTCGTCGCTGTATTAATAGACTTTGGCCCCTTTGAAATTTTACGAGCCATAAAGTTGAGAGCGTGTTGTGCAATTTCTTCAGTCCCTCAGAACTTAAAAGTTTTTTTGTTGTTGTTGTGTTTTTGTTTTTTTTTCTTGCTTCTTTTGAACAAACCGACGTGGGCCGAGTGTCCAAACAATTCATCAACAAAGGTTTATCTTTCCCTTGAATTCCCACAACTAATTCAAGCGGGTGAACAGAGAGAACAGGTGCCATCGTCAAACAGAGACCTCCGTCGAATAAATAAATCTATAAAAATCTCACGTAGTCATCAACTTCCAGCAAACACTGACAAGTGGCTGGAAGACGGTCCGACTTCTGCTGCTTTGTCCTTTTAGCGCTCGCCCTCTTAATTTTTATGGTTCCTGCACCTTCAGGAAATGACCCTTTTATAGGGTCAACACTATAAAAGACTTGGTTTTTGTGGGAGTGGTTAGCGGATGAGTCTGTGGTGTGTGTGTGTGTGTGTGTGTGTGTGTGTGTGTGTGTGTGTGCGTGTGTGCGTGCGTGCGCATGTGCGCACGGGTGTGTGTGTGTGTGTGTGTGTGTGTGTGTGTGTGTGTGTGTGTGGGTGTGCGTGTGCATGTACGTGCGTGAGGGGTAAGTGTTCAAGTTACTACCGGTTCGTCTTTGCTGCCAAAGAAAGAGACTCGATGAGGTTAATAGTCTCCTCTCCCAATATACCACATAGCTGTGAACTCTGTGACCCTTTATGTCAATAGAACTTTTCTGTGTGTGTGTGTGTGTGTGTGTGTGTGTGTGTGTGGGTGTGTGTGTGTGTGTGTGTGTGTGTGTGTGTGTGTGTGTGTGTGTGTACATGAGAGTGCCCTGTGTCTCGGCATCTGTGCACATGCCAAAATGCATGTGCACATCTATGCCCAAGTTTGTCCTGACATGCTCCTTTGGTGCGTACACAGTAAACAGTTTGAATTAGTTTGGGGCCTACATGGCAGGATCACACAACAATAACAGCGCTGGCGTGTTTTCCAGATTACAGGCCTGGATTAATAACAAACAAGCCTCGGAGTAAAGTCGTTGCAGCTGATGACGACGATGCAGCTCGCAAAGCCGTGTGTGAAACTGCTCCACATTCTTGTTCGGTGCAGTTTAGAATGGATTTCTATCCCTCCACTTGGTTCCGGCCAAACTCCTCAAAGTTTTCCTCGGTCACAACGAGCGCTGACTTATTTTTCAGCCCGGCGACGCTTGTCAACAAATTAAAAAAATGTCACTGAAAGACGACGAGAAAGCCGGGACGGCTCGTAAGCAAGTGCTGCTCTCTGCTGGATTGTTCGCTCCTGGGCAATCACAAAAACTACCGTCAAAAAACACTGCAAACATTGTGCGCGAGGCAACGCCGGCGATTTAGATCTCTCCACACACAAGAGTCCCACACGCAGAGGTCGCTCCTGGCAGGTAGAGAGCCACACGGAAAAGAAATAACTTCACTTCCCTTCTCCCAGCATGTGCGAGGAATTAATGGTTGAATTACGGTGTAAACATTCTGAGAGAGAGAGAGAGAGGGAGAGAGGGAGAGAGGGAGAGGGAAGGGGGGGGGGAGAGAAACAGATATAAAGGAACGGGAGCTCATTAATAGGAGAGGAAGGTCTGGTCTTCCTCCCGTGGACAGGTGACAAATGAGACCCTAAAGGGGTCAATGACTCGTTCACCTCAGGCAAAAACAGAAACTATGCACAGAAACGCACCGTGTACGTGTGCAAAAACCCACCGCCCCAAATATGTATTCATGCACACAAGCACACATGCACAAACACTCCAACTAATACACACATATACATATTTACAAAAATACACAAATATGTATCGACATGAACACAAATTGGTGTTGTTTTTTTCTTTTACAGCTCACGGCTAGATGTGTGTATAGAAAATTCCGACAAGTACATCAAGTTGCCTGGATGGAGACTTTATATATTGGCTTGTCAGCACCCCACCCTGACCACAGCTGACCCCCAAACTGCTCAGAAATTCCACATTTCCAGTGCCCGAGCAAGAGAGCTGAGGAGCTGACTTCACAACACACAATGTATGGAGGGAGATGTTTTCGCACATAATGTACCGCACTACGATATAAATAGCTCCACTTTTCCATGAAATTTCATAGTAACCCGGAAGCATGGACCCTCTCAACCCCCACTGCGGCACCCACGTACCTTGAGTGAATACTAAGAAGCAACCACCCTGGCACCGGTCCAGTTCAGCACACTGTGTGAACCCACATGGCCCATCAAAGGCAGCGCGCACGACCATGAAAGGGTGATTGGGTTTGAGGTGCGCAGGGAGCAGCGTTTGAAGTCCTCCCTCTATCACAGAGACGGAGGAAGCACTTTTGATCCTGTGGGATCGCTAAGATGCCACGGGCAAGAGAGAGATGCACTCATTCTCTCAACTCCTGCATGAGTGGCGGAGAAACAGAGGGAGGGAGGCAGCGGGAAGGTGTGTGTGTGCGTGCGTGCGTGTGTGCGTGTGTGCGTGCGTGCGCGCGTGCGTGTGTGTGTGTGTGTGTGGGGGGGGGGTAGAACAGATGAGAGGAGGAGGAGGAGGAGGAAGAGGAGAAGCAGCAGAGGATATGAATTGCGAAGAGCGCTGAACAGAAGGAAGGTGAACCGCTATGACAAGAAACTGTAAATACCTGCAGCCACATCTGGGCAGATGTGAAATCCACATCCCTGGCACGGGAGCACTTTATGGATTATGATCGTTCAATGATAGTGTGTGTGTGTGCGCGTGTGTGTGTGTGTGTGTGCGTGCATGTGTGTGTGTGCGGGGGGGAGTGTGTGTTGGTAGTTGTGTGCATGTTGGGAGATCAGATACATATGAACTTTCACATTCCTGTATTAACACAGTTGGGCAGCAGGATGACCCCAAGACTCCCTAAAAGTTGTCTGTCTGTGTGTCCGTCTGTCTGTCGTGCATGAAGGGATGAGCACCAAGAGTGCAGATGATGGTTTATCACCATGGAGGGAATAAGCTTTTTTTATAGTTCCGATGGAAAAATATCCATGTGAGAACATCAATCATCAACGTGTGCATGTACGTGTGTGTGTGTGTGTAAGATTTTGGATTCGATCAGTGATTAGAGGATTTTTCAGTATAATACAAAAGTTGTGCTGGAGTTACTTGATGTAAAAACATGACGTAGACAACATCAAAATGACGCCGTTTCGACCAAATCAAATTCCGACCCCCGCTGTCGTGTCCGCCTCGCCAGTCCCTCAGCGGCCGCCCTCTTATCGGTCTAGTGATCGATCGATCTAAGGAAGACGTTTTCCAAAAGGCCAATCTAAATCCGCACAGTTGGGTTACAGTTCATCAAGTGTGATGCAAATAAAATAAATGCAATGTGCCAAAAAATCTTGAAAATGCATGTGCAAAAAAAACAACAAAAAAAAACAACATTTTGACATTATATGAAATCTCAGTAAATATATATGACATTTTGGCCTCCTATGACTACACATGCACTATAATCATTATAATCAAATCGACCAGACCGGATATCTAGGATGATCATAGACTGATTACAATCCAGTACATTGATATAAGTTGATGTGGTGCATGTGGTGTGTGTACAACATGTCCACCCACACTAAAACACCTCTCTCTATGAATGACTCTTTTTTTTTTTTAATTGTCAAATGCATGTTCTTCACCAAAGCTGAGAAGTTGCACCGTGCAAGGGACCAGAGAGGTGAGCCGAGTCTTCCCGCACGCAGCTTTTTGTTCGTATTGGTGGCAAAAAAAACAAAAAAAAAAACAAAAAAAAAAACGATTATTTTGCGGCTGTTTCGCTCTCATTGTGCAGAATATATTATGTGTGTAAATGTTGTTGAAAGGTCACACACTCCCCTCGACCCCGAGTGTTCCTCTGTCTTTGTGAACCCGGGCTGCGCCTATAAACTTCGCATTTAAAAGGCAAGTGCGATCGAGGGGTGGGGCGGGGTGTGCGGCGGGGTGGGGCGATGCGTGGGGACAACAATGGCAGCTTTTTGGACACACTTTTTCTCACTGCGATGAACAGCAGGGAGCCCGGTAGAGAGCAGCCCCCCACCCCTCCTATAAAAGAGCGATAGAGCCCAGCTGCCGGGGTTCAGCCGCGCTCTTATGAAATGTCTCCGCAGTCTATCTGCCGCACGGGTCGCGGTACTAAGGACCGCGCACCAAACCAGCGCGTTTAGAGCCCGTGACGTCAGCACGTGACTCCGACACCTAATTAGATGCAATGCAAAAAAAAATTTAAAAAAATAATAATAAATAAACAACAACAACAACAACAACAACAATAATGTGCCGCTGGGAACGCAGCAACCGCTGACCAAATGCCGCCCGATTATCATTTATTGATTTGTGCACTTGACATTCACGCGTCCGTCATCGGGTTCCCGCAAAGTCGAACAAAACACCGGCTCCTGCGCGTCCGAAACGTGGAAAAGGTTCTTAAAATAATACGACTGTACACATTGGGACCTCGAGGGCCCCTGGACCACAATGCCAGGCTGGAACCAGATTGAAGACACATCAAAACTGGGTTTATAATCCAAAAGGACTTTTTTGCCAAACCCACGAAGCATTATTATTATTATTATTATTATTATTATTACTGTTATTATTGTTATTTTTATTACAATTATTGTTACTATTATTGTTGTTGTTGTGGTTGTTATTATCACAACCAAGTCAAGAGCAATTCCTTTAACAGGCACCAGAGGAAAAAGCCTTTTATAGATGATTCTAAAAACAGCAGACGATGACATTAACACAAATGACCCAATAAAGTCATTTGGCGACACTTTCCGCGTGGATCCGTCGGGGGGTGTTACTCACGCTCGGAGGCCATGGTGATGACGGACTCCGTGGTGGCGTGGTACTCGTCCTCCTCCATGAACTCGTCCTGGGAGGACGCGTCCCCCTGGAAGTCCTGGTGGTCCAGGAGCTGCTGCAGCGGCGGCGCCTTGGGCAGCAGCTGGTTCACCACCTCGCGGCTGATGTTGGGCGCCTGCTTGAGCCGCAGCTTGCTGAGGATCTGCGACTTGATGGTCTCCAGCCGCAGCACCTTGCTCTGCTCCCGCCACACGCACGCCGAGCACTCGCGGGCTCCCCCGGCCTCCTCGTCCAGGAGCGACAGCCCGTGCGCGTCCGTGGGCGCCTCGCTGCTGGCCGCGGGCGGCAGCAGCAGGTTGGGCTCGTCGCTCCCCGAGCGTCCCAGGGAAGCCAGCACCGTCAGGCACAGGAGGAAGTTGTACCGCGGCATGGTGGCGGCGGCGGCGGCGGCGGCGGTGCACTGGTCGGGCAGCGCAACTTTTGGAGAGTTTGGCTTATCCTGTGGGTGTGGGAGAGCCCCCGTTCTCTGAGATGCTTTACCCCCTCACTTATGCATCCGAGAGGAAGGAGATCTGGCGGTGGTGGTGTTGCGTGGTCTATTCCCAGTGCGGCGGCTTGAGCAACAAATGCACCCCCCCCCCAAAAAAAAAAAAAAAAAAAAAAAAAAAAAAAAAGGAAGAAGAAAGTGCGTTTCAGTGTGGCAGTTTAGGTCAAAAGTATTAAAATCTTTGTCAATGATGCATACCCCCCTGCTCACATGGTTTTTTGTTTTTTTTTGTTTTTCGTTTTTTTTTGGGGGGGTCTCCTGGCGGATCACAGATTAGTCCATATGGAGGTGTGAGTGTGCAGAAGTGTCACTGAGATGTGCAAGTGCGGCCAAAAAGGGGCTCTTTATATATCTGCGCTTCCCGGTGTCGTAATCCGTCTCCATTGGCTAAGATGACAACAAAAGGCTTTTAGGTCTGTCACCAAGTCAAGAGGGATGGAGCGGAGAGGGGAGCCCGGCTCGGGTCGGACCGGAATCGGCTTTTACTGTCGGTGGAGAAACGCGCCTCGACGGAGCGGCGGCCCCCGGGCCACAGCTTATTGATCGTATCTGATTAGTGATCAATGGCCTCCTCCTCCTCCTCCTCCTCCTCCGAACGCTCATTAAACACACCGACCCCTTCGTCCGGGACGCGTTTTAAGTTTATTTTATTTTTATTTTTTTGCTGAACTTGCGAGTTAGCTTTCTTCTCAAGTTTCCAAAATGTCATACTGGGGGGGTCCTCGGGGCTTTATTGGGCCCGACTTTCATCCAAGACACACAGCAAAGTTTCATTTCACGTGAGTAACCTGAGGAACTTATTCCCGTCAGTGATCTTAATTGTTGTTGTTGGTTTTTTTTCACTTGGGTGTTTTTAAATGAATGGAGCGACGATGAGAGTGATTCTTAATGCTTAACAACATCTTTAAGTACTATGTTTGTGTTGTGTGTTCCATTATTTATGTCATATTCTTCATCTGAGTGACAAACCGTGAACTTCACGATTCATTTCACCACTCTTTTATTTTTTTTAATTTTTTATACTTATATATACTTACCCCCCCCCCCCCCCCCCATTTCTTCATCTATATTATGGACAATGTAGTTTATGTCTCGCAGGAACTTGTAGTTTCCCCTCTGACGCACTTAAGATGTGGCCATAGAGGCTGCAACACAGGTCTCTGGTTGGGGAGGCTTGTTTGTACCAATGCTTAAACCGTCACCACTTGTGTTCATCACTGTCTTTATTCAGCTGTCAAGTGTGTAGTATTGCTGGGAAAAACGCGTCAATCTAAAAACGACATCCCCGAAAGAAAGAAGATCTTCAGCCAATGGACAAATTGTGACTTACTACTGCCACCTACTGGAGGAAGATACGGTTGTAGTTGCTGAGCGCACAGCCCGTTTACAGATAGATAAGGTGCGACGAAATATCACGTTTTGTTTTTTATTTATATGTATGTGTATGTATCTATGGTTATCGGCGTCACCTCCACTTTATTGGATTTCACCCCAAAGTAATGGCCTCCAGAAAGCATTTCACATTTCAACTTGATTTCGTTACACTTTTCCAAAGATCCTCGTAACACCCATATGGGAATCCTAGGTTGAGCGGTGTCCTGGCGCTACGCTGGAAGTTCGTCCTCTTTCCAAACCCTCAAAACCAATTGGTCGCCTATGGGATGTCAGCAGATGTGACCACTAATCGACACGTATAGATCGGTGTGCGTGGGTGAGAGTGTGTGTGAGAGTGTGTGTGAGAGAGAGAGAGAAAAATGTGTTTATTATGTTGGTGTATACTTCTTTATAGTAATATAATTAATCTTAAACTCTTTTAAGGGTCATTCAAATAGCAATATATGAGGGTGTTGCGGATAAGACTGATAATAAAACTATCATCGATATTGCAACGTTTTTGTTGTAGTGTGTAGTACGCTACGACTCGTTGGGTCGTGCATGGATCCACAAGGCAGCGCAAGTTGACATTGTGATGCATTCGGGGGAAAGTCGTAAATCGCCAAATCACAGAACCTGCTCCCGAGTAAAACGTGTTCATAGCCTCTGCACGGGACGCCATGCGCTGCCGTGTTCAATCTACAGTTGTTTGGCAAGTTCGGGGAATCTAGCAGCACACGGCCGTTACTTTGCTGTCTTCCAAGGAGGTGGTGCGATTTTTCCGAGTTCCGATTAGCCGGAACGCAGCACCCGCCTAGGTTATACAAAGCGGTTTTCCAGAGCTCTTTTGGACCCTCCGGACTTCCGTAGATCCGTAGCTGGGGCGTCGTCGTCGTCGCAACCCAGTCGCCGTTGGACAAACAAGCGAACACGACCGACGGATCAACGGTGGCCACCGAGGAACCGGATTATCTTGAAAACAAAAATAAAACGTCATCCGCGGCGATGCTCTCAGTCGCCGTAGACAGAAATGGCTCGCCGAAGAAGAGGAGCCTTTCTCGGGGAATCAGCGAGGACGAGTCTCTCCGCAGCATCATTAAGGAGGTGGGGCGGCAGTAAATCACGGCATGATGTCCGGACATGATCCGGACTGCGTATGGAGATGGTGGCGTATTAACCCGGCAGGTCGCCCGCCATTCTGATGACTAAACACGAAATGTGTTCAGTCGCCTTCCCCGCTCACGTCGTACGGGGCCTCACCTCGCCCCGTTGGGTCCCCGCGCTCGTTGTTTTCTTTGGGACTCGTACAGCACGGAGGGGGGGGGGTCCCGTCCTGGGCAATGTGCTACTCTAACCCAAAATAGTCCAAAACGTGCAGCGCGCTTTACAGCACAAACTACGCTGAAGGACTCGCGGACACGTGGGACAACCCGCTGCGGTGGCGCAACATGTCAGTTGCGTGAAAATGCCGCAAAAATTCACCTGGAAACGGTCACTTCCGCATTAAAGTGTCAGCCGAGTGGCTTCTTCTTCGCCGCTCGCGTCGCTCCCGCCGCTCCCCGGGCAACGCGCCCGTTACCGCCGCTGGTGGTGGGAAGGTGTATTGCAACGTTTTTGTTTTTGTTTTTTTGTATTGGGACGCGTCGCATCGTCCAGGTGAAGTCCAATGTTCAGGTATTTGTCACGAACAGAAATAAATATTTTACAGATGTGAGGGGGGAAAGTGCGGAGAAAAAAGGTTAACATAGACAACGTCGTTGATGAGGTTTCCCCCCTTTTCCTCTTAAAAGAAGACAGCATTAAAAACATTTGCAATGGGGAAAAGTGATTGGAAAAGCTCAGTGTATGCGCATCTTTTGCTGTAGTTATAAATAATAAATAAATAGATAGCTAGATATATAGATATTAGATGGATGGATATTAGATCGATAGAAGGATAGATATTAGATAGATAGATAGATATTAGATAGCTGGATAGATATTACATTGGTAGATATTAGATAGATAGATCATTTTCATGGACTCTCCAGTAAAGCTGTGGATGGAATTATTGGTCCATAAGAATTCTCCCTACATCTAATGGGGACTTACAAAGCATTTTAATTAAGTATGGGGAATATTATTCATTTATTTTTCGACATGCAACTCTTACCTAGATGCAAGTCTTTATTTATTTTGTTTTATTTTATTCTAATATTTTTTACAACCTCGCTTGCTTACTACAACTTAATTGTTTGAATATATCTTCAACCATTAGCGGGAAAGACGAAGGCACTCCGCTGACCGTTTGGATGCAGAGATGATCTTTTCTAACGCTTTGGCATTTGTGTTGTAAAGTGCGCCGTACCTCTTTTGACTGTTTGGGTTTGAGAAGCACTTTGCCAAGGACGGGGACACTTTTGACGGGACCCCGCTCTGCACAAGTCCCGATGAAAAGTGGGGGACCCGATGGGGCTGGGTCTCACCGCAGGACAACTGGCCCTGGACCTGCAGGAAATTACAGGGTGTCTTCGTTTCAAATTTTCCAGTATTTCCATATTGGAAAAATGATTTATTCGGCGTAATTTTTTTTTGTTTGATTTCATATTGCCATTTTTGATTTTTAGTTACTTTTTGGTTTATAGTATATTGGCTTTTTTTGGGGGGGGTCGGTTATGTTTACATATTGTAATTTTATTATATTTTTTAGTTTTATTACTTTATTATCTGTTGTTTTTATGTGATTGATCTAGCCATCCATCCATCACTGAACCTGATACTTAACTCACTTTATACTTAGTGTAATCCAAGAAAATCCTTGAATTTTTCTTTCTGAATTCATATAGGAAAAAAGTAATGATTAGATTTATCACAGGACCTAATCACTTACCTGACCTAAAGTAAACTGTTATAAGAACAGTTCATAGAATCCTTCAGTTAACAACCTTCCCTTTTCCTACCTAATACATAATACTGTCCTGTGCCAAATAGATGATCTGTCCAAAAATCTGTCTTAAATTTTCCTGGCACTTGGCTTAGAAAAACGTCTTCAAAGGTATTACATTTAACCTGCCGATCCCTGCAGTTTATATTGATTCCATGAGGCAGGTATGCTCTAACTAGAAAACTGACGTGTTTCACCTCATCAGGCGGAAAGTTCGACCCGGCGCCTAACGCGCAGTGACAGCAGAGGCGGCACCCTGAAGAGAATGGGTGGAAGTCAGGTGGGTTACATCCCCAAAAGACTTCTAAAATACTCATGTACTAATGCCAGGCGGCTGCTTTATTTCTGATGTCTCTGGTTTGTCTACTTGCAGCAGTCTGATCAGGACCTGTTCATGGGCCTCCCAGAAATGGTAATACACCTCTTATCTCCAAAATCTAAAAAACTGTCAGCTGGCTTTTCTAATAAATGTTTTTTTAGATCTATTTACTTTTTAAAGTGTTATAATATATGATGTCCCTGATTTTTGTTGCATTTAAATTGTTCTCATCGAGTTAAACCTTTTGTAAAATTTACAAAACATCAGAACAATAAGTGACGCCAACTTTTAAGACCTAGGGCTAAGCTCGACCAACAATTGCAATACATATATAAATATATTCTCACTAAATACACTTTCTGTCCTACAACATTTATCGGGGGCTGAGGCTCCTCCCGTCACACTGTCACACGACAAAGCGCTCGCAGGCAGATTTACTGGGGCCTCCTCGCCACCCACTGACTTGTTTGTGTTTGGCCGTACGGGCCGCTGGTGACACTGCCCACGCGGCCGTGTAACGGTTTGTGTCGTGCAGATGGAGCTGCAGGCCAGCTACGACAAGGCCGTGCAGGAGCTGTGTGGGCTGGAAGTGGAGCGTGAGACTCTGCTGTTCCAAGTGGACGTTCTGCAGGACTCCCTGGAGGGCGTGGAGGAGCTGCTGGCCGAAGCTCAGAGGGAAGCTGGGCAGGCCAACAGGGTGCGTCCACACCCACACTACCGCCTCCCAAACATGGTCGACTTCGAATTTGTGGTGTTGGATATTTTCTTTGGCCCTTTTGGTGTTTGTTTGTTTTTTTCCCGTGTCCCTTTTTTAATTTGAGGTGTTCTGTTCCAACAGAGTATAAACCTTGTTGGAATCATGTTTGTGGCCTTTTTAAAATGACGTGTCCTCCTAATACGCTGACGAGGCTTCCTCCATTTGCAGGAGTTGGAGCAAGAGAAAGAGGCAAAGAGAAAGCTGGAGGACACGGTCCACTCTCTGATGCTGGAGGTGGAAAGATTAAAAGAGGTAATGGGGAAGCAGAAAGGAGAACATTACATAATTTTACAAAGAGGCACAAGCTTCCTGAATTTGCGCACAAAGACTGACTAATGGCTTGTTAACGCATGCCAACTGTTGTGTAACGCGTGTGTGTGTGTGTGTGTGTGTGTGTGTGTGTGTGTGTGTGTGTGTGTGTGTGTGTGTGTGTGTGTGTGTGTGTGTGTGTGTGTGTGTGTGTGTGTGTGCGTGTGCTGAAGAGCTTGCTCAAATCGGTGTGAATAAGCAGACGTGGGTGTGTGCACACTGTCAACAGCAGCAGAATATATAACAAATGAATAGGATACATGTAGGCCATGCTTTTCAGATGGATTTAGCAGCTAAATTCCCTGTCGCTATGATGTATTTCCAGCAAACGTCTATTTTTTGTTGGTCTCGTAGGAGGAAACTGCCCTCCGTTAACCTCTGTCAAGAGTGTTTCCTCCCTGTAAAGTGTGTGCCCCATAAGAAGAAATTGTTGTAAATGCGTTGTTGATTAACAAAATAATAGAAATCTCTTTCTGCAGGAGAGGAACACGTTCACACTTAATGAAGATGAGCGCCGTGAGCCAGGTACTCCGCTCGCGACCCACTCATTAGTCAATATCCCAACTTCAACCCCCTACAGTTGCACCGATGGGCCACCCGCCCCCTCTTTCAGCAAAGGGAAAAACGAAGAGTCTCCCGGTGTTGCTTTACATACTCCCCATAACCACGTCACCGTGGACCCGCCGAGCGTCGGGGGCGGTGGCGGTGAAGGGAGCCCCCTCGCCAAACTCCACAGGATGGTGAACACCACGCTCGTGCAGATGCCCTCCCTGGCGCTGGTCAACCGTCCCTCCCAGGACGGGGTCTTCAGGCGGCCCGGCGAGGGCCACACGGAGGACGCGCGGGACGAGTCCCCGGAGAGGAACAACGACTCGGACAGCGTGAGCGCCTACGAGGACGCCTCCGCCGACACCCCGGAGCTGGAGAGGATGTTCGACGGTGACCCGCCGGCGGACGCGCCGGAGCTCCCCGACGACGACGACGTGGACGAGGAAGGGAAAGACGCGGACCAGCAGCATTCCGATTCCTGTGTCGTGTCTTAAGTTTTGTTTTTGTTTGCTCTCTTTTTGGGCAAGAAAAGACGGGAATGGGGTATGAAGGGCCCCTCTGGTTCCTTCTCTTTACGTTTTAGAACAGGGGCCTCAGGAACCTGGAGGTTTGGAAGGGCGGAGTTCCAGAAATAACTACACAATGTTCATTCATGACTTTCCGGGTCATTTCTGTCTTTTGTATTTTAAAAGCCTTCCCAGACTTAGAGGTATTTCACCAAATGATTTCTGCCTTCACGTCTGTGTTCATCTGGTCAGGGTTGTTTGCATTCCAAGGGTTAACAGGGAACAAATCAGAACTCGTCTGTGTACAAAATACAGACGTCTGCAGAAGTGTTTGTGACATATCACAGGATGATCTTGTCGGCAAAATCTGCGGATGAAAGGTTTTTTTTTTGTTTGGTTTTTTTTTTGTAGCTTTGCATAAGTCTTTTTAGTGATTTTTTTTTTTTTTTTTTTTTTTAAAGAATGAATGAAATACTAGCTTCATTTTCATGGACGACCGTGTTCCAAGAAGTCTTTAGTTCTTAAGCTATTTTATAAATATTCCTCAAATCAAACTTTTGGGAAAACTGACCATCTGAATTTAAATGGCATCCAAAGAGGTGTCGCCTTGTGTGGCCGGGGTCGTTTTCAGAGGTCACCGTCAGGCACTGGAAATTGCCTTTGGTTGAGCTGTAAATAAGGGAAACGAGTTTTGTAATTATTTTTTTTTTGTTGTTTTTAATTCATACAGCTAGTTTCATGAGGAGTAAAAAAACAAAACGTTTTTGGCGGAATTTGCACGTTTCTAAAGCTCTTGTACAGCAGAATAAATGGTGTGACTGCGTATCAGTGGATGAGACATTCCCTTTACGAGAGAGAGGACTTGACACATTTGGCCTACACTAGGCTGTGTTCTGCTGCATGGTATGGTTTGCACTCTTTGCTGGAAATTTAGATGAAACCTTTGAACTCTAAGGCAATTGTCAGGTTTTTGTATTTAAACCTAAACTTTGATTATAGACTTAAATTTTAGGGGGAATCGTAACCTTTTTTTGCCTGGGGATAGTCGCTAAGTAGATATATTTCGGTCACTGCTGGTCATTGGTTTGAACGCTTGCTGGTGAACGTTTTTATTTCAAGTATGGAATTTTTGAATTACTTAAGTGATAATCAAAGGGTGTTTGTTTTAAATAGAAGGACAATGTTTTTATATATATTTATGTTCCTTTTACCAGTTACTCTGACCAATCTCTTAAGTATGTTTAGGGCTTCAGGTCACAATAATCACATATTCAAAAGCGATAAGATGTCAGCCGATCTCTCTCCCAAAAAGCCTTTCTCTTAAACAGAAAATTCAGTTTGCGTGTTTGCCAAAAGCCACAGCACAACAGTGGTTTATTTTCAGTTTTGTTTTTCTATGTTGCCTAAATATTTTATATTCAACAAACGTAAAGTGCGTTGGTGTGTTTGAGTGTGCTCGGACAAAATTCTCTATGTGAGCTGTATGTTACGGACAATATATGCGCTCTAGGGCCATTTGAAATGCTGTAAACCTTTGAAGAACAAGAGCTTGTCACTGGTCATACGTTTTGCCAATATTACAATCTAGTTGAGAGAGAGTCCTGTTCTGTTGAACTGTTGAGGGTTTTTATTACTTTTTGCATTTGTCGTGTGGACCACATATCTTTCACATTTTTATGTTTTTGTTTTGTATCTTGAGCATAGTTTCCCAGATAAGTACTTGGCTTAGGTCACAAATCCTCATTGCTTACTGTACCCCGTCTCTTTTGAGTAATGATATTTGGGAACATTTTTGAACTAGTTGATTATGAATATCTATAAAAGCTGCTGAAGTTTCCAAATGACAATATTTCGACATATCTTTTTGGATTTGAAAGGAAACATCCATCCTTTAAGGCATGGTCAAATTCAGACTTCACTGAAATGTTTCATATTTCACTTATTTAAACAATTTTAATTTTCAGCATCTGTTGCATTACGTTTTGAGGGAAAATGCTTAAATATTCATGTAACTGAATATTGAGTTATTTGTATGTGCTTTGTGTTTGACTTTGTAAATGCTCAAAAATATTGGGCTTTTCATGTAAGATTTGCGAGATTCTTTAGTAGTTTGGTGATTTTAACTAGGATTATGACTTGCGCAATTACTGTAACGAAATTGCTGTTTAAATAATATAGTAAACTACACAAATGAATGCTTTACATTTGAAATACATTCCAGAAAATAAAGGATATCAAAGTATTGGTGTTGATGAGTTATTTGATTTAATGCCCTTCATAAGCATTAGGGACTTTAGCCACTTAACATTTCAATGCAAATGTTTGAAATTAAAAGTAAAGTAAACTTTCCATGAAATTCTCATTTTACAAATACAATATGCTGCACCATTTAGGATAAAAGTTATAATCTGAGCAGTTACTTTAGATTTGGTGATTGGAAAGGTACGGGAATGTAACATTGTTTTAATGCTCAATCAAAGTGATAACCCAGTCATCCTCATCAGGCCTCTTATTTATGCTTTTGTTCTTCTGACTAAAACCGCTTTCCCAAGAATGCAAATGAATGATATTCTGCACAGCAGCTCAGTGCACGTTCACATCATCTTGAGGTTGATTCTCCTGATGGTGGCACTATAGCAAATTTCTGCAGTTCCAAAAAATGTTAAATTAATCAACAATAAGCCGCAAGTGCTACAACTTTGCAGCTATCACCTAAATGTATGCTAAGGTGCTAGACCACTTCCATGCACTGCAACCTATATTGGAAATGATGAAGCCCATCACTCTGATTTTAATTGAAATGTTCAATTATTTCAGCTTGTTCAAATAGACTGTGGCATCCAGCTGGCCTTTATTATGTTTTACAAACATCTCAACACCCACCTTGAGCTTTCTCCTATTTAATAAATGAAGACAAAACATACACATTCATAATGGTCTCCCCCCTTTGACGAAGTGACAGTCTTTAAAGCAGCACTATGTCACTTTTGGGATTTGGCGCCTCTTCAGTTTCTGAGTGACATGGTACCTTTACGCCACGGTTTTTACGAAAATAATTTATTTTACCGGACAAATTTGAACCTTATCGGTCACGTTTCAGTAACAATCTATGTTATAAATACAAATATGTGTCGAGGACGCGGGGATCGGCCCCCTGCTGCCGGTGTAGGTACCGGATGTGCTCGGCCTGGCAGATCGGCTCGCACACGCCAGTCGAAGGGGAAACAAACCCCGCGGCGACATGAGAGTGAGTGCCAGCGCGCCGGCTGAGGTGTGGGTGCCCGGTGCGCCGCCGGCCCGTCTCATCCGTGGTACCGGGGAGGTGGAGCCGCTACATTTTGGAAAAAAATAAAATTTAATTACCGGGGCTAAACATCAAGGAAGTGACGTAGTGCCATAAAGCAACGCTCTTTTCCAGCGGTTTCGTAGCCGAACACAGAAGTTACAAGGTGCTAGAGCAGGCGTTGGAGGGGTGGGTGGAAAAGAAAGATGTGCCGTTCTCTATATTACAAGTCAGTGTACCATTAAAATGATTTTGAAGCTGTTATTTTATGGTAAAAATGTTACATAGTGAGTGGGGCTTCGGGCCATTCCACGGTGTTCATCATCAATTTTACTGCAATTTAACTTAAGAGTGCACATATTGACTGTACATCTTAAGAGAAAATTTAAATACTCTTCCCTTTTACTAATCCCTGTCAACAGTAAAAAAAAAAAATTGTAGGAAATGTATAGATGCAAAAAAAAAATAAAAAAATCACACTGTAGTGTAGTATAGAATTGAAGGTTGACAAGGTTATTACCTCCATCTCCCTAATTCTTTTTTATTTGTCCATGAAATGTGACTTTGCATACTACTAAAGGAGATGAGAGTTTCAGCACTACTGACAGTACTTTACATGCTTTACATTTGAAGTGCATTCCAGGAAATCAAGGATATCAAAGTATTAGTGTTAATGAATTATTTGATTTAATGCCCTTTACATATTAGGGAGTTATACATTGGGGAGTTTGTGAACTTAACAATTCAAAATACAAATGTTTGAAATTTGATACGTTTTTCATAGACAGGTCATTTTACAAATACGATTTGCTGCACCACCTAGGATTAAAGTAATATTCTAAGCATTTAGTTTAGTTTTGTCACACAGTCTGGTATTCTAGTGCTCACCCGCCCCGGGGCTCATTGTGAGATGTTTCATCCCGCCCACCGTGGCTTTGTGACAATGCATTTTCCACCAAATCCAAGGCTTTATTTTTAGAATAGTTTATTTATCTTAAGTAGGAGCATGCTCTCAACCCATAAAGGATCCTCCAGTTTATCAAAAACATTCAAAATCACCACATTTGTAGCTGCATCGTTTTCACTGGACAGGAAGGGTATAAAAAAAAATGTTATCTGAGTCACCCGTAACTTTAGCTGTCAGCTAAATGTAGTGGAGTAAAAAAGTTGTTTTTTTTTCTCTCTGAATGTAGTGGAGCAGAAGTATAAAGCTGCATAAAATGGAAATACTGCAGTAAAATACAATAACCTCAAATTTGTAACTGAACCTGAGCTGGGCCGGTCTATTTATCCATCTGTTATTTCTTTTCCGGGCTGTATACGCTGCTTACAGTGGCAGGCGGGTGGGGTTGCTGCGGTGGGGGTGGGGGCAGTGGGCCTCGCTCTGGTTGTCGGATCCGACGTCGGGGGCGGAGTTTATCCTCAAGGCACGGGGGTACTTTTTTTTGTTGTTTTTGTCTCGTGTGAAAGTGGCCAGATTCTGAATTGAAAAGACCAGATTCCGTGTGGTTTGTGCTGTTCACACTGGCACCAAAACAACGGATCTGAGTCACAAATGAGAGAAAAGCCTCGGATTTTGGCCGAAGCCTAAGCTTATTCCTGAACTTACCCACCTTGGGACCAGGTCGCCACATCTGCCTGGAGCTCCAGTTGTCCCTTCAGCAGGCCGCCCAGGGCTTCTTCCATTTCTCCGCCTTGCAACGCAGTAGTGCTTAAATTTTCCAAAATTCAAATGAGCGGCTGGATCGGGGGGTGCCACATGCGGTGGCGCATTCTCCACCACATGTGGCACCCCAGGGCTGTGATCGGCACTTCCGAAGTTGGAAAATTTAAATTGCCAGAGACAGTGTTCAATTACACCAAGGTTGGATTTTATTTTACCAGGCAAAAGGAAAAAAATAATCAATAAAGCAGCTGAGGTTCTTCCTGCACCGGGGTATTGGTTTTCGTGGGTTAATTTTTTGGAACGGGCCCTGCAGCTTATCTGGCAGCGTGCTGAGAGATCCCTCTCCTTCCCATGCGGGGAGAGGCGGTCAGGCTTCAGTAGGCAGGTAAGTGGGTCACATGCAATCAACTGCCACGTGTTTGCTATTCCCAGGAACCAAGCAACTGGGAATGATTATACTGATTATCAGTGACTTTCCCCAACTGCACTCTACCTGCACGTGGGCTTCCATGGTCCTGCTGTCCCTCGCCAGCACCTTGGGAGCGCTGAGGTTCTCCTGGCACTCAACAATACCTGAACTTAACCATCTATAACATTATACCTGAACTTAACCATCTATAACATTACACCTGAACTTAACCATCTATAACATTATACCTGAACTTAACCATCTATAACATTACACCTGAACTTAACCATCTATAACATTATACCTATACTTAACCACCTCTAATCTTATACCTGCCTCATTTTCTGTGGTGAATTTTATGGATGTTTAACTTGTTGACTCATGGTTCAAAGTGATCGTTGTGTTTACAATACGAAACAGGACGTTCACGGTGGAACGCTTCCCTTCATAATTTTAGCAGGTACACCAGCCGGTCCTTTTCATTTCATGCGCTGTCTGTGTTCTCGAACCTGCCCAAACCCACGTCCAAACCGATGAAACGGATTTTTAACTCTGCCCAACTTCCACGGTCAGACCAATGGAATCGCGTCGGGCCCCCCCCCCCCCGGATCTCATAATGGGACGTTGGACGTGGAACGCCGCCCCGTTCTGCAGGCTGCAGCCAGGTACAGTAGATCAACTTCTACATTAGTGTGTCAAATGCAGCATTTTGTTGTTTTCACTCAAAGTGGTTTGGCATTGTACACGGTTAAAGGCACCACTTCAAACTCACTCCGCTGCCGCGGCTCGTCAGTCGGTGGCGAGGTGTGGAAAACACTGCATGTTTTTATTATTATTTTTATGGGAAGGTTTGTCCGTCTCACGATGTGATGGGAAGCTCCCGGAGGAGGGCAACGTGTTTGTGTGTGCAAAGGGCAAAGGGATTCAAAGGTCAGCACTTTTTAAAGCTCCAAAATATTTGTATGGCTTTCGTAACCCCTGATCCAAGCTCAACAGCTTCCTGACCGTCTTTTCGATTCCATCGCCTTAAAAGTGAACCGGGGCAGAATGCGCTGGAACCTCCCGTCCACCGTCCAGTCCCCACCCCATCCTCACACCCAGCGGCTTGATGGATCAGCTGCCGTTGGTTCTACGCGACACAGTTTGGGCAGGCGGCATCGGCCAACATCCGTTCAATACGGCCCCCGAAACCATTTCAAGTGAAAGTTATCCTTCAGCATTTATTTCGATTTAAATCACATATAAAGTTGCCGATACTGAAAGCCAAGCTCAACGCCAATTGGCTTTCGATTGGCCTCGGCCTGCGGGCGGCTCAGAACATCCCGTTCTCTTTCTTCAGGCTCAGTTGTTTCCACGGCGGGAGGCAGCCAAACTGCTCCTTCGTCATCCCGAATATGTGGGCGAAGTCGCAGTCGGAGAGGTATTGCTGCAAAGAAATAAAGAAAAATAATAACAAAAAAAACCAAACAATTGTCGATTCGAACAGATGTCTGCAGCCACTTGAGAGGTGCCAAGTCACCGGGACTTCGACGAGGCGCCGGCGTCCCGTGCACCGTGCCGCATTTGCTCTCGCGCCTTCTCTGGCCGAGCCGCCGAGAGGACGCGACCGGACGCTTTTGGGGGCGGACACGTGAGAGCCTGTCCCTCCCCCCGCTCCTTTTTTTTTTCCTCCACCTGTGAACCGTACCTCCTTGCGGGCGGGGTCCACCCCCTCAGGCAGCTCGCTGGCCAGCTTGTGCAGCAGGGCTTCCGGGGGCCACCACTCCAGAGGGCCGCTCTGCTCCTCCACGCCGTCCGGCTCCTGGAGGGGAAACTCAGAGCGGTTAGAGCGACTTTGGGGGGAAAAATGTTGTGCGCCACGCACGCACCGCCGCGTACACAAGACGTTGCCCCCATGACTGTAACTGATTGTAATAATGCAAAAAAGTTGCACGTTTATTTATTTTTTCTGTCATTACTTTTTGGTATACATCTCAGCCGATGATCTCCACACCGTGATATTATATTGTACGTATAAAAATATGCAGCCGAGAAATGTTGCATTACATTTTTTTTTTTGTGTGTAGCATGTTAACAGGCTCTCACAGCCAAGTTCCTTCAGGTCCTTACGCAGCCGTGAGCTGCTTTTATACAAGTGATGAGATCAACACCTCAGCAGTTTAGCTGCTTTCCTCACCGAGTACCACACAGGCTTAAGGAATTAATGACGACGAAAGGAAACGTATGAATAGATGCATGTCATAGCAGTCGTTCCTGTCGATTACTTAATGAACACGCTTACCTTTCCTATAATTACTGGTGTTGTAGAGTCTCCCAACTCCTTCTTCATTTCCTCGTAGGATTTTCCTCCCTTTAAAAAAAAAAAAAAAAAAGGGGAGATTTGTCGACATATTTCTTCTGTTTGTTGTCTGTGTATTTCAGTAGGAAAACAATGTAACAGCCGGTAAAAGTCGTGCCCTACACCTACACATCAGCAGGGATTTGACTCACACTCCACTTGTAGGGATCCCAGGCGGTGAACCACCCAGTGAAGGTTGGCGGTTCGAATCCCTGCTTGATCAGCACGCTGGGCGTGTCTGGGTCTCTGGACCCCGGGTGGGTGCGCAGGTATTCCTGGCTGGTGCGCACTGCTTCCTTCCGCTCGACTTCATTTGCCTCCTTCCCCAGCCAGAGGAAGACCTGAAACCGAGCTGGTCATTGTCAGTGTTCGATCAGTCAGAGAAAACCTCGTCATCGTCGAGTATCGTATTAATGACAGAATCTAAACATATTCCACAAATTCTGGTTATTTTCCCCGAACACTTATATTTGGATGTTTTGCGACAATGTGCAATAAATGCAGTCCATTTAAAGTGTCGAGGCGAAAGCGGACTGCCTTCACTGTTTGGGTGGAAATTAATGAAGCTGCGCGTCATCCTGTTTCTAGTCTCCTACGTTAACATGGTAATAGCCGGTTTGCAGTTGGTTTGCAGATGTGCAAAAGTCAATAAAGAGTCAATAAAACCCCGTTAAACAGATAAAGCGCACTGTTTGACTTTTTCAGAAAAGGTTTTTTTGGGTTTTTTTTACATCTGCCCCATTATACTGCGTTTAAAGTGAGAAGATGAATGGTTCTGAATAGCGTTCAGTAGGGTCTGAATAATGCCTGGGTAGAACAACTGTGAACCTATCCTTTTATTCAAAGTATATAAGGCTCTTTTTCAAAGGACATAATTTCTTACCTATGCCTAAAATGCCCATACGGGCTAAGATAGATTGATTATACTGATGTTGAAAGCGCTGGGGATTTGCTCATCGCTTTCAATCCTGTGAAAATGTAATTAGCAAACCTCTACACCATTCCCACCTGGTCCCATGTGTCCAGGAGCATGACGTCATCCTCGCTCAGGTCGTCCTGTGTGAACTGAGTCACCTCGTTCACTGTGAAGCGACCCGTCTTATTGGAGCACTCAAAGAGGCGAGGGAGGTGATCCAACACAGCCTGCTGTAGTCTTTGACACACACAGAGGAGAGATCGAACAGATCGAGTAAATCTTTGACACATTCGACGCCATTCTTTTTTTTTTTTTTTTTTTTTTTTTAACGATTCCATTGCATTTCAGTTCTGTTTTCACCTTTTCTCACACGCATAGGGAGCTTTTCCTCCGAGCAAACTCCAAAACTCAGCGGGCTCCTG
Source organism: Zeus faber (assembly GCF_960531495.2). Classification (NCBI taxonomy): domain Eukaryota; kingdom Metazoa; phylum Chordata; class Actinopteri; order Zeiformes; family Zeidae; genus Zeus; species Zeus faber. Next base: position 31,606,298 of record NC_137192.1, on the reverse strand, counting down.
GCCCTCTGCCATCGTGTCGGTGTTTGAGTTTCGTCCAATCACAGAGCTGATCTCCTTGGCCATGGCTCTCTCATCCCCGCTACATCCCTGCGAAGCACAATCACCACCTTAGGGTTCCATCAAGCCGAGCGTAGGTCACTTCAAATGACCAATAAACCAAACTCCACACGGGGACAAATCACTATTGCTTAATACTTTGCAGGGCAGGAGTGTGAAAACGACATTGTTTATTTTGTCTTTTAAACACTTCTTTTCAGTTATGTCACTGCCTACCTTCCCATACCACAAATACGTTCCCGACTGACTCATCAAAAAGAAGACGTCGCTGGAGTTAAGAGACGATGCGAGTGCCGGCACTTCCACAGCCTTCGTGTCGGAAGGGTCAGATCCATGGACCTGAAACAGCCTTATTGGAGGTTCTGGGTCAGAGCCCCACTTCCTAGAGGTTCCCCCCTCGGGAAATAAATACGATTAATAGAATCTTTGTTTTGGCATATTGGCATATTCACATCAGGTGGGAAAAGTTCCAGTTAAATCAAAGCAAATAGTCCTACCTCAAAGATGACCATTTGACCCTTGAACATGGCCAAGAAATGTTTTGGTTCTTTGCCCATGGGGATCCTCATTTGCACCGCTTGGTCACCGTACTTTTGATCCAAGGCCACAGCCTGAATTGCAGAAGCTGCCAGTTCATCCTGCGAGGCGTGCCGCCCCTATAACAAAATTTTGTTTTTAAATTTTTTTGTCACAGCAAAATGTTTTTGGTTTTTTTTGGTTGTTTTTTTTATAATCTCGACCAACAAGTTAAGGGTTTATTATTTCAAAGCCACCAAACATAACTGAGTGTCTGAATATCTGAACGTGGACTCTGTTAGAATTAGCATATTCTTATTTTGCGACTTCTACAGGATATACCGTCCCAAATAGCATCAGTTACATGACATTCTTCAAATTTACATAACCAGCATCGCAGAACGCAATTATGGCGGTAGAGTTGCCGCTCCACTTGAATATAATTTTAATCTTCATTACTTTCCATGTCCCAGTGAACATTGCGTGGATCAGCCCGGTGCATGCCCGTACAGCAGGTTTTAGACAAAGAATAATATTGTTTCTGGGGCATATCTTAAATCTGAATAAACACAACCAAATCGGGATATTTTCAAGATTATAGTAAAAAAATAAAAAAAAAGACCAGTGACGCTCCCGTTTTCCATTTCTGCTCCAGCCATGAGCTGATCAGCTGGTTTCACTGGGTAGTTGCACCTCTGAGTCGAAGAATCCCGGAGTGGAATTTTGCTCTCTGAACCCGGATTTTCGACCTGGGAAAAAGGGGCGAGCCGCCATTACAAGTCGTTCTCCAACCTGCCAGATATAGAGCAGGTAGCTCTTCTTGGAGTTTGGCGTGTAGGTGTAGAGGACCAGGTAGCAGTCTCCTCCGTAGAAGTAGCCGTACCACTCGGGCTCCACCGGGACGAGCTCCAGGTTCTCGATGCGCCACACCTAGCGCCGGCGGCGGTGGAGAGGCGGATCATTTCATGTGCTTCAACTCATTCGGCGTGCGGCTAATCATGGATTTAATAACACCGCTAAATTATGGCCTGGATTTAAATTGATGTGGCGACCTCCTTGTCCCCGCTGCCGTCGTCCACCATGCGTTCCTGGGCGGCCACCGCTGGCATCAGGTGCATCAGAGAGGAGTCAAACCTTTCCTGCGTGACGTTGGCTGGAGCCAGGGACGGAGGTCCGGGGGTCAATTTCGCTTTCAAAGCGAAAGCTTTTGACATTCATGGTTTACTCATCGCTGACGTATAGACACATACCAACTTTCCCCCGCGTGTACGTCCGTCCCAGACCTTGGGCCTGATCCTTCACCGTCCAACTCTGGAACAGCTGCTTGAAGAGTGCCGACTCCGCCCCGTCGTTCACCGTCTCTACGTTGGTGGTGATGGAGTAGTTTTTAGCTTTGATGAACTCCTATTAAGGTCATGCGGGTGGAAAGACTGAGTTATGGAACTTCCTTCTAATTTGGTGTGAGGGACTATCACACGTACGTGCACTCACCAGTGCCCTGGACATGGCGGTCTGTTTCTCTGCTTTGCTCGCTTTCTTTCCCTTCCATACAAAGATCTTCAGCCCTCCCTGGTCCAGGATGTAGCAGTCCTGGCGAGCAATCATTTTTATTTCACCCATTTCCCCCGATAAAATATGACTTCCCTCTCCGAGCACATAAACTCACGTCGTGGCTCAGGAGATCCTGAACCAGCGGCTGGGTCGCAACCTCCGCGACCTTCATCTGACCTTCAGCATCGGAAACACTGAGATGAAGGAAGGAAAAAAACAAAACAATAAGAAATGGACAAAAGAGCTCCATATTGGCATGAGAAGCGTGTTTGGTCGGGCAATACTCACTGGTAGAGGGTGAGCTCGGCCTTCTGCTCTCGGCCGGCCGTCTCGTCGGGAGCTCCACTGGTCAGCGCGCACGTTCTCTCCCCCAGAATCCTCGTCAGGACTCCCATGATCTGAGGAGAGTTGTCCTCTCCATCGCCTTCTATGACTTTAATATCTGCACGGCCTCCACGCTCTCTGTCTCGAATGTCTTTGGCCAACAGCATTCCCTGATGGACCAAAAAAAAAAAAAAGGACGCATCACATAAAGGCACGTTACCTCAATATTCCGTCCGTGCAGCGATCATGGCAAACATTTTAACCAGACCGTACCCGAATTGCTCGGAAGAATAAGTGCGGATTGTTAATTAAACGCATTATGCGGTATGTTAGCTCACGTGTAACTTTCTCTCTTTAACAGCGCATCTGGATCCCTCAAGAGAGTCGACACTCAAAGGATGATGGATTGAAATGCTTTGTCTATGTATTCGCTGAGATTTCCTAATGAAATTCCATGCAGTTTACGACGCACAATTATGATCTGCCGTCATGAAAGGTGGTGGTTTTTTTTAGAGCTGTATAATAAATCATGTTGAAATGAGCCGTTGAGGTGTCTGCAGCACAGCACATAACTCGCTTCTGACCACAATTTACGTTTGTCTGCAAATTTTTATGCGTGTGCTGACCCTCGGCCGGCTCTCACTTGGAAATGAGACTGTGGGTCCTGTGGCTGAATTTAATTATAGTAACATTTTAATAATTATGATGTAGAATAATTACAATATAACGATTTAATTATAATAAAAAAGTAGGTCAATTAATTTTTAATAAGCAATTTCCTCTTTTTAACTTTAACCGTTGAACATAAAATGATTGCATCAAAGTGTGAAATCTTTTTTTAACTTGGGGGTGAGCATGACCCCCAATCGCAGCTTCCCAGCCGCAGTTTCTCCTCTTGTCTGACTTTTCCGTGAGCTTAAGAAGGCGCTAGCGACATGTGTCGCTCGGGCGGACGGGCCCGAGCGCTTTTCTAAACCTTTCCACGAGAGTTGTGCTATGCAAACATTCCAAAATGAGAGCGTGCGTGCACATCCCACCTTCAGACGTTCCTGTTTGTTGCTCTGCGGGCCGTTCCACTGGATAATCGTCTTCCCGATGTCCAACAAAAACACGTCCCCCAGGTTGAAGCTCTGCCAGATCTTCTCCACCTGAGACGGAGGTGCACAGCAGACCGCCATCAGAGGACGGCCGTCCGTGTCCGCCTACGCCGTTACATTTTCCACTTTGACTCCACCGCTCACCTCCATGGCGGTCACCCTTTTCCTTCCCTTCACGTGGAGCAGCCTCTCGGTGTCGTAGCAGTTGGTTTCCGTGTGTCTCATGCCCGACGCAACCCCGCCCTTCTTATAGCTACGGACACAAGGCACAAATCTTTCATTTAAAATCCCCAATGCTGGCCTCTCTAAGTTAACCTCATGGAAGGCCTTTGTACAAAACCGTGCACTCCAAACCCTCAGCCCTGTGGTCTTTGTGGAGAAGCGTCCGCATGCGACTCACATGATTCCTTGCTTGAAATATCCCCGGAAGGCGTCGGACTCGTGGTTCTGAACTTCACGATGCTGGACGGGGCCTGAACCCAAAAACTCGTCGAGCTGGACGGTGTAGACAGCCGCCGCACCCTGCTCGTCCTGGGTGGAGCTGGAACCGATCCAGAAGTGGACATTGTACGTTGGACAGCCACCGACCTTCTGGGTCTAGAGAAAGAGCGACACGGTGCATAGCTCGATATAGTCGAAGAGCTGTATTGGACGGTATGTTAGACATTCTAAAACATTACGCTTCCCATAATTTGTATTTTCAAATATCCCCCCATCAAACCATAATGGAATTATTCACCAGTTTCAAGTACTTACAGAGAGTAGGACGTAGCAGTCCCCTTCATAAAAATTGCCGTGGGCTTTCTCCGGCAATTGTACAAGCTCCATTTTCTATAGAACAAAGATAAGCAAGTAGGTACTATGTTCATTTCTAGTATAATTAGTCTGAAATCGTCGTGGGTTATTTTGGAGGGTGCTCTCACCCCTGGCTTTCAATAGATAAAACCCAGTGCTTTTCAAATGGAGGTTTTACAGATGAGATTTGGAATTACTGTCAAATATACAATCAAATTACCTCTATCCTCCAGATGATGATGCCGGGGTTGTGAGTCACTGCTCTGAACGTGCACTCCATAATTCCGAACAACTGATACGCAGTCCAATATCAGACTTGAAGAACAAAGATATGTCCACAGCGAATCTGTGAATTTCTGTTATTGAATTGAATATAATTGAGAGGTAATTGGTGGCGGATCTACCTGCCGGTGTCCATAACCTTCAAACAGCTAAAGATTTTTCCAGAGGATGACGTAAGGCCATCACCACCTTCTATATAACCCCTTTTAATTTGCCTTTTGTTTGCATGTTCCAGGACCCTCCATACGCCGCCGCCCAATCACCTGGACAGATACACATCATGCAGGCAAATGCGCCATGAGCAGGATTGCTTTTATTCAAATCCACATGTCACAAGAACAGACCTGACTATGGTGGCAGCGCCTCTGAAAAGGGGAAGGCAATAAACATGGCTCTCTCCCAAAATGAGCATGACAGCATTATAAAGGCACAATGCAACAGCAGATCTTATTATCAGTATGTAGTAATCTGCTTTCAAATTGCATATACAGTATGTTCTATTATAAACTGGCCTACCTAACTAACCACCCACTGTTTAGCACCGCAGCCTCCTGCGATGGATGGTTACGCTGAGACATAACACCACAGATAAGACCTTATCAAGTAATGTTACTGTCAAGGGGGGAGGGTGAGAAATATTTCCAAATTGTCAGAAAAGAACGCAAAATGACTCCCGCCAACTCATTTGAGAACAGAAGAGAAATGATAAAACTAATTTCACGAGTTAGAGACCACACAACAAAAAGATTGAGTTGTAGGTTTATGAAGATGAGAAGCAAAAATATGGAATGATAATAATGGAGATAAGGTGAAGGTGATGATAGCGACGATGAGGGGATGATAAATGAATGGCGAGCTTGGTGAAACCAAGAGTCTTGACTCAGGATGGAAGATGGAGGCTTAAAGGTGTCAGGCCTCAGCCATCCCTCAAATCCCCAAAAACTCCTAATATGGCTGAGGCTTGCGTGGGCTCGTCGGCGATCCCGGAGGTTGGTGCGGATGTATCTGTGCTGAGCTTGAGAGGACCAGCGTCCTAGGATCTGGATGGTGTGGTCTGACAGACCCTGGTGAGAAGCAGAGCCGATGCAAAGAGAGTGCCCGGAGTACAGTTTGGGTGAGCTGACGGACTAGATTACAATGTGTTGTAAACACTCTAAACTTAAGCATTTCAACATCAGTGCTTAGAATACATGGGAAATGGGGCAAAGACAACGGGGCAGAAGGGGGGGGTGCGAGGGTACGCGAGTACCTGCCCCTCTTACCGTCTCTGCACGGGCCTGTATAATTGTATTTATTTACACATTTATTTTTATATATTGTCATCCAATAGATCCTATTCCCGCTTGTGGTCTCCTCTGTTCTATTAATTACCTTTCCTACATCTGTTTATTTCATCCCATATCCAACTATCAGTCAAATTTATTTCTATGTATTCGACGTGTGTAATCTGGTTTCATGCCATTTTTCATCGGGCTGGGATCACCAGCCACACCCCTTCCAGTGGGTCGTTCACGCTCTGACGTCGTCGTTCATGAGACAATGGTCGTTCGTCACAAGCCCGACGCACCGTGCCGAACCAGCGCCCTTCACCAGAGCGGATCAAGCATCTGCGCATCGGCATCAACCGTCCCATCCCTAATATTTTGATCTACTACTTTGATCAACACCCCGAGTCAAAAGATAGAAAATTTGCGATTTTGAGGCTAGACTGTTAACTTTGCATTGAGAGACTTTCAAAACCTTTGCATTTCTTAAACAATGTCTTGATAACAGCTTCTCTCTTTTCTGTCTTAAAGTGGCATTTGTGTTTAGAGAGGCTCTAGTATAATATTTCACAACCTAAATTAAATGTGTAAGGCACCTGGAACTGAAGCAAAGCACTACTTTTAGATTGTATCATGGTAATTGTGGGTTCTCAAACAAGCCTAAATAGTAGCACTCCTGCAATACACATCATTTTCTCTTGGCTGTATTTTTGATATACAGTACAAACCTTTTTAGAACACGAGGGCAAAATATTTAACAGCGTTTACTTGTATACAATAAATTCTAACTGAATGTTTAACTTGTACTTGTTGGTTTCCTGCTGTTACGATCAGTAAGGCGCATCCAAACACAGACAATGGAATTATGTAATATGAAAAGGGGTTTGTTGTAGGCATGAAGGGGAATGCAGAGCTGAGCTGAGCAGGCCAGGGGGACGAGGGAGTGAGCGTGGCTGGCGGAGAGCCAGGCACGCTCACTCCCCCGAGAGCCTCTAGGCGAGAGCTTCAAGGCAAAACCACCGGGCTTGTCAGGGTGGTCTCTATGGACTTCCTGGATGAGGGAGGGGTCCAAGATGAGCTGGCGGGATATCCAGCTGCATTTCTCTGGGCCGTATCCAAGCCTTGCATGTCCAAAAGCCGCCGGAGGGTGCTCATCGATGACCTGGGTGGGTGGAGGGGGAACAGCCGGATGGTACAATGGACTGATAGAAACAGGTTTCCACATGGAAAGTGGTGTAGTGTTTGTGCAAATATACATGACTTATTTTGCAGCAGGAAGCCTCAGCTGCTTTATTCACATGTCCACTCAAAAACAGTGAAAAAAAAAAAAGCACTTAACATCCAGAGTCATCCAGACTGGGGCCGTTCTTAAAGGGGCCACGGTTAATACTGCCACTAACTGTTTGTAGAATTATGTAGCCCCGTCTGTGTGTGTGTTCATCGCATCACCATAGTGGGATGAATTCTCATGGAGGGAGGCAGCTTCAGGGTAACTGAGTGGGGAAGATACAGTCTATCTCATAGGGTCCAATGTATCAAGGTGTTAGTTTTCTGGATTCGGTTTGTAAGGGGATATCCTTGGAATAAAGCCAAACTCTCTGACCTGGCTGGTAGTTGGGAGCTGGAGTCCGGTGACGGTCGGCGGTTGCGGTTGGCAGAGCGGGCATCCTTCCACACCTTGTGACAGTGGCAAAGATAGGCGTGGACCAAGGTCACAGCGATTTCATCCTCCTGAACCGGGAACAGAGGCGGCTGATAACCGGGAGAGAGTTCAAAGGCTGACACACCCATGCCAGCACTAGACAAGGAATTGTGATCGTATTCAATCCAGGGAAGATAATTACTCCAGGAGGAGGGGTTCTGGGCTGTGAGACAAAAAAGCTGAGCTCCCAGGTCCTAGTTGTCTGCTCCGTCTGTCCAGTGGGGGGACTGGGAACATGATGAGACTCACAGATGGAAGATGTAGAGCCTGACAGAAGGCTTTCCATACCTGGGATATGAATTGGGATCCATGTTCACAGACGATGTGGGATCCCGTGGAGTCAGACAGCGTTGTTGACCAGGAGATCAGCGGTTTCCGAGGCTGTGGGGAGTTTTGGAAAACAGCGTTGGAAAATCTGCTTAAATTGGTGAATATGATGGTGTTACCTTGACATGGTGGAAGTCCGGTTACAAAGTTGAGGCCAATGTGGCTCTGTGGTCGACTTGGGACCGATAGGGGATGGAGTAGGCTGGTGGATGCCTGGTGAGATGACTTACTGTGGGCACACACCGTGCATGCGAGCATGAAACATCAACACATCAACGTCTACAATGAACTGATGTGAAGGGTCTGGTTGGACGAGGACAGGTACGGATGTGAAGTCTCTCTTTAGCCCGGTGAAGACAGCATCTGCCTCAGGGGTCAGGGAAAATGGTGTAGCTGAAGAGGTGAGCTTGGTAAGAGGCACAGCCACACAGCTCTAGTTTCTGATGAACCCCCTCTAAAAGTTAGCGAAACTCAGAAACTGCTGGAGTTGCTTCAGGGATGTGGGTATGGGCCACCATTCCCTTGCCTGAATTTTTCCAGGATCCGCCTTCATCTGCCCACTCTCAATAATGTATTAAAGAAAACCAACAGAGTTTACATGGAATTTGCACTTCTCACCTTCGATGAATAGTTTGTTCTCCAGTAGTCTTTGGAGAACCGGTCTCACATGCTGGATGTTTTCCTCATCTTCAGGGAGAAGAGGAGGATACATTAACATAAACAAAGACTGACCAGTCCAGAAAATCACGAAGGACATCTGTTACACTGCTACGCTCAATCCCCGCTTATGGTAAATCCTAAATATCTAAGGTCAGCAAACCCATAACCAGGCGTCTCTCCCTACATATTGCATGAGACATGAATGATGTTACCAAAACTTTCCTTGGTCAATGTAACCTTTCCTGTCTTGGGGTTGGAGTGTGGTTGACTCACCGCTAGGCCACTGTTCTTGCTTCCCGTGACCAGCTCACTCAGGACCCGGTAGCTCCTCTGGCCACCCATCGGGTGCAGTTCCATCCAGTCCAGCCGGCCAGCCCGCTCTTTGGTGTGGGTATTCAGTTTAAAAGGTGTATATTCAGGGACAATTCATGGCGGTGGCGTGTGTCAGACAAACTCTGCTTTCTCAGTCTTTTTGTCTTTTGTTTTTCATAAAGGTTTTTTTAATTCCCACACCACCTTATTTACACAGACTTCTCGGCACAGTTTTGAAATATCTGAGCTATCAAAAATTGTCATCTTCCTCTTAGGAAGTAAACTCTACAAGAGTGTGTAAACTAAACTGGGGGTGGTAGCTCAGGAGGTAGAGCTGGTCGTCTAGTGATCTAAAGGTTGCTGGTTCGATCCCAGGCTCCTCCTGCTAGCATGCTGTAGTGTCCTTGAGCAAGACACTTAGCTCCTGATGGCTGCGTCCGTCGGTGTTTGAATAATTGTAAGTCGCTTTGGATAAAAGCGTCTGCTAAATGACTAAAATGTAAATCCCAGGAACTGACTAGATGGTCATTCAAGTAGGCTCCCCTACTGGCCTATGGGACAGCGCATCTGCCAATACGTTATCCTTTCCCACCACGTGCTGTACAACCAGACTATATGGCTTTAAAACTAGTGCCCACCTGAACACTCTGGTGTTAGATATTTTGAACTTGACTAAGAAAGCCAGCAGATTGTGTTCCGTGTACACCACAACCTCTCAACCTGACACATACACTTCAAAATGCTTGACCGCCAAGACAAGACCCAAAGCTTCCTCCTCGATGGTTGAATAAGCCTTCTGATGTTTTTTTTGCATCTTAGAGAAATAAGTGTGGCAGTTTACACCTGCCACATGCCACCCAAGTGTCGTTTTCAGGACCCTCCGACACAGAGACACAGACGATGGGGTTGGAAACACACTCGTTTATTGTAGCGAGTGGGCTAGGTGGAACAAGACTGGAGCAGATGGACAACATATCATGACAGAAGCTCCTCTCCAGCGTGTGTGGGGATGGGGTTTTACCTGTTGCTCGTTGATTAGTCTAACGAGCAACAGGTATACAGCCACACTTTTCCTGGGCCCAATTACCTGGACCCAGGACAGGTGTAGGTGTAGCTGATCAGACAGAGGGAGGCACTGACTACCATGCAAACCATATCCGACACTGTTATCTGGTTACTGGTTACCCCACCACAATAAGCTACTGGTGGTATCTAGTCCAACTGCATCTGCTTGCAAGAGTACCGCCCCACTCCCATTTCACAGGCATCCAACGCCAGCTTAAAAGATGCATCAAAATTGGGAGCCAGCAACACAAGATCACATGCCAATATGGCTTTCACCCCTCCAAAAGCGCACTAACAGGTTTTGTCCAAACAAACTTGACATTATTCTTAAGGAGGTTAGTCAATGGTTCAGTAATCGCAGCAAAGTTAGGTACAAATTTCCAATAGAATTCACACATACTCCACACTATCATAACTTCCCATCGGCTCTTTGGTGGGGGAAGATCAAGGATGGCTTTGATTTGGCCACGACGAGGAACACCTTTCCTCATCCCAAGATAGGTTACTTACCCTTTCCAAACTCACACTTATAAAAAGATAAATTCACAACAAGAAGTGTCTCTCGTAACCTCTTTAATAGCTTGCCGTCCGCAGGTGTATAAGATGCTCTTCCCATATTCTACTGTAAATGACCACATCGTCATTATAGGTAACCACTGAACATTACACACATTCAGGCCATTGGGTGTCACAAAGGCTGAAATATCTTTGGCCCGTGGAGTCAGAGGCCCCTGCTAATACACCTTCAGTAAATCCAACTTTGACACAACCTCAGCTCCCCTGATCCTGTCTAGGCAATCTTACAGATCTGGGAATTGGGAAGGCATCAGCCTTAGTCACCTGGTTCACCTTCCTATAGTCAATACAAGGTTTTGATGTGTTGTCTGGTTTCGGGACAAGGTCAAGATGAGGGAGTGAGTATGGATGGCGGAGGATGAGCTCACGGATTTAGTAGGCAGAGCGGCCGAGAGTGAGAGACCACCACTGTAGTTGAAGTAGAGTAGATACACCGTTGAGGTGATAAGTTGATGGAAGGCAGATGTGCAGGCCGGGCAGGGAAGGTGAATGAACTGCAATCAGGAGGGAGCCGGAACGCGACATAGCCACACCACAGACACACACCCAGAGATAAAGAAGGGAAAACAGGAGACACAGAGAAAAGGGAATCACATGGAAACACAAGGGAAAGGACTGCAGGCACGGCCGGGGCTGTGACACCTGCTTAATATAGACCCCTGCACTCCTGCTCACAAACAGTAGTGCCGGCCACATTTTGGTCATTCTATCTGAAATGTTGATTTTGTTGACGGTAAATAAACAGATTCACTTCATTGTACTTCAAAACAAGTGAACACTGTAGTGTCATGTTACAGTACACTTAAGCACATAACCACATGGATAGACAAGCAGGAGAGATTGTCTCCACTTGTGTCTCTTTAAGAGTATTTGGTTCCATCAGCGCCAGATGTTTCCAGCTCCTCCCTATGAGCTTACTAAAACATTCCAGCGCAGCTCCCTGGATCCTCTGGTCCCGCCACACACTCTCCCTAACTCGGTAAGAGCGAGGGTTACAGTATACTCGCCCAGCCACAAAATGAGGGCACTAGTTGTGTTGGTGACTTTGGCCTGCTTCGCCGGCGCTCAACACCAAGCACTGATTGACTATTTGGAGCGCAGACTGCTGGCTATCGAGGTAAGATTTTGACTTTTCCTCCCTGCTGACCCCTGGCATCCAGAGTACCTCTGGAGAGGAACTTTCCAGCAACGGGCTTTGTCAATGGAATGCAGATCTGGGAGGTGTGAGGAGAAAGTGCACACACAAATTGCTGTTTCTCTTACATGGTCCTTTTTTGTGTTTTTGTTTGTTTGCTAAATATTTATATAGGATGTATGTATTTGTAAAGAATTGATATGGAATTGTGTCGATTAGAAATGCAGGTCTTCATTGGTGTGCTCTACTTTCCCATCAGGGATGACTCACACATCCTGAAACTAACTTCTTAACTGTTGTGCTGCAGAAATATCTCGAGCAACAGGATAATTTCAGATTACAGTATTTCTGCCCAGATTGTTACACAACCATTATTTTCATTACTATCTCTTTCTCCTCCTCCCTCTCCCTCTCTCTTCTTGCTTTCTTTCTCTCTCCTCTCTCTCTCTCTCTCTCTACAACTCTCGGTAATGTAGACGATAAAGATGATTTTCGATTCAAGACTCAATTGAATTGGAGCTTTACAATCCTTTAGTCTTTATATTTCGACATAGTGTGCTGTAGTGTTCCCTTCGGAGGAAGGTCAGCATGCAGGGTTGTCCATACATTCACGCTCCTCGAGGTTGAACCTTGAGGAAATCTAACACTTGGTGTCTTGTCTGTATTGTGTACTACATGAAGATGAATATTAGCATGTAAAATAGAAAGAGTCTGTTTTTCTTTTTAGTTATTAGCGGAAGAAAGAGACAGGGCGTTCTAGGACATAATCGAGCCCCTTGACCTCCTTTGGCTCTAGGATCGCATTTCTCTGTGGCATGAGCAGACCAGCCGCTACACCTCGGAGCTGCGGGAGCTGAAGCAGCAGATGGTTTCTCAGCTGGAGAACCTGGACAAAGAGAAGGAGGCGCTGCGCACCAACCTCGAAAGCGTCGGTACGCGGGTGGACCGCGTGGAGCGCGAGATGGACTACCTGGAGACCCAGAACGGGGCTCAGCCCTGCGTGGACGTGGACGACAAGCTGGTGGAGCAGCAGCTGACGCAGGTGAAGGAGAAGAACAAGGCCAAGTACTCCAAGCTCTCAGGTGAGATGTGGGTAGAATAAAGCTTCTGCCTCTAAGGCTTAACAAGATATGCTATTCTCACGTTTTTTGGTTGTTGTTTTTTTATCGGTGAACGTTAGATGCTTAGATATTTTTTTTGTCCTTTCTGTTCAGTTGCCGTTCCTCTACCAGGTTTTCTTTAGCTCCCAGACCGATTCACTATGAAATGGAGATTGCTTCTGAGAAGAACAGGGGTCGGCTGGTGGTCCAGTTTGATCAGTTTGATCTGTTTTTCGTTTTTTTCATCTTTACAATCGCAAGAGAGACACGCCACTTCAGCTCTGCCCCCTGGTTACTGAAACCATGTTGTACATGGTTTCAGTATTATACACCAAGTGAATTTCGATTTGATACATCTATTTTCAAAAACCCTGCAGCCTACCTCTACAAACAGCGTTGCCAGTACTGAACATGTTAAAGATGTCTCTATTATTATTATTATAAAAAACGTCCATAATTAAGCAAAAACAAATCCTTTATGCCTCTAGATTGTAAGGACATGATCTCCAGCATCAAAGCCATGAAAATCCTGAAGAGGCTGGGCGGGCCGAAGGGCATGTGGACCAAAGATGTGAAAGGGGGATCCGGGAAGGTGTACATTTTAAACGGGACCGATGACGATACCATCCATGAGTTTGCCTCCGTGCAGGACTTCTCCAGCTCCCTGGGCACTTCCCTGGCCAATCTCCTGAGGCTTCCCTCAACCTGGAAGGGAACCGGCCACGTTATCTACAACAACCACGTGTATTACGTAAAGGAGGCCGAGCAGCTGATGGTGGTGAAGTACGACCTGAGGAACGGCTCCGTGGTCGACAGCGCGGTGTTCCTGGCCGAGGACCACGTCCCCGTGTACAGCCTGACGCCGGAGACCGTGATCGACCTGGCCGTGGACGAGGAGGGCCTGTGGGCGATCTACGCAACTCAGCAAAACGAGAGGTACATATCCCTGGCTAAAATGGACGCCAGCACCCTGGACATCGAGCAGATGTGGGACTCGACATGTCCGCGGGAGAACGCAGAGGCGGCTTTTGTCATTTGCGGCACCCTGTATGTGGTTTATAACACCAAGCAGCCGGGTCGTTCACGTATACAGTGCGTCTTCGATGTGAACGACATGGTGACGAATGACGACGCCCCGCTGGTTTACTTCCCCAAGCGCTACGGAGCCCACTCCAGTTTGAAGTACAATCCACAAGAGCAGCTCCTCTATGCCTGGGATGATGGCTACCAGATTTTATACAAGCTGGTGATGAAAACTAAGCTGGAGATCTGAGCTGAGCAGTGCCTCCCCCGGGATAGTCTGGAGTCAGACTTTTCAATTTTCTAATTCAAAAGTGCTGGACTCTTACAAGGGGGATATTATAGGCAGTATAACAATATTAAAGCAACGTTATGACATTGACCTACAGATCATAGAATTTTTAAAGGTCATACACAAGTTTAAACTTAGTTTGAATAAAATAACATGAGTCGTCTGACTGTTCTTCGGACTTCTTAACACACACGCCAAGATTTAGACTTAATAGCTAAATTCCCTGAAATCCATTCCCGAGGCAGTTGTCCTACAGGAAGGGAGGTTTTTTTGTTTTGTTTTTGAGTTTCTCTATCAAAATGCAACCGTAGCAGTGCTGTCCATGAGTGTCTCTATATTTACATTAGTATTGCTGCCAAAATAAGAATATTAACATCTATTCCTATTATGTAAGCACCATATGATGATTAGAATGTCCGGCACAAGCTCATATCCTGTTAATGAAATAACAAATAGGAGTCCTGCTGATTATGGTCATATTGAGGCATATCAACACAACATATCTACACTGTTTGCTTTCCAAAGGGTTTTCTTTAGATCATCAAAGATTTAGTGCCTGAATTCTTATTTACCATGAGTAGATTGAATTATCAACGATAGGAAAAACAACAAGCACTATACATTTTACATGGCAAACCACTTGGTGTGAATGTTTTCAAGTTGGTACTAAAGCATGTTTCCCAAAGCAATCATTCATTTTCACCCGCTCGTTTCATTTCTCCTCCAGTACAAATCTGAAATAATCTTGAATAATCCCTGCTTGTGACTATTGCAATTATTTCACTTATTCAAGAATTGGTACTCTTCAGTTAGTTTCAATATGAGGCTTTCCTCCTGACTGCATTTCGGAACACTTCAGAAAGGCGGTCTGAGCCGCTGGCAGCTTTTTCCACCCTCTACCGAGTGTTCATCGTGGGCTGGATAATGTAAAGGAAAAAGGTTTATTTTGGTCTCCAAGCTGTGTTCATTTCTCCTCTCCTGTGGCTGTGTCCTTCAAAGCCCCACCCCCCTGCACTTTGTCTAAAACACTAGTTAAATAAATGTTACCCTTGGTAGGTTACATCTGTTCTTTTTGTGGCAATAAAAAAAAATAAAAAGGATATCCATATCGTCTGCTTTATCTCATTTATTTTTGTCGACGTAATAAACTCCAGTGTTAGAACGCCTGAAAATCACCTGATGGTTCAAGATCTATACAGCTTAAAACCTTTTGGAAGAATCTTTGAGGAGGGCATATTTAATGAATTTGTTGCACCGCACACAGGGTAGAATACTGAAGGACAGCAGAACGGTAAGAGCGGGAGGAGAAAGAAAGAGAAGCCACTGCAGTTTGCGTGTGGTTTGCAGTCATGTGATCTGCGCTTGGGTCAAGGCTTGAGGTTGCCCCTGCACGATGCCACAAGAGAGAAGCTTTGAAGAGCCTCTACTTGACACACAATGGAATATACCACTGACATGTCCTACGTCTACCTTGAGAACCTCACGGACAGCGACAGTTACTACCTGGATAACATCGTGGACTGTCCCAGCTCCGCTCCCCGCGGCTCCAAAATCTATCTGCCCGTGTTGTATATCCTCTTGTTTCTCACCGGCCTTCTGGGAAACATCTTCGTGATCATGGTGTTGCGCCCGAAAGGACGGAGGGGCAGGAGCCGGCTCGCGGACCTGTTTGTGACCAATCTGGCCGTCGCCGACCTCGTGTTCGTGCTCACGCTGCCCCTGTGGGCGATCTCCGCCGGCCGGGGCGGCCGGTGGGACTTCGGGCGGCTGGGAAACGCCCTGTGCAAACTGAGCAGCTACGTCGTCGCCGTGAACCGCTTCTCCAACATCTTCCTGCTCACCTGCATGAGCGTGGACCGCTACCTCGCCGTGGTGAAACTCACGCAATCCAGGTTCCTCAGGGGCGCCCGGTGCATTCGGCTCACCTGCGCCGCGGTGTGGGCGACCTCCCTGGCGCTGGGCGTCCCCGCCCTGGTGTATCGGAGGGTGGAGTGGTTCGACGGCGTCCCCTCCTGCCTGGACGACGAGGAGTCGCCGCTCTTCCTCGGCCTGAGCTTGTCCACCGCGCTCCTCACCTTCGCCCTCCCCGTGTTCGTCCTCCTCCTCTGCTACAGCACGGTGCTCGTGCGCCTCCGCCGCCACCACCGCTTCGGCACGGCCAACCCCCACGCCAAGGCGCGGTGCCATCGCTCCCTGAAGATCGTCCTCGCCATAGTAGCCCTCTTCGTGGTGTCCTGGCTCCCGTTTAACCTCTTCAAGGCCGCCATCATCGGCTCACGCCTGTCGCATACCAATCTGGGCTGCTCCACACGAGCCTGGCTGTGGAATGGCCTGGTCCTCTCAGGCGGCCTGGCCTTTCTCAACAGCTGCGTGAACCCGGCGATCTACTGTTTACTGGACAACCACTTCAGACGCCAGGCAAAGAGTCTGTTTTGGCAGAGTCCCGGTTCCTCAGCTTCTTTCGCGAACGACGGTTCAGCGAGCTTCGGGACGACCGCGACGAGGATTCGCCTTCAGTCTGTAGGTCAGAGAGCCTGACGGAGAGCGCAAAGTGTACAAGAAAAACAGAAAAACGTGGTAGAATACGGTTAATCACATCTCTTGTCTCTACGGGAGGGTATAAGACTATTGACTAAACAGATTGTTCCTAGCATTAAAGGATAGCTTCGCTGTTTTTCAATCCAGGCTTTTTTGATTTGGGGAAGTGCAAAAGAGTCAATGAAACCCTGAAAAACCAGATACCAGGTTGCAACATTTTTTGTTTGTTTGGTGTTTTAACATTGTTTTTTATAAGGCTTAAATGTTTGCCCCGGCGGGCTGAATTTAAGCCCAGATAAAAGCCGGGCAGAGTGGCAAGTTTCTAGTCGTAAAGCGTTACAGCGAGTTTGTGCTGTGAACGGTTATGAATGATAAGGCCAGGGTTGAAAAAATGGCAAACCTATATTTTAAGGACTTTGCAAGCGTGTTAACATTTATGTATCCAGTAATGTGTACAGCTTTACGACCCTTATTCTGATGAACATCAATATTCATGAAACGTTAAACACACCATTCACATGTCAACATCTCAATGTTGTGAAGAAGGGAGATTTGAATATATTTATACATTTTTATTACGAGTGTAAGGGGCTTGGGAGTAGAGTTCAATGTTTGAATTAACTATCCTGTTTTCTGATAGATTTAGTAAAAAATAAATAGATAAAATAGATTTAACAAACTATGTGCAAGTAACGCTACATGCATTGCAAATGTTTCACAAAAATTAGGATAATAAATTTATAAACTTTAATTTTATTCAATCTTATCTTAACACTGAAACATATCCTTGGCTTCAATTTTAAAATGAAAACAATTTTTTTTAAGTAAAAAAAAAATATTTATAATTTGAAATAAAAATGTAATTTTATTGCATGATTCAATACATTTCATATGTATTAACATCTATTTCTATGTGTTGTTTGATCTCAAAATCATCTTCAGTAACAAAGTCATAATAAGTCCATAAGTCATAAAGTCATAATTCTGAAAATATAATCACTCATTGTTCTGTACATGCACATTTTGTAAAAGACCTTTTGAAAAAATGAGAAAACTGCTTTTGGAAACTTACTTACTGTTACTTTTGGAGATTATAAGCCAAAGGTTAATTTGTGCTATGTATCATAATTACTGCATATTATCCACAATAAATTATGTTTATATAAATTAAACTGTTACAATAAAGTGTTTATTACTTATTGACCTCTTCAAACAAACAAACTTCTTCTACAACACCAGTCGGCTCTTTTCCCCTTTTTCTTCTCTTGTTATGTGCCAAGATGGTGGCGAGCGGTGGAGAGCTAAGATTTGCTTAATTCACGTAGTCAACAGACATAAAATGCAATTTTATTATATTGTGTAAATTGTGCAGAGAGACACAAAGCCTCATGTTCAGTACTTCCCTTAAAACCGAATGTGACTCAACACAAATAACAAACTACTATTAACTTTCATGAAATCCACACATGGGAGTGTTCAATGTAATTCTCAGTATCCTAAATAGTGAGTAAGAACCCCCAGCCTCTAAATAACTTCCCAGAAATTAAAAATCAAGTCTTTTCACAATTAGACTTTCATGTGAAAAGATTAAACTGAACGTTCAAAATGGTAAAAAGGTTTTTAGGGACAGGGATCCAGTTCCCAAAGACGCCAGCAATGTTTGAGCTTGCCAGGCTCCGGTTAAGCGCACGTTATGGGTCTCTGAAAACTGACTACAGAAACCTTCTCCCCCTCGCTCCCCCCCCCAAAATAAATCAGCGATTAAGAGCAATTTCAAGACACACTGATGGCCTGAAAGGTGAGGCCCGCGTTCTGCGTCGGTTGCAAAACAGCTAAGTCAGAGGTCGGTTCCACCCTTCAGCTATTTTTCGAGTGACGGCGCAAGCGGTGACAACGCTGAGCCTGCGCTGCTCCCAGAATGTGATCTCAGCGTCCGTCGTCGTGGAAATCCTACACGTTGCAAAACCCACTGGAAACCACCGCCGACCCCGCGACTGACAACTGCACCTTTTTTGGACTCCTACGGTATGTTGCAACGGGAAGCGTTAAAACTCTTCGTACGCCATGAGGGTCAAAATCACTTTGAAAACGCTAATTCTATCTGAAATACTCGAATAAGAAACGTCGGCGGCGGCGCAGGGGCTCTGCTTCGTTCGAAAGGGGCCGACGTTTCGAAAAAGGGGGAAGTTGCGCCAGAAGGACGACATGGTTGTTTGCGCAGGATCGGAGGGCTGTTGTGGCCTCGCAGGAGCTCCACCTGTGCAGCAAATCCCCTGATGAGGAACCGATCGTGAAGCAACACGAGCGTTTTTGGAGAACTGGCTGCTTGTTTATTTTTGTTTACTTCTTTTAAACAAAGGACAATATCCATCCACACATCAGCCCACCCACCCACCCACCCATCCATCATCCATCATCCATAAACCCACACATCAACCCTCCCACCCATCAACCCACACATCCACCCACAGTAGCTATGGTCTCACAACTATACGAAGCATCACTGCCCTCTCGTGGCCAAATTGAGTAAACACAGAATATTTTCACCCAAACAAAATATTCGTTAAAAAAACAACAACCACAGAATATAACGACGAAACTTGTATCCCAAATAAATGAGGCCAATAAAAGTGATTCGTTTACCATCGGGAGCAGCGGCAAGCACCCGGACCGCCCCTCCGCCCAGACCCCACACCGCCGCCCCGCCACCTCCACCTCCACCTCCACCTCCCCGCAGCGAGGCTCTGGTCAGCGGGACTCCAGCTGCTCTGACTGGCGCCGCCGCCGCCGCCGCTGTACCCTGAAGCCTGCGCTCGTTTCAAACGTCCAGCCCGGACAGACACAATGGAAAGCGGCCCGCGGCTGTCTGTTTCCGCCGCCCGCCGCCCCGCGCAGGAGACAGTTCAACTTTAAACTTTAAACTTTAAACTTTTCTCGGTAGAATCCGCCGCCGCCGCCGCAGCAGCAGCGAGTGCGGAGGGAGGGTCCATGGGGCCAGCACGGCGCTAACTGGCTAGCAGTGTGGCTACCGTCTCCGAGGTAAGACACGCCGGCCCGTACCTCTCCTCCGTCCCGTTCACTTGTTGCGATCACCCGGTCCCCATGGGGAGCGGGGGGTGCTGCGGATACTTCCAGCGGCACTCGACGTGGCGCCGGAGCCCGAACCTTCCTAAAGTCCGGCGTAACGTCCACGGCCAGGAGTGACGTCACAGAGCGCTAGTTGAATCAAAGTTTCTGCAAAGGCCCGGAGCTCTGCAAGGCAGTGCAAGGACCTGAGCGCGGTGCTTTGCTTTGTGCGGGCTTTTGTGTTTTGTTTGTTTTTTTTTTTTTTTTTGCATACATACACACAAACGGCTGACAAAACAGTGCAATTTTCCACATTTTTATTTGAAGTGTTGTGGGGTTTTTTTTTCTGCTGTCCGTCCGTCTGCACTACAGTGCGTTATTACCAATTGACATGCCTTATTTCTTAAAATGTGCCGACTCTGATTAATATGAATAACACATTTATATAGATGAATAAAACGGTCCATCTGTATTTATATTTTTTTGTATATGCGATGTCATTTCCCACCAGAGAGGCCAACGTTTTATTTTAAGATTTGTTGCCCATCATTGCACGGTGGCCTCTGGGCACAGCAGCATGACTGTAACTCATTTGAAGGTGTAAACAGCTATAATAAGGGGTTTTAGTGCACTGACCAGCAAGGAAGTTACAAACTGGTAACGTCCTCCCTCACAGAATAAACAATGAATGTGGACTATTATGACGACCATATGCAGGAGGAAGATCTATGTTTTTTTTACTGGCTGTTTGGCTTTCGATATGTCAAACCACTGCAAACTAAATCTTTACCACAAACCACGGTTGCAAGTTTAAGATGACATCCGATTTGAAATGACAGGATTGGTCACAGCGAGGAGGTCAGTGGCGGTGTACAAGCTTGAATTTACCTCTCCACATCCGAAACCCCTGTAATAAAGGGCGCTCATTTTAGATATGGTGGTATCTCGAGTGCATATATGCATTATTCTAAATAAATATAAGAGACATTATGCAGTCACTGTCTGCAACTCAAGCACAATTTGGAGCCTAAATCACCATTTTGGAGAGTTGGTCAATATACTTGGAATAGTATGCAACTTGTAAGTCAGGGTTGTCAGAAACAGAACAGACAAAGAGCCTAACCTTTTTTCGGCACTTTTGAGGGGCAAGTCCTGACCGCCCCGGGGCCTGCCGTTGGAGGGAGCCGCGCCGTGGCTGCGGCAGACGGATAGTGGAGATGGTCTCAGGGATATTTAAGGAATTCTGTTGTGCCAGCTGCTGTAATGTGTTGGCGGAGCCGCTCTTTGTCGCTGTGGAATGTCTGGTTTACATAAACCACCCGTGACACGAGCGCCACCAACTTGATACTTTTTACTGGCCTCGTGTCTGGACCTTCTTTATAAACGGGCGCCATTAATCCACGCTGCAGCGCCAACTCATCAGACATGATCTGCCAACATGATCTGTTCGGCCGTTGGCAGAAGTGTGAGGAATTGTGTTTTGCAGTTTTGGGAATTGCTTTTGGAACAGACATGATAAATATCGCATTCATCACAAAGGCTATTTGCTCCTGCGGCTCCTTTGCCTACACCGAGCGTCTGCCCAGCCTCACAAACCCGCTTGTCTTCCTTTCATACACATACGTACGCTGTTTTCATCGGCACTTAATGAAAACGGCACTTAAAAATTGACGTTGCTGTCCTCAAATGGTGCATGGGTTGTGTGACTTTGGTAAACCCGGATCAGGGGTAAATAACAACGTTTTTCTCAGCTAAAAATCGTCTTGTCTCATTTTGTAGTGTTGGGTTCATTGAATACGAATCTGGTGTCAGTTTCCTCTCTTTTTAGGCATGATCTGTGTGATGTTATTTCTTGGATTATTTGCTGTATATATATATCATATATCATTCATAATTTTTTCAGAGCACACCTATGTCATATGTGTGAAAGGTTGTACGTTTCCTCACAGAACCCCCTATTTACTGATGTATTGTTTCATGTGTTTTTAATGGTAGATTAGAACGTGCGGTCATGGATTTGGGATTTTCATAGACTAACAATCGTGTGGATTTTTTGAAACAATAATTTGACTATGAGGAAACACACGTCTCCAATCTTCCACGGCCTCACGACCCCCCCTCCCCCGGGCGATCTCTGGTGACCCCCCCCTGTGGGGGTCCGGCACCGCAGGTTGGGATCAGACCAGTGAACATTGGGCAAAAGAGTGAGGTTGTTCAGAGTTGACAAGTAGTGTACATGTGTACTGCGTCCCTGCACCGCACCGCGTTCCTTACTGGGTTGCTGTCACGCACGTATCACCGTGCACGCGCCGCACGACATGATGTGTCCAAAGTGTAAGAGAGTCAACGTAAGATACGGGCTGCGAGTCTTGTTCACACGCTGCCACCGCTCTTTTAAAGGCATGGGTTGTGTTTTAAAAAGTAAAGCAGAGTTTTAAATGATGTCCGCTTTTGAACAGCCATGCTTCCAGTCCGACCCACTGAAGGGATTCCTCAGGGTGTTTTCCCCGCTCGGTATTTCTCGCTGCGTTGCTCCCGTGTCACTCGAGAAGCGATACCGAAGTGTCTGGAAAGTGCCGGACTTTGTTCCGGAGGCGTCCGGGGCGGCGGGCATTCCTGGAAAGCCGGGAGGAACACTCGGATTCTGAGTGAATGCGAGCCAGGCGGGTTGTGGAGCAGGTGCTGACTCTGGTAAGCGCCGCCGCCGCCGCCGCCGCCGCCGCCGCCGCCGCCGCCGCCACCACCATTTGCTGCGCGCCTTCCTGTGAGAACGAGAAGTCTCGGGAGTTTTGAAGATTTAAATTTGCCGGGTGGTATGAGGTGTGAGGCCTATTTCTAATTCCAACGCGGTTAATCCCAGTGTTTGCGGTACTGTTCCCCCGAGAAACATTTTCTGATGACTCCCACGGCGGAGGGGAGTGAATAATAATTTGGCTCTGGACGCTTGGATTTGCAGCCGTCTAATAACTTGACAGAGCACAAGGTATTACTGTCTGAGCGAACTGTTGTAATACTGCAGGGTATGAGGCAGCCAATATAATATATGATGCATTTTATTGGACCGTGCTATTTGCCACGGTTAACTCGTCACATGTGACCAGTAAATAATAGACATTACACTCGGTAATGGTCCACTCAGGCTCTTTATGGGCTTTGGCGTCCTGTTCTGCCGCGCCGACAAGAGAACAGTGAAACGTAACGTCCCCGTTATCTCTGATAACGTTGACTCAGTGTCTCAAACTCAAACACAGCAGCTGAGTTATTCGAGATTGAGCGCGGGGTGCAGCTCTCTGCATGTGGCCACTCCCCCTCGTGGGCGAGTCCTCCCTCGTGGGCGAGTCCGTCACGCCCGTCCATAGCCCTGCACAGCAGTCACGCCAGGAATTCTCCAGGAGAGCCTGGAGTTTGGGGGATTTTCTGCCACTTTCTGCCTCGCGTTTCTTGCAAAGTAAGTGCGTTTTGTTTTGTGTGTCGCTTGGAAGGAGTATTCCCCTTTACTCTCTGTCATCTTGTCGATTCGGCATGTCATTGTTTGAATAAATAAATGATGGGCTTTAGGTTTCCACATGAGATGGACGCCGTTTTCAATTTACGTTAAGAGGGTCCGAGGTCGTGGTTTGTTCCTGGGAGCTGTTTTCATCAGCACTTTCTGATGTCACAAATAATGTGAGAGTTGTTTTAAGAACTGATTTTGCCGTCCTCAACCGGTGCATGGGTTGTGTGACTTTGGTAAGCCCGGATGAGGGGTAAATAACAACGTTTTTCTCAGCTCAAAATCATCTCGTCTCATTTTTTAGTGTTTGGGTTCATTGAATATGAATCTGGTGTCAGTTTCCTCTCTCTCTTTAGGCATGATCTGTGTGTTATTTCTTGGATTATTTGCTGTATTTCACGTCTTTGATAAAGTAACACTAAATTAATTACCGTGGGGAATTTTTGCCGTATATGTCTTTAATTTATTAAAGTTTATAATAAATTGAGACTACATCATTTAACATTTAGCCTGGTACCAGTAGCTAAGACAAAACAATTGATAGTGCGTAGACACACTTGATTACCGACAAAATATTGTCGAGTGGATGACCTTTTCATCCGTTCACAGTGAAAAAGGAATCAAAACATGAACTTGGTCAACTCCTCCAGTCTCCTCCGTGCCAGCGTCTCGAAACCCTTTTGTCTCGGCTGCCTGAGAAAGAACCAAGAACCAACCTGGTTAATGATTAAGCCGCCCGTTTCACAACTCGAGTTTGTGCCGAGCCCCGAAAACATGTCTCACGCGTCGCGATCAGAGGTGAGACACCGGCGATCGGGTGACGTCAGAGGCCCGACCGACGTGCAGTCACAGGAAACTCCCGAGACTCATGAGTGTGGACTCGCGGGCTGTGACTGGATTCTGGGACTCGGGGAGGGCTTTCACAACAGGGCCTCCTCGCCAGGTCGCTCCGGCAGCGGCTCAGCGTCTCAAGTCCGCGCCTGGGCCCAGGCACGGCCCGGACACTCGAAATCACGGCACATACCTTGAGCTCAGCCCCTTTGGTACGTTGGTTTTTACTACATCGAACGTTGTTAAATAAATAAGATGCTTTGGTGGAACGACTTGAGCTTGTGGACGGGATTTTTTTTTTTTGTTGTTTTTTTCCCTCCTCGGTGGAATTTGCCTGTGGTGATGCATATCTCATTGCAGCAGAGTGCTCTTTTTGCCTGCAGGTGTGAATAGGTTGCAGTTGGGTTTGAAACGTGATTGAAATGGGTCGCAGCCTCACAAAATGGAATTGACATAATTGAGCGTCGGAAAGCGCGGAGCGTGGTATCGGGAAAGCGCATGGTCCGCCGTGTACGTTGTCATGTTGCGCTATTATGCGCTCGCGGTCGAGGTGGAACGCTCCAAACGAAAACCTACTTGTGTGAAACTCGAGGCCGTTGTGAAACTGGAAATGTTTTGAGGAGCGCCGCGGGTGCTCGCAAATCCGGAGATAACTGAAACTCAACGACTTTGCAGGGCATGGTGAACTTGGACGTTATCTTTTCGCCGTATCCCTGAAGAACAGAGGCAAGAAAACAACTCGGCGCGATGGAGGGGAACGGAGAGATAAGTGACACCGACAGCGGCATTATTCTCCACTCTGGTAAGGAAGCGCTCGATTATTTCCGACGACACCAATCGATGTGAATTGTTCTCTCCCTCTGAATTAGGGGATGCGCTCTCTCATTACATAGAGCCTTTTGTTTTAAACTTTCTTTTTACTTGGTCTGTGGACTTACCTTGGACCCTGGAAGGTGCTGACCCGGACCCTAGAGAGCAGTATGCACGGCAAATGGAAATTTATTTTAAGTTTCGTTCATACAACGACAAGCGGTCAAAGTGTTCCCTGCCCCTTCAGGTGAAATGAATGCATATGAAACTACAAATAGAAATAATCTATATTCACAGGTCAAATCACCCGCTCAGCCAACTGGTGTTTTGGGCTGTGGGTAGTAATCTTGGGAAAGCAATCTGCTTGGCGTAGAAAGAGAGCTGTCATCCGAGAGCAGAACTGGGGAGGAACTCGAGTAAGGACGCATGTTGTCCATTGCCGTTTGCAACAAATGCCATTTGTTCCTACTTCCTGAAAGGCGCTTTGTGCGAGTCCACATTGTTGCAGATCATCGTGACGGGATCTCGGACGATAAGGAGAATGGAATGCCAGATGGGGTTTAAGAGCAGCCCTTTACGGTCTAAATGACACCATGTGATTTATATTGTAACCTGAGCGATCGCATGTTGGCGCACAGTTGAATTATCCGTGTCAACGTGGGAGTGGTCCGTCCTCGCGCGTCGCTGAGTGCTATGACGTTAGATTGCCGGGCGGCGCTTTGTTTTTCCAGACTCAACTTTTGCTGAAGTCAGTCGCACAGCTTCAGGTTTGTCTGCGGCGACTCCGGCTCATCTTCTCGCATCACCACAGCGTTATCGATCGAATGTGAAGTTGGACAATTTTTCAGTTACCAGCATGTACTTCCTGTGCGTTCATTTTTGCAGTTGAAAGTCCCAAATACACTCTATTCTTTTGACAATGGGAGATTATCCATCATAAAGAAGGCGGTTGTCACAACAATACTGCCTGGGCGACTAGTTTGAGGCCAGGTGTTCTGTGACATGATTGTCTGTCACACCTTCCCTCAACAGACGTCACCCTCAAGGATTTCATGAATAATCCCTGAACCTACGAAGCGTTTTGTCTGGAGCCTTTTATAGCCCTGAGAACGATCCTAGATCCATTAGTCACCATGGGCAGACTGCTTGGACCCGTTACATAAAGATGTAGGCCGGATCTCTCAGCTAATCACCAGAACAAATGAATTTGAATGAAAGTCAGTATGAGCTCATGCAGTGGTTCTCAACCTGGGCTCCGGGGACTCCCGAGGGGTCCCTCAAGAGGTTCCCGACAATAGTTGTTAATAGTTAAATTTGAGCATTATTTCCTTTATAAAACATAAGCGTCAGAGAATGTACACTTAATGACTGGTTTGAGCCTAATTTTACTGTTATCTCCCTGACTACAGTATAGACACAGGTATGAGAGTTCGGACTGAATCAAATCAAACAATGAAAAATCTTTTAATATTGGGGACTGAGACAAAATATTGTCACTGGGGTCAGTGGCCTATTGGCGAAATTGTATTTTGTAGCTGAATAGAATGTATTTATTAATTTGGGAATTAAGTGATCTTTGGGAGCTACTTATCTGATCTCTCAATATTAATTTAGAAAGTGTTCATTTCGCCAAAAATGGATATTCAAATCTAAAAAGGCATTACCATTTCCCTCATTGAAACACAATTATTTTCATTTCGTAAACATTAACCATTCATTTACATGGTGATGGAATGTACTAAGAGGTTAAGACTGTGAATGCTGGCGTCCACAAAGATTCACCATTCTGCTCCGTCGGATTCCAGTCGTCTGGCGTTAGTTGCACTGATTGAATTTGTTCCTCCGCTGTTTGGTGTTTCAGGCTGCGACAGCCCTACGACCACCACCAAGGATGTGACCACGCACACGCGGGCCATGAAGCTGAAGCACCAGTCGCTCCAAGAGCGGCTGGAGCTCTGTGTGCTGGAGCTGAAGAAGCTCTGCATCCGGGAAGCTGTGAGTGCCTGTGTTATCTGGAAATAAGAGAGAAAAGGCCGCGGGGCCACGCCTCCAAAACGGTCATGGAATTATATTGATCGAAAGATTTCTTCTCCGTAAAGGAAATACAATTCTTTGTTCTGTCTTTTTTTTTTTTTTTTTTGTTCCTGGGAGGGATCATTTCATTTGGTTTGGATTTTTTTTAAGAACTACACAATTGCCGACCGTCTCTTTTTAGATTTAAGACCCTGAAGTGAAATGATGCCGCACGATGCGACTGTTGTTAGAGGCACTTCACATTTTCCAGCCGCGTATTCAGCCCTGAGACAGCTCCGACCATTGTAGCGGCTGTGTTGAAAAAGACAGAGCTGGCAATTCCTCCTCGTTGACAATCGGGCTGGGCATTCCTGTCGGGACACGCTGAGGTGCACTTATGGAAGGATCCCGTGACACCTCCCGACTTCTCAGTGACAAGAGATGAACGAAGGCCAGAGGGAGCATTTTGTGTCCTGTCGGCGAGAATGAGTCAGAGCAGCGGAGGCGTTTTGGTTTGAACGCTGACCTCAAACGAAACGAATGGTGCCATTTTTTGGCGTTTTGTGGTTGAGTTGTACATGTGTTGGATGAACGCGGAGCGTCTATATCGAACCCAGCGAGCCCCAAAGAATGTGTTGTGAAACTGAACCCTCGCAACGGCAGCATTGTGCAACTCACTCCTCGAATAACTTGTATGCCCGAACATGTTTTTAAAGGATACTTCCACAGTATTTTTTTTTTTGTTTTTTTTTACACACGGGGACAAACCCCTCTTCGTTATGTGGACCTGGACTTTCCAATAGCTTCCAGGGCTTTGTGTTAGGTTACCCGTTCGCGCAAACCCCCCGAAAACATTTTCACGTGTTGATTTGTTGACTGTCGCTCCTGTTTGATCCTTTAGGAGCTGACGGGCCAACTGCCGGCAGATTACCCCCTGCTGCAGGGAGAAAAGCCCCCGAAAGTCCACAGGCGGATTGGGGCGGCGTTCCAGTTAGACGAACAAAGCATCCCGCGAGGAGCAGAGGTAGCGCGTTGCCCCCCTCGGCCCTGGCGGCATCTCGCCGCGACCACACCCTGAATGAATCGGACGCGCGTTCCGTTCCCCCCCCGTGTGCCGCCACTCACGTGTCTCCCTCGTGCCCCGGCAGGACTCGGAGCTGAGCTCGGTGGACACGGAGCTGGCGCTTCAGCTGAAGATATACGAGGCGGCGCGCAAGCTCTGCCGAGAGGACCACCTGAGCAAGGCCGTGCGCAGGAACCGGCTGCAGCAGTGCAAGCGTGAGGAGCGGCGGCTGAAGGAGCTGCAGGAGTCGGCCTTCCATCTCCGGCTCCAGCACGGCCGCTCCTCGCCACTCCCTGCATTTAACGTCGGCATTCAGGGTAGGAAGCTCCCCCGCCAGGCCGAAGGCAGTGTGGCCTTCACTGGAATGACAACCCTTTGAAGGGAAGGGAGCAGAAATAAGCATTAAACCGATGGAAGCGGCGTTGAGTCGTTGGAGGTTTGAATAAGTGTTCTCTTTTGCAGATCAGGGAGTCTCTGACAACAGCTCTCTATCGGATTCGGCGCTGCTCGAGGAAGGTGAGGTTTCAGTGACGAGGTCTTACCCCGTTTGATGAGTGGCCTCAACCAGACCATATTCACCGTGGTGTTAATTAGCCGGGTCAACGTTCAGTGGCTCTCGAGAATCATGCCTGCAAGCAG
Source organism: Zeus faber (assembly GCF_960531495.2). Lineage (NCBI taxonomy): Eukaryota > Metazoa > Chordata > Actinopteri > Zeiformes > Zeidae > Zeus > Zeus faber. Next base: position 31,577,769 of record NC_137192.1, on the reverse strand, counting down.
TGTCGGAGCAGAGCCAAAGGTTCAAAACATTTTGGGAACGGGGCCCAATATTTTGTGTTCCAAACCAATGTGTGCAAGTGGGTCAATGTCAGAAAAGTGTACGAATTATAGTGCGTTGGTAGGTCAGTCGTAAATAAAAGACATTATTTCACTGATCTTTTACCTTACCTACCACAAACAAATGACTTTCCATCAATTTCCAAGGAGAAATCCACGTGGGCAGGCTAGTTTTAGGACTGTAGCTTTCATGGTAAGGAAGATGTTGTGTCTAATTACCTTCTGATTAAGTGTCTAATTAATTTAATTAGACACTTAATTAAGACATAACCATTGCATAGCAGGGCGAGTAGACTAACTGAGACTGCGATATGTTGGTAACCATGACAAATACTAGCTGCATTGCTGCATTTCTGATCTATAATATAATTCTATCTATAATTGTGTCTATTCTGTCTATAACTAACAAGAATTTACCTGACGATACAATAAGATTGACAATAAAGCTGTTTTCACACATGCTCTCTAAACCTGAAATTATCCGGACATTACCCGGAGGAGCTGTATGTGTGAATAAAGCAGAATAACATTTATTTCCCTTTTTTTATCAACTAAACTTTGATCTGTCTAATTGTTTCTTTCCTCCTCTCTCTAGAAGCGACCAGTCAGTCGTCTCAACCATCCTTGGGGCTCGCTACTCCGGAGCAGTCACACCCTTCCCAGACGCCGTCTGTGTCCTCACTGGCTCCTGACGAATCCTCCATCTTGCTTCCGTCTGTGGCCTCGCAGCTTTCGCCGCCAACGCCGAGCCAAGTTACACCCGGCCAAAAGACGCCGAGCCAACACGCTCATCCGAGTCTTGCGCCCAAGCTCAGTTTGAATTCTACTTTTGAGGACGAGGTCCCCCCCATCCAGCACTCCCCCTGGACAGAGTCCAGCCTGGACCAGCCGTATCAGAAGTCCAAGAAGTCCCGCTCCACTAGTAGCAATTCAAGGTAAAAGAGAGTGCGCTCTCTTTTCCAGTATTTGTGTAAAGCTATGGGAGGCTTTTTTTTTTTTTTTTTAACTGTTTTTGTTTAAGCTCTTATGACACGAGTCTCATACGCTGTAACAATCGTTTTTGATAAATTCAGAGATTTGCATTGGACGTTGGCTGCCTTTGAAAATTTAACGTCAACTCACTCCCAGTTGACCACCGGAGATGTTCCTTTTTACTGCTAAGAGCGTGTCAGTGATGCCAAAATTCCTTTTTCTCCTCATTGTCTGTGTAGCAGCCCGGCCTCCACCCAGGTGTTGCCGCCCTTAGAGGCCTGTTTAGGAAACTCTCCCCTCCCGCTGCAATTCTCCCATCTGAGGCTGTCCCCCAGCCTGTCCAGCAGCACCCCGTCCACGCCGGAGATGCGTCTCCACCGAAATCTCTCCCTCAGGTAACTTCACTCAGAAAATCACACCGATGCCTTGTCAAAGGGGGAAGGGAAACGCTCACGCACATTGACTCGCGCGGCAGAACAGAGCAACGGATTGACGCGCGACACCTTGTTTTCTTCAGGATATCCAACCCCGAATCGAGATCCGACGCGGAAAAGATCCGCGGCCGCGCCAGAAACCCGCGGAGACGATTGACGGACTACACGGCGGCTCTGCCAGAGTCGCAGAATCCGGCCAACTCCGAGGACAGTAATTCTGAACACTCTTCGACGTCCTACACGAGCTCCGCGTGTCAAGAGCCGCCTTGTGATTTCCCCCAAAACAGCCCGTCGCCATCCAAGTACCCACACTCCAGCCCGACCGGCAGCCACGGGCCGCCGGCCTACGCCAGCCCTGTTTTTTACCAGAACGCCAGACACCAGTCCAGCCCCGGCTTCCACAGAGGCCGCTACCCGGAGGACGTGGGGTACGGGTTCGAGGTTGACGCGGCGAGGGGCTACTACGACGCCCACGCCGCGCATCCCTCCGTCAGGCACGACTACTGGTACGCGGACGCTCCCGTGCACCCAGTGGTGGCGGCGCGCTTCTTGCCCGCCGACGCCCGACTCCCCCGCTCCCCGTCGATGTGGGAGCACCCGCACCACCGCTACCACGGCTTCCCGCGGCAGGTGGTGAACGAGGAGCTCAAGTCGTGGCACCAGCGCAGTCAGTTCAGAGGCCCCCGGCCGCGTTCGCTCGACCGGCAGGGCGCCGTCAGGGTGAAGAACGCGCCGGAGCGGGCGGCCGCGCTCGCCCAGAACAGGAAATACCAAGAACAGGTGAGCGGGGGGAAAAAAAACAAAAGCCAAATAATTTCTACTACTGTCCTATTGAATCCTGAGCCTTAGTCTGTGGCTCAAAATAGCAATTAATCTCTTTATAGAATTTGTAGTGGTACTGAATTAACATCAATATCCTCCATGACACACTTTTAAGTTTTTCTCAGCATGTGCTCAAGTATTTTTCTTTGTCCGAAGGTTGAGCTTGGATCACGCCTTGTTTCTGTTTGTAACCTGTAGATTCTCCAAAGAAGGATTCTGCAGAGGAACGGGGATGACGCTCCGGGGCGTTGGGCCGTAGAGGACAAGATTGTCAGTCAAGTGTAACGAAACCAAACTGAAAGGGGTTTGATTTCCCACAGAGCGCCGTTTAAACGGCAGAAGACGACCACGTAATCGTTGTAATTGTCTGTGAAGTCGAAAGACGCCTTAACAAGCCTGGTGGTCCAAAGTCTCTTAGGAGAGCTTGGATTACGGTTTCTCTGAGCTCCATAACTTGGTTTCCGGGTCAAACTAGTTCATTTTAAGAGCTTTCAAAGGAAGTCAGTTGAATGCAGTGTTTGTTTCAGTGACTTTGGTCTTTCATGAGCCAGGTTTAATGAGAGCCTTAGAAGATAACTGCTCATATAGTAGTCCTTGAATCTTAAGATCAAATTTTCTTTCTGGTATGCACTGAATAGTTGGGTGATTTAAATTGAAAACCATAGCATTTTTCTATTTTGCTTCAAGATCAAATATCTGTATAGTGAGATTACAACAGTGGTGCCCTGAGAGTCCTTTCCTTTCAAGATCCATTACGACGTGTTTAACAAATTGCTTTGGCCACTTGCCATCTTATATCTGACTCAACTGTCGCCGGAAATATGGTAATCACAGAGATTTAGCGTCGTCTCAATGCTCGGTTGAAACTGGAATTTAGGAAGGAGTTTTCGCACTATTTACCTTGCAGTACACTCCTTTTTTTTTTGTTTTTGTTTTTTTTTATTGACATAAGCTTCATAACCAACAAGGATCATTTCCTGACAATTATCCCAAAAGGTTCCAAAAGCTTGTCACCGGGTCCGATGCTCTGCAAAATCTTAACTGTGCATAGAGGTTGAGTGTCATGGCTGACAATACAGTTAAACGTCCCGTGCGCAGCTGTTGCTCGGGAGGTTCTTCTTCATGTGTTCATCTCTTCGCTGCGGCCGCCCGAGAGGCAGCGGAGCTGGAACCGGTACTTTTTTTTTTTCTCTTCACATTGGCTGCTCGTGTGAAACTCCGCAACCGCTGGTAGCCTGCAAGTTTCAATGTAGTGTGTCCTCTAATTAGTTTTGGTCGACACACCCCGTGTATACAGTGGGAACCCTGGGTCACGAGAAAGACGGCGATGTTCACCCTAGAGGTGTTAATACATTGCGGTTTAATTCGTAAAAATGGTTTATTGAAATAATAACATTCTTTTAGTGTTAGGGCTGGGTATTGGTACTCTACCTGAAAGGTAGAGTATGGACTAAAACAAGGTATGGACTGAAACAACCCAATACCAAGTAGTATCGAAACTTCCCCAGTCGAACGATACCTGCATTCCATCCTTTTGTACCCAGATCGAGAAAAAATAAAATGCTATTTGTGTGGTTTTGCTCGCAGCCAATCACAGCAAGCGTTCTTCGATTGAATGCGACGCGTGATTGGCCCACTACCGCAGCAGCTACAGGCCAGCCAATCACCGCAGGCGTTCTTCGATTTAATCCGGCGTGTGATTGGCTCTTTAATGCGGCGTGTGATTGGCTCTCCACCGCAGCAGCAGCTACAACAGTCTGTTAAAGGACAGATTGACAATGTTTCAAGTCAGTGTCAAAACAACAGTCGGGCGTCCGTATGAACCGCGAAAGAGGTTTTCCTCGCTGTCATCATTCCTCCTGTACTGGCTGTTTGTTTAAAATGGCACTGCCCAAATACTTCATAGTACAATTTTGTACAGTTATTTAATAAATACTTCAATAATGTGAACGCTTTCAAATGTATACGTGTAAAAATCGTTTGTGTTGGAGGAGTGGTACGCGACTAAACACTTCCATTCACATGATGGGTGCAGTAGAAACAAAAAGGTATCGAATGAAGTACTCTGTTAATATCAGGATCACTTTAAGGTACTGGTATTGGAACTGGTATCGTCATTTTTTTAACCAATACTCAGCCCTAAATAGTGTATTATTTGACTGTTTTGCAAATGTATCTGCCATGGTAGAATGGCCTGTGTCTCACAGCCCTATTTATTAAGTTATTAGGATGCACACCACTGGAATCATTACAGTTTTAAATAAAGTGTAACTACAATCAATGAGAATGAAAAGATGAAAGTGCAAATTTTCTAAAAAGATTGTTTATGTTTGTAACAAGTAATCGATTGCAATGTGACCTTTTTGTACCTGTTTTTACTGATGTTTCTCTTTTCTTATTTATCATTTTGTCAACGGTAGAGTAGTTTTATAAGTGAATATGCGGATGAAATGATGATAAAAAAATGTGGTTTATTTTTTTGAAAGTATTTTCCCTGTGGATGTAAAGAAACCAATAAACGTCAATTGTTACACATTAACGAACCTTATTTAAATCCACTGAATTTCATACCCAAAAGTATTTCAAAGGGACAATGATGGAATAATTTCAAGTCCAACATTGGTATCTGTGCATCGACCTCGAGAGTTAAACACTCAGTGTGAGCGGCATACCTCAGCTGGCGCTCCAAGGGTTAACATAAAGAAGCGTTCGAAGTAAGATAAGAGCTGAAAAACTAATAAATATTGGACGATCGGGGCATTTAGTATCTGACTAAAGGGCAATAATCGAACATACAAAAAAAATTGCGTCAATCAGTGGTTAAATAATTATTTTTATTTTATTTTATTTTTTGCTTTAAAGCAGTTTGATACAAATGATCTATAAGTACAATAAACATTGAATTGTTGATTGGGACCTTTTTATGTGAAAGTCCACCTCTAAACAGATAAAGTGGTTGCAGTCATACCGATAACACAGTGTGGGTGGTAATAGGACGGTTCAAATATGTTTATACATTTTTATCTCTCATAATAGCACAAGTATAATAATATTCTCGTATAATAACAGACAAGAGTATATTAACCGTAATCATTTTGCTTTGGCTGTGTCGTCAAATCCTTTTTTAAATTGAAAAGAAAATGGAAGGGATCTCGATCGAAATGATTCGACCGTTCCAGCCATGACACCGGATCTTCGAAGCACAAGTTTCACCGTGAAAGTGAAATTGTTTTCATTTATTTATTATAATTATAATACTTATTATTATCATTATTATTATTATTATTATTATTATTATTATTATTATTATTATTATTATCATTATACAAATTATTATTATTATTATTATATTGTTAGTAGTTGAAGTAGTAGTAGTAGTAGGCATCGACCCTCAATGACGTGTTTATTACGCTTATGACGTCCACGCTGGCGTGCCGTGAAGCTAGCGCTGAGTTCCACGGACGCTCGGGAAACGTAACTTCCAACGCCACCGTCTTCCATCGCTTCTATTCGGGAAAACACGGCGCCCCCCCCCCCACCCCACCCGTCGGCGGGGAACTCGAGCGGCGCGGGCAACGGCAGCTCCGCTCGCCTGTAGCGGTGCCCCCCCCCCCCCCCCCCCTACACACCCCCGCCGCCGCCGCCGCCGCCGTCGCGACGCCCGGTCCGTTTTACCGGTGAGGTCCGGCGCCGAGGGGAGGGAGGGAGGGAGGGAGGGGAGGCTTGCTCCTGGGATCCCCGAGTCGAAAGGGCCGCTCCGTGGCGGGGGGGGGGGGGGGGGGGGGGTGTCACGGATTCGCGGCGGCGGCGGCGAGCGCGCGCGCGGCGTTTTTGCCGTTGTGCGCGCGCTCACGTAACGTCGCTGAAGTAAAAGCACCGCGTGGGGGGGGGGGGGGGGGTCGCGAGCTTTTTAAAAAATCAAAACAAAAACAAAACATAAAACATGTCGTCACCGGCGCTGGACGCGTTTATCAGAAAACACCGTCGTCGCGGCTTCAACGTCGCAAATGATTCCTCCCGTTTCAAGTCACGAAAACACGGCTGCGTTGAGAGGCGAAATATTTCATAGGGATCCATCAACGTTTTGTCGTGTTTATATATTATTATTATTATTATTATTATTATTATTATTATTATTATTATGTTTATTTTTGTTTATGTTACTCTGGGAACCAATGGGTTTTTTGTTTTGTTTTGTTTTGTTTTTTTTAAAGCTTTTATTTTGGAGAAACTTTCTTCGCGGAAGAAAAGTCACATCCGGTGCAGGTCGTATGTGGTTGTATTGATAATTCATGTGTTTTTATCAGCGCGCCGTCGTGTCAGGTAACGAACGCCCGTCCCGCCGCTTCCAGTGCGGTCCTGACTGTCCGTCGCGGGGGGGAAGAAATATCAACGGGTCGATTTGACGCCGCTGTTTTTTTTTTTTTTTTTTTAGCTCGACTCGTCGCCTCGGCGCTAGCTAGTGCAGGTAACGAAGCAGACGGACCTGATCCGCTGGCTGTTTGCTAGCCGCTCCGCTAGCAGCTAGCGTTAGCATCCGTGTGTACAATTCACAGCATTAGCTGACTGCCCCGTGCGTGTGCGTGGTGGCGGTCGCGGTCGCGGTTGGGTGCGTGTGTTCGTTCGTTCGTCCGTTCGTCCGTTCGTTCGTCGTCGCCGTGTCGCTGTTGTTTGGTGTTCGTGTTTGATTTTCGTTTCGTTTCCTTGCGTTGTCTTTGTTATCCGTTGTTGTACGTCCACCCTGTCTGCTGCGCCTGGAGTTAAACCAGCTCCGGCGTCTGTCTATTTGTTTATGTTTTTGTCAGCGTCAGATCTGTAACGTGTCTAGAATTTGACGTGTTTTAAATTGATAAGTGGACGCCAATCACGACAAAAAAAATGATATATATATATATATATATATATATATATATGAGTGTGTGTGTCCTATGCACAAGATATGTTTTTTAATTCTTAGATATATTCTTAAGTGTATTGTTGCTACTATTGGCTGGGAGTATAAATATAGATGGATAAATATGTAAACAATAATACGGACATGGAGAACAGTGGATGAGTGTCTCAATTATTACAATTTTTTTTCTTCATTATTAGAATGTCCAGTCTACTCAAATGTCTATAAAGTAGTAACATTTAGAATTGGAATTGGGCAAAATAATGTCGGCGTGGACAGCCCTTTAAAGGCGTCCGTTCTAGCGAACAAATTGTAAACGTCTTCGAAAATCTTTGCTTCCAATCATTTAACCATAAACCAATAACTGTGAGTTGGTTTGTTTTTGCAGCTTTGAAAGAAATTGAAGTAGTGGCCTCAAGCAGAATACAGAGGCACTGAATAAGTCATCGGGCAGTCTCCCTATGTCAGGCCGAAACGGGTCTGCGAGTGATGCAGACTGCCGGATCTCCGAGGACTGTCCGGTCCCAGACGTGGAGCTGATGGAACTGGGACCCCTGCTCAAGGAAGGGGGAAGACAGACGGCCCCCAAAGGCCTCCACACAGAGGTAGGAAAGTTACAGCAAAAATGACTGCAAGCAATAACCGGTCTGTGGGTTGCTTGATTTTTTTTCACTTTTGTTATGTCCAAAGGGAGCTGCGATGCTTGCAGATGAAGAGGAGGAGGATGATGAGGCGGGGGAGGTCCTGACCTTGCCCCTTCAAGCTCACCATGCCATGGAAAAGATGGAGGAGTTTGTCCATAAAGTAATGACTGACCACTAAGACCCAATGCATAATTATTAGCCATAATTAGCCTTCAGAATTTATTTAGCTGTTTGAAAATATATATATTTTTTCACTGTAGTAGTAGTAGTAGTAGTAATTAATAAGTGAAATAAATCTAGCTAGTGTTAATAAAATGTCTATTAGTGTTGCGATTAAGATTCATTCCTCTTTCTTTTAGAAGATTTGTTTGTTGAGTAACTCAGATGGCGGCTCTAATTCTAATGTGTCTCAATGCTACGTAGTACTGAGGCGCAAATCGGAACGGCTCGTTTCAGGGCGTGTCTTCTGAATAAGAACGCTCACAAAAATCTGACTTGGGTTGTCTTATTTCACAGTTTGTGTGTTAGTAGGCCGATCAGAGACCAAAATGTATTTGCACAATCACTGAAAAAGTGAGTTTTGCATCTTCAGTCCCCTTTAAGAGTGTGCGGCACAATGGAAGGAAAAAAACCAAAACTCTTGTTTTTCAGGTTTGGGAGGGCCGCTGGAGAGTCATCCCTTTCCATGTGTTGCCAGAGTGGCTTAAGGACAATGATTACCTCTTACATGGACATCGCCCCCCGATGCCCTCATTCCGGGCCTGCTTTGGAAGCATCTTTAGAATTCATACAGAGACAGGAAACATCTGGACTCACCTTTTAGGTAAGTTTGAAAACGATCTAATGCTTCACCAGGCAACCTGTTTCACAGCACATTGTAAAATCCTCACCTTGTCAGTGGTATTTTAAAGATAAAGGTGGCAACTTGGCACCATTAAAGCCTCTTTTTGTTTTCACAGGTTTGAAAGAAAATAGCATATTTTCTGCAGGAGTGGCCCTGGGAACAGAACCATTGTAACGTGCTTGTCTTTCTCAGGGCTTATCTTGTTCTTGTGTCTGGGCACCCTCACCATGCTGCGACCAAACATGTACTTCATGGCTCCACTGCAGGAGAAAGTGGTGTTTGGGATGTTTTTCCTGGGCGCTGTGTTGTGTCTCAGCTTCTCTTGGCTCTTTCACACTGTATACTGCCACTCCGAGAAAGTGTCTCGCACCTTCTCCAAGTAAGTTTGTACTTCTTCACAATGTTATGAAAAAATGTTCGGTGTTAACGCTTCGATATCGCAGGACAGGGTTGTTGTTTTTTTTTTAAAGGCACGCGACTGCATGGTCTCAGTAGTGTCAATGTACCTGTGAACGTTTTCAGGGCGATTCCGGTAGAGACATTTGACGAGCTTTTCCGCAGAAGAGCTGGCTCCAATCCATAAATCGTTTTGTTTTTCCGGCTCCTTCAGGCTTGACTACTCAGGCATCGCGCTGCTGATAATGGGCTCCTTCGTGCCCTGGCTCTACTACTCCTTCTACTGCTCCCCACAACCTCGACTTATATACCTCACCATCGTTTGTGTGCTGGGCATCGCCGCCATCATAGTGGCCCAGTGGGACCGTTTCTCTACACCCCGTCACAGGCCCACCAGAGCAGGTGCTCCTTTGAAAATGACCTTGATTACGATTATGATTGTGAAAATGATGATGATGGTAATCTATATATTTGTATGGCAAGCGGTATTGTATTGTATTCTATTTTTTCTAACTTTAAAGGAAGGACTCTGTCTGTATGTCCTTTTGATTATCTCGACAATCGGTCATCTCATTTACTTCACACTTGGCGGGTGTATCGCTGGGGACCTCAGGACGGGCGGTGTTGAATTTGGTGCAATTTGGACATCCGTCACTTATAATATTAATCAACTTTGAATAAACAGAGAACAGCGAGCCAGCGGGGGTCAGGGCTTCCCGTGAAAGCAATCGCCCCGTTCCAAACAGGCATGTTTGGTGCGGACACGTGTAATATTAATAAACTTTGAAGGAACAAGTGAACAGCTTGTTTATACAAAAGCATGACTTGTATTTTGAGAGTGTATTTCACCGCAAGTCTCCGCGTCTCTCACGAGCAGGCTTGTTTTGAACGGGCGCTGCACTAGTTTCAAGAAAATACATGTACACTGGTTCAAAATGATGCAGAATGAGTGTCTCTTTCTTTTAGGTGTGTTCATGGGCCTGGGACTTAGCGGCATTGTACCCACTATGCACTTCACCATTGAGGAGGGCTTTGTCAAGGCCACCACCGTGGGTCAGATGGGCTGGTTCTACTTGATGGGTGCCATGTATATCACTGGTGCTGGACTGTATGCTGCAAGAATCCCTGAACGCTATTTCCCTGGCAAGTGTGACATTTGGGTAAGTTTGATCTCATTGTGAATAAATATCGAACTACGAATTCCTGTGAACTCATAATTCCGCTTAAGGCGTTAAAGTTATTTGATTCCCACTTTGGACTGTTTCTTATCCCAAAATATACTCAAGGAATTACGTTGACATGAAACTCTTTCAAGTGGTCACAAACGGCTCAAGAAACAAAAAACCTGTGTGCACAAGATGCAGAAAAAATGAAATAAACAAAAACATGAAGAAGGGAAGCAGGATTGTAAACATGGCAGGATGACAACCACCCAAATTAAGATTAAGGGGTATTTGTTACTAAATGGGGGATGCATTTTTTGTGGGGACGTAATTTGGATTTAAAGAAATGGGACACAGCGGAAATCCATACTGCATGTGTGTGGAATATAGATATAATATATACTGTATGTGTATACGCTGTTACCATGAGATAGAATGACTCTTCAAATCTTAGGGGTGTGTCTTGAAATCGATGAAGAATGTTTCTCATACCTGTTGACAGACAACTGTCAAATTGCAGACAGGGTCTTGGTTCATCCAGTATCATTATTACTTTTAGTTGCTGTTAAACCCAACACTGGCAGGGAGTAGTGAACCTCACACAAATGTGTTTCTTCCATAGTTCCATTCTCATCAGATTTTTCACGTGCTGGTGGTGGCGGCCGCCTTCATCCATTTCTATGGGGTTTCTAACCTGCAAGAGTTCCGCTACGGTCTAGAGGGAGGATGCACAGATGACACCCTGCTCTAAGAGGCCTGACTGTGACTCCATCTTTATTCTTATTGCTCCAACACACAATTTTAAAAGAAATGCTGCTGGAATTCAAATGTACATTTGTTGCACCCCCTGTGCTCCTGACTTGCTCTCATCCTACCTGGGTTTTCTGGTGGTTATTTTTATGCTTAGACTCTATTAAAGTAGATAGAAAGCTTTGAGAGCTTTAATGCTGTTATTTAGTTTTAGGGGGGGACAAATTGGGGATTTTGACCAAATTCATTGGCACTTCTTGTGTACTACACTTATTTACATAGTACACCTTCTCAAACCTTAAACAAAAGTAGGTGGTCAATGCACATAGATGCAAAATATTCTCTTGGAACATGAGCATGGGAAGTGCACATACTGTAAACCATTCCTTTTTGTTTTTTCTTTCCATTTTTTCTGTTCTATAGAGAACACTCCACTGTACAATCCATTGAGCGATAGTGGGTAGAATTCAATTGCAAGAACAATTCAGGCCAGAACAATTCAAGCTTCAGAGCCTACACACACTTGTTTTGAGCAGGTATAATGCGTTACATGTAGTCGGGTGCAAAGATTTTGTAATTGTGCAGACATCAAATGTGAGCTTCTCCATTAAAACCCACATGACCCTTCCCCATTCATTAATTTGTTCCCTTTACCACAGCAATAGGAGCTCGACTAATGAGTCTAGCCTACTCCCAATATCCGATGGTAATCGGTTTAAAGGCCCGTTCTTAGTTTTGATGACAATGCCATGAATTAAATGAATTCCGAAAGGAAATGTTGTTCAAACCCATCGGATACAATCTTAAAGATACTGTCTGATTAACATCATGTGAAATGTTAGACACTAATTTGTCTGTGGCTGATTAGCCAAAATGAATAGTTCTATGAGATACTTTCACAATGTGAATTTTGAATTATTGGATTTTTATACTGAAATGTTTAGAATTTCCTTTTCTTCACGACAGGATAAGCGTTTCCATTTAGAAATTTATATTAACTTTGGTCTCCATTGCAAAATGAACTGCTAAATATTTATTGAAAGAGTGCAAGATACAGGTCAGTTAAATTAAGTCAAACAATATGATCAATGGTGGATTGCCAGAATAGAACAGGCTACGCACAATGGACAAATCTGTATAGGTTAACTTACGTTTTCTGCTTGAGAACCATTTTAAGTCGATTATTCAGATGCATTGTGAGGTGTTCATATCTAATGCACCTTTAATTTATTGAAATTGAAACTTAATAACACTATGGGATTCACCATGTGGTATGTATTATATAATCTTTTAGTATTCCTGTGCCTTAGGCCAATGGAAATGTTTTTTTTTTTAATACAACGGCCTATCTTACACTCAAAGGAGCTTCTAGGATTTCCAGATATTTAAATTTTTTCTCGGTTTCTTTGCCATTTATCCAATCAAATATAATTGAACTTAGAACTCCATTGATAGGTTGTATCAACTGCTGTTTGTTAAGACTCCCTTTTTTAGGTCAACTTCTTGAGCTTTATTACAAAGACTAAAACAATGTGTATTCTTGACTTTGTGTAATGTTCCGTGTAGAAAGTCAGATGATTTATCATACATTTCACAGAAATGTAAATCATAATAAATATTTATTGATGGACAACTTCTGCTTTATGTGTCTTATGTAAATATACTTTTTTGCAGCGGCCTCATTATCCTTTTACATTTTGGAAAAACCTCCTATGGAGCTTTTTATTGTGGAAATCAAAATTTAAACTTGAATCAAAGACATGTACATTTTAGTTACAGTCAAGGAGCAGGTGTGCCCGCACCAAGTTGAAGGTTATTATGAAGCGTTAGTAGTCGAACACATAGTATAAATATCCAAATCAAGTGTACAGCAAATATGTTCAATTCACTTTGTGACATAATACTTATTCTTTGTGCCCCCTAAAAATTTAAAAAAAGAAGATAAATACACTAAAATTAGGCAATATCCGTCTATTCTGAAATGATGTGCCTATAATAAACATTTAAGCACTACAGTGTACAGGCTATGGCGCAAAGGGTAGATTGGAGGTAGGAACCTTTCAATGTCCCATGTTTCCGCACGGTTTCATTTAATACCTGCTACATTTAGCGAGCGACCTAAAACTCCAAACCCTATTTAGCAAAAAATAAATTTACGTGTGATTTGCGTTTACCTTAATCAGGCCGGTTTTGTGGGCATTGCCAGGTGTTTATTCTCTATTTACCGGCCCACTCCTTAGTTAAAACATTTCCGTATAGTATTAAAGTTTGGGGCCAAAATGGCGAGGGGAACGGTTTGGCCCTCGGACCGCCGTTCGTAACGATCCGCGTCTGGTCTCGTGTCAACCGGTGTTTCGGGACTTCGTCTCCCTCCGTCGCCCCGTTGTGCGCCTGGGACGTAACGGGACATAAGTTCCGCATCGACGGATCCGTCTGCTCTTGGGTCCGACGCGCAGGAGTCGCCGATCGCCCCGAACCTCCGGCGCGTCGGCTTCCGTCTTCGTACCGAGGGGCCGGTAAGAGCTCGGGGGCTCTGCCGCTTCGACGTCAAGACACGTCGTCGTCGGCGCGCAGCACGGGCCGGTCGAAAAGCGATTGACAAAAAAAAATAAAAAATCAACCAGAACCCGCGTGTGCTGCCTTCGTCCTTTTGTCAGGCTTCCATCCCTGCTTCGAGATGGACGACGGACACGGCGCAGAGCGGCCGGATCTGGTGTCCGAGGACGGAAAGAACACCAAGTCCGTGCTGTGTCAGCGCTGCGGCTCCAAGGTGCTGTGCCCCGGGATGGCGGTCTATTCGGAGAAAGAGGTACAATGGATGGGCCTAAATGAAGGCTTCCGGCGTTTATATATATATATATATATATATATATATATATATATATATGTATGTATGTATGTATGTATGTATGTATGTATGTATGTGTTATATATATATGTGTGTGTGTGTGTGTGTGTGTGTGTGTGTGTGTGTGTGTGTGTGTGTGTGTGTGTGTGACGAGCCCAATTTCCCACTTTTGACATTGTGAATGGTTTGTGAACAGAGGTTTATTGTTCAGTTGTCTTGTTTGTCTATCTATCTATCTATCTATCCCATAACATGCCTTTTGACAAGTAACGACTGGTAGCACTGTGGGTAGTTTGAGGCATCAACCCCAGTGACTGGACTTGACATGTCTTATGCAAACAAAGCCCTTGTCCATCCAGATAAATAGATTCATTCTGCACTTTATCGAAGCCGGGCCCCTCCCATAAGACCATAATAATGCACATTCAAATTAGAAATAATGGCCACTAACACTTTTGACTATACAATTGAATGTCGGATACTCTACTTTTTGGCAAGTCATGGCAAGATTATTTGTGTAGCAGGTTTTATACTCAAGGGCAGTTCAAAGTGTTTCACGAGACAAAAAAAGTTTTAAAAAAGCGTGGGGGGGAACAACTAAAAGCAGATTAAAAAGACGTGATCAAATCACAGTTTAAATCACAATTCAAAATGGGCCTACCCGGGTGCAAACAGCCATTTCCGATGAATCAGGCCTCTTTCCTGTGGGCTGCGTGGTACACACTCACAGAGTTGAAAGGTGTGGACCGCCTGTGATATACAATCACCCCAAAACACCTGCATTCAGCTCAAACCGCCGGAGCGTGTTGACCGAGAATCAACATATTCTAAGCTCTTTTTTTTTATTATTATTTTTTTTTATCATCAGCTGTTCCTGCCATCAATGAAAAAAAAGACTGCCCTGAGCTCCTCAGAGGGCACGGTGGACGGGGACACTCTGACAGCCCACTGGTTAGTCGACGATATGTACACCTTTGAGAATGTGGGCTTCACCAACGACGTGGGGCGCATCAAGTACCTCATCTGTGCAGATTGTGAGATCGGACCCATTGGTTGGCACTGTCTGGATGACAAAAAAAGTTTCTATGTTGCTGTAGAAAGAGTTAATCATGCATAGTTTGATTGATAGATAGGCCGCGCGTCTTCTCATGGCTTTGATAACATCTAACATCATCCAGGACACCGCCCACCTCTGCAAACATAGACTGGTCAGGGTTTAATCAAATCTGTACAACTAAGATTTAATCATGCTGGAAATACCTTTTGTCCTCATATATTGACGACAAGAGTGCTATATTTGTATTCTAATAAAATTATTTTAAATCTGGTGTTTATTTGAACCTGCAACAATCTCCTGGGTCACACATATGCTCATGGTGAATTCATTCAAACTCAAAGATATTTGCTATTGTACTGTTGTTTTTATATTCCGCTGTTTTTATTTATCAACCAAGGAATGACATGTATAGATGTGCAGGTGGACCACTCTATTTACAACCGGTCAACAAATGTCACCACAGAAATGTCTTCCCCGAAACCAACATGAGTTAAACTGCGTTATACATTTTCATCAGTGTGATGTGCTGCTACAAGGACGACTAACAACACACTGTTTTGACATAAAGGTCTTAATAAATGAATTGCATGTGCCAAGTTCATCCTACTTACTAACCCTGTACCCTACTTTGTAAAACTGTCAGTAACCTAATTTGCTTGGACCCTCCTTTGTTATACTTCAAATATGTCTTCATATTCAATATTTTTGTAATAATAATTGTATACCTTTTTTAAAGGTAACAATTGCAAAATGGATTTATAAAGCATTCTTAGTTGCAATTGGAAACAACATTATGGTATGGTTTAAATGGTGAGTATTTTTGTGGTTTCAAGGGTCCATCCTTTGTCAAAGTTTTACTATTTTACAACGGCATCTTAAATGAAGCAGGCACTCGTTCATACTGTGTATATCCCAAGGTCAATCCTCGGCCCATCCATTCTTCTCACCATTAGGATTTGATTTGATTTGAATACCTAGTATAATATTAAGTGTAGCTACATCAGTAATCTCATGAAGAAATGTAACTTTTCTGAGTAGATTTAGGAAATTATAGCAAGCAAAGCATTTTTGAAAAGCAAATATACTGTCTTTTGTTCTGTGTTGTTTTTTTTTAGTCTGCTGCGTATTGTTATGATTTTAGTTCTGTAGCATTTGTCCTGCGTTGATCAGATTCTGACTTGAGTATAAAACAACTGCACCTCTCTCTGACGTAGAAGATGCTGTGTTTCTAGTGTGACTGCCACATGGACTTACCCTGTTTGATTAAATGCACTAAACGCCTTGAAACCACTCGCTTGATATGTGGGCTTAAAATTGGCCACTTTGCCCTGTGGTGCAATTCTTTTGATTAAAATATTGAAAGAGATTTGACTCAAATGAACCTTTTATGAGACACTTTTACTCTGGTTTCTATTTGGAAAACAACTTGTACTTGAGTGTGTGTTGAAAGAAACCAGGACAGTACTTTCATGGTGGCTTCTCCAACTTATTCCTAAATCTCGTGTGTGTGTGCAATGTGTCATATTGTTCGCACTGGAGGAACTCATATTTCTTAAAAATGTACCATTACATGACATCATAGTTGCAACTTTATTTGAGCCCGGTATAAGCATATTGTTTTATCGCTGCTCTTGAAACCATCATATGTCGGAGAGCTCCTTAGCGTGTGTTAGGGAGAAGGGGCGCTGGCGTTTGGAATTCTACGACGGACGACCTGACGTCATTGTTCGGGGGTCAATTTCAAAAACATGAAAAGGTGACGTTCATCAACGGTGGCCGCGGAAACACGCGCCGTTTCGCCTGGGGTGTCCTCCTCGTTCGCGGCGTCCCGACACCCCGCAGAACGGGGTCCGTGTGCGTGCGGGTCGGTTGCGGGGAGGCCGCGCTCACCCGGCTGTGCTTTGCGGGAGTGCGGGGGGGTCAACGACGCAGCTCCTTATGTCACTACCGTGGAAGGGGAGGGCGGGGGTCAATACTTAAAATGGCCCAATACACAGCAGAGGGAGGCCTGTGTTCATGCTGCTAAGCCGCCTGGATCCACTCCGCCGGGGTTGGATCTCGAGAGAAAATGGGAGCCGCTCGTACGTTTCAGTGTCAAACTGTAACGCACTATACTGTCTTCATTGTTATTATTATTATTATTATTATTATTATTTATTTTTTTTTTTTTTTACAACTCTGTGAATAATGCGGGGGGGGGGCGGGAGTCCAGTGGCCGTTATAAAAAAAAAAGCGCTTCGTTATAAACGGCTCCCTTTCATCCACACAAAAGGCGGAGCGGCTCCCGGCTCCACCCGCCACCGGCCAACGCGGATGCCGCGCGGCCTCCGGCAGCCGGAGCGCAGGCGCCCCCGGGGTTCGACGCTCACCTCGCTTCCATTTTCGGGGGGCGGCGGCGGCGGCGGCAGCGGCACGATCGCATTTAAAAGGCCGAGGCCGACGAGCTCCACGGACGGTTTCGTTCCGTCCGGCGCCCAATCACGCCGCTCGTTCGGTCCATTTAAAGAGCGAGTCCCGGCCGGCGCGCAGCGATTCTGAGTGGAGGAGGGGGGGGGTACGTTCGATCGCGCTGTCCGTTCGGCTGTTACGTATTATTATTACTGTGCCGAGGGGCGGAGTCCGAGAGAGAGAGAGAGAGAAAACACGGGCGCGCTTAAATGAGCAAAGTCGGTCCAACCTTGTGCTGTGGGCGGCGTGAAATGGAACGCACCCGCTTGGAAACGCGTTCAGCCGCACGTCTGCGCGGAAGCCACGGAACTACAATGTGATTTATACACAGCCCCGTTCGCAGCGGCGGCGCCCAAACACCTTGTGTGCGCGTCAGCCTCCATCTAATCGTCTGTAAATGGACAAATCCGCAGCAGGGCCCCTGTCGTTTGAACACACGAGGCCCATCGGCGACATTGGACGGACACTTTGTCCGGAGTCCGTCACCGGAGGGGGAAACCGCGGTGTCACAGCAGCGCGCACGGCGAAGGGAGTGACGTCAAAAAACGGTTCACCGTACGAAAAAAAATATGTCGTCAAATAATAATAACAATGAAAAAATAACATAAAATAAACGAGCCAGTAAACCTGTGCGCGAACAATTCGAAATGTAAAGCAGGAAATTGTGCTTGTATGTATAATATATATATATATACACGGAAAGACAGCTGAGTTGATATAGCAACCAAAAGCAAAAATCTACAGCACTTTATGGCGCTTTCTACACGTGTAGAAAATAAAAACTTATAAAAAGTAACAACCCGTGGGGAAAAAACCGTATTTCCTAGTTTACACGAATTACTCGATGTCTTTTTTTTGTTTTGTTTTGAAGGGGGTGGGTCTATTTTCTCGTGCGGATGTGCACACTCCGCGGCGCCGCCTCCCCGTCTCTCCAACCAGATAATTCGTTCTCGAGTCCGATGAGCGGAGACGGAGAGTGGTCGCGACCCGAACCCCGGGACTTCCCAGCGGCCGATAATCCGCCCGTCGAGTTCGCAGGAGACGCAACTTTCGTCGGACCGAGGTCGGCTCCATAGCCGGGGGAGAGAGGGCGAGAGAGAGAGAGGGTCCGGACCAAGATGCGACGATGAGCCAGCCTCAGCCCAACGAGTTCCTCCCCCCTCCGGAGTGTCCTGTCTTCGAGCCCAGTTGGGAGGAATTCTCCGACCCCTTCGCGTACATCAACAAAATACGACCCATCGCGGAGAAAACGGGCATCTGTAAGGTCCGACCGCCGCCTGTAAGTACCGGAGACGGGGAGACGCGGGGCTGGGAACGGGCGGGGGGGGGGGCCCGGAGAGTCGGCGTCTGTGCGCCGTGTGGTCCCCGTCCGCCGCCGCTGTTCGTAACCCGGTCGCAAAAGTTGTGTTTTTAGAGACGGGCTTTTCAACATGGCGGATTGCGGCTGGAGTTGAATTGTCAGCTCGCTGGACTGGAAGGGATTCTATGTCACAACTCACACACACACACACATATATAATGTCTATATAATATATTAATACAAACGAGGGAGAAAAGGAGATCGGATACTATCATCCACAAATATATATTAAGGTTTTCACACGCAAAAAACAAAACAAAAAAAAACAAAAAAAAAACAGCATCAACATAAATGTTTCCCCATCCACAAATAAATAATCCATAAATCTCTAGTGGGGTTTGATTTTAAACGCAAGAAAATAAAATGAAATGCAGTTACCGAAATGTCTCCACCCACAAATAAATAAAAGTTGTATTCGTGTTGTGTAAATAATTTTACCAGTGAACTTTGCCCCGTTGACGTGTGATTTTAATTTAATTTAATTTTTTTCTTTAATATAATTCGAGGTGTTCTTATCTATCGTTCGCCAACTTTTAACCGGCCCCGAACAGCGCGTTTTTGGAACAGTTTGCGTTGCGTCTTTTGTGACAAGCCGCGTCGGGGTGACGGGGCTTTGTTGATCTATGGGTGGATTCATATTTTCATTTGTTTCGTGTTATTTTTTTATTTTTGTTTGCATTTTAAAATCTTAACACGCATTGTGATATTTATTCGTGGAGATAAATATTTGTCACTTTTCTGCATCCAAAATCGTAATACATATTCATGGGTTGTAGTGTTTTTGTTAATCGTTTTTTTTTTTTTTTTTTTTTTTTTCTCCCCCCCATTCTTCGATTTTATTTCAGTATACGTTTCAGAATTATGACACAGCGTCCCTTTCACACCGGAGCTGCTGCTCATACATTTTAGGGGGAGAGTGTGCGAATAACCGGAGCGTGTATTACAAGATGTCCCTCCGATCGGAGGCAAACGACAAAGTTTTAGGTGCGCACGACGAGGGCATTGTTTACGTCGAGTCGTCTCTTCCTGGGTTTGGGGCAGGGAGGCGGCCTGCCACCGAGGGCTGAATCTCACTGTCCCCGCCGGGCATTTTTACTAAAGCTCTTCGCATATACATATATATAGAGAGATAGATATATATTTCGGTATAGATATATATTTAAGATAGATCAGATAAACCGTTTGATCGCCGTCCCCGATGGCATATTTAACGTCACAAAGGCGTTTTGTGATGGTTAGGTAAGCTATGGAGATGGACCACGGTCTGGCATCCACCGTGGCCTTAGTCCGGGGAGATAATATCAGTTAATATCAGTTAATATCCCTTCCACTTGATGTAGTGTCTGCTTGAACTTGGTGGGATTTAGTTACATAACCCTGAATGACAATTCGCCATCTTTACTCTATTATTCTTGACATGGCTTCATACCCCACAGAATGACATAGATTGATAGAATTAATATAATTTGTAAAATGTTAGAATTGTTTTAGTTGTTGTTGTTGTTGTTGTTATTATTTTTATTATTATTTGTTTTTGTATTTGTAGTCTTATCAATCCAGTGACATTTTTCTGACTATTTCTTTGGGGGGCAGCAACCTTGTGGTAACGCAAGGTATATGGGTGTGTCCAGGCAGCCATGCAAATGAAACGGTGGTGGTGAAATAGGGGATATTAAGTTCCGCCTGTCAATTCAAGATACTATTTCTCAACGGTTCTAATAATGAAATGTTGTGCTTAAAATTGGTATATTTGTAATTTGGTACATTCTTAAGTGAAAATGGGAATTCTAGTGGGCATATATATAATTGTGTGTGTGTGTGTGTGTGTGTGTGTGTGTGTGTGTGTGTGTGTGTGTGTGTGTGTGTGTGTGTGTGTGTGTGTGTGTGTGTGTCTGGTCATGGTGACAGCATAGGTCTTATGCAGGGATACAAAACGTAGGTCAAAGGGGTATTAGAAGGTATTTTGAGAATTTCTTGCTTTTTTGTTTTGGTTTGTGTAACGGATACAAACTATTGCAACGGGAAATTATAGTTGGTGCTTTGGAGCCATCCATCAGCTCTGCCAGTCGAGCCTATTTCCACTGCAATTGGAGTTTTATGTCAGAAAATAAATCGCATTCCTCAGATCAACATTTATCAGAACGAACAGTATACTTTCAGTTGTGACAGTAGTTGGAGGTCACTTCTGTGTTTGAACTTTCCCTCTGTATATTTGTAAACCATTTGCTTAAATGTAATGGGTTTACAAATGTGAACATTTATTTATTGACGCAGGTCTCATTTTGAAGCCTGCAGTCGTTGAGTCAAGCGGGCTTTGTTGGCAGGAAGTGGGAAAACATTTAAAAAGCCAAATGTTAAATAAAGGAAATTAAGGCCAATTTTTTTTTTCCAAGCACCTTGCACCATGTGCAAATATTGTACATTTGTGTCCCCAGTCGACTCAAGGATTACATTTTTGTGGCCTGTGCTATTTCCCCATTCACTCTCAAGCTAAGCTAATTGAGGTTAGCATCTAAACTTTATCTTCTCGAGCATCAGATTAGAGGCGTCCTGGTGGCTCAACCAGATGGCACGATCACCGTATAGACGAAAGCCGAGCAGCGGCCCAGGTCTGGATCCGGCCTGTGGTCATTTGCTGCGTGTCACCCAACCCCCCCCACCAAAACGCTACCCAAATGTTCTCTGTCCTTGAGAACAGCTCTCTTTAAACATTTCAAAACAAAAAGAACATCACATTTCTTAGAATTACTACTTACTTTCTCATCCTCTGATGAACCAAGAAAGTTATTTTAGCAGACCTATTCTGTCATCCCCCACTCACTGTTATTATAAGCTTACTGAGGTTAGCATCTACGTGTCACCTGACAGGTCCTGCTGCTTTTAGGCTGCAGAATTACAGTGCAAAGCCTAAGACAAAAGGCTTAGGCTCTGTTGACAATTATTATTTTTTCATTCTATGAGAAATAGGCACACTGTCTTCTATGCCCACCCCCCCATTACCACTTTGTCAAAAACATGAGGAATTACTGAGTAATTAAGTTAATAAATCAGTAACACCTTTTCTTTGTTGATGACAAAATGAATTGTGTGTTGTGTCCAGTACCTTACAGGTCTTTGTAGACTGTTTCATAGTAATAAACATGCGCAGCCGATTCTAGATGTTTAGCTCATCTTAAAGGAGTTAGAGGTCATAACTGTTATAAGCTATGTTATATGCCTATAGCGTCATTTAATTGTCGACATAGACACTTTTATTACATCCATGGGTTTACAGAATACATTCTCCTGCCCTGGCCTGATCCCAGCATGACCAGTTTAGTGAACAAAGATTGGTTGAAAGGCTGCCTTGCAGCCAGCGCTACTATCAGCGCTGGTGTCTGATACTGATCAGACTCCATTGTTTACTTTAACAGGAATGGCAGCCACCATTTGCCTGCGACGTGGACAGACTGCAGTTCACACCAAGGATACAGAGGCTAAATGAATTGGAGGTACATTTTGTTATAAAATATTTATGTACATTTGAACATTATTATCTGCAGAAAATAACATTTAAATATAGTTCTGTATAACTTGTTGATCTATTTGGATTTTTAGATATTATAAATATAGATTTTGTAATTAAAACTAAGCTCGTCAGGTTTCATGGAAAGCCAAATGAAACTCAATGGTCAGATTCTGCCAATATCAACAAAATAATATGAATTGAATCCTTTTATCTAATGCTTGGGCAAACAGATTAAAATGAAATCCTCAGTTTGTGTGGTCTCCTTAATGAAGACTAGTCATACTGTACTGACATTCTCTCAACATCTTTAGGGAAGATAAATAGTTCATGTATATTGTGGTAGTATAAAACATTTATTCTTCTTCTAATTTTAGGCTCAGACCAGAGTTAAGCTTAACTTCCTTGATCAAATAGCGAAGTTTTGGGAGCTTCAAGGGTGCACTCTGAAAATCCCTCATGTAGAGAGAAAGATTTTGGATCTCTACCAACTTAACAAGGTAGGTACTAAACCCTTCACTCCAAACACGAATAAATGAACCTATAAAAAAATGCAATGGAATACATACACACTAAGAGACCTGACGACACCGTCCTCTCCTTTCAAGTTGGTGAATGAAGAGGGAGGGTTTGATGCAGTGTGCAGAGAGAGGCGCTGGAGCAAAATATCTGTAAAGATGGGCTTTGCTCCAGGCAAGGCCATTGGCTCTCATCTGCGGGCACATTACGAGAGGATCCTCTACCCATACAATCTGTTCCAGACTGGAGCCAATCTTCTGGTATAATTTTTATCTATAGTCTATTTCCAATCTATCTTGTTTTCAGTTCTTAGTTATTCTTATTTGCGAAATGCAACATTTTATTATTAGTTCATACAACAAAACTGACTATGGTTTTATACTGATATGTTGGTATTATTACCCAACTTTGTGCAGAAGGCCACCCTGACCAATGACACTAAAGACAAGGAGTACACGTCCCATGATCTGCCACAGCGCCAGTCTGTCCAGCCCCAAGAGACCTGCAGCATCGCACGCCGTGCAAAGCGCATGAGACCAGAAGTGAGTCTTAAACCTGGTCAATCTATGCAGTTATTATAAAATTATCTCCAATCCTACCTATTTTCTTTACAAATTTTGCTGTAACAAAGAAATGTGTTTGAATTTGAAAAGATGATGAGGTAATAATAATTTGTCAAGATACCTTTTGGAGCCGCAGCCCTCTCTTTTGCTTCCCACTGACTCTCTCTTTGTGATGCTGGCAGAGAGGATGTGTCAAAACGGGGCCAGAGGAAGTCTGTGAAAACCTTCCCAATGGGAGGAGGAGGATGGGGATGTATTCGGCCAAGCAGGTGTCTGGTGAGCACAAAGAGCAGCAATTGGTTTCTGTCAGTATTTTCTCCCATCTTTATGGGCCACGTCAGAGTGTTTAATGCCCACAATACTTTTTGCGACTTTCAGCGAGAATGTCAAAGGTGGAAATTAAAATGGAGCCCGTCAAGTATGAGGATCCAGTACATGAAAAAAACAGTGTACCTGGAAAAAAACATGAATCTACAGTGAGTAAACCGGTTTTTCATATCCGTCAAATATGGTAAATGTGCCTTGTCTCTATTAACCCCACAACTATTGTACAAATAAACCTCACTGGTGCTGCTCGAGAAGCTTTAAACAAATCCCAGAACAAAGGAAGTGCTTACTAATATACCTATTTTTAATTTTTGTCCCCCAGCTGGAACAGTACATGTGTCTAGTATGTGGCAATGGGAGTGCTGAGGACCGTCTGCTGTTGTGTGATGGTTGTGATGACAGTTACCACACCTTCTGTCTGATCCCACCCCTGCACGACGTCCCCAAAGGGGACTGGAGATGCCCCAAGTGCCTGGTGCAGGTGAGCTGCTGCCGCTTTCCCTGAGCCCCAATTAGAAAGACAAATGCACCCTAAACTACAACCATCTCAAAGATGGCATATTCAAAAATCAAATGGGAATGCAATGAATCAAAATAAATGGACTCAAGGACCCTTAAGAGTGGCGTGGGGAAGCTGAACACACAACACAAAAAGCCCTGACCGCTGAGGTAGTTTCTAGGATTACCAAATTGAGATAGGAAGTGCTCATGTTGTAATGGGCCACCATTGTTGTTTTGCTGTGCCATATTCACGTTTGATATCATTTTCCTTCAGGAATGTGGCAAACCTCCCGTTGCCTTTGGCTTTGAGCAGGCCAGCAGGAATTACACCCTCCGAGCTTTTGGCGACATGGCCGATTCCTTTAAATCAGATTATTTCAACATGCCAGTTCATGTGAGTTTGCCATCAGCTGACTGTGCATATCATAACGGACGTATAATTGCCCAATTATTGTGAGTTAATATCATAAATCCAGGGCATTTTTTTTTTTTTTTCCTTTTTCACCCAATATGGTCTTTTGTATTTTTTTGTGACAGATGGTTCCTACTGAGCTGGTGGAGAAGGAGTTCTGGAGGCTTGTCAGCACCATTGAAGAGGATGTTACTGTGGAGTACGGAGCAGACATCGCCTCCAAGGACTTTGGGAGTGGCTTCCCTGTCGGGAATAGTAAAGTTGAAGTCTCCCATGAAGATGAGGTACATCTTGTGTGTTTGGCCCTGTGGTATATTATAAACTGTTTTGCAGTGAACCATACTTTTGTTTGAATGTGAATCCAAACTCCTGCACAAGAGCGTAACATGTGCATTAAGGGAGATCAGATCAGTCCCAAATCCTTATCTATAGCATATATTTTCATTAAGTAATAATGGATGCTCGCCCAAGTTCTTTATTGGCAGTTTGCAGTCTGTCTGCGATTCCCTGTCTCCCTGGTTTGTTAAAACTCCATTAAGAGCAGCATTCCCACTCAGGGCAGTGACCAATGTCGTTTTGGACAAAGGTCTGTTGCTGAGCCTGCTGCCAGCAGTGTTAGTAATGGTGTTTAGGCTGTAAACAACATTACCTTGTTAGACACTTGGAAGTGGATGTTTGCTCACAAAACAGTTCACTGAGTAGAACAATCGTTATCAGTATGCTGGTTGAAGATATTTATGAATAATTTATAACTTGCTTGTAAGAGAGGGTCATCCTATTAGAGATGTTCATGCTTTGCCTAAGAATCAAAAATAAACAATGACAATACCGCCATTGGTTTCTAGGGGCTGATAAAATTGAGGACTCATCCACGGTAAATGGATGCATTCATTAAAATGTGCCAAATATAGAAGTGTCGTCAAAACCACTTCATAAAGACGCATCTGCACCATCGGTTATAAAAAAAAAAAAAAAAAAAGGAGGGAAGGAAAGAAACAAGCTCAATGTCCTCAAAAGTCCAAATTAATTCTGGCACCATCTTAACTTTTAGAACTCTGGGGTGTTTTCGGAACCACTGTGGCCTGGAGAAAATGGTCTGTCTTTGCGTTCTAAACACGCTAGCCTAAAGCGCGCGCACACACACACACACACACACACACACACACACACACACACACACACACACACACACACACACACACACACACACACACACACACACACACACACACACACACACACACACACACACACAAAAAGCCCACTATGTGGAAGGAGCTACCATTAGCCTGTGAGTGACGCTTTTTAACCTGCAGGATTACCTGAACAGCGGCTGGAACCTGAACAACATGCCGGTGTTGGATGCCTCGGTGCTGACTCACATTACAGCTGACATCTGTGGGATGAAGTTACCGTGGCTCTACGTGGGCATGTGCTTCTCGTCCTTCTGTTGGCACATCGAGGACCACTGGAGCTACTCCATCAACTATCTTCATTGGTAAGAGTGCACTCTGTGGACGACGGAGTTCAGCAAGGGCACTTGTGTTTTATTTTTATTTTTTATTGAACATAGTCAAAAAGAAATGCAATGTTGTCGTGCTCCAATTTTATAATTTGTCCAATCCTTTACTGAAGACTAAGTGATTAAATGCCCGCCTATAACCTGATGGGGACTTATTTCTAGAAATATTGTATCAAATCCAGGGTTTCCGTTAGAAAATATGGTGCCGGTCCAGGTGTCCTGGAGGATTTCAACGTCCCCGACAAATGGAGGAGATTCCAGTCAAATGTTATCTGTGTTTATTGACCTTTTAAAAACAATTAATACGTAGACTACATAAAGAGTGAAATCATGTATATATAAGGCATGTAGATGTATAAATGTTTTATTGAATATTCCAAATAAAAGTCCCGTCAGTTAACGCCGTTTTATAACTTAAATAAATATCACGAAAAGAATTACTTGAAATCAAATTTTGGTTCATGAACAATAATTGACAAGTGCAGCTGCTTTAATTACCATTTCACTAAAATAAAATTTAGATTAAAAACAAAACAAATATGGCAAGTAGATCTAAGTCTCTAATCTCTCTGTTTACTGTGTATACAAGCGCAGCCTGCGAGCGGGGCTCATTTCTGTGTCGACAAACATGATTGGTTGGAGGTGAAAGGTCAGCTTTGGATCATCTAAACTGATTGGCTTACCCGTTGCCACTTGCTGAATGTGGAAATGGAACAGATCTGCGGAATTTTTTTATCAAATGACCATGTATTTTATTTAGACATTGAGGGGGAAAAAATACTGCGATAATTATTGTTTTTGTTTAATCACCCAGCACAAATTCAAATTGTGCTTAGAGGGAATTATTTTTACTGGAAATTATGACCAGAGAGATTTAAATATGTCAGACTTCAACAGATTTTCCCGGTCAAAAACCGGCAATTACCCGATAACGGAAACGCTTATCAAATCAGAGATATTCTGTACTCTCTTAAGAGCTGTTTTTACTTTTACTGACAATAGACGCAGGTGTACATCCTTGTGCATTTTGAAATGGGGGGTGGGGGGGGACCCCAAAGTGAAGCGGTGACATTTTTCTATTTTCAAAAGGCAACACTGCACTGAAGCTTATTATTTTTAAGATTGTTGTACCGGGTGTGCGTCGGTGCTTTTAACACAACTGCGTGGCCTTTTTAACCATACGCAAAAGGGGGGAGCCAAAGACGTGGTACGGGGCCCCGGGATATGCCGCAGAGCACCTCGAGGCTGTGATGAAGAAGTTTGCCCCTGAGCTGTTTGACTCGCAGCCAGACCTCCTGCACCAACTGGTCACCATCATGAACCCAAACACGCTGATGAACAACGGCGTGCCAGTAAGCCGGCGGCCTGGTCTTATCTTAAGTGTTGTTTCTATAGACGTAGTCACAATAGGCATTGATACTCCACCCAGGCTGTTCAACGAGCTCTTACAGTTACTGCTTTTTCTTACCCCTTCCTTCTTAGATCTACCGCACCAACCAGTGTGCTGGTGAGTTTGTTATTACCTTCCCAAGGGCCTACCACAGTGGGTTCAACCAGGGGTTCAACTTTGCTGAAGCCGTCAACTTCTGCACCATGGACTGGGTAAACCTTGTATTTTTTTATATCCAGGCTTAATTACACATGACGCTACTGTTCAGAGAGATGATTTCATTTTCAATCTGCATCATGCAGATGGTTTCAATGATCTTTTGTTGGTGAATATCAGGCTTTCATTTCATAGAAAACCCTTTCTTGTCATGTTTAAATGCTATGTTAAACATTTCAAGGGATATGTGGCAGATTTTGTGTGAATTTGAAATCTTTGCTTTGCTGAACCGCACCTGGAAGTTAAATTCACTCCCCCTATCTTTGGTCCCGCGTCAGATGCCCATCGGTAGAAAGTGTGTGGAACACTACCGCCAGCTGAGTAGATACTGTGTCTTCTCCCACGACGAGATGGTTTGCAACATGGCCACGAAAGCAGAGACCATGGAGGTGGAGTTGGCTTCCGCAGTGCACAGGGACATGGTCCTCATGGTTCAGGAGGAGGAGGTGCTCAGGGAGAAGGTCAATGTGATGGTAAGTAGCACTCGTCATGACGGTTCATTGTTTTGACTGGACCGGAACCTCAACATGCAGGGTAACTAGCTACTCAAACTTTAACATTTTTGGCGAGATTGGCATATTTTGAATTAATGTATTTTCCCCTGTTTAAATGCAGATACGAGGGAGAACCTAAGCTGTTGTCTTTATCAAAGTAGTCCTTATTAAATCCACGAAATGACGCAAAACTGATATCACGAGAATAACTGTTGACTGGCTACACCCCTGTCCTTGTACCTGATCCCTCTAGGTTTTCTGCAGCTCTAATGAGTGTGTGTGTGTTTGCCTCCCCAGGGTGTGGTGCGGTCTCTGCAGGTAGACTTCGAGCTGCTGCCAGATGAGGAGCGGCAGTGCTGCACGTGTCGGACCACCTGCTACCTGTCTGGCATCACCTGTCCCTGCAACCCTGGCAAGCTGATGTGTCTGCATCATGCCCAGGCTTTGAGCTGCTGTCCGCCCAGCAGCTACACACTGCAGTGAGTCCCCCAAATACTATGTTGAGCAGCGGTTCTCAGCTGGTCCAGCCTCGGGGCCTGTAGAACATTTATGACGAGGTCGTGACAGCCACAAGCTTGCTAGACAAATATATTGCTTATGTCACTTTATTTTTTGAAGAGATATTTCTGTTTTTGTGTCCATTTGACCATAAAATGTGTTTGTTACTCTTTTGGAGAGATGGTTGTATTAAAGTTGCCAATGCAGTAAGTTTTAACAATAATTGCTGAAAGATTTTTCCCTTCAAGATAATACGTTTTTGTGGCTTTGCGTCAGCTGTCAAACTCAAGGAAATGAACAGTAGCAATAAATATACAGTATATCTCTAGATGAAGAAGCAATTCCCCTTTTTCCTACAGGTATAAATTTACAATGGAGCAATTGTACCCTATGATGGCAGCAGTTCACGATCGAGCAGAGTCCTTCAAGAACTGGCTCAGTAATGTCCAGGACATAGTGGAGCCTGGACAAAACAAAAAAAGAGGTTGGTAGAGCCGCTCCCAGCTGCCAACATCCACCCTGTGCGATACGGCCTTAATGCAGCAGTCTCAATTTACAGTCAAATGTCATTTTCTGCATCATTGCTATTTTTATGTATTATTTTACACAAGTCAGGATTTCTGTAAGTTGTTGCCCCCCCCCCCCCCCCCCCCCCCCCTTGACAAATGTTGTTAATTAACGTCTGCGTTTCCCATTCTTCGCGGTCAGGCTTGGAAGAGCTTCGCAGCTTGGTAGAACAGGCAGAAGCCAAGACGTTTCCAAAAACACACCTGCTGCATCGGCTACGTGCTGTCATTCTGGATGGTGAGAAGTGTTCTGCCATGGCACAGCAACTCCTCAACGGGAAGCGACAGACAAGGTGTGTGTGTGTGTGTGTGTGTGTGTGTGTGTGTGTGTGTGTGTGTGTGTGTGTGTGTGTGTGTGTGTGTGTGTGTGTGTGTGTGTGTGTGTGTGTGTGTGTGTGTGTGTGTGTGTGTGTGTCTGATCAGAGTCTGTGTGTGTGTGTTTTAGATATCGCTCTGGAGGAGGGAAAAGCCAAAGCCAGAACGAGCTGACTGTGGAGGAGCTGCGGTCTTTTGTTAAGCAACTGAACAACCTGCCGTGCAACATCCGCCAGGCGCCTCTTCTTAAAGTAAGCGCTCCTGTATCAACACAACACTAAATAAAGTCCCTATGCTAAAAGAGAATATATTTTCAACTTCCTTGCTACTTGCTGTCGAAATAAATGTATGTATAAAATTCCAGTTTTTATTCTCTGTACTATCAAACTGTAATGTGTTTGGTATGCTGACTTCATTTACAGATTGTGTCGCATCTGTCCTTCTTAAAGAACTGGGAAAGGCACCATTGGGAACTGTTAATCTGCCGTGACCAACATTGGCAAGTGGTGCGATAGGATCTTTGCTTGTAACGCCTGTTCAATTCTGTTCTCCAGGACTTGTTGACTCGGGTGGACGACTTCCAGCAGCGCTGCGAGAGGCTCCTCTCCGACGAGGCCCCGAGCCCCGTGGAGCTGCAGGACCTGCTGGACCTGAGCCTGGGTCTGGACGTGGAGCTGACCCAGCTGCCGCTGCTACGTGAGCGGCTGGAGCAGGCGCGCTGGCTGGAGGCGGTACAGCAGGCCAGCGGTCGGCCCGACTGCCTTTGTCTGGACACCATGAGGAGGCTGATCGACCAGGGCGTGGGCCTGGCCCCGCACGGCTCCGTGGAGAGGGCCATGGCACGGCTGCAGGAGCTGCTGACCGTGTCCGAGCAGTGGGAGGAGAAGTCGCTGAGTCTCATAGAGGCCAGGTGAGGACGGAATACTGGAGTGAATAAAATTAGTTAATTTAAGAGAGTTCATTTAATGTGGTGTATGTGTGTGGAGACTGAATTGATTGAAACACTCCTCCTAATGTATAACTTTTATTTTGTATTATCCTATAAGATGACACCACTTTTTCAGACGTATTTCCAGGGAAAAAAAAACCCCTCTTATATTCGGGTCAAGATGGTAAAATGAATTATTGGGTCAACTTAAGGGAATTGCTTCAATTTGTAAACCCTGTGTTTTTGTGTTTCTATTTTACTCTTACTTATGAGAAATTAAGTATGAATTACAAGTTGAGAAAAGGCAATAGAGGTTTTACTTTGACGCATTCAGTAAGTCAGCAGTCCTTTAGTGAACTGCTCAACTCTTTGTGTGTTAGGTTTAATTTGAATTGTTTTAACCATCGTGTGAAAAATGCATTTTAGTCAGTGCAAAATATACTCCTAATTGCCTCTCTAGTTGTTGCCTCTCTAGTTCGTGCAAAATATACTCCTAATTGCCTCTCTAGTTGTTTGCACATATTTACTGGGCGTCTACATTGCACAGGCCGTATAGCAGCATAGAAACTCTGGAAGAAGCCCTTCTGGAGGTGGAGAACATTCCCGCTTTCCTGCCCAACTGTCTGCAGCTGAAGGACGTTGTTTACAAGGCCCAGAACTGGCTCGGCGAGGCAGAGTCCCTGCAGGTGAAGCACACTTTCCCCTCAGACATAACAATTTTGGAATTGTTTATGATTCGGCCGATGTTTAAATCTTTTGTGCTGATCCGTCTACCTTTGCAGCTGGGGGGTCGCATCCCCGTGCTCGACAGCCTCTCTGAGTTGGTGACGAGGGCGGAGGGCATCCCAGTGTCACTTGATCCCCTGAGCAGACTGGAGGCGCTCGTCGCTGATGTGCAGACGTGGAAGGAAAGTGCAACAAAGACATTTCTAATGAAGCATTCACCCTTTTCCCTACTAGAGGTAAACAATCCAAAATGAGCCAGTTCAACTATTGTTTTAATTCAATTTGTACATTTTAATTAATAATTAGTTAATATTTAATTAAACATATACTTGTGTATTAAAGGCCTTCCTTTGCACTTTTTTTTGTGTGTGTGTGTGTGTGTGTGTGTGTGTGTGTGTGTTACATTTTATTTATTATAATTAATTTCGTATTTGATAAATATTGTGGTTTGAAAAATAAAGCAAAAGAAAACAATACTTTACATCCATTCTAGGCTTCACATCATTCTACTCTATATCCATTCTAGGGTAAAACAAAATGCTTGTTTGCCTCTGCACGTCTAGGTTCTGTGCTCCAGGTGCGATGTCGGTACAGCGTCCCAGAAGACAAAATCCAAAAGGACAAAAGAGTCTCCCCAGAGCACCAAGAGGGACCTGGCGAAGCTAGACTCCCTCAGCGAAGTGGAACGAGCTCTTTCTGAGAGCAAGGACTCTGCCGCCGCTGTATGTTTGTCTTCTACAAACTTCATCAACTTGATAATAATAAAATACATTCCACATGAAACCTCTTTGCTAACGTTGAGTTTTCTGGTCCTTCCATCAGATGGCCACTCTGGCTGAGGTGCACCAGAAGGAGATGGATATGCTGTTGGCTCTGAGGGCCAAGAACGAGTCCAAGCTTCTTACTGCTGAAAACTGTTGCACAATGAGTGTGTGCGTCTGCCACAAGGCCCCCTCGGGGGCCATGATGCAGTGTGAACTTTGTCGTGACGTTTTCCACTGCGACTGCGTCAAAACGACGGTGGACGCCCAACCGGAGCAGGCCTGGCTGTGCCCGGCGTGCCAGCGCTCCAGGAAACCCCCCCTGGACAAGGTGCTGCCCTTACTGGCTTCGCTGCAGAGGATCCGTGTTCGTCTGCCGGAGGGCGACGCACTGCGCTTCCTCATAGAGAGGACGGTGCGATGGCAGCACAAGGTGCAGCAGGCATGCACAGAGGGAACGCTGGAAACAATGTCTAGGACGGCCAATGGGAAGGTGTGTTACTTGGAGTAATTAACTTTTTGAAAATATAATTTGATAAATATCAGTTATATCATTGGTTCTCACCAGGGGCCCTCCAAGAGGTTCCAGGGGATCCCCAGCAAAATGATTGCTTGTTAAACGTCCCCATTATTTGATTTACAAGATGTGCAAACCATAACAGAATATAC
Source organism: Zeus faber (assembly GCF_960531495.2). Lineage (NCBI taxonomy): Eukaryota > Metazoa > Chordata > Actinopteri > Zeiformes > Zeidae > Zeus > Zeus faber. The sequence goes on along the minus strand of NC_137192.1, from coordinate 31,545,168 downwards.
AATAACTGTTTTAATCCTAGATTTACTCTTGTCTCTAACTATAGTATAGACACTAAATCCTAATCCATCAATAAAAATCTTCTCAGATCGGGGTCTCGCAGACAATCTCTTATCAAATTGTTTAATACGCATTTGGCCAAGGAACTCAGAGTCCTTGATGTGGAAAAGGTTGAGAAACACTGAGTTGTTCTGTATCCGCTTTACATGTCTGAGTGTTATGTCTCTACAAAGATGACATTCTAGATGTTGTCAATATCTTGTTGTTTTTTTTTGTGTGTGCTTTTTATGACTTGTATTTATTTATTTATTTATTTATTTATCTTTTAGGCAAAACATTGCCACCGGACATCTTTGACTCAGGAAGTAAACGGTGCATCTTTCTACACAGAGCAGCTTTCCATTCCGCTCCAGGGTCAGTGTCGTAGCGTTCACCACATTCAGCTGTATTCCTTCCACCGCTGAGCCTAATCAGAACTGGTGTTGCAGGACTGTGTCCCGAGCTGGAGGAGCTGATGGTGGAGGGGTTCCTGCTGCAGGTCACGCTGCCGGAGACAGAGCAGCTGTACAGATACTTGCTCCACAAGCTGGCCCCGCCCCCATCTGACACTCCCACGTCTGAGAACGGCACAGAACACGATGAACAGCAGCACCACTCTAAGAAAGTAAGTCTAAAGTGTTGGCTCCTCTGTGGTATCTCAGGCTAAGTTAAGCAGAGCCTTTTTCGGGACCTAGCAGAACCTGTTGGTCATTGTTTGTTATATTCTATCTGTGTCTCACGCCCACCTCTGTCATAACTTCGGCGTGCCAGTATCACCAGAAGATCCAGGCGCAGGAACCCTTCGAACATGATCTACCCAACTCTCTCCAGCAACTCCTGCCACACTGTTGCCGGAGGACTCTGGAATTCACAGTCGGCAGCGAAGAAAACTGAGACCATCTCTGCATATGCCTTGATGGAGACGTGGATCGTTCCAGCAAACACTGCAACTCCAGCGGCCCTCTCTGCTGGGTATTCTTTTTCTCATGCCCACTGGACTCGTCATCGCACCTATGTGGACTTAAAATGTCCTCTCGCTGTCACACGCTTCAGTCTTCACATTCGAGTTCCACGGCGTGTCAGTATTTCATTCCGTCGCACTCACTGATGTGGTGATCTACTTCCTCGATGAGCTAGACGTCGTCCTCAGTCTTTCCTGAAGATGGCACTCCCCTCCCCCTCCTGGGAGACTTCAACATCCAACCTGAGAAACTACAATCTCCCACCTTCCTTGACTGATTTCCCATTGGGCCTTTCTCTCTCACTTGCTCGCTCGCTCGCTCCCCCCTAGGCACCGGAGTCCCTCAGGGTTCGGTCCTGGGACCTCTGCTGTTCTCCTTGTACACTAATTCCCTTGGTGGCGTGATCTCCTCCCATGGCTTATGCTACCACTGCTATGCTGATGACACTCAACTTTACCTCTCCTTTCCCTCTTTGGAGTATCGAGAGGCGCAACTCTCCATGTCTTCAAGACATTAACATGTGGATGTCTGGGAAGCTGAAGCTCAACCTCTGAAAGATGGATGCTCCTCCTTCTCCCATGAAAAGTCTTTCCTCACACAGAATTATCCATCACCATCGAGAACACCAAAGTACCGTATTAACCCCAATATAAGACAACCCTGTTTATAAAACGGCTCCCCGTTTTTCAAGATTCATTTTTGGAGAACGACTTTTTGAAGACCAAACCTTGTTTTTATAGGCTTAGCTCAAGCTGATTGGTGTTGGTGTGACTGACGGAATCAGTCACACTGTGGTGAGTGCAAATGAGTCTGTCACACGGGAGCTAGAAGAGCCGCCTGCTTCTTTATCAGCCGTGTGGGACAATTTTGGGTTCCCAGTGAACTACGACAGCAATGCAGAGCGAGTGGTGGATCGGACGAGGAAGGAGTGCCGGCGTGGTTCCACAGTTGTAGGGGGTGTGTGTGTGTGTGTGTGTGTGTGTGTGCGGAAACAAATTAAAACACTCCTCCTAATGCACACATTTAAAAAATGTTGTTATTCTACCATATATTGACTTTAAAAAGTCTAGACCCCGAGTATATGATGTATTTCCAAAGAAAAAACCCTGTCTTATATTCATCTCGGACTGCCAAGAGACTTGGGGTAATTCTTGACAATCAGCTCTCCCGCTCTGCCCCCATCGCTCCGAGAGTACAACTCGCTGCTGCAGGTTTTCCCTCTACTATGTCCAAAGAGTACGGCCATACCTCACGAGGGATGCGACACGAGCTCTGGCTCAGGCGCTCGTCATCTCTCGTCTAGACCACTGCAACGCTCTTCTGGCGGAACTTCGGGCCTATTCCATCAGACCTCTACAGCGCATCCAGAATGCAGCGGCCTGTCTAGCGTTCAACCAACAGAAATTCACTCCTGTCCCTCGCCTCCTTCCATCACTTCACTGGCCTCCCGTCTCTTCTCGGATCAACCCTATCATATTTTTTCCCCCTCTACTGTCTAAGATAAAAACCCATCTCTACCTCTACTACTAGTACTGCTTATTTCTAGTGAATGTTTGGCTGGCTGGCACCGTGACAAATTTACTTATTGTAAGTGGCTTTGGACAGAAGAGTCTGCTAAATGACTTTGTAATATTAAGCCCCTTTCCCAGATGGAATCCGTCACATTGCCGGATAAAGTATATCTGGAAAAGGCAGAAGGAAGTCCTTCACAAATTGGCCTCCTTTATGGAGAAGTTCCGTATGGAGTCTCATCCCACATGGATGACTGTTACATTACGACGTGAAGGCGGTTTGAAATGAGTTTTGAAATATCTGTACAAAATAAATATTCGTAAAAAAAACAACATTTGTGCTTTATATACGTTCGGCTCCACCCCTTCTTTTGGGAAATGATACTGCTTCCATTCCCACACACTTCCATTCAGAGCAGTTTCGGCAATATAATTTGGAAATGATTATACATGGGGTGAGTAGGGGAAATTTACAGAACATGGACACAGGCTCCTATTCCCACACGACGCCAACACGGAACGTTGCCGGTAGATTTACGGCTTTCGGTGCAAGTGGGTAAGGGGCTTTAGTCCCCAGCGCTCTCGCTTAATTTGTGTTGTTTTGTGTGAACTGTGTTGAAGCTCAATTTCTTACTTGATATTTTGCGTACATACACTTCAGAGACGTGTGACCAGATGTGTGGCGGTACAATAAAGTGGAGCCCCTGGGTCATAACGTTTTAACGCTGTGGTTGTGTTGCGTCCAGAAGGGAAGTTCCTCTCCGAAGAAGGAGGCGATGAAGAGCAAGAGGGCCAAGCGGCGCCAGGTGAGCTCGGACCCTCAGCACCGGGACGACGCCAAGAAGTCTCGCAAGAAACGGTCAAAGAAGAGCAAGGAGAGAAGCGAGGAGGGGCAGAGGTCGCCGTCCCCCGGCAACACCCCGTCGGACCCGGCTCCGTCCGACTCGGAGGAGGACTACTCACTGTGCGCCGCGCCGTGGTGCAGGGAGCCGGAGGAGCGGCAGGTTCGTCTCACCCGACGCGCTCGCTTAATTTTTTTTAAATTGTATTTATTTTTTCTCGTTTGGAGCAAAGTTTGGCGGTCGACGCGGCCTGTGGCGCTTCTGAAACGGTCGACGCGGCCCGTGGCGCTTCTGAAACGGCGGCGACGTTCTCACTCTGTGTTTCAATGAAAGTCTGTGATTCCGAATTATTCTGTGTGACAGAATATGCAGTGAGCGTCACCTCTTGTGGCGACTCGCAAGAGGTGTGAGGCGTGTAAAGCTTGACTCAGTAATGCTCACCCTCTTCCGTATCAAGGACCCTCAACGTGACGTCAAGTCTGTTATCTCGGCAAACTCGGGGGCCCAAGCGATCTGGCCCCGAATACCGACATTGCATTCTCACTTAAATGGCCATTCCTTTGCACCGTTCCCACTCGGCGGTGGGGTTTTTCGAAAGTCCCAACTTCAGCAGAAAACGGGGCATCAAGGCGAGCTGCGGTTCTCTATTCGACGACTGCACGTGTATGAGTTCCCGTCATCAGCATACACCGCTTTGAAGAATGATTTTATGATTATTATTATTATTTATTTATTTGTTATTATTATTTTTTTAATCGTATTTTATTTTTCCTCAGGTGAATTGGGTCCAATGCGATGGCAACTGCAACCAGTGGTTCCACCAGATCTGCGTGGGCTTGTCCGCTGAGCAAGCGGAGAAGGACGACTACATCTGCATAAGCTGCACGCAGCCAGATTACGACCGGGGAGTCTGACGTGGGAAAGGCTCCTTTTGAAGGATCAGCAGTTCTGTTGCGGGCCGCAGCTCTCGAGTGCATATCTGAACTTTTTGCCCTGCGGCGTCACCCTCCCGCTTGCCCTTAGTGACTATGGTGCTATTTACATTCTCCACAGATACACAATTCTTCTGTCACTGTTTTGTTATGGTTGCTGGTTTCTCAGCCAATGAATTAATCTTTTCAAAACTTTCCAGGACTTGATGCAGATTGTATGAAAACAGCAAAAGTTTCAAAAGCCAACTGTGCAGGGATTTTTCAACCAAAAAAGTCAATTTGACTACGATTTTTGGAACTTCCTGTTTTGTTTTTTTGGGGTTTTTTTGTTTTTGTTTTTTTTAACACGCATCTGAACAATGTGAAGCTTAACTTTCTCTTGTAGAGTTGATATTATTTATCTGAGCAATAACTGAACTTATTAATTGAAGTTCGGTTTCACTCTGAGCTATATTTGTGCATAGAAATTCTTTGATAGAATGTTTGTTTTTATTTTTTTTGAGGAAAGTCTCACCTAAAACTTAAATGTCCATTCCCAAGATGTTACAGTTCAGTCATTATTTGTGAAGATGAATAACTTTCCAGTGAGTGATACCAGACAACAGTGAGTATTGAGAAGCCTATTTAACTTTTACATAATAATGAGCTTTTGTTAGTCTAGAAGTCTAGACCAGGTAAATGAACGACGACCTTTTTCAATTGCTGTGATTTTTATTAGATTATTTTTTTCCGGAAAAAACAAAACAAAAAAAAAAGAGGCATTTATCCTGCTTTCCGTGTAAGCGTGAGTAGTTGTCTATGGAATAAGTGTTGTATCCTATGTTACTTGCTTTTGGATAGTTAAAATTAACATCACATGGTTGAACTGTGCAATCTTGTCGGAATGTAAATTTTGTCTTATGGTGGATTTTCCCTTTAAGCTCCAGGATGAATATATTGTGTTTTGCCTTGGGGTTAACACAAACGGTGTGATTCAACAGCCACGGGTATGTGACTATTTTGTTCCTTTGGGTAAATAATATAATTCATATGTTGAAGTTTGCATTATAAAATAAAAAAAGAAATAAAAAAATCCCTAAAATCAAGGCTATTGATCCTCTCAACGCTGGGCGTAATTCAAAGTCTGTCTCTTAACTCTGCCAGTTAAAGTGAAATTGGTTTGTCTTATTTTTCTCCCATACCGACATGGAATCAAAGGGGTTCCACTGATCATGGTACATATTTGCCAGGTTCATACCATGTCTGCACGTGAGGAGCCCGCCGTCGCCTGGAGGAAGCGCTGGCCCTGGGGGGCCTTTCATAAAACATTGGGGGCTGACGCCCTGCACGCCCACCCCAAACCACGCCCCTGACACAAACCTAACACTACGTGCTAGAAGCTTTCCATCATGGTTAAAATGTTTGTTTTACTTTCAAATGTGCAGAATTTCACACAAGAAGCACAAAAAGGTAAATGGCAGGAGGTGTGTGTGTGTGTGTGTGTGTGTGTGTGTGTGTGTGTGTGTGTGTGTGTGTGTGTGTGTGTGTGTGTGTGTGTGTGTGTGTGTGTGTGTGTGTGTGTGTGTGTGTGTGTGTGTGTGTGTGTGTGTGTGTGTGTGTGTGTGTGTGTGTGTGTGTGTGTGTGTGTGTGTGTGTGTGTGTGTGGGGGTGGGGGTGGGCGTGTGTGTGGGCGGGGGTGGGTGGGCGTGTGTGTGGGCGGGCGGGCGTGTGTGCTAGTGACGTAGCGTATCGCCATTTTCCTGTTGGCTGAAGCTCGTTGAGGCTAATGCTAGCCAGGGCTAGCATTGCATACGACCGTAGCCGTCACAACCCGACAACGGAGAACCCGGTCGGTGTCGCCATGGACGAGGAGTATTACAGCACCGCTGGAGACTGGGAGGGGACGGACGGCAACACGGTGAGAGACTGGTTGCTTGGTTAGCGTCCAGCGGCTAACGTGGAGGAGGCTAACAACATGAAACCCTGCTAATTAGCTAGAGCTAGCAGATGGTTAATCTGAACACATGGAGTGGAAGCTTCCAAACACCATTCATCCCTTTGGTGTTTATATTAACGTTCCATTTGTACCTGCATATTTGCCTTTTTTTAATAGGGTTTGGGGGCATTTCAATATTACATCAACTATCGATCTGTATCCACCAATAAGCCGTCACTCCCCTCGTTTTATTTACTTTATTTCATTTTTATTTCTTACGCAATTTCTATCCGGGGATGAATAAAGTGTCTGTCTGCTTATGTGTCTATCTGTGTCTGTCTATCATCTGGCTGTCTATATTATCTATTATCTGTCTTGTCTCCCATCTGTCCATCATATCTGTCTGTCGATCTATCTACCTGTCAGTCTGTCTGTCTGTCTTATCTGTCTATTATCTATCTGTCTATCTGTCTGTCTTATCTGTCTATTATCTATCTATCTATCCATCATATCTGTCTCATCTGTCTGTCGATCTATCTACCTGTCAGTCTGTCTTATCTGTCTATTATCTATCTGTCTGTCTATCTGTCTCATCTGTCTGTCGATCTATATACCTGTCAGTCTGCCTGTCTTTCTTATCTGTCTATTATCTATCTGTTTATCTATCTGTATCTATCTGTCCATCATATCTGTCTAATCTGTCTGTCGATCTGTCTATCATCTGCCCATCATATGTCTGTCTGTCTGTCTGTCCATCACACATTATCGCACTAGATTCATTCTGATTCCAAGTCTTGTTTTCCATATACTCAGGACTCACGATTATTTGAATTTAGTTGATGGTTCGTTTTCCTACAAAGGATTTGATCCGTTTGATAATTTGACGTCTTACTGTGATCGTTTCGTGGAACAGTAGTAGTAATAAAGTAATAGTAGTTTTTACAGTAGTAATGGCGGTGTTTACAGTAGTAATAGTAGTCTTTACAGTTGTAATAGTGGCGTTTACAGCAGTAACAGTAGTTTTTACAGTGGTAACAGTAGTAATATAAGTGTTTACAATAGTAGTGTTTGCAGTCGTAATAGTAGTAATAGTAGTGTTTACTGTAGTAATAGTGTTTACAATAGAAATATCTACAGTAGTAATAGTAGTGTTTACATAAGTAATAGTAGTGTTTAAAGTAGTAATAGTAGTGTTTACAGTAGTAGTGTTTATAGTAGTGTTTACAGGAGTAATAGTAGTGTTTACAAAAGTAGTGTTTACAGTAGAAATAGTAGTGTTTACAGTAGTAATAATAGTGTTTACAGTAGTAATAGTAGTGTTTACAGTAGTAATAGTAGTGATAGTCGTGTTTACAGTAGTAACAGTAGAAATAGTAGTGTTTACAGTAGTAAAAGTAGTGTTTACAGTAGAAATAGTAGTGTTTACAGTAGTAACAGTAGTGATAGTAGTGTGATAAGGCGCCATGTGATAATCGTGAGCGCTCCACTTAAATTCTCAACCTCATTGATTGGACGACGATCCCAGAGGAACGTTGTGTTTCCCGTTCTGAAGAGGTTTGGAGAATCCGGATGTGAACGTTTTAACCGTAACACGACTCTCCTTGTCCAAGGAGGACGGTGGGTACGTTGAGGGAGAAAATGACGGGAAAACCCAGGAAGACTGTCTCAAGAAGTTCTCCAGCAGGGATTACATCATGGAGCCGGCCGTCTTCAATACTCTCAAAATGTACGGTGTGTCCTTTTCCCCAAAATGCACGGTGTGTCCTTTTTCCCCAAAATGCGCGACGTGTCCTTTTTTCCCCCTCGTGGATTAGCATCGTTTCAGTCTAGTAGTAGATAAACAAATAACACCTTCATTCTGATATGTGGCAATATTTGATCACTTTGTCGTAGTGCAAAGCAAAATAAAACCGTAATCTATAACGTAGTATTACGTCAACCAAACTGTTTGTGCGGTTTGGAACAAGATGTCTGAAGGAGACGAAGTGGTTGGACAGGATCAGTGAAAGTGATATGTTTAGGGTAGAAACAGGATTTATTTTTCTCGCAGGTACTTCCAAGCAGGGGGCTCTCCAGAACACGTGATCCAGCTCCTCTCTGAAAACTATTCCGCTGTGGCCCAGACTGTCAACCTCCTAGCGGAGTGGCTCATCCAGATGGGTATGTACTCCATGTTCCTAATACACAGTGTTGGGCTCCAGTCCTATAGAAAGATCTGGGTTCAGCCTGAAGGGCAGGAGCCCTGTTGTTTTGTTCGGATTTTTATTATTCTTCTCCGGCTGAAACTGAAACCGTGCGACCCAAGGACGCGAATGAATAAGAATTGTATACGGGGCAGTCCGCACACGCTGGCGGTCCGAGTTTGATGAACATCGGACCGGTATCTGATTTCTATTATGCTTCTACCCATTCTCCGGCCGAGAGTGCCTGCCGCCCAGAAACCATGCGACGCACGAACGCGAATGAAGAAGAATTTCATTGGGGGCAATCTGCACGTGCTGTGGTCCGAGTTTGATGAACATGGTCTGAAGGAAGGAACCGGAAGTAGCGAGCCGAGGCACCTGAAGTAGTGTAGTAAAGGGACCGGAAGTGGTGGAGCTCTGTGACACCATCATCGTCCAATATGGTGTGTTATGTGCAGGCTATGACTCCGAAGGGGCTTTCACATAGGACGCTGCCCTGTGCCCTAAACTCCTCCGCTAAAGGTCCTGCGTTCGATTCCCCGCAGCGCCGCGCAAAGGTGTTCACAAAAGGTGTGCGCTCTTGCCCGCACAAACAAAAGTTAAGAAAGTGCTCCAGGTTTGCATCGGTTCAAGATGAACTAATACCGTACTAAAACAAATTTGTGTCGGTAGGAAGTGATGCTACGTTGCACTGGAGAAAACTTGCACTTAGAAAACTTAAATTTGTGTCGGTGGCCCCCTCAGGTCTGTTATCTTGGTAAACTGCCCCCACAGTGAAGCTTTGAAATGTTGGCAACATATTATTTGTGCTTAATGGGGGGGGTTTCCAGTTTACGTTGAGTAGTGGGTTAGTTATCGTTTTGTTTTTTTTGGTTAGTTATTGGTTTATTTTGTGTGGTGGGGGGAAGTGACATTTTGTATTTCCTTCTTTTCATCACAGGTGTAGAACCAGCGCAGGTCCAGGAGCGTGTAGAAAATCACCTCAAGAGTCTTCTAATAAAGCACTTTGACCCCCAGAAAGCAGATTCTATCTTCACCGTTGAAGGAGAGGTGAGATCTGGCAACCCCACTAGTTTGCCGGGGTGCCGTCCGTGTCCAAATCCAAACCCAAATGACGTTGTTCAAGGCGAACCTCAAGGTGACCCAACACCGTCGATTTTGCGGTTTAGACGCCGGCTTGGCTGGAACAGATGATCGCGCACACGACGTGGCGAGACCTCTTCTACAAACTGGCTGAGGCTCATCCTGACTGTCTGATGTTGAACTTCACCGTGAAGGTAAGACCGTCCCAACATCTCGGCCCGCTTTGCTTTTGCCGTTTTCGTATTTATGCGTTATCGGGTATGTTTTGTATTTCCCGCCATGAGTCGAGCTGCATCGCCCTACGTGATTTAGCTCCTCTGCTGCTCCTGCAGTGTTTTGACATGCCGGCATAAGTCGGCCATAAGGGTTCAACACAGATTTCTCCAGCTTGGATGTTTTTGGTAATACTAAACTTTTTTTTCTAGCGCAGGTTGAGCAGAGTGTATATTTCATTTTTGGACATTTTTGGCCTTTTTCCTTTTTCATATTTTATTGTAGTTCCCTGTTATTGAATGATGAGAGTTGCTGGGACATTACAATTTCCCTCGGGATGAATAAAAAAACCTGCCTGCCTGTCTGTCTGTCTGCCTGTCTGTCTTCTTGCCTGTCTGTCTGTCTGTCTATAAGTCCTTCACACAGTACTTCAAATAAAAACAAACATTATTAACATACTTTACCGAAGCCTGTTGGTCACTTGGTTAATTCATTTCTGAAACTCTTGAAGTCATTTTGGTGTGTGTGTGTGTGTGTGTGTGTGTGTGTGTGTGTGTGTGTGTGTGTGTGTGTGTGTGTGTGTGTGTGTGTGTGTGTGTGTGTGTGTGTGTGTGTGTGTGTGTGTGTGTGTGTGCAGCTTATTTCAGATGCCGGTTACCAGGGAGAGATCACGAGTGTGTCCACAGCGTGTCAGCAGCTGGAAGTGTTCTCCAGGGTTCTGAGGACATCTCTGGCAACGCTGCTGGACGGGGGAGAGGAGAACCTGGAGAAGAACCTTCCAGAATTTGCTGTGAGGCTCGCAGAGAATCTGTGCTTCATGAACTATGTTAGCTGTGGTGCAGAGGAAGCAGCGTGTGGTTGTTCTGCAAATCATAAGCCGCGGCGCAAACATACGAAGTAGAAAGAGGAAAGGAAGCGTCTTTCGGTTTCACAGGCGGCATCAAGATCCGTTTGTATTTTGTTTCCCCGTTGCCTCCCAATCGGTTTATTTTAAAGCTGCGTATTGCTGTTCCTGCTTTGTTTTTCCCCAACACTAATGGGAAACCAAATGGCCCGGTCATTCATTTTGATCACAACTGACTAGTGGAGTTTGCTGATGTGGTGTGAGCTGAACGTTCCCGCTTTGCGCCCTGTAGAAGATGGTGTGTCACGGGGAACACACGTACCTGTTCGCCCAGGCCATGATGTCCATCCTCGCCCAGGAAGAGCAGGGCGGGTCGGCCATGCGGCGGATCGGCCAGGAAGTACAGAAGTCCGCGCACCATAGGTATCCACAGCGGCTACCCAAAATAACCTCTGCTCATTTAACGCGGCCAAGTTTTGATTAGAGGTGGTGCTTATAACAAAATAAGTGACCTATAAAACCCACAAAATACTGTGGTAAAGTAAGTTATGTGGAAAGAATAAATTATCATAACTTACAACATTTTTCCTTGAAAAATGATTGGTACTCAAATGAAATGGGAGTAGGCTGTTAAAATCGAATTGGTCTATTTCATATTTGAAAACCCAAATACTAATAAAATATCAAGGGGAAATAATTTGGCCATCTTGCACAGTCCTACTTAATAGTAGACCGAGGGATTCTTAACACCCTCAGTAAACAGGTTTTTTTTAAATTAACCTTTGACTTTCATATTTGGATCGCCGTGCGTGCGTGTGCGCGCGCGTAAAAATCCTGATGCCACTTTTTTTACGGTCATCGGTTCCACAGAGGTCACGACGCCAGCCAGATCACCCTGGCGCTGGGCACGGCCGCAGCTTATCCCAGAGCGTGCCAGGCCCTGGGCGCCATGTTGTCCAAGGGAGCGCTCAACCCGGCCGACATCACCGTCCTCTTCAAGATGTTCAGCAGCATGGACCCCCCTCCCGTGGAGCTGGTGAGACCAGAGCATCTGCAATATCATTTTGCTATTACAAATTATGAGAGACCTCTGCTGTAAAATACGCGTAGAGCGATGTTCTGATGTTGTGTCTTCTCCAGATCAGGGTTCCTGCCTTTTTGGACCTCTTCATGCAGTCGCTGTTCAAGCCCGGCTCCAAGATCAACCAGGACCACAAACACAAATACATTCACATCTTGGCCTACGCCGCCAGTGTGGTGGAGACGTGGAAAAAGGTGAGAAGCGGGGGGGGGTGACGTTTTGCGACGGGCGAACTTGAAATACGAATTTGTCCTGTGTGACGCGACGTTCGGTTCTCAAGCTGGGGCGGCGCGTCTCACCTGAGCCCGTGCGACGTTCTCTCCCAGAACAAGCGAGTCAACATCAACAAAGACGAGCTGAAGTCGACGTCGAAGGCCATCGAGACCGTGCACAACCTGTGCTGCAACGAGAACAAAGGCGCAACGGAGCTGGTGGCGGAGCTCAGCACTCTGTACCAGTGCATCAGGTGAGCGGCTGCTTGTCCACGCCGCGATGGAAGGATACTTTTAAGGTCGCGCTTCGATCTTCGATTCGAACGTGTGTATTTCCTTCCAGCGCTGACAGCTATGCCATCGTTGGACTATCGAGTCTTGATTTGTAAAGAAAAGCATGTGTTTTTCTCAATAAGTCACTTTTGAGTCCAGTCACATGAAATCATTATAAATAATGAAAATATTTTGTAGTGGAATAAATATAAATAAAATATTTCATACAACTTCATAGTTAAATTAAATTCTTGCGAGCAGTAAGAGTCGGCTCTTTTCAGTGAGCCAGATCATCCGGCTCACTGAAAATAAATAAACTTTTCAACACTACTGCAAGTGTCTCCTCTCCTGCGTCCGGCCTGTACGTTCTTCTCTGTTCAGACTTTTATATTTATATATATATATATATATATATATATATATATATATATATATATATATATATATATAAATTAGTGATGCAACGGTACACAGTATGTCATCCAACCGTTTGCTACGCCCCCCACGGTTCAACCGGCCGAGTTGGCGCAGACAAGTGCTGCTTCTTATTGAATCCACTGTTTCAGCTCCACTTTTTAACTGCGTGCGGCTACGCAGCCTTTTCCATAGAAACATGAGATAAAACAACATAAAATGTTTTTGTAACGAGTGCCATCAATCAACGTGATGTCCCTCTTTATTACGAACTTATCGTCACCGCGTCGTTCACGAACGGGCGGGTTCTTTTGAACGGCTCTTTTGTATGAATGAAGGGAACAGAGTCCAGCTCGGTGATGAGCCATTCTTTTTTTTGTCGAGTTTTACAGTTTCAGGTTGTGTTTGTTTAAGTTGCCGTCTCCTACGGTGGCCCAGAGAGCTCAACGCACTGCAACTTGAGAAAACACATGCAAATAGACAAAACACAAGCAAATTAAATCGAAATGTGTCTATAAGAGTTTTGAAATTATTTATGAAGTGTGCTATTTCATTAGGAGTGTTAGGATAGTTATTCTTTTACCATCAAAATAACAAAAAAATGTAAAAATTTTGTTTTACATTATTTAATGTATTATGGAAATTGTGTGTGTGTGTGTGTGTGTGTGTGTGTGTGGTGTGTGCGTGCCTGCCCACCAACTTGGGTGTAAAATGCACTGATGGTGTGTTGATACCTGAACTAGATAAAAAATAACTTGAACATTCAGAACATGGGAGAACTGGCTGGCAGCCATGTCTCTGACGTGTGTGTGTGTGTGTGTGTTAAGGTTCCCGGTGGTGGCCATGGGGGTGTTAAAGTGGGTGGACTGGACCGTCTCTGAGCCCCGGTACTTCCAGCTCCAAACCGACCACACCCCGGTGCATCTGGCGCTGCTGGACGAGGCAGGTTCCCCGGGTCGACGACTCCTTCTTTTTCAGCCTGGTTTCCAAAGAAGTCACGAGATTTTGAGTCTAATCCTCCCCAAATCGACTCCACCCCACAGATCTGCACGTGCCACCAGCTGCTCCACCCGCAGGTCCTCCAGCTGCTCATCAAGCTGTTTGAGACGGAGCACTCCCAGCTGGACGTCATGGAGCAGGTCTGACGGAGCTCCCGTGCTCCAAGACTTACTTACCGGGTGTAGTGTTTTTGCTCCGCTGACGGAGGCTCGCTGTGCTTCCCCCCCGCAGCTGGAGCTGAAGAAGACGCTGCTGGACCGCATGGTGCACCTGCTGAGCCGCGGCTACGTGCTGCCCGTCGTGGGCTACATCCGCAAGTGCTTGGAGAAGCTCAACACGGACATCTCTCTCATCCGGTACTTTGTCACCGAGGTAACGGGGCCTCGCCAGGGCGGCCATCTTGTTTAAAAGAAAAGTGACGCAAAGACCCGAGATGGCGCTTCGGACGCTTTTTAAAGAGCCGCCAACTGAAATATCTCAGAATTTACAACGGACGTGATTAAATCTGCATCACTGGCAGTAAGTGTGGCCCGGTGCAATCGGAGACGAGCACTGTTAGCGGACATTTTAAACCCGGGACGCGCCCCCGCCATGTTTATAAATTGTGCCGCGCGGGTGAAATGAGGTACTCGGTCGCAAGTATTTACATCGGGGACCAGGAAAGAGGAGGTGAAATGTCCCGGGCGCATTTTCACGTTGGGCCGGCCGCAAGATTTCAGCTCTGCGACGTGCGCGGTTCTTCATGTTCACCGCAGAGTGCTGACTTGACTCTTATCTCCGTGTTGCGTCATTTCCAAAAGGTGGCGGCCCGCCTCGCTGGAGCCGCCCCTCTCTCGTGCGGAGCGGTGGTGGTTTTGTTTTTTTGTTTTTTGTCGTTGTTTTTCTTTCCTCAGGTTCTGGATGTGATCGCTCCTCCGTACACGTCGGACTTCGTGCAGCTTTTCCTTCCCATCCTGGAGAACGACAGCATCGCCGGCACCATCCGGACGGAGGGGGAGCACGACCCCGTGGCCGAGTTCATCGGTAGGTTTGGCCCGGGCGCGGTGCACGCCGGCTCGCTTGAAACGACAGAAAAATGTTGTTTTCGTACCGACCACGACCACTGATATGTTCTTTTTTTTTTTTGTCGTCCAGCTCATTGTAAGTCCAACTTCATCATGATGAACTGATTTGGGCGAAAGCACTTTGAGGCTGGACCGTGATGGATGGGATGGCGAGACGCTCCCTGCGTTGATGTCTCGCTGAACATTGGAAAGGAATACTTGATTGTTTGTTTTTTTACAGTGAATGGACGTGCGTTTCCACAGAGGCTACACAAACTGGAGCCACAGATTTGTTACGAGGATGTGAAAGTATCAAAATGCAGCTTCATCCGTTTTTCTGTTTCCGTACGTGTATATTTGATTTTTTTTATTTTTGAGTCATGGTTTGAGTTATTTTCCAATAAAAAAAAAAAAAAACGAAAAAAAAAACTTGATTATATAATTGTTTGTTTTAAATTAAAACACCCCTAAATATTAAATATCACATGATTTTAAAATTGTTAGTCTCAGGGCTCCTTTTATCTAAACATGTTCAGAAAAGGTCCTATTTAGACTAAAAACAGAGTTAGGAAATTCGTTTTATTGGGATAGTATTAATCCAGATAAATGATTGAAAAGTTTTTTTGTTTTTTTCCATTATGCCAATAGCTGAATCGGTTAAGAGCGACCCTGAATTTTTTTGTGGCATCCCTCTACAAAGAAAGGTTGTGTATTTTTGTACCATTTTGTAATAAAAGAACAATGCTCTCTTTATTTGCTGCTTTAATTTGACACAAAATATTGAGTATTTGACACGCTGATTTCTGACATCGTAGGAAAAAACTCGGCAAATGGCCGTGTACTTGATTGCATCTGCTAAAAAGGCACTCTTATTGATCATATTATCTCAAGTTGTTAAATGTATTTAACATTTTACAACCAATACTGTCACTTAAATACAAACCATCAAATGGTGTCATTTGGCTTAAGCCTCGGCATCGGCGTCAAAATGAAAACTTCCAAACTTCAATGAGCTGCTTTCTCCCATGCGCTGCAACCCTGAAATTATCCAGACATTTCCCGGAGTCCATGTGTGAAAGCAGCCTGAGACAACACTGCAGTCTACGACGCGGGCCCTGTGCTCCAAAGAGGCAGATAATCAAAGCCAGCATCGTGCAATCAAAAAATGTGGCCATTAGAGATTTCAAAATGTGAATATTTTGCTGTGCATAAACAACTTCCTCCTCAAACTGAAGGCCCCGCAACTATTTAGAGGAAGTCCTTGATATTAAAATGCAAGAGCCCCTGAAAACGCCCTAAAAAGCCAAACTAGAATAAAAAGTACCTGTATTCCCTTTTCTAAATGTCCGTTTGTAAGAGGGCAGACGGCTCATGACAAACTCCCTGAGTGGGGAAGACGTTTGAACACACAGTGTAAAATGACAAAGCTGGGATCCAGGTGGATTATTATTATTTTTTTTTGGCGGGGGGCCAAAGCACTCTAGTATCCCTTGGGGACGATGGGATCTCCGTACATACAATCCTCCTCCAGAGCCAAGTTGTACGAGCTGCCGCTGCCGCCCTTGTAGGAGCTGGTGACGATCCTGAGCCAGCCGCTCTCACCCTGCAAAGTGGAACATTTTTAAATGAGCACGTGTGACACGATTACGTCTCTGAAAGGAATCTGAAATTTTTCTCTCAAGGGGAAAAAAATAAAAATAAATGAAAAGCTGTTTTGGCTTCTGCGTGGATTAAAAAAAAAAAAAAAAAAAAGTTGAGCGTGTGTTTGTGATGGCTCACCCAGGGCTCTCCCCAGGAGTTGCGTACGATCCAGTACTCCACGCCGTCCTCCACCCCCCATCCCGCCACTGACACTATGTGGTTGATGTAGGGAGTCTCCACGTACTCCGAGTAAAGACCTCCGGCGTAAGCGTCCAGTTTGTCTGTGGCCATGATCCCGCAGCTGGAGGGGTGAGGGCGGGGTTAGAAGAAAGAAAGTTAAGAACCGCCCCGCTGCCCAAATAACGCAGAGTTCAACCCGGACGTGATTCGAGCGCCGCGCCGTGCCTGATGGGCCCTCGGGCGTAGATCTCCGCCATCATCTTCTCCCGTCCGCTCACCGCCCCGTAGTCTCCCACCTTCCAGAGGGTGTAGTTCTGGACGATGTTGCACTGGCCGAAGGTGGTGCACGTCCCGCACTGATTGAAGGGCTTGCACTCTGAAAGGGAAGGGGGCAGAGGTTAGGTTCTGACGCCGCTTCGACCCAGGGGGGGGGGCGGAGGCGGAACCCGGCGCCGGGCCTCTCACTCTGGTCCTTGGCCTGGTAGTTGTTGCAGGTCTCGTCCGGGATGCCGTGCTTGTTGGCGTACTCCCACACGCCGGAGTGGTCGCCGCCGTGGCAGCTCCCGGCGTCGCCGCAGTCGATCACGTTCTGCACGGAGAGGTAGGCGGACGGCCACGCCCCCTTGCGCTTGATGTTGATGCGATCTGGGGAACGGAGACGGAGGGCGTTCAGCGGGGCGAGCGGGGGGGGGAAGGGCACAGGGATCGAGGGGCCTCCCGCGCGGCGCTACCTGCCATGGCGCTGGTGCTGCCGTGGGCCCAGCAGGAGCCGCAGTACTGGGGGATGTGCTGGTTGCGCGTGGTGCTCACGTAGTTGGTGCCGTTGATGTTCCTCCAGTCCCACGCCTTGGGAATGTCGGAGAAGTTTAGGAACTCGTGAGGGCGCGGTGAGGTCCTGTGAAAAGAACGCACACACACAGACATTTGTTGTGTTCGGCATTTAAGAAGGAACACTGGAACATACGCTTTTTCCGCTCTGTATTTACATTGGATGTTGGGAACGGGATGTGTTCCATGCAAGAAGCATATTCCCCCCCAAATAACATCATTAATATCAATATTCTAATACCATTGTCATTCAACGACACCGGCAACCATCAGTTAGTGCAGGGGAAATGCTGCGGTGAGTATTGATCACTCTGCAGGCCGCGACACACGGGTCCAGTCTCGTCGTGTTGACGCCGTTTCCTTCAATCCCAAACCTTTGAGCAGTGGAGTCGACCTTTGGGACGGGGACGGAATGGAACGGTGGCCGAGGAGTCGCCGGATCGGGCGTCACGCCCGCCGTGTCCCGCGGCCGGGTCGGGGGGGGGACCCTGGTTTTTTGTTTTTTTTTCTTATGTTTCCGAAATGAGTTGTGTACAAATAGGGACATGTTTACTTGAAACGGGAGCGCGTCGTTAAGGTTTCATCCGTGTTTCAAAGTAGGACGGTTACCGGCGCTTCAGGAAATGTCCCCTGGAGAGCGGCAGCTTTAACAGCCACCATCGCTCCTGGGTCAGGAGGCGAAGCGGCTCCTCTGAAGGTTCTGAGAAGTCCCCGCGGCGTGAGGACGCCTCCTGCTCTGTGAGCGGGTTCTCCTCTTTCGGGGTTTTGTGAAACGCAGCACGAGTTGGTTTTCAGAGTTTCCTTTAAACGCAGCATCATATAACTCATTGTATAATTAATTTTACAACTAAAAGTGATGATGTGTTCATTGTAGATGGTGCATAATGAGGGTTAAAATGAACCCACGGAGGTTCTCACCCTTGTATTAGTAATTACACTTTGCACACTGTCTTGTTTATGATATTTACTCATTAGTTTGTCAGCAATACAACATACGTTCTGTATTCTGCACACATTATGCAAATACTTCCAAACAAGGGATATGAATAAATAAACAAAACTCTCACAGATTAGGACTTTAAAACTGGCTCAGAATACGGGGATCACTCAATATCTCACAATGTCCCGCGATTAAGGTGAGAAACCGGCTGGACTAGAATCACTTCGACACTTCCTCAAAGTCCTTTTTTTAATCTGATGTTTCAAGGGAAACGTGACGGAACAGACGACGACGGCGAACGCGTGATTTGATTACTTTAAATGTTTGAAATGAATTAAAAGTTGCCGGTATTAATACTAATAAGTAATAAATATGAATAACCGGTCATATGTAATATCACTGGGCTTCCGCTGAGATTTTTTTTAACTTGATTTTTTATTTATTTATTGTTTTTTAGAAAGAAGCCATGAAAACCAAGGAGCGTGAATAACAACCACGTCGTCATAACAAGCACTAGTTGTTGTTGTTTTTGTTGTCGTCGTCGTCGAGCGTGAGGTCACACGGGCACCGACTTGCCTGAGTCCGAAGCCGCCGCTCCTGGGCGCCGGGCGGTAGCAGGGCTGCCTGCCGCTGAAAAACACTCCTCCCGAAGCCCCGGCGACAAGGATCACCAGCACCACGACGCTCCGCGACATGGCTGCGTTCTCTCCCCGCCCGCTGCTGCTGCTTGTGCGATAATGTGAAGCGGCGCTTGCGGCTCGGAGCTCCACGACCCACGACCCACGATCCACGACCCACGACCCACGACCCACGACGTGACGCTGCTGCTCCTGATGCAAATGGCGTGGAACCCACGTCGTCACGTGACCATGACCAGGCAGATTTCCATGTCACGTGGGAAAAGGAGTGCCCAACATATATTGTGTATATACAGTATACTATTTATATATATATATATACACACACACATAGTATGTATACTGTATATAGTATACTGTGTGTATATACGCACATAGAGTATACTGTATGTGTGTGTATATATACAGACAGAGTATTCTCTCTCTACTACCTGGAAAGGACTTCCATTCTCACTGACATGAGTTGAATGGGTTCTCTCTCTTTCCAAATGTAACTTTTCCATTAAATACAAATAAATACATTTCAAAAGGAAATAGAACACACATACACATTTTGTATATTCACATACATACATCTTTTCCTTTGTATTATTATTTTTTTTTTATTATTATGTATTTTGAATATTTGATTCCTCTCTGCTTTGCTTTGCCCTTCTATCGTTACGCTGCCCCTGTACCTGTGTGATGCGACACTTTAGTCTTGACATTTTGGTACAAGTTTAGTCAGGCGAGGCACCGAAGAGTATGCAGCTCAAGGTTTTGAGAACACGTCTGCCTTGATGTTACTATATCTGATAAGTCACACACTGGTATGCAGTATGGATGAATGATATCTTTTAACCTGACAACAGTGTTTACCAAGCCAGTCTGACTTCATGCGTCTCCTGTGGACAGTGGAGCAATGCGTTGACATTCATCATTAAGAGCAAAGAATCACATTTAATTCCAAGAAAAAACTTATGCCTGCATAATTACCATTGAAGACATAAGCAACTTCATGGTCATGGATAAAGTGGGATAGTTCCCATTTCTCATCTCTGGAGTATCATCTACACTTTCAACAATCAAAAATTATTACATTTCACTGCATATATGTATGGAAGTATGTATATGTATGTGACAAATAAAAAAAATCTTGAATCTTGAAATGTTTGAATTTCAAAGACTGTAAAATAGCGCCTCCTTTTCAAAGCGGCCCCACTTCGGTGCAGGCGTCTTCAATGAACATGATTTTTAAATTATATAATACACATTTAAATACAGTATCAATGAATGTACAACGAGGCAGATTTCCTTTAAACAAAGTTTAATTTGTTGAATAATCATCGACAATCACCATCTGGGGGAAACAAGTGACCATCGGCCAACTACCAAACAAGAATGGATCTGGGATGAACACAACTCAGCTTAGCTTTTCAGATCTAACCTTTCTGGTGAGGTCAACGTCACAAGGATGATCAGTGCATTAAGCGCAGCGCCACGGGGACGAAAGCGGAAGGTAGTGTGTCATCGCATCGCATTCACCCCCTAAAACTATTGGACGATTGGCTGAAACATTTGAATCTAGATCAGGAAGGACGCTAAAGGCCGCGAGTCACTCGTCATGTGACGGGCGGGTCGTTTTTTTTGTTTGTTGTTGTTTTTTGTTTTTTTTACTAAACCGGCACGACAACAGGAAGCTTCACACCAGTCTCCTCCTCTTGCAGTCCCGCTCCATGCCGTCTCCCGCCGCGCCGCTGGGGACGCCCAGGGGAGAGACCTGCTGCAGCAGAGAGTCGTCCGACGCCTGCCCGAACAGAGCCATGAGCAGGGCCACGCCGAACCCCGTCGCTCGCTCTCCCTGGGGAGACCGGGAGGGGGCATTCAATGAAATCACATTCTCCCTCCGCAGTCCTATTGTTTTGAGGCAATTAAAAGGGGAAAATAAGCAGGAATGTAATGAATGGGATACGGGACTCACAGCGTGGACGGGGGAGGCGATGTCCACGTGGACCCAGACTCCAGGCCAGTCAAAGCCCAAGTGGGAGGCAATGAACAGGCCTGCACAGGAACTCTGGGCGTTCTCCCGGTCCTGTCAGACGGGGGGAAAAACGTACAACACCCGGAGATTTGACTATGAGAGGGTTTCTCAGCCCTGGAGAGACACACACACAACATTCCAAACGTCGACGCAACGTCTGTGAAATCCATAACCAAATGACACCGCTACAGTTCTGTTTACACGTGATCTTGGGTTTACACATCCTCGTTTTAGTAAATGATTCAACCTGCTTTGACGAGCGACATCGTAAAGCTGTGCTGAGGTCGACACATTTGAAATTATTGAACCCGAGACGAGGCTTGAAGGACGGCGCCGGTTAATGATCACCGCGGCCTGGCGGCTCCGTCCGAAACGAGCCCCGGAGCTCGTCTAAAAACCGACAGAGAAAGATCCGAGTTCAATTCCCCGCTCCCCCCGTCTCGGGAGAGCAGCGACACACGTCGAGGGACACCGCCACTCACGGCCACGGAGTTCTTCATGTCGGCGAGGGCGGAGGTGAACTCGCTGAAGTGGAGCTCGGGGCAGTAGACCAGCGGGTGGGCCAGGTCTCCGCTGCTGCGACCCGCGCGCACACACGCGGCCTCCCACGGCTCGTTGTTGGTCATCACGGCTGCGTGGTACTTCCCTGTGGAGATCCCCTACGCACACGTGCCGAGGGAAAAAAAAAAAAAAAAAAGGGGAATCATCTATACAGGACAGTTGCTTTTATTGTTAAAAGTACGATTTTTTTTTTTTAAATGACCAATTATTTAAAGAGGGCTAAAAGTCAATGCTCAGGACTGTTGGTGAATCACAGGACGGTTTTTTTTTCCCCCCGGCACTCCTCGTCGGGAGTGATGACGTCACACGTGACCAGGCGGTGGTTGAGGTGCTCTGAGACTAACCTGCGCCCCAGTCAGAGTGGCCATGTCTAGGATGATATCGGCCGACAGGTCCTTGCTCGCGTACACCACACCGTCCGAGAGCACCAACCTCCCCTCGGCATCCGTGTTGTTTATCTCTACCGTCCTTTAAAGAGGAGACAAGTTACTCACCGGTGAAATAGTTTGTCTATATTGTAATAAAAAGGCATCAGGGCATTTCAGTGCAGCTGTCATTTAACCCTGTGCAAATTTGTAGAGGAATATTCCAAAACAGTGAGACATTTTAACATTGTAAAGTTTGATTTCTGTCAGCAACTTCTATTCAACCCGACCTGTTAATGCAATTCTGAGATTCATTCAGTATTGAACTCAGCTAAAAAATAACCTGCGCTCCAAATGTGAAGAGACGGACCAACAATACATATTTACATCAGTGGGTGAAACATGAGCTGATAAGGAGTCATTCAAGAGAGTTCACCCACAGTAAAAATAAAAATCAGGTGATTTGAATACTATGACAGCCATCATCTGCACCAATAAAAACATTCCAGTGGATTACGCAGCGGACACTGACTTTCCAGAGTAGAGAGTGTGGATGTCATCGGGCCGCGTGGCCGTTGGTCCGACAGCGTTCTCCGCCAGACAGAACACTGCGTGAAGGTTGTCCTTAAAGCCCTGCAGCAAACACCAGAAAGAGAAGTCCCTCATAACATGACACGGGTCCTCTTTGAACGAGGATGGTGAGTAACAGCCACACTCAGCGGCAACGTGCTCGTCATCTCACCCGATCGTACAACTTGGCTAACCTGTTTGATAGTGGCTTTGAAAGCTCCCAAAATGGCTGCGGCTCCGCCACAGTCTCTCTTCATGCCTGGCATTGTAGTCTACGGAAAATAACAACAGTAAAATAAAATATGGTAATAAGGAATAATAGATTATTTTATGAACATGTGTTGGATGCTGGAAGAGCAGATAACACAGAAGGTGCGATCCACATTGTAGATTTAAGTTTCTACAAATAATTTCACATTGATTAAAGGACAGTCAGACTGAAAGCATCTTGTGGAAGAAAATAGTAATCTTACGTGGTAAATAGTCAACTTGATCATCTGCTATGCACCTTATTTTAGCTGTACAGTGAGCAATAACCTTGAGTTTCTCATGGCATTCCCGTGACTCTCTTAATGCATGACTGACTAAGAAGGTTTACAGCGCTGCCTCACTACCTGGTAACATCTGCTGTTGCTGTGTGAAGAACCGGTATTTCATTTTTCCATTCATTCCAGAAATTTTGCCAACAGAATCTCAAAAACATACTCCTACTATTAGAAATCAGAGTATATGGCTGACACTAGCCAAACCCTCTAGGCTAGAGTGTCACACTAGCCAGCCGGCTAGAAGCTACACTCACTGTTGAACTAAGCCCTTTATCGGTCATTTATAGCCAACATTGAACATGATGTCTATTCTATTTACTTGCATGAGATTTTTCAACCTACTTCATATTTTAGTAAGAAAGAGGTTTTTGATAGCCCCCCCCCCCCCATCGCCAGACTAATTCGCAAATGTGAATTTTTCTGGAATCTCTCCGCTCATTTTGGATTTCCAAAGGGTGTTACCAACGAGCGCAGACCAAAATGTCTCTGGACCTGTCTGATGTACGGCAAACACTTATTGCTCATCAACAAAAGCTTTTTAGAGAAAACATACCGTCCAGTTCGTTTGATTCTGTCGCGGTAGCAGATTCAACAGAGCGTTCCACATCAGCGGCAGCCATCTTGGTTGTTCACGAAAATGCCTCAACGGCGCCCTTCCGCATTGTCATTTTATCAAACCCCAGATTAGATGAACGGTTGTGATTGGCCCGATCTGTTTGAATGGGAGGGTGGCCAGACTTACTATGTAGAGCAAAGATTTGTCTGGTTCCCAGGCCAGGTTTTTGAGACTCCTCACCCTAATCCCATCAAGCACGGACGCTACCGGTAAAAGCGAGATGCAGTATGTGGGCCCAGGCTGAGGCACGTAACATATGTAGTCATGTGCTTCACAAAACTTCCATATCACTTTTCACGCTGTAGACTTGCAAAAGATGACCCTGAGCAACTTAAAGGTCGTTTTAGAATCTTAGCCAGGGTCATCACCGTTCTAGGTGGAGGTTCTGTTGGGGGTTAGGGTTAGGGCAATGAAAAAACTGTATTATCAGCGGATCTACTTTTAATATGTTCATTGTATTATTCCCACATGGACAGTAAAAGTAAAATCCCTTTGCTGACTCACCTTTCCCTTAATACTGAGTCCTCCGGTGTCGTACACAATGCCCTTGCCCACCCATGCAATGGTTTGTGTGGCGCCCTCTGGTGTGTGACTCAACACTGCGAGCGCAGGGGGGTGCACTGCTGCCTTGCCAACGCCATAAACACCTGACGGGGCAAGGACACGGAACCCTGGATCACACCCTTCGAAACCACACTGATGCAGCAGACAGATGGATATGGACAAAAGCAGCTCCAAATAAGTTGCTATGAGCTCACATTTTAAGAGGTTGAGACACAATTTAATTTACAGTTGAGAATTACACCAAATGAGGCTGAACATTCAGTTTTGATAATGTTCAAAGTATTATAAGGTTCAGAAAGATAATGAATATACTGCAACCCTGGTGCTCGGTCACACTCCTTTCACCGGGACGCTCACAGACCCAGAGCTCTGTGGCAGGATCTGTGATCAGACCTCAAGTTCGCGCCGAATAATAGAATTACTTTGCGGTGAAACGGCGCACGATGGGACCAAAAAAGGGAAGAACCCTTCAAAAAGGGACCGTTCTGCAGACTTCCGCTTTCGCAGCCGTTTGGATTCATTTCTGCGTGACAGCAGTCTCAAAAAAACCTCAAAAGCAGATCAGTGTTGAGAATACCTCCAAAGCCTCTCTCTCTCAGTTCCTCTCCACGGATGATCACTGGTGTGATTCCCAGTTCAGCCCCCACAGCTTTGATCTCCTGCAGACAGAAATGTACGTTATCTGCATGATGTGTGTCGCTGCCGTGTACTTCCTGGAGCAATATCCACAGCATTACGAGTGTGCGCCTGAGAGCCTTATGAATCCAGAACCTACAAACCCCGATTCCAATGAGGTTGGTACGTTGTGTAGAACGTGAATAAAAACAGAATACAGTGATTTGCAATTTCCCTTTCAACCTATATTCAATTGAATACACTACAAAGACAAGATATTTAATGTTTGAACTGACAGTTTGTTTTTTTGCAAATATTCACTCATTTTGAATTTGATGCCTGTAACACATTCCAAAAAAGCGGGGACAGGGGCATGTTTACCACTGCGTTACATCACCTTTCCTTTTAACAACACTCAATAAGCGTTTGGGAACTGAGGACACTAATTGATTGAAGCTTTGTAGGTGGAATTCTTTCCCATTCTTGCTTCGCATTCGACTTCAGTTGCTCAACAGTCCGGGGTCTCCGTTGTCGTATTTTGCTCTCCATAATGCGCCACACATTTTCAATGGGAGACAGGTCTGGACTGCAGGCAGGCCAGTCTGGTAACCGCACTCTTTTACTACGAAGCCACGCTGTTGTAACACATGCAGAATGTGGCTCGGCATTGTCTTGCTGAAATAAGCAGGGACGTCCCTGGAAAAGACATTGCTTGGATGGCAGCATATGTTGCTGTATGTACCTTTCAGCATTAATGGTGCCTTTAATGATGCCATGGGCACTAACACACGCCCAGACCATCACAGATGCTGGCTTTTGAACTTTGCGCTGATAACAATCTGGAGGGTCCTTTTCCTCTTTGGCCCGGAGGACACCACGTCCATGATTTCCAAAAACAATTTGAAATGTGGACTCGTCAGACCACGGCACACTTTTCCACTTTGCGTCAGTCCATCTCCAGCTCGGGCCCAGAGAAGCCGGCGGCGTGTCTGGCTGTTGTTGATATATGGCTTTGGCTTTGCAAGGTAGAGTTTTAACTTGCACTTGTAGATGTAGCGACGAGCTGTGTGAACCGACGATGGTTTTCCGAAGTGTTCCTGAGCCCACGTGGTGATGTCCTTTACAGAATGATGTTGGTTTTTAATGCAGTGCCGCCTGAGAGATCGAAGGTCATGGGCATTGAATGTTGGTTTTCAGCCTTGCCGCTTACGTGCAGAGATTTCTCCAGATTCTCTGAATCTTTTGATGATATTATGGACTGTAGATGACAAAATTCCTAAATTCCTTGCAATTGTGCGTTGAGAAATGTTGTTCTTAAACTGTTGGGACTGTTTGCCCAAGCAGTTGTTCACAAAGTGGTGAACCTCACCCCATCTTTGCGTGTGAACGACTGAGCCTTTCGGGATGCTCCTTTTAGACCCAATCATGACACTGACCTGTATCCCATTCACCTGTTCACCTGTGGAATGTTCCAAACAGCTGTTTTTTGAGCATTCCTCAACTTTCCCAGTCTTTCGTTGCCCGTGTCCCAGCTTTTTTGGAACTTGTTGCAGGTATCAAATTCAAAATGAGTGAATATTTGCAGAAAACAATCAAATTTATCAGTTTGAACATGAAATATCTTGTCTTTGTAGAGTATTCAATTGAATATAGGTTGAAAATGTTCTGCAAATCATTGTATTCTGATTTTTTTAATGTTTTACACAATGTCCCAATTTCATTGGATTTGGGGTTTGTGATATTCTTTAACATTCTTCTTGGTGTCACTTTCCACCCGGTCTTAAAAGTATGGAAGTATCCATCATAATTACGACAAACTCAATCAAAACACTGGAGGAGGTTACAGATGAGAGGAAAGCCCATCCCAGATTTTTCCGCCTAAATAAATCAAGCATCACTGTCTGTTGCCCTTGTAATTAATGATTTTGTGAAAAGATTTGGCAGACCTATTTCGGATTTGGCTGATGATTTAACAAATTCACAACCAGAAAATAAAAAAAATAAATAAAAAAAATCAATGGGTCGTGACAAAATCGTTTCTTTTGTGCTGACACATGACTCCTTTGATTAATAGTTTAGATCAATGATATTTGTAGTATACATTAGAATTAGCTTCCTCTGCACACACACAAACACACACACACACACACACACACACACACTACATACATTTAAGAAATGATCTGTGTTCATCTCATTGCATGGTGTGTCCACAATGCGTGCAGCCAGCCTCACTCCATCGGCAGCATTGGAAAGACACTGAACAGAATAAAAATATTAAATTAGAAAACAGGCAATGTTTTACACACCCCACAGACTTGGAACAATCATACCAACCTACACTTACAGTATGGGAGTGGAATAGGTTATCTGATGCAAAAAATGAATTTACAGAGCACTACCTCAAGCTCTGTGGTTTCGAGGGGAACGCTGTCCTGGCCCACAATCAAAAACTCCACGGTGACCCGTTTCTTCTCCGTCCTGCGTGACGACGTGGAGCGACGGGAGAAAATGGGGAAAGTCCGAGCGATGGCACAGGAGGACGCAAACAGCTCGGCACGCTCACACACCATCTGAAAAATGAACAGACGGGAGTCAACTCGCCAGGTGCTCCACCGCTCAAAGCGTGTGCCCGTCACGCCGCTCTTCATCCCTCTCCAGCCGCTCCCTGCAGCTGCCGGCACCGAGTTCAAAGCCTTGACAACGGCAGCTGCAGGGCGGTCACTGGATCTGCAACCGCACACATTGCATCACGTATCGGGCCATACGCCCCAACGCGCTCTCTGAGGTCTGCAAATGAGCGGCGGCTGGTGGTGCCTCCACAGAGGACTGAGTTCTCCATCCACTCTTCTCCCACGTGGTGCTCCAACGGTGGAAGGAGCTCCCCTGACTAGCTTTAAGTTGTTATTTTGACATAATGTACTAACAACATGAATACTTACCATATTGCACTAATATACACACAAAAAAAATGATATACTGTATATATTACTAACGACACTATTTTATTCTGATTCCTTACAGCTATATGCACGTGTATCTAGTTCAATTTAGAAACAGGTGCTCTTGCACTTAAGTTTGAGGTTGTTCCAATGCTCGATGTGCGCTTAGATTTTTGCTAGCCTCTCACGTAAGTGGCTTTGGACAAAAGCATCTGCTACAAGAATAAACATAAAGAAGCAATCCTACTACGCCATAAAACAAACACACGCTCTTTTAAGCCCCCCTGGGGTTTTCCTTATCTCCACACAAGGTTGAGTGAGTATGGAATGTGGTCTGGGTTTTTCCCCAATACTACAATTGACATTTTTTAGAAAGAATAGTCTCTTCATATAAACTCTGAGAGACTCATTAAAACCCAGAGACAGTGTTTTAAAACTACGTTACATACAAAAAGCTATTGTCCTATATAAAACATGTAAAACATCATTCAAATAGTTGATCATGTGCATTTTTCTCTCACAGTTTGGAATGGTATGGAACAAAACCATGAATAATGGGGACATTTTCTGTGTGAACCTCTCACCGATCACCGCCTCCCCACGCATTATGTGCAGAAAATAATCTTAACGAGTCTACGAGTTGTGCCCCGTTCCTCTCTGCTCCGTCACCATACATTTTTAGTTGTTTTATTTAGAGGGATGGTGCACGGCTCTCCGCCATCGAGGCGCACGGAGAGCCATGTTCGCATTTGTGTTATATGTGTTCACACATATAAAAATATATTCATGATTCCCCTTATTTTAATTCCCCATTGAAATGTCATCCCTGTGCATTTTGCAAGCTTCTATCTGTTTTATCCTGTAATTGTAATGCACGGACTGGAAAAAAAACCAAACGAGTGCTCGACTTGAAAGGATCTCAGTCAACTGACGGGTTTCTGACTGATTATTCGACTCATCGACTTTCAGGGGGCGGCCCTAATCAATTCGCTAGCAGATTCAGGTTAAACGTTCTGTACATATAATAAGCTTCATGCAATGATCAGGCTCATTGAGATCAACATCTCTTTTGAAGAGAATTTCAAGTTTCCCCGCATTTCGTTGGGAGTAGTGCAGTGCATGAAAGCAAGTCTTCCTCAATTCTGTGTTGGTATGAGGAACTTTTAGCACTCAGTGCTGTGAGCGACCTACCCCCAGACATTTTTGAAGGCCTTGTATGAATACAGAGACCTATCAGTTTGAATCCTTGATTTCTCTGTGTCCGTGATAACCGTCCGACTCCTCTATGAAATTATCATTGTGGTGGAATACATATTGAAGCTTTCGGGGGGAGATGGGAGCATGGCAATTTAGCCTACTTGTAATAAAATAATGGCAACTGGAATCAATCAAGCAAATGGTTGATATACTCACCACGATGCAGCGATTGGTCCCACCAGGCAGACAGGTACGCACCAGACGGGAGACAAAGTGGGCTGAGGAGGGACTGTTGTGTCTGCTGACCCGCGACGGAATAGCCGCAACAGCTGCCTGGTTCAGGTAAAGAGGACAGCTGTCCGTGGGATTCGGGTTCAAGGCGCTGAGAGCCGCCTCCCAAACCTGGAATCAAAAGACGAGACGATAAGATCCAAGGTTTTATATTAAAGACGACACAGTAGTCAACTCGGGGAAGGATAGCTTGGGACAGTTGGCCGCATACGGGCCAACAGCGGCCTCTAGTGGCCAAAGAGGTGATCACGTCCTTCCGCTGATACCGGCTGCATGTAGTGAGTATGATTCAAGAGAGAGAGACAGCCTGGCGTCAGTCACTGTCCTACATCTGGGAAAACACACACGACTGAAGAGGTTTGTGCAACCTACTTCGACGCCACCTACAAGCTCAGATTGCTTCCTGCCCTTCAGCAAACTGTCCGTCGGTCTCCCAGAACATCTACCAAAGTCTCTCTTTATAGACGGGTGCAATTTAAGTTGCGCAACTCTCCAAGACCTCCGCCGACCCAGAAAAGATCCAGACAGAACAAGTTGTGTGGATAAATGTCTATTGTTTTTATGTTTACAACGGCAATGCGGCGACTGGAGTTGTAGGCATAGGAGCCATATTCCAAATAAATACAAGTCAAGTCTCATTTTGGGAACCCATGCAATTATTTGGTTATACAATGGTTTGAGAGACTCTGATTTACTTTTTGGGAACACTAAATCAGGAAGAAGGAACAACAGGAACCAAAATCTGAGAGAGGGATGTCAGAATCTAAAGCCCCTTCAAGGAGAATGAAATGAATGGTGTCTGTAGTAAACGAATGGATAATGGTGCAAAAATACAGACGTTGCCTTAAGATTTTACTTGAACTTTAATGAAACGTTTTGGTTTTGTTTTTTAGCATTTTGATGACACTGTACCTGCTTGACTGTGACAGTATGAGGCCGCAGAGCCACTTGTGGCCTTTGACCCTGACACGGCAAAGCCCAGAAACGGAAAGTTAAAAGATAACACAAAACACCAGATACTTAGCAATAACTTAGTCTAGCCATGCTTTAACTTTCCAATTCACAACACGAGCGATAACCAGAAAACTATACAAGTTACTGAAGTGTCAGAACCATCCAGGACCTCAATGGATTTAACTCACAGGGCCCAGTCTACTACTGGTTAACATCGGAGCTAACGTCACAGTGGCTAATAAAGAGCTAGCACCGGTCTTTCGCCGGAGGTACCTCTTTGCTAACGACCGGCTGCAGTTTCCCCTTGATTTGGCTCCAGTTGACCTGCTGCAGGTTGGATTGCTGCCCGATGATGAGGACGGGCCGGTTCCGGGGCTCGGAGTCCCCGGCAGCCCCGAACTCCAGCACCACGTTCGCCATCTTTCGGACTCGCGTAGCGGCGGCGGCGGCGGCGCATGCGTAGTGGGCGGCGCGACTTGCGAGAGTGGGAGTTTCCCGGTGTTTCGCCGCCACTGCCTCTGCTGCTTCTCCTTCTGCTGCTTCTCCTTCTGCTCCTTCTGCTGCTTCTCCTTCTGCTGCTTCTCCTTCTGCTCCTTCTGCTGCTTCTCATTCTGCTCCTTCTCATTCTGCTCCTTCTCCTTCGGCTCCTTCTCCTTCTGCTGCTTCTGCTGCTTCTCCTTCTGCTGCTTCTGCTCCTTCAACTTCTGCTGCTTCTGCTCCTTCTCCTTCTGCTGCTTCTCCTTCTCCTTCTGCTGCTTCTCCTCCTGCTGCTGCTCCTTCTCCTTCTGCTGCTCCTTCCTCTTCGGGTGTGCCGCCATCCTTTTGGAGTTAGTTCACAACCGCAATGTCCGGATTGTCCTCGGCGGCCCGGCCCCCGTGAGGAGGCTGACCGAGCATCTCCTGCCTTGTCCGCCTGCACCACACCCGCCCTCCGCCCTGCTCCCGTTAGCCCCGTTCCGTTCGTTTCTTCCTATTCTTAACCGAGTCGTGCCTGCCTCCTCTTTCCTGCGCCCCCCTTATTTCTCACAACACCAACTGTGCTTTGAACGGGATGTAAATGTCCCCCCCGGGCCCGGCCGCCGCTGCTGCCGCTCTTCGTTGATTTCCTCCCGTGCCCACGCCCTTTCCTCCTGCGTCTAAAAGGCTAAAACGTGCGTCTGCGTTTTCTTTTCCGACAGCTTGCTCGGCTAGTTTGTCCACGCTTCCATTGCCCGGAATGCCGGTAGGAGCAGGAACCCGAATGAATAATATTTGTTTCCTTATTCTTTCCCGTATTGATATTATTTCGTAGAGTAAATCCTGGGGGTCAATGGACGCACCTGCCGTGAGGCCGGTCAAGCCACTACAGATCAAGACTTTTTTTTGTTTGTTTTGTTTTGTTCAACCCGTTCTAAAGCCGTCAAGATGGCGGAGAGCTCAGCGGTATACACACTGGGGCAATTTGAGGTCCGTCAGCGTATCGCACTTCTACGGCTGGGAACTACGCCTGCAGAACCTGTTCCCTGCTCCGTAAAAAAAAACCTGCCCTGCCCTGCCTTGCCCTGCCCATACCCGTAAAACTAACTCACCAGATCTGCACTTTTA
Source organism: Zeus faber (assembly GCF_960531495.2). Lineage (NCBI taxonomy): Eukaryota > Metazoa > Chordata > Actinopteri > Zeiformes > Zeidae > Zeus > Zeus faber. The sequence continues at coordinate 31,513,573 of NC_137192.1, read as the reverse complement.
TCTCTTGCCTTGATTGGAAGTCATTTCAAATCTACCACCAGAGTTTCTAGTATCCACACAGGGATTCTAGGCCATATCAGCGTTGGACAAACTCGTTTCCACGCACTCCTAGATCTCTTGCCGCTGCAGGTCCTGTCCAGCCAAAACCACATTTTTGTGCCCTCTTCCTCTCCCAGCTGGCCTGTAACGCCCTTTTGGTTGGATGAGCATCTCCATTCCCCCTTAGATATATCCAATAGTTTACTAGCGGCTGTTTCCGACGAAGACACACTGGCATTTCTCCTGCCCCAACTTGAAGTGCACACACTGGCCGTCGCCAGTGTGTGCACTTCAAGTTCTCACTTCCCCTAAACACACTCTCAAAGCCTGAGCCTGTGTAACATCCAGCCCCGCAAGCACAGATTTTTCTGCTGATCCATATACCACACTCCCAAAGTCGAGCACTGATCTTATTAGAGCTACATTAAAACCCCCTGCCTAATATTATGTAGATCACCCTTGTGCTCGGACCCGTGGAGGCATGGACTCCACCAGACCTCTGAAGGTGTCCTGTGGTATCTGGCACCAAGACGTTAGCAGCAGATCCTTTAAGTCCTGGAAGTTGTGAGGTGGGGCCCCCGTGCATCACACTGCCTCCACCAGCACCAGCTTTTTACGTTTATTCTCCACATTTCGGATATGCTCTCACCATGTTAATCTCGGGTCAAAATACACTCCAAAAAAACACAAATACTTGAAACTATATATAAGTTACTTCTATATAATCTTTCTTGTGAAGATCTTAACTTTTGTCCTCTCCACTGAAAATTTAAATCCCCATTTCAACTTGATGAATCCATCTTGTATTTTCTTAACTATACTGGGGCAGTTTCACCTACCAGGCGCCACCCAAGTGGTGTGTTCAGGGACCTCTGGCACAGAGACACAGAAGACGGGGTTGTAGACACCAGTTTATTATAGAGAGAGGGATGGTTGGAATTAGCCCAGGAGTAGATGGGGCTGTGTCATGACAAAGGCTTCTCTCCTCAGTGAGTGTGGGGATGGGGGTTTTACCTGCTGCTCTTAGACCAACCAACGAGCAACAGGTGTTCAGCCACTCTGATTATGGATCCACCAATTACCTAGATCCAGGTGAGGTGTGGCTGCTCAAACCACACCATCCCTGACTGGGTATGGCAGTGCTCTTCTCCTAGTTTATCGCATACCCCAAGTCAGTGAGGCGTGCGATTTAGCGGGATTGGTGTGAGCGACCGCTAGTTCCACAGAGGGAGCCAGGATCAGAAGGAGGTCGTCAAGATACGTCAGAATCCCTTTCTTCTTGCACTGTCACTATCGAATAAAGCATGAAAATGCCCAAAAAATATATCTCAAAAACAACCCCAAAACCAACCACACACATTCCCTCTCGGTCGGAGAGTGGGAAATGGCCACTGGAGTAGCTTGAGTTGGCCACCGAGATGGGCGCGTTGGGTTAAGCCATCTTCTCGGATTCACGCATAGGTGGTCATGTTCAGTCAGAAATGCCTGTGGCTGACCACTGACAACGCCGCGGTACGACCCCCGCATGCTCCCTGCACCTGGGTGAGGTGGAGAACGGCCGCGGAAGCCACACCTTCACTACCTCGGAAGCCGTTCACAACTCCCTGCCGGTGGACAGGCCAGTAAACTTGTTCTTCGCCGACAGCAACAGTGGTTTCTTGGATATTCGTCGTCCCCCTTGTTGGTGGTGTGGGATGGTGACGGCGCCATCATCTCCACAGTGGCCTGGCCCGTCGACACAAGGTCCATAAAATAATTTGACAGACCCGCTCGGTGGCCGAGACGGAGCGGCAGGCCTCCCCCGCTGGTGGCTCCGCGAGGCCAGCGGCAGCGTGCTCCGATCCCAGACAGAAAGTATTTGTTATGGGCATTGATCTTGAACTTGAACTTAAATTAGAAGGTGAGTGTTCATGTATCAGTCCCTGGTGAATTGGAAAAGAGGACGAAGGGGGGCATGTCCGGTGTTTATATCGGCTATGCTGCTCCATCCTGACTGGTTGAAGCAAGTGCACGTGATGAATTTCAGTAGTTCCGCTACGCAGGGTTGGATGCATACCAATAGGGGTGTAGCCCCTATGGGGCGGAGCCTCCTGACAGAGAGCAAGTCAATGTTTAATAAATAATAAATAAATAAAATGCTAAATAAATCATTTATTACAATTATGTTTATTAATATATATTACATGTATCATTAAAACTACTATACTTATAAAAATGTTGTTCTCAACATCTAATTGAAGGATATATAAACACAAACATGTTCATGTTTTCTGTTATTGAATGCACTGACTACATTATGAACCTTAACCCTCACACTGGTTGATTAAATGCTTGATGCAGTTATCTTGCTCATTTCTCCATCGACAGATCTCCCAGTCACACCTTCCAAGACTAAACATAAAATAATATAATTAAATAGAATACAGTTAATAAGAACATAATGAAAAGTAAATTCTAGAAACAAATGGATGAAACCATAAACATGTTTGCAAAAATTACAACAATATGATCAAAAATATATATATTATTCATCAGCTATTGTGAAAAGGATGTTGGGCAAGTAGGGATTGGAGACTTCAAACTAAAGCACATATACCAGACTTTGTACCATTTAATTGAGAGCAGCCCATAAGTGATACCATAATAATCTTAGATTCATTTGTATAGTTGGCGCTGCAATATTTTGCAAATATTGCTTGAGAGGTGAAATCATATGCTTCAACACGATTAAAAAAAGAAAAAAAAAAAAAATAATCCTAAATTACAAATGCACCAACAATTTTGTAACATTTTTGAGAATGTGTATACCTTCTTATACAGCAGATACAAGCACAGCACACTTTGTCTTTCAAATCTTTGTATAGCTATACAGCTAAAGTAATGTTAAACTGTGCAATCAAAACTCATATGTGCAACATTTAGACACAGTGGTACAGAAGTAGTGATTCATTAATTTCAGACTTCAGAAATGTAACTCGAATGCCCTCATCAACGGAATTACATTGATTCAAATCCCTTACAAACCCCCAAACCTCACATGTATTTAAGCTACTAGACCTGGTTTGTTTGCGTTTACAGTAATACTCAATTTGAATTATTCACACAGATTTTTTCAAGATGTAGTCTGAGGAACCCGTCAGACACTGAACAGCTTAGCCTTTGGGAGACAGTTTTGTAGGTAGAACGTGTAGGTAGATATTGGATCCTCGTTTTCTTCTAGATTTTATATTTACTGTTACTTGCATGACGCACACGCACACACACACACACACACACACACACACACACACACACACACACACACACACACACACACACACACACACACACACACACGATGAAGATGCAAATGTTTGTAATATTGTAAAATTAAACCGATGAAACATTTATATATCTGGTTATCAGAAGAGTTTGCCCATTGCATTAAAAATAAACAATTGTGTAAACATTTACTCAGGGTTTATCTGTATCTTTACAGTGAAAAAAATAATAATGTTTTAGATAGTTGAATATTGGGGAAAATAGGTTTTGAAGTATAAAATATATTGCACTCACATCAATATGTGATTAGATAACTGAGTATTTCTTTGCAGTATTCCTACTCTCATTAAGTGGTGATTACTTCATTCTTTCTCTTCCCCTTGCTGCACAAATGCTATATAGAGAAGTTAACATCGCATCGCACCATTAAGTAAACTCTCACTAATGACTGTCTTGGATTTGTAAGTTAGAAAAGTACTAGAACCATAAGAATTATGATTTAATTAGTGTAATCCGCCAACGTAAAAACTGAAAGTTGACCCTTTCAGGACGATAATAATAATAAAAATAATAATAATAATAACTTTTAATAAAATTATATCTTTTGCACTCTTTAGAGAGCAAAATAAATGAGTATTTGCATAGATTCACTTGTTGAAAGTGGCATATAAGATTTAGAGATCAACATATCTGCATATGTTAGTATTCTGAGCCTTGTGTATCAAAAGAAGCAGGTTGTCTGTCTGACAGATCCAACCAGTTTAAGACAAAAGGGCCTAAAAGGAGGGCTCAGGGCAGGTGCTACTCTGTGAGGCACTCCTGCAGAGTGCTTGTGCTGCAACGCTTCTCGGCGTAGGCATTGTGTCGATTGCATTTGTCCAAAGATCCGCAGACGATAGAAATTCCACAGTGTTTGAGGCTGGGATTGAAGTTTGAGGTCACACCGCCGTTGGCGTTGGCCGTTGGAGGGAACGGCTTCATCATGGAGAGGATGAGCGCCAAGCAGTCGGCCACCTTCTTGTTTGGGGCACAGGCCAAGGCTGGTGTACGCCCTGCAGAAAGAAAGAGTGAGAGAGAGACCAAACAGGTCAAACCCTTGCACAGTAAGCAGCTCACTAAGTGGTTGTCTCCGTCAGTGGTTGACGAAAAAGAAACATGTATATGTCCTTTGAGCACAAAAATAATGTTCATCTCCTTTTAAGCATTTGGATAGGAGTTTGGACTTGCCTTCCTCATCCACAGCCATCACAGCAGCACCTCTGCTGAGCAAAACCTGCACTACAGTGGCTAAACCGTTGCTTGCTGCTATATGAAGGGGCCTACGGGAGCAGAGGGACAAGAAGCAAGAACAATAAAAACAAAGTCGACAGACACCACTATAAACTGTCAACTTTCATTTATCTATTTCGTTGTACCACATATAGTGGCTTTCTAATAACCCTCCGATGATAACTTACATTTGGAGGGCGATGTTTGTTGCGTTTATGAGTGATGGATCGCTGATCTCTCCAAGGATCAGTAAAGCACACATTTCATGGCCCTGCAGAATAAAACACAAAAAAATAAAAAATTAATAAAGCTGCAGGCAGCAATACATGTGGTCCAGTTTAGTCGTGGTGGGTGCGTTTAACAGTTTCCCAGGATCTCTGAAACGCGGCACGATTTTCCAAGTTAACGCTGAACGCCACATGGGCTCCCCCCGGAGTGTCGTCTCCTGGTTGCTCGTCTTGCGGAGCAACTACTTAGCGGTCTACACAGCGCAACCCTCCTGTCTGTAAACCACAACTTCTCATTGTTATCACGCACCGTGTTGTCTTTGGAAATAGAGCTGCACTCTCAGTGACGGGTGGCCGTTTGGTGCCGTGTCGGGCACGTCATTTATTTGTTGAGCTTTTTCCTTGGATTACATTTTCAGTAAGTTGAAATATGAAAAACGTTGTGGTATTTCTGTGAGTAATTACCATTGCACGGCTTCTATTTTTCCGACGCCTCGCTGGATCTTGAACGCATCACTCAGTTGTACATTTCAGTGGTTTCAACTGCACGTGACCAGTTTTTGAGGACTACTTTTTATTGTATTTTTCATTAATCCGGCGAAGTAATGTGGACCACAGATTTAAAATATCAATCGAACAGATCTACTGACATCTACCAGGTAAGAAAATAGATAAATACATACATAAACAGATAGTTTGTAATGTCGAACCACTACAGAGTGACCAAGTCTACAATGTACACTGGACACAGTCCAATGGACATTCTCGATTGGAATCTGTACATTTCAAGTAAAAAGTATGATGATGTCATAAAATGTCTTCCTGTAAATTTCAACTCCTTAATTTTGTTTACGAATAGTGACGTGTCAGTTAACCAAGACAGCTGAAAATATTGGAACAAAGTTGTCTGGTTTTTCACTTATATCTACATGTGGATCGATTTGGATAAAACGTCAACCAAGGGTTTGTGACAACGCGGTTCAAACAAGACGTAAACCGTGTTAATGCCGAAGTTTGTGTTCAAATAGTTTTAGACATTGCTTATTATTGGAATTATTGGAATTTTCAATAATTTTCCCCCGAACAATAGCAATAGGGTCTCGACCCCTAATAATTGCAATCACTCCAATAAAAGATGATTTTTCTCTACATCCAACATGGTCGGTAGTGGTTAAAAGCTTGTATTTCTCAGTAGCAAAGAGGCGTCCCCCAACTCCCTCCAATATTTCAGACCACATATCATTTAGGATCATATCATCTGATCACCATTAGTAAGAGCTTGAAACTTGTGTCATGATATGATGACTTCTTAATGATGATATTACATATATAGGAGCAAATAGAGGAGCACATGGAACGCAAATACATTGAGTGGTTGTTTCTTATACAGTATCAGACAGCCCTAGTTACACTGCCTGAGTGAAGAGTGGGTGAAAGGCATGTTGGGAGTACAGACGCATTACAAGGTTGTCAATCGCTCAAATAATATGATCAAAAGGATGAGCAGTAATGCATCTGAAAACACCTTTTTTTTTGTGTGACACCTGCATGCTGTGTATGTGACACCTGCACACATTCTTTTTCTAGATGGTGTGATGTAAGGGGGATAATCCAGGCTGTACAACACCAGCTGAGCCACCAGGGAAGGAGTATCATGGTAACACCCAGTGGCTCTACATCTGAGGACGTGTACAAGTACAGTGCACATAAACAGGGTGTTATTGTGTGCGGGAGGGACCTTGCTGCAAGCTAGGTGAAGGGCGGTGTTATGGTTGGCATCCAAGAGGGTCAGGTCTGGCTTAGCCTGGTGTAGCAACATTTCTGAAATACAGAAAAGGAGAATTCTCTCATAGCTACAGTAAGGTTTCTCATTAAGGTTTTTAGATACTTTTATGAGCACAAAAGGGCACGGTGCCCCGAAAAATTGTTCTGTCTCAAAAAAAAAAAAAAAAAAAGATTTACGTTGTTTATATAAGTGAAATTGCTTATATTGAGAACCACGGTATTGCGATATCCTGGTATTGTGATTTCCTACCAACTGCTGTGGTCTGCCCAGTGCCAGCGGCAACCATCAGAGAAGATCTTCCACAGTCATCCACAGCATTGACCTCTGGCCCCTGAGCCAGGACCAGCTGAAGTCCATCAACCTTTTCACAATAAGCAGCTGCATGCAGCGGGGTCCTAAAGGCACAGCGCAGCCGCCAAACATAAACAGAACAGATGCTGCTTTAGGTGAAAATGCTTAACAATTTATTGAACTTACTTGCAAACCAATTTTGTAAAATGAACAGTAAAAATAACAAGTTGAGTGTTAAAATGAACAATTTAAGTTTTTATTATAGTTTTTATTTTTGCATACAAGGTTTGGAAACAAAAGGCTCTTAACAGTTATTGCATTGCAGTTAATGCAATGGTGATGATCCAAAGTTAAAAGACGTCTGCCAGTAAGATCATCACACCTGCAGATCAAGGAAACTGCGTTGTAAGAAGAAATATAGTTCTCAAGCTGGCTGTAGCAACTTAACCAAAGCAGCCGGATTTATTTGCATTGTCCATGATTCCGTTATACAGTACAGTATGCAAATGTACATTATACCTATGTCGTTCAAGTACACAGTAAAGATCCTGTGATGATTATACCCTAGCGTGAGGATATTGGCAGAAAGACATTCCATACGTCTTATAAGTGATAAATGACAGCAAGGATACTTCCTGCCAACTAGGCACCTGGTTAGGAATGTTATAGGTTCCTGTTTTATCAAAAGGTTACACGAAGTGAGAAAACTTAACAGGAGCAGCATTGTATGACTAGCACAAAGGTTTGACACAGCACGCTTGACTAAAGCCTGATTTATGCTTCTGTGAAGATACACGTAAACATCTCTGCGGAGCAACCCAGCGAAGGGGGTTATGGGTAGCCGTAGGTGGCAGAGACTCGCAGAGGAGCCGACGCACACACCTCCCAAATCTCAGCAACGCATCGCACGGCCCTGCGCGTGAAACGAGCTGATCTGAATTGTCTAACTTCCTGTCAGGAGGCGGGAACAAAATGGAAATAGAAAATCTAGCAGGTAGAAGGGCTTTAGAAAAACAGGATTTCCTCTCTGTTTTCTGTTCATTGTGGTATAGTAAATGCCACCCAGTTGACACGCAACGTTATATACAAAATCCGTGCAAGTATAAAAGCAAACAACCATGTGAAATGTCTCCGAACTACACCGCGCACATTCGCTTACGTGCCGACGGAGAAGCACAATCCAGCCTTCAGGAGTATTCTAGGCCCATTATAGTAACACAGTCATAACTAACTGGTCATATTTCCCAATTGGTTAAGTTTCGAAGATCTTTTATTATAGTAAAGCACAACAAAGATCAGCACGTACCTTCCTTTGGTGTCTCTCTTGTTCAGTATTTGAGTCCCGCCAGTTTCTAGCAGAAGTTTAGCAGCATCACAGTTGCTATTGATTCTGTTCATGAGATCAAAACAAGGAAAAATAAGAAGCACAATAAATATATGTACTACTACTACTGGGGAAATTTTATTTGAGTTAGGGTTCAATGAGCAAATGGATCTATCAAGGTACCTACAGAGCACAGTGCAATGGGGTGAAGGAGTTTCCCTCCTGGATACTTAATGGTTTATTTTCAAGTAAAATGTGCAAACAACCCTTGTGACCTGAAAGACACAACACATGAATAGTTTCACTCTGATGACTTGCTTGTGATTTGAATGTGACATTAACAGATTATCACTTCAAAGTGATTTTGTCTCACCATGGTAGGCAGCCCAGTGGGTGGGTGTGTACCCACTGTAGTCCAGCATGGAGTCCAGGGTGTCCACTTGCATGGCGGCCCTGAGCAGGCTGCGCAGGACGCCTGAGTGTCCGCAGGACGCTGTCAGATGGAGCGGGGTCCTTCCCTGAAAGTCCCTGCACAGAGCGGAGGCCCCGTGCTCCAACAGGGCCGAGACACAGCCCTCGCTGCCCAAAACAGCCTGCGGTGAAGGAAGCGTGGATAGGATGTGTGTAGGATGAAGGGTTTTTCAAAGATTGTATGTGATTTTACATTGATGAAATGTACAATCAATCTCCACGGAATTACAGTTTTGGTTAAAAAAAAGAAAGCTGTACAAGCATGTCACAAAGTACGTGAAATAAACTCACAGCTCTGTGCAACGCTGTATGGCCTTTCTTGTCTGGAGCATCAGCCGCAGCTCCTTTTTCCAACAGGATGTGGACACAATCAGTGTGGCTGCCCAGAGCTGCCAGCATTAGAGCCGTCCTGCACATCAACAGTACAATGCTTAGCATTTCTCCACAAAACCAGCAGAGGCAGCCAGTCAGACAGCTGGGCTTAATTTGATAATGTTGTACTGGTGAAAACTCTGCTCGCTGGGGAAAAGATAATAATGACTGAAAGACTGAAAATAGTCGTGGCCTGAACCTAAAGATTTAAACCTATAGTATTAGGGAATTTGTTTCCCAATATGTGAGATAGTTATTAAACGGTTATTATAGATAACAGGAAAAATAGATAATATGTTTGTATTAATTCTATATATAGATAGTATATATAGATAATATAGGAATAATTGATGAGGATTGGTTTTACTGAGGTGACATTTAACAGCTGGCTATAAATTAGGATATGGAAACCTAAATGACTCACTGTCCTTGTATATCTGCACTATCGATGACATCAGCACTTTCCTCTCTGTTGACCAGTATAAGTAGACAGTCCATTTGGCCCTCAGCAGCTGGACATAATGCAGATGAGGTCGAAGGTCATGGATTAATAGAACAAACAAACATTTTCCATGCCAAAATAATGTGATACAAACACACTAAGGAGTGGGACAGTAGTGACACAAGCCGTTCCACCAATAAGAACCTCATGCTGCACCTGCACTGTGGAGAGGAGTCCACTTGTGTTTGAACTCCTTCAGAAGGCAGGTTGCTCCGTGCTGAAGCAGTACCTCCACACAGCGAGCGAATCCTCTCTGGGCCGCCAGATGCAGAGCGGTGCGGCCCTGCATGTCGCGCACGTCCAGACTCACTAAAGTCTCACAGAGCACACGCAGTGCATCACAGTGGCCATTATATGCCTGTAGGGTAGAGGGAGAATACATCTCTAAACCTGCGTATCAACATTTCATAGAGTATGGCCGAAATGCAAGAAATTCTAATAACAAAACTAAAAGTGTGTACTGTAAACCTAGGCAGAACTGATGTTATTTTTAAGCAGAATGCGACCTTTAATATATTTTTTGGTGTTTCTTTTTTCCACATTTTTTTTGATATCGAGAGATCATGGTATCAGTAAGACTTCATACTATCGGTATTTTTAAACACTACTCAGCACTTATACATGTTGATATCAAAGTATGTGTCTAATGCATTTGGTTTACAATCTTAATGCTCAAGCAAATTTAGATTAACTCCCACAAGAAACAAATCTAAATAACATTGGCAGGACCTGGAAGTACACCCACCGCTAGGTGCAGAGGGCTGACTGGAAGATTACTCTCACCCTCGGCTAGGCAGTTAAAGGACATCTCCAAGAGCTGCAAGACCGAGAAAAAAGACTTGTATTTGGTTTAGCAGCAAGGATACAAACAAGCGGGTTGATGAAAACAAAGATTAACCATGAAAAAGAAGAACATGAGATTGACAAAATGAGAGGCAGCACCCACCAACTCCAGGTGCTGCTTGTTCCCATACGCTGCTGCAAAGTGCACGGCAGTGTAACCCTTGCTGTTCTTCAGGGCGGGATTGGCCCCGTTGTCCAGCAAATACTCCAAACATCTACAGACATTCACATAGAGGCACCTTGTGTTATGTACATGCAGTACATAATATGTTGACATGGTTAATAGCTTATAGTGAGAGAGCTCTACAACTTTTAAGCAATCTTTAACTTACAAATACGCTTCCTTCTCCCTTTCCTCAATGTCATTAACACCAGAATCACTTCTGTCTCCTCTGCGGAAGAAAATAAAAATTCAAACCGGATGATGATTGAGTTCATAAAGAGTTGCGTGTACATCCTTGCATTTCTCTCACCTATTGAAGGTGTGCGAGGCTGCAGCGTAGTGCAGCGGGGAGCAGCCCATCAGGTCCAGCTCATTCACCTCAGAACCAGCTCTCACCAAGGCAATCGTACACTGGCTGCTCCCGTTGGCTGCAGAATAGTGCAAAGTAGCTCTGGGAGGATACATGGGGAGAATATTATAAAGAGGGTTAAAAATATGTGTTACAAATAGTTGATAACAAAACTGTATGTGTTTAAGATAGCGTTGTAGATAACATACCTTCCCAATTTGTCCTTTACACTCAGGTTGGCACCGCTATTTAATAGCAAGTTCAAACATTCAACATTTCTGCCAGAAAAATAAGGACAAAATTAGCTTATCAACAGCATTATAACTTATTCCAAAACTTTTCTGTCACCTTGAGGCTTATGTTTAATTTCAATTAATAATGAAAAATCTGGGTGAAGCAAGACATGCCAGCTGCAACAGTAAAGGACATTAACTGTATTTGATCGCATTGTAATGTACCACAAAATGTGAATCAGGCATTAAATCAAAAATACAAATGATATAAAACAGTTTCCTCTCTTGTGGGAAATGCTTCACATTATATTACTTAGCGTTCCTGGGCAGCACTACTTGTTCGCAAACCTGCACCAAGGTACTAACAATTTGAGTACGAGGAGATGAAAGTGCTAGAAAAATGAACGGGGGTTGATTTACCCTCCAGAAGCAGCAGCGTGTAAGCAGGTCCTCCCATGGCTGTCTGGGCTGTTGATGTCAAATCCAGCTGACTGCATACGGTCCTTAGTCAGAGACGACCCAATGTTGTACAGCTGGCCTAACAGAAACACACAGAAAACAATATAAGACAAAAGGATATTTACATCCAACACTCGTTATACAATCATGAAACATAACCCTTTAGGGTGACATATGCTCAGGTTTCATTTGATAAAGGAAGCACATCAGGCACGTCAACCAGACCTGAGGTAAGTAACTTGCGACAACAGTCTGGAAACCCATAGAGCGCCGCCAGTTGCAGTGGAAGCATCCCGTCAATTCCTGGCCTGGTGCACAAAACACATTTCCAAACACATTAATCGGCGCTATTTACCTGGAAAAATCTGCACCTGAATCCTATTTATCTCAGGCAATCAAAGCGGTATGACAGGTGATTTAACCATTAGAATGTTCAATCCTGGTTCTAGTTTTAGCCGATTTATACGTTTATATTTGGGACTGTCGCGTTCTGCAGTCCATGCACAATGCTTGTTCATCTTCTATGAAATGAACAGAACCTGGGAGGCTCTTCCCAGATCTTTACCTTCAGCTTATACATCAAAACTCTACTTCAACTGAGGGGGTTCCGTTTGCTATTCTTCAAACCAGGCCTCAGCGTTGGTTCCCATCATTTAGAACTTTTCACAGAACAACCTGGCTATCCTTCACCACCTCTAGCCTCGAACCAAATCACAACCACTTCTGGAGGAAGTGCAACAGCGAAAGCAAGGCGGGGCGTGGGGAGACAGCGACGCTGAGACCACGAGGCAGCCAGACACTTACCTGGCTACGTCAGCACCATTTGTCATCAGGGTGCTGATCAGCAGCTCGTGACCATACTGAGCAGCCACATGAAGAGGAGTACTGCCATACATGTCAACACAGTCTATCTCTCCGCCTGGGAAAAAAAGGCCAGAGGATGTCATTGTGTTTGCAGCGGTTTTATTATATGTGAAGTCCGTTGACAGTCCCCTTCTACAATTTTGAGAACTGACATTAGCTGTGTCGACTGTGTTGGAAGTGAGACACGACGCCGACGTTTGACCGCTAATGACAGGCTGAGCACTGCAAGTGTTCTCTCACTGTTTTGTGGCGCGTGCATCTACTGTACCATTTTGGATCAGGATCTGAGACCGTGTGAAGCGTCCATGGATAGCAGCCATATGCAGAGGACTCTTCCCTTCCTTACTCTGTTAGAGGAGTGAAATGTAATATGTCATTTGTTTGTAGGACCTCGAGACTAAATGTAACGACAGATTCTACTTTTTTATTTTTTAAATGTTCTTAACCTGCATGTTGACGTCAGCACCATTATTGACTAGCAGTTCCAGACAAACCGCCCCGCTGGTGGAGATGGCAGCCAGATGCAGAGGCGTGTAACCATGGTGATTGGGGTGATTGACATTGGCACCATAATTCATCAGCTCACTGACGACAGTCTCCTGCCCTGTATGACACGCCATGTGCAGGGCTGTGTTGCCAAAAGCATTGCGGTCGTCAATCTTAGAAGAAAGAGGAGGCAAGGCTTTGATGAGCTTTAATCTTCGAGCCAGGAAAGTCATAGCTTGAAGTAATAACTTGTACGATGCAATATTGTTATTTGTAACAAGAGAACTGCTGGATTAGCTACTGAGAGAGAGAAAATCAACGTTTTATTTTTAAGATGGGCTTGGACGTCTTTAATTCAATTTCAATTCAATTGAAATTTCAATTCAGCCAATCTATCATATAAAACTCATGTATACGTTTAAAAGTTATATGAGACAATTCATTTAGAATAAATAAATGAAATGTCTCCCTAAATGACTTGTCATATATAATGTATAATATAATTGCAAAGGAAATCCTAAATATGCCTTTTTTTTAACAAAACAACAATTTTAGAAATTCCTGTAAACCTTTATTTCTTTAAAAAAAATTGGCTGACTGACAGACTAAATATTAAAAAAAGCACATTTTTGTATAAAATTAACAATATGATAAGATTATAATCACAACTGCCAAACATTCAAATTAAGTATTTAATTAGAAGGGGGTTATAAATATTGAGCCCCATTAAATATAGTTTCCTTTACCATATATTCATTATTGTACAAAGGTGTTAAAGTGCAAAACTCAAAATGACAGCACGTAAACAGATTTAACAGATTACTTTACCTCAACCCTGAGCCTTAACAGATAATTCACCACGTCCAGCTGTCCGTTTGCAGCTGCAGCATGGAGTGGCGTGTACCCATATCTGTCTTTGCACATCACATCCGCACCGTGACATACCAGCAGCTTCACAATCTCCAGATGTCCTGGAGGAAGAGATTCAACTTTGCAACAAGCCTTCACCATGGATTGGCAGCCCCAACGTTTGAAAAAATAAAATAAAAATGTGTGACAGTAGGCTATAGACTAGTGCACCCCTTCACAAACAATCTACTGTATTGTGAAGAGCAACAGCTTCTGTGGAACAATTACAAATGTTTCTGCGCTAGTACATTAGAAGACCATAAACCAAAAGCGTCTTTAAAGTAATTAGGTAGCACCCACCGAGATTTGCAGCCCAGTGGATTGGTTGTCTTTCCTTCTCATCGCTGACGTGCACATTGGCCCCTTTTATGATGAGCAAATTCACCATCTAAAGTCATAGAGAAGTAAGATATTGAATAAAGCCTTATTTGCATTGGACCAGCATTACAATCATTACTGGACTAGCATGACCATCCTGTGCCAATCTGCCAAAGGACCTTATTACCATATTTGAGACGACACTCCAGTCATATAATAATTTCAGTCGTGTTCAAAGTAAGGTGTGTAATTCAGGGGTCGTTTTTGGAATTCCATAACGTTTCTGTGACTTGTATCAGCTTCTAGTAGAGAGATACAAGTTATGGAAGGATTTTACAGCAGGTTGGTTGCCTATTCTGCACACACAAACGAAAATAAAGCACCTGTGCCAATTCACGAAAGGAACGGCATGAAAAAAACAAAATCTCTGGGGACGGTGAGACAGGCAACACAGTCTATTTAAAAGCAGGATCAAGTGTTCCACTCTTTGAAATCCGTGGGATGTACAAAATGTACGATCTATAAGTTCAAGTAAATGACATTCGTGAATTTCCTTCAACCCAGAATGTGATGGTGTGGTTTCTATGCAAGCAAACTTAGGAATCCAGACTGATTTGTTCTAAATGGACATGTGTAGTGCTTTGCTTCATACCAAGCACAAACTGTACTGATGCATTTACAATGCTCACAAGACCTTACTATTTTCAAGAGCAGCAGAAGGTCAGATGACGATTCTAAAAACACTGCGGCTTTACCTCTTTATGGCCACTGTATGCCGCATGGTGAAGGGCTGTCCTGCCTGACTGATCAGCAGTATTCAGGCTGGTCAGGTGCGGTATCAGGGCCTCTGCGCAGCTTGTAGCCCAGTTGGCAACCGACACGTGTAAAGC
>NC_137192.1:31341017-31496017 GCF_960531495.2 Zeus faber | reverse complement strand
CACGCAAAACGGCGACGGCGCACGGGTCAAGCTTAAGACTCGGGAATTAAATTCAGAGACTAAATGGAAAAAGATTGAAACCGGCTTTTCCAGACGACACCGAGACAACGTAAGCAATGGTGGGAGGTTCCCGTTACTGTTAGCAAGTTCCACTCCAACTGCGGAGAAGAGGCTTTATACAGGTAACGGTCCCACCACACCAAACACCCTTACCTGGTCAACGATGTTTAGCAACCCCATCTCCAAACTTCAATCGAGCGCTGGGAGTAATATCAACCTACCAAAATGTCATCGTAGAAGCGCTGACTAGCTTAATAGGGTTACTTGGCTAACTATGTTGCAGTTAGTGATGCGAGACTCGCGGACGACTCGTTCGCGGCGAGCGAAGCTGTTCGGCGGCTCGGTCCGGCAAAAGAGTCGGCGAGCGAATGAATCTTCGACCCACAGGGCTGAGTTAAAGTCCAAGGCGCAAAAAAAAATAAAAAAAATAAGAATAAAAATCATTCGGCATCATTCATCTTCTTCTCTTTGTGTTTTTTTTGTTTTGTTTTGTTTTATAATGGCGACTCGCACCCTCTTGCCGTTATGTTAACACCAGGAATCCGACTCCTGCTGCCAGTGACTCGAGTTTGTACAGAACACAGGAAAATGCAACAAACAAACAAACAAAAAGGAGAAAACACTCGCACACACAAACAATGATAAACTCCATTTACAGTGTGCGAAGAGGCGACGTTGTCGTAGAGGTTGGAGCCCCTTCTGGGCCCCGGTCGCCGCGCACCAGAGCTCCCCAGTGTTTTATACCAACCCGACCAAACGAACGGGAGGGTCGGGAGGCGGGACGACTCTTCGCAGCGAGTGAGGCGCCAAGGACCGAATCTGAAAGGGAGAGTCAAACCTTTCACAACTGGCCACGACGGACGGGGTCGGGTGGCCAGATCTCGCGAGAAAAGAGATGACCACGAAGGCTGTCAATGGTCATAATCACGTGCCGCCCCTCCAGAATCAGCTATGCGCCTTTTACTGAGCTTTTTGCGTTTGAATACGTTTTTTTCTTCCCCCCCCAACATTTGACGTCAGTTGAGGTGTCTCCATCTCTGCTCAGATTTCCAGACACGCTATGCACGCACCACTTTTGCACCAAAGTTATGCTGCCTTCCTGTCGCGACTCGGAAATCGGTAACTCCTAGTCGGTGGTTCTGAGATAAATGTGTGTTCGTGAAAACATTGACGTCTGCTGTTTTTTTTTTCTTTTTTTATTTGGCAAGCCTGCACTATATACAAGCTACAACACGTAATGTTAACACGAAATGAACACTTAGATCGAGGTTAGACGTGTTTTCAAGTACGCAACTATGATTACACACTATGCACTATGCAAAGGGAACTTTGTTC
Organism: Zeus faber; assembly: GCF_960531495.2. Lineage (NCBI taxonomy): Eukaryota > Metazoa > Chordata > Actinopteri > Zeiformes > Zeidae > Zeus > Zeus faber. The sequence continues at coordinate 31,494,622 of NC_137192.1, read as the reverse complement.
ACGGTTAACGATATACGCAGCCATGTTGCCGCGACGTCAATCTGTAAACTCGAGTCGAGCAATCTGCCCCGACGATGTCGTTTGGAATTCGGATTTAAGTGGCCGTCCGTCCGTCCGTCCGTCCCACTGTATCTTTCCAGTGTACCTTTTTTCCGAGTTCAGATTTTAATGGAATGCAGCATTTGAGCCCCGGAAAGGACGTTCGGCCATCTCATTGGCCCTACGGAGTTCGCGAGCGACCAATCGGAATGGTCCGAGGTGTGACGCGCGCCGCTCCACGGCCTTCACCCGGAAGTGTCACTGTTCGGTTGCGTGCGCCCCTGACGAGCCGCTGAACTTTTATCATGTTTACAAGAGATTGATGCCGCTGGGAATAACACTCTGTTCTGCCGCGTCGAGTCCACCGTGTACACGGGTAAGCCGACCGGTGTCATAATGTTCTTATTCAAGGTTATCTAATGCAGCCGGGGAGCTATTAGCATAATACACTGATAAAGCCTATAACACTACTACATAAAGTACTCGTGGTATTACTGGACCTTATACTGCGAGTAAGTGCTGATGCAGGTATATACCTGAAAAAAGGTAGATACCTGTATCTACCTTTTTTTTTTTTTTTTTTTACCGTCCCATGAATCCTGACTATCCCAAAATAACGCTTTGTGTGTTAATGCAGGAGAGGAAAAAAAAGTCTAGATATTAGTTTTTAAATGTAGTGGAGTAAAACTCAAAAGTCTCCGGAATTGAATGTACTTACGTAAACGCACTTAAATACAGCAGCAACACCGACTCAAGTGTAAACGTATTTGTTTTGTGTAAATGCATTTTATAACTACTCCGATTCGTTGTCTCCTGTCTAATATGCTAAAGATAGTTTAATATCGGGCAATAAATAGGAAACTTGGAGAATATTTGACTAACCCTCAACGAGTCGACTAACCTTTTAATCGTCACTAAAGCTGAGGATCACCCCGAGCCGCCACAGCTCAACACATTAACATAGATGGCAAACTGAAGTCAGGCCTTTCACAACTCCATCATTAGACATCCAGTGCATTGAAAACAACGAGCTTCCAGTGGTTTTGTATTTTACGTTTCACGACTCAAGGGAAAACATTAATTTGAAAATATTTGCCTGTTATTCTGTATTTGCAAAGAAAAAAAAAAAATTATACAAAAAAATATTTTTAGAACGTCGAATACAACTATTAAAGAACATGTATTAAAACATGACGTTCAAAGGCAATGTTAAGAATATATAATATACTAATCTCGAATTGCATCACTGTTGAATATTGAACATATTCATTATCGTCAAAACTAAAACAGACCTACATGCTGTGTTTTTCTCAGACTTTGCTGAATACATTTTTGTGAAAGGTCTAGTAATTTTGATGTATTTAGTCTGGCTTTCTTTATACCTTTGTTTGGGAAAAGTCCATAGCATCAGTGAATTAGGTAGAATTTTCTATTGTTACTATCCATACAGCTACAAATTGTTTCTGTTGTCCCAACCTGTTCACAGCTGTGTGTACGGATGGTTGAAAGCAGCGGTTGCGGTGGACATAGCTCTGTGCTGTTTTGGTGAAATATGGCAGTGTGAATGAATAGATAAGTACTGTAATGAAGATGAAATTTGATGGACCAGACAGTTGTCTGTGTGTAATCACAAGTTGTGTCATTGTCTTTGAGCTAATTGATATCAATTTTTGTGTGATTGTTTTACAGCAGTTTTTAGGTTGAGGATTTTTCTACTTGTGTGTAAAACTAAGTTAATACCAAAGAATCACTTGTGGCAAATAATTTCAATCTTTTGGCCATACTCAAACTCAATATGCAGAAGCCACTTTGGTCGGGAGTGTACCAAAGTTGGGTGTGATCATTTGTCAGTTTGGGAGGTGGCACAGATCTAGTGATTGGATAAGCTGTTTTCTGCAGATTGTTTCTCCTTCATGTCCCATGGGCTAAGAATTAGTGGGGAGGTTGCCTTAGTTGTCTAAGTAGTATGAGAGTTTGAGACATAAATCTGGAGTTTAAATATAATCAGGGGTGAGGTGGAAGGCAAACCCACCTAAATATAGTTTACCTACCTTTCTCATGACTCAAGCGTATACATTTTACATTGAGTAATAGTAGTTTACTAATCTCAACTGCTGGCCTAGGTTGGGGCTTAACCCCTTTTTATTTTACCACAAGATCACTGACTATAACTATGACAGTTATTTTAGTGTATTTATTTAGATCTTAGAGACTTCAAAATTCAACTCAATTAAATTCACTGAAATCAATAAGCCACCACACTAACAATTCCTCTGATTGATATTGGTCATATATTGATATTGGCGTAAATTGCAGCTAAAGACATGCTTTGATATAGCCGGCACTTGTGTGGTGTGAAAATATTAGTAAGTAATTCAGATGTGGTTACACTTTAGAAGAGAGTGGAGTATTGAGGTGAGAGATTCAAGAGGTGGATGCATTACTAGACTTTTACATAATACGACACGACAGCTAGAAGACAACATTTCAAAGGAATTGAAGATGTTTGTAGATAAGGTGTAATAGTTTATTTGAAATAATTCACCTATAAATAGCCAGAATAGCAGTATTGGCATAACTATCAGTAATGCATGGGGCAATGACTACATTGTGGTAAAATAGTCTATCAGTGTCACAATCACGCGTTGCTAATTGTTGATAATGTAGGTAAGAATGTAAGGAATGGACGCTTTTCACAGTGAACACCTTTCAGTAATCACAGGCATAACATTTATTTTGTGTCTGTTTAACTTATGTATACCAGTGCACCAGAAAAGGAAATACTTGAAGTAACCACACATTTTCTGTGCTGTAGCACTGGCACAACATAAATGAAAGAGACTCATAATTAATGTTTTGAGCTACTTGTGATTACCTGCTGCGATGCCTGCACGCCAACAGATTGTGCAACGCTTGGTGCCAAGGGTCTGCTTGCACTGTGAAATCACGGCTGGGAAAAGTATTGCCAGACAAATGACATGTATATTATTCACACAGGGCAAATGTACAAAAATAAACCTGTGTTGATAGTGGCTAAACAAAAAAATCAACTTGCATCAATGTAAACAACACGCCAATTATTTTCTGAATGCACAACCTGCCAGGAGGAAAAAATACACATGAGACATTTTGTTCTATTTCTTTTTATTTTTATTTTTTTTCTGTGCTAAATGCAATGGCATACAAATACTCTGTGTTGTACGCCCAGCATGCTGACAGCGCAGGTTCAAAAAAAAAAAAAAAAAGACATTTTGTTCTAATTCGTGTTGCATTTATAACTCAAACAATTTTGAACAAACTACTGTGATGTGAATAACTATATGGACCTAGCAGACCTTTAAGAATAAACTCTGCTCCCACGTGGTACTTTGTCTGGCCTCAAGTGGTGTTTTAGTCATATGATTCCACAGTCACATGCTTCCAGCGCTTTATTTGATAGTATCCTTGGTGTTCAAAGGTACAGTTTATGATCATGATATATGTATGAAAGTATGTATATGTAAGTGACGAATACAAATCTTGAATCTTGAATCTTGAATCTTGAATCTTGATCAGAGCTACAGTGTCGCACGTAGTTGTTTAGCTTGTGAGTTAAAATTAAGGTGTGCCAATATTAATGGAGCGGGAATTTCCAGTTCCTAAAATTTGAGTGGAAGGGAAATTGGTTTGTGGAATAGAAACTCACACCACCACGGGTCTCCAAATTCCATTATCTTACGACATACTATAGAGGTAAAGGGTAACAAAACAAGACATTTTGCTCAGTCATACTTATTTCAGTGGATCAATCATGTCGTCTTATGACATGATGAGGGCATATGGCGGTGGACATCCCCTTTTACTACCTCATCCTGTCCAGCATGACCACCGTCCTCTTCTCCTTCCACGCCGGTGACCTGCTCACCTCCAGCAACCTCACCGCCGTGGTGCGAGGATAAAGATAAAACCTTTTACATAAACACACACACACCTAATATAAATAAATAATGTAATGCTCTTAAAAATGACTTTTAGGAGGATTTAAATGTATATTTAATACAACACAGTTAATTAATTCTATTATATAATTAGAGGCCCCAGTATGTGACAAATAATCTCTTGAACTTTGAACTTTGACTTGATCTTTCTGCCATCGGGCAATATACAAGGTTGAACAAGGTGTGTGCGTGCGTGCGTGCGTGCGTGTGTAATTTTTTTTTAAATTAAGAAATAGACATTTTTGTTCTCTCTCTCCTTTACATCACACTTTACTTTTATGATATAATTGGTGGTTTTTCTCATAACAGGGAGGCTGGTATTCATCCCTTAAGTTCCCAGGGATCCTCTAGCGTGTCCTGATGAAGACCGAGCATGAAGGCGACCTCCTGGAAGGTGAGTGCTTGTGATAACAGAAACCTGATTCCAGCAGCAAAGACAATCCCATGAACTCTAGTGTCAAACAGTGCAGTTTGGAAGAACAACTTATCCAGCAGTATGATTCGCCTAAAACTGTTTATTGCTTTTTTGTAGTGCACAATATTTGAATAGGAGTTTTTGATTACGTAATTCTGTAAAATTGTTGCTCCTGCGTTCTGTAGTCATCCCCACTGTGGGATTAGGAGTAAAAGTCATACATTGAAGATGTGGGTTGTTTTTAATTCTATGTCAGGTTACACTCAACAGAAATATCAAAGCCCCTTTGTGATTATTGAACATGATAGCTGGAATGGTAAGGCAACAGCATAGACAGTGCATTAAAATACTAATATATATAAGGCCAATATCATGTTTTTATTTATTTAATTTCTTTGCATCTGATAAAATACAACAACTTAGTAGTAATAATAATAACAAATGAGACCCAAAGCTGCTGAAGTTAAATGAACATTTATTTAACATTAATGTTGTTGTCTGCATCTTCTCTGCAGTGCACTTATTTTAAATAAGAACATTTATCAACTAAATGAATATCCACAGGTAATCAAAAAACGAAACTTCGTAAAAAAAAAAAAAAAGTGTGAATAAAAAATAAATTATTATAAACGATAAAATAAATATGCGATCGGAACGCATCTTGATCTGCCTTTCGCTGTACGCTCCGTTCCCTTATTGAACCGAAATGAAAAGAACCATGATCTGTTTAAAATGTTTGTTTCATATAAGTTAGAAAACACATTCAAAGAAATGGATTTGAAATAAAAACAAGGGAAAACTGCCACGGGAACACACTTAAGGCGCAGCGCTGTCTGGAGAAGGAAAAAAAAACCTCCTCTCCAATTCTCTGAGTTAGGTTTACGTTTTCCCTCAAATGCAAAGTATTTCCAAACAGCACTCCTGCTGTTTTCTGTCAAAACCGGTCGGTGAGGCTCTGCACTTGTCATCTTTAATGAGCTAACGCCAAATAACAAATTAATGAGACAGTGGCGACAGGCGGGTGAGAGAAGGCGGGGCTATGTGGGCTCTGCAGCGGTGTGTGTGACTGTCGGAGAGAAGAGAGAGAGCGAAGAAGTTATTTCCTTTCGTCATATTAATGTGAGCAAGATAAACAGTTTTATCTGAACTCTACTCTATTTTTGTGCATGGGATAAAATGGTTGGGGATGTAGGGATTGAGGTGACTAAAAAATGAAACTATGAGGAAGAAGAACATTCTTGCGCTTATCCAACATCATTTTTAGATTAAGGAAGTAAGAAAGTCATTATCACAAGTATTCAAACAAAGCTAAAAAGCCAGGATACAGTGCACACACTCAGTAGCCGGTAGTGACTCAAGAAGAAATTAAAGATGAGAGAAAAGCATGAACACTCCAAACTAAGTGAGTAATACCGTGTCATTTATATGAAACAATTATTTGCTTTCATAGCTTACTAAAAATAGTAGTTCAGTATTGTTTAACATTAACCACCTATGTCCATAAGACACAATCCAGGTCTGCTAGTAAGGTTATCTAGGAGACCTAGATTGTTGAATCTACATTTATTTACATTTTAAGTCTACCACAGTAAGTTTTGATATGATAAGATGCTGGCCAGTCCTTGGGCAGATGCTATTTACTGCTAACGCCACGAAACGTTTGGTTCCTATTCAGGACTCACACATCAAATTAACACACTAAACGGAAAAGGAAATGGTCTGTACAACTTGGCCACTAACTCTAATAATATATAATAAATAAACAATAACTCTAATGAAGTTGAGTCCATGTATTTTAAGCTAAATTCCAGTTCAGTTTTGTTTATTATCTTTGGCAATATTAAAGTTTTTCCACAAAAACTTGCTAAGAACTTAATAAAAATACATGTACTCTCTTGTTTGCTTGTTTTGTGCTCATTATCACAGAGGACTCCCCCGGAGACAATGGCATCACCCAGGCTGCCCAGTACAGCTCCATCGCTCCGTCTGACTCGCCCGTGGGTCAGGATGAGCCATTCTCCACATACTTTGAAGAGAAGGTGGCCGTTCCAGAAGACGCCAACCAGGTATAGATGAACAGTATAGTGTTCAATTTGAATTTGTTAATCATGTGAATGGTTTAAATGAACTGAACAAACCCATTTGGGATCAGGCCAAACATTTGCGAGACAGTACCTTCTGTACAACCAGCCGTGATACCCAACAGTGATCAGTTGGGTCGGGCTCTCACTTTAGATCGTCATGCAGACCTAGGCTTAAGCAAAACCTGTCAGTGATGACGTGTACAATACCCTTAAAGTACTTCAATAAAAATAAACCCATTACCACATTTTTCCCTTCTTGCTGGCGGTAACAAAGTATAAAGTCAGGTTTCATCTCTATGCCGACCTGTTCAACATTCAAGCCAAGTTAATTACATTTTGAATGGGAGCCCCTAACAGTCCAACAACTTTGTCAGAGGGCCTCTTTGCCTGATGTGGACAATGTTGAGAGGAACGCTGATCCGTCATTCAATCACGTGTTGACGAGTCATTGAACGAGAGGAAATGTTTCAAGCTGGACAGGAAATGGCGGACGATAATATAAACCTCCTTTGTGCTTCAATTTAGTATCTAATAAGGCATTGCATTTCATGGGAAAATTTCTTTGCATTTGATATTAACTGAATTATTATTACATTATTTCTGGTTGTCATTTTTTTTGTTTTTAGATCTTCAGTTTCCGTAAGCTATGGGCTTTCACTGGACCAGGCTTTTTGATGAGCATTGCCTACTTGGATCCAGGGAACATAGAGTCTGACCTGCAGTCCGGAGCTAAAGCAGGCTTTAAGGTGATGCATGAAACAAACTAATTGACCAGGTTACATAAAAAGAATGACCCTGCATTTTGACTTGGTCCAACCTCATACTTATTGTGGTGATATGGGTTTTCCTCTCTTAGCTCCTTTGGGTGCTTCTCGGGGCTACTATCATTGGGCTGCTTCTGCAGAGGCTGGCCGCCCGTCTGGGAGTTGTTACAGGAATGCATCTGGCTGAAGTCTGCAACCGCCAGTATCCCACTGTGAGCATTACCTACACTCAATATCCACTTTGTTTTATTTCACTTTCTCATAATATTGTCACACCATCTTTAAACCTTACTACAACCGGCTGGTTCTGGATGACCCCAGTTCAAGCCACCCATTAGAAATCATTCTTCTTAAAGGTCCTTCTGAAGATCACAATATTTGATATGCTTTTATACACCCGCCTCAGAATTTTGTCATTTGAATCGGATTCAGTGCGCGCTAGCGAGGGGGGCGATGCGAACTAGCGATGGGGTGCCCGCAATGTAGGTTATTTCATTTTACGTCTGCTTATTGGACGAAACAGGTGCGTATGGAACTAAACCGTGCGTAAAGGGGACTCTTTCTCAGTGACTCTGAGACACCGATCACCCCCCTGTCTCCATGACCTAACCTTAACGAGTCTATGAGTCTTGCTCTGTTCCTCTGTGCCCCGTCCCCACACTGTTTTTAAGTGTTTTCTTTGGAGGAACGGCGTTCGCGCGCATGAAGAGCCGTGTTCGATTCACACATATGAAAATATATGTATGATTTCCCTTATTTATAATTGAACTAAATCTGTTTTATACTGTTACTGTAATGCACACTGACTGACAAAACATTTATTTATTTAGCTACATTTATATTTCAGTGGAAAGCAGGTCCTGAGTTAGCAGTCTTAGTAGATGTTTTATGGATATGGATATACACACCCATGAGCATTCTAAAGCCGAGGCTTTAGTGAGAAGAAGATGTTCCTTGATTATTTTTTATGTCCAGAATTAGTGTGCTATAATTCATATCTGTAGCTTGAATGTTATTCTCCCTTGTAAGTCGCTTTGGATAAAAGCGTCTGCTAAATGACTAAATGTAAATGTAATGTAATGTATTTGTTATGGATGCCATGTAAGCTGTTTGTAATTATTTTTATTGTTGTATCAACTTTATTGTGTTTTAGGTACCACGTATCTTGCTTTGGCTTATGGTGGAGCTGGCAATTATTGGCTCAGACATGCAGGAGGTCATAGGCTGTGCGATCGCTCTTCACCTTCTCTCTGTGGGAAGGTAGGTGTGTGTGTGTGTGTGTGTGTGTGTGTGTGTGTGTGTGTGTGTGTGTGTGTGTGTGTGTGTGTGTGTGTGTAAAAAGCAATAAAATCTTATTTGGTCCTCAGGATTCCCTTGTGGGGAGGTGTCCTCATCACCATCGTTGACACATTTGTCTTCCTGTTCCTAGATAAGTATGGTACGTGCTTCTCATACAAATATCCATGGCTGGCTTGAGTGCGTAAACTGCTTGGAAAATCAAAATGTCTTCGTTTTTTATTGTCATGCATCTCTCTCTTCCTAGGCTTAAGGAAACTCGAAGCGTTCTTCGGCTTGCTCATTACCATTATGGCTGTTAGCTTTGGCTATGAGGTAAGCGTTCCTTCCATTCCACCAGATAGTGCTTGACTGTGTTTCTTCCAATGATGCCGTTCATCCTTGTCTTCCTATAGTATGTGGTGGTAAAGCCAGATCAAGGAGAGCTGCTGAAGGGGATGTTTTTACCTTACTGTGACGGCTGCGGCGCCCCGCAGCTGGAGCAGGCGGTGGGAATAGTTGGCGCGGTCATTATGCCGCACAATATCTACTTACACTCTGCGCTGGTCAAGGTGAGGAACCCGTCCTGATGGCTAATGTGTTGTGTTTAGAGTCATTAGATGTGTTTTACTGGAGCATTTTATCAACATGTTGATGAGTATTAACTCCCGTCATTTTTTCTCCTCTTACGTTTCAGTCTCGGCAAATCGATCGCGGCAATAAGTATGAAGTAAAGGAGGCCAACAAGTATAACTTCATCGAGTCGACTGTCGCTCTCTTCCTCTCGTTTCTCATCAACGTCTTTGTTGTAGCAGTGTTTGCTGAGGCCTTCTCTAATAAGACCAACATGGAATTGGTTAGTAGGTTTTTCGAAAGTGATATATTTCGTCCGTGCTTCTATCGAAACGTTTAACAGAACCATGCATCGGGTATTGGTCACAGCACATAAAACCTTCCCTGCTTTTTCAGAACGCAGTCTGCAATGCGTCACACAGCCCTTATACGGATCTCTTTCCCCTCAACAATGACACACTAGAAGTGGACCTTTACAAAGGAGTGAGTACATCTAGACACACCCATAATAATCAGACTGCAGTGTCGGTCAGAAAAAGAGGGTTTTTTGTCGTGTCTTACTCGACCTTCTGGTGTCCAGGGGGTGGTCCTGGGCTGCGTCTTCGGCTCCGCGGCGCTCTATATCTGGGCAATAGGAATCCTCGCTGCCGGACAGAGCTCCACCATGACGGGAACCTACTCTGGACAGTTTGTTATGGAGGTAGGTGTACAAATACATATTTTGTTCTTGACGTACGTCATGTAATTAATATATTTACACTTGTGTTATGTGTTGTAACTCTTGTGTTTCTGTTCCTGCCAATTTGAATAGTCAGCACTACACTTGATGCTACAGTATACTCCATCTGTGTTGGTCCATAAAATCTGTATTCAAAATGTATACATGTGTACTGTATGTAGTGTGTTGCTATATGTGGTTGTTGTTGTTGTTGTTTTTACATTTTATCTTTTTAAGGGTTTCCTGAACCTGCGCTGGTCACGTTTTGCCCGGGTGCTGCTGACTCGCTCCATCGCCATCACACCTACGTTGCTTGTAGCCATCTTTCAGGACATTGAACATCTGACGGGCATGAACGACTTCCTGAATGTGCTACAGAGTATGCAGGTATGGGCGTAGTCGTGGCAACAAACCCACTACTGTAGTTCACAATCGTAGTTTGCTCCCCCGTTCTGCAACACCCATGTTGCTCCCTTACCGTACCTTAAAAGAGATCTTAAACTCTGTGTTGTATGCCAAGCATGCTGATGGTACAGCATAAATAAATCAATAAATGAAATAAAATAGAGATCTTAAAAACAACACCTTTTCATCCATATGTTCAACCTTGACCACAGTTCAATCAAGCAGACTAACATGTTTCCTTGCACATTGGTTTGTATGTTGTTTTTTTTGAGGGGAGAAAAATGAAATGAGGGGAGAGTGAATATTTCAGATTTCCAAAAGTATTTAATTGTTTTCTTCTCATTCCACAGTTGCCATTTGCCCTGATACCCATTTTGACCTTCACCAGTCTAAAATCTGTAATGAATGACTTTGCAAATGGATTGTAAGTAAAATTTATTTTTTCTTCATTTAATTGCTATTTGTATTTATGCATTTTTCTCTTTTTGGGCAATTCTGGTTAAAAAATGTTTTCTGGTGTTCATAAGCACTAACCCAATGCTATATTAAATTTCAATTCACTGCTATTTTTTCACGCATTTTATTAGAGTAAGTTAAATGCTAGCATTAATGTAAGATACATAATGATAGATCAAATCTGCGTCCTCCGGAGGATTACGTTTCAATCTGTTAAAATTGCAAGAACTGGGACCAACCATGCCCATATCTTCAGGGTGTGGAAGATCTCCGGGGGCGTGGTCATCCTGATGGTTTGTGCCATCAACATGTACTTCGTGGTGGTCTACGTGACCAGCCTGAACAGCGTGCTGCTCTACGTCGTGGTTGCCCTCCTTTCCATAGCCTACCTCTGCTTTGTTGGCTACCTGGTGAGTTAAATTTTCCCGGAAATCCATTTCTACTTTGATTCATATTTATTTTTGTGTTAACAAATAATCGAGGCCGCACAGGAAGTGATGATGATGAAAGATTGATTGATTAATGATTTAGTGTCATCTGTAACATTCCTCATTCGACCTGTAAAGTCCCCTCTTCCAGGCATGTAGAAACCGTACACTTTTTAATTTGACATTTTGAATAATCTTTGGATTTTTCACTTCAATACGTATGAGTGGTTCTCCAAAATGACCTCCACTGAACTGTTTGCATTTTGGCTATTTTCCCTCTCCTCCTTGTCTCTAGACGTGGCAGTGTTTAATTGCCTTGGGTGTTTCCTGTCTGGACTTTGGTGGCAGGGTAAGCAACAGACCTGCTGTGTTCATAGAGGAACAGTCTGAGTATGACTCTTAGATCTGAGAAGCACGATACCCGACAGCGTTTCTTCTTTTTCCGGGCGGATAAATTAAACTTCTTAAGGGATTCTGTGGACATATAAAGCATTTGACCTTTGAGGTTGCCTGGTAACTACGGAGTTGGTTATATGGTGTGCCCAATGGAGCAAGTGATTTCATGTTCTGAAAACCAGAAATCGTCTAAATCTTACGTGTCTTCGGATTCCTAAGATTGTGTTTTAACTGCGCTACATTTTGCGTGGAACTAATTTAAGAAGTGGTCGCAGTACACACGGTTCAACGAGATCTGTAAACGTCCACGCAGCACTCGGCACAGAGGATTGGAGAGAACATCTGAGCATCTCACTAAGCCATTTCATAAGCTGCAGCCATTACTTTTTGGAACAGTATTCCCGTTGCCAGCCACTAGTGCTTCCTGTTTACTGAAAGGATATTTTAAATAGTTTTCCAAAAACCTGTTTGCCCCATTGGACTGCATTGAGGCCCGTAAGGCAAGGCACTAGTATTCAGTATTACCAGGTAAGAAAAAAGATGTTGAAGAAACTTATTAAATATCCATCAGTTTACACTTCTAGGAGCATAAAATCCAAACATTTGTTGTTAACATTTTGTTTAATCATACTTAAAAATGTACTCTTATTTGATTTTGTTTGTCAGTATGTTTGTTTAAAAAGGTGATTTTGTGCTGTAATAATGTATGTTCAATTCCATATATTAAGTATGGGGGGAAAAAAACGTACGGGAATCTAGATTCATACAGTTGATTAAAGTGAGAATTATGTCAGTTTTCTGCTTTTAAACTTGTTATTATATGTATTTCAAAAACCTGTTAGTTCTGTGACTGTCAGAGCAATATTTGGGTGTTGTCATTATTCTCACTGACCATCTTTAGACGTCGAGACTTCTGAATCTGAATCCCAATTCTGAAAATAACTGTCCCTTGACCTTTGATGGAAGTAGAGTCTCCTGACCCCCTTAACGTTGTACTTCCGATATTGAGATTTTCTTTGTCTGGGAACAGGGTCGCTAAATGCTTATTACAGCATTTAATTCCAAGTAATTGGGAGATAAAAGCGTGAAAGAATGATTCCTATTTGTCTTCCAGAAAATTATTTCTCTTTTTTTTTTTTTTTTTTTGTGTGTGTTTTTTTTTCCTTCAGGTGGCACCTCTTTTACTGTTGTCTATACAGAGACAATTTTACTATTTGCTGATAGATTTAAAAAAAATAAATTTTAGCCCGTGAGTTAAAATCCCAGTTACAGGTATCAATACACTGCTGACCTCACAAGCATGCACCCATACTTAAACTCATATATGTGGTTCTCACCATCAGCAAGCTCCAATTTTAAGTATATGAAGGGAGGGCATTACAAAAAAGTAATATAACAATCTTGCTTGGGGAAGCATTCCAGTCAATTTACATGTATCAGCGCAAAAATATTGTAACATCTACACTGTGAAGTAAAACTGAAGCTGTGAAATGCTTAGGCTTACCCTTGACATTTGGGTATTGACAAATGAATCCGTCATCCAACTAAAAATAGCTGTACTTTACTGTAATTGCTTTTCCCTCGCCCGGGGTCCCTGTTGTGACCCTGTTTGTAGTAATCAGCAGCCTCTCAGGATTTTTTTCCGATAAATATGACATGTTTATTGGTTATTTTCGATAGAATATTGGTGATTATTTTGCAGCAAGCTAATGGATTTAACGGTGTTTACGCCAACAAATTCGGCGGTGCTAACATTGATTGGCAGTCATTACCAGAGTCTAACAAAAACTACAGTAGTAAAAGTGCCTTTATGTGAAACAATAATGACAATTGTGCAATTTGAGTTGTTACAGAGCAACATAGTATGCTCAATGTTGTAGCCTGTAGGTATTAAGTTAATTATTGCAGTTTTTTTTTTCTCTTTTATAACAAACTGAATAAGATGTCTGTCCCTTGCTACTGAAATAAGTACACCATGTAGCCAAAATAAAGTCATGGATATATGGACATGGTGTGTTGTGTCTTGGTATACTTGTCCCACAATTACGGTTGTACCTTTTTCCGGTTAGGTATGAATTATATTTACACTAAAAAAGCATACATTAAAAACAACGGCGTGCCAGTACTATAATCCCCAGATGCTTTTTTATATGAGCAACATTGCAAAATACCTTTTAACGATTGAAGCCCATTTTATTGACTTACATTTCAAGCTGGCATTTTCCACTGGGAAGGATGTCCATGCAGTAAGTAAAATACCCCTCTCAATAATCAAGGACAATACTTTGTGATCTCATTGTTATTGACTGAGTTTAGAGCACAGGATTACTCCGAAGCGCTAAATTGACTTGTCTTACCCGTTCAAGATTTAAGCGTCTTGTGAAACGCAGTCCGACAAGATGATATTGTGTGCAAGAAGCATGCTTTCTCCCTGGACTGTGGGCTGAGAAGGGAAATGAGGAAAGCTCTTTTTGGATGAGGAGAATTTCACTCCAGGTGAGCGTGCTCCCTGCCCTTTGTAATAACCCAATCAAATATCTGTACATTTTTAGCCGATAAAGGTTAAAATTCCAGAACAACATTTTAACTTTCCTCCATGTATAATTACTAGTGCTCATTGGCGACATTGGTTGCCTTTGGTTTCACTCGTTCCAGCTTTTTCTCCTTTCCCCGAACTTCACTGTGAAATACAAATATAGCATCCAAACCATTGCACATTTTTAAAATCCCCACTTTTACTTTTCATTTTTGTGATTGATCTCCGAAAGGTTCACAAACATTGGGTTGACCTTGTATAAACCAAATGTTCACGGAGATCACACTGAATCAATACGACAAATGCTTTTATTTTCTTATGTCGTGGAACTTATATTCAACTAGTGGCGCTTGATTTTCAGGGTGTCTCTCACTGGGGTTCTTAATTGACTGGTTGGGGACATCTGGTGTTTAGACTCGGACTTGTTATTTACGGCATTAATTTCCCTTGCTCTCTTTTCTTTTAGGGCCGCCTGGGTTTGTCAGGCCACACTGACATTTATTTATTGAACGACATGGATGCTGACGCCACGGCGGAGTGACAGGAAGACCGATCGCAGTGAGAAGTTACGCTTTGGTTCCAGCGCCAAAACACACAGAGATTTTCAGTATATCCTCCCCCAATGGCAGGACCATGGATCTTGACCGTGTGTGTTTTTCTCCTGTGCCTTTATGCAGCCAATGCCCTACTGTTATATGCTTAGGTTAAATAATGCAGCCCAACCCGATTTGTATATGTTTGATAAGCTTTGTAAATGGAGACCGAGTCGATCCTGCTCTTCCATGACAGAGGTTCACAACCATAAAAAAACGTGCCTTAATGTGTGTTAATTTCAACGAAAAGCTTACGCCAGTAATATTCATCCTCAGGTTAGTTTATTCCATCGTTTATCGTCATGGATAAGAACATAACATATTTTGTGGGCACTAGTATGTAGCACATCAGCAGCTGATTTAAAAAGTCACAAATATACAAAAAAAAAAAAAAAAAAAAGACTCACCAGAATAACCAGAACTATTTATGGGAAAAATTGAAACTTCTCATGGAACAATTTAGAGTGTGACTCTATCTTAGAATAATTCCAACCAACTAATTGTCAGAGCTATAATATGAATTTCATACATTTGTATTCCTTAAACCATGGACAAAAAAGATTGACATATTTACAGATTTACATATGTATTTCAAGTGATTTCAAATATTTTTCTAAAGGGAGATATAATATATTCGTATAAATAATATATCCAGTGGAGATATTGTGTCACTTATCACAGCTCTGTTCATCATTTTCTGTGAAGTTATTTATTGACAACAGTTTTTCTCATGTATTTTATTTCAAATATGCAAATGAGTGGATAGTCCAACTAACTTATCGCATTTAAAAGTGATTTTAAAATGGACAATATAAGAGCAAGTCAACGAATATATTAAACTACTCGCCAGTAATTGATCTTTTTCCACTCGTTAACACACGACCAAAAAAGAGAGTGTGTGTGTGTGTGTGTGTGTGTGTGTGTGTGTGTGTGTGTGTGTGTGTGTGTGTGTGTGTGTGTGTGTGTGTGTGTGTGTGTGTGTGTGTGTGTGTGTGTGTGTGTGTGTGTGTGTGTGTGTATATTCTTTGATACATATTGGTCTACATTTCCCAGTATCTATAAGATTGGAGTTTCTGAACATGTTAATGAAAATGTTTCCAACAAAAACTGTAATTTAGAAAATAAGTTTGACTATTCTGTTGGTTAACTCACCGTATGAAATGTTAGGGACTTTTTGTTTATGCTTCTTTTGAATACACCTGAAATGTATAGATTTGGACCTATTTTAAAACCTTATCTAATCCAATGCCAATTTGGGAAGCCACAACTACTGACCTAAAAGCACTTTTACATCAGCCAAAACATAAAAAATTTAAATAATAATAATAAATAAAACTATATCAATAGGTACCAAATTCTGTTTGGAAAATAAAACTGGAGTTTCAGTGGACGTACCAGAAACATTTCAATACTTGGTGTAACCATTCTAAAGTTTTGGATTATTGAAATGGAATGTAACAAAGATTCCAAATAATTCATTGAACATTCCAAAGAAGGTGTTCTTTGTCACGGCAGACAACATTAAAATGTTGAAAATAATGGGGATAACGTACGTCGTTTTGGCAGCTTAATCGTAAAGGCATCTCCATTCATTATCACTCAGCTTTGCGGCTGTGTCCATACCCAAACCCTAGATGTGTCAAATGTGATGGATAATATGTTTTTAGATCAATCATTATAATGTACTTACTTCAAACTATCGGTGCAGCTCTTCACTGGTCAGAAAAAGGAGTCAATCAGATGGACCATGTCACCTTGGAAGGGCATCAGCATTGGAACAATCCAAACAATTCAACATTTTATAAGCTTTGATGATTTTTTATTTTTATTTTATTTTTACAATTTCATTTGCCAATCCTCAGATCGATATAAATTATTGTGGGTTGTTTTCTTTTAAAATGTAAAAGTATTTCTTGCAAGTAATGTTAAATAAATGGTTCTGTGCGCTAATAAGCTTCCATCAGTGGATCTTTATTTGATGTTTTGGTAGAGTCAATTTTAACTTTAGAAGATGCCAAGTACACCTTTTAAATTGTTCCAGCAAATATTTACTTTTTTTTATCTGTATATATTTTTGTGTTTTTTACAAATTGACTGATACAAATACAGTAAATATGTGTTGTTTTTCCATTTTTGTAGAAAAAGCAAGTATTGTAATGTGAATTATGCAGGTGATGCTAATTATACAGTTTTAACATCTGCAACGAAAAGACATGCTGAATAAAGACATATTTTACAAACGGTTTAAATTATTTCATCATCAAAATCATAGAAAAATGCATTTCAATATCCATCATTGTGGTGTGGGGATGGTCTGGTTGAGCAGCCGCACCTGACCTGGATCTATGTGATTGGGTCAGGGTGGCGTCAGACCTGTTGCTGTTGGTTGGTCTAATGAGCAACAGGTTTAAACCCCCATCCCCACACTCGCTCAGTAGAGCAGCCCTGTCCTGACGTGTTTGATCTTTGATTTTTTTTTTTTTTTTTAATGATACAAAGCAACTCAGATGAGTTAGAAATAGTTTATTATTGGTATTATTGTTAATAATAATAATAATAATAATAATATACCAATAATATAAATATAGCTGCAGGCAGAAATACACAGGGTCCAAGGTAGTCGGTCCTTCATCAAAGTTCAATGGACAAGTGTGCTTTGGCTGTCTGTTAGGTTTTGTGACTGCAGAAGTTCATTCTTTCTGGCCTGTATAAACAAGCCCAATTACAGTGTAATTCTGTGATCGGGCGGTGTTTGTGGCTGTGGGGGGGTTTCCTACGCTAGTAACTAATGCCAGTTATCAATATGAAGTAGGGCTGCATGTTAATGACTAAAATGATAATCAGGATTATTGCAGTCAATATTATCACAATTATTAATCCATTTTGGGGAACATAATTATTTCATGGCACTTTGCAAATCAACAGAAAGCTGCCTGCGCTTTGTTTTAATCCAATTTTGTTCTGGTATTACCTAAACAAATTTTTTTTTTCTAACAATTAATAGTGATAAAATATTACCTGTCACTTTGTAACGTCATATGGTTTGGAGTTTGTATCATATATTCCTTTAGTCAAAGTCCAATTGTGTGTATATCTGTCATGTGATCTGTGTACTCTGTCAACTTGTGCATGCACACGGGGCGTGGCGCCATCTTGGTGAGGTTGCGATTGTTGATAAGAAACTTTTTCCACAATACTGAACTGCTGATCTGGATGAAACTCGAACGACGCCACGTTGGAACTGCCCCCAACACATGTCTTATTCAGATTGTCTGTGGGTTCATCGGATCCATGCCATCCATAAAGTTCTGACGTCATGTTAAATCTACACGTGCTGCCATCTTGCAGACTAGACTGCAATGCTATCAAATGACCCGTCATTTGTGCATGCGCGCCCGTTGCAGCAATTATAAATACAGTTTTCTACTAAATTATTCCACAATAATGGACTGATCTAGATCAGAATACACATTTTATTAATCTTGTCTGTGAGTGCTGCGGGTCTATGACATCCATAGACTACTGACGTCTGTTTTTCATTAACAAAAGCAATAAGGCTCCTGCCCCTTCGCCCCTAAACATAGATGCAGGCAGCAATACACAGGGCCAGTTTAGTCATGTTAGGTATGTATTACAGTTTTCTGGGTTCTATGAAACGCAGCACAAGTTACAATTGTTCAAGTTTACTTTGAACGCGACATCGGCTCCTCCAGTCTGTCATCGTAACAAGCATAAATACTACGTGGATTAGCCAGGTCTAAAGGGCAACTCACCTAGAGACGAAGCCTGGTCTTATATAACATCAGTTCATGATGTCACAAAGCACTCCGCACCACAAACTAATCAGGATACGCCAACATTCTTCAACTTCCCGTAAATTTGCAATGATTTTTCACTAATTCCTGCTACAAATGTAGATCGACATGGATAAAACTTGAACCGGAAGATGTCTGAAACGTCCGGGTTCCGACGAGACCTCAACCATGTCCGTGGTTTCAGCGGTTGTTGTGTTCCAGACACTTTTACCCGAAAAATGCCAAGGGGAAAAATAATAAAAAATACAGTAATACAGGCCGGACCCCTAATAATAATAATAATAATAACGGTGCAGCCGTCTTGACTCAAAATAGCACCGAAGCACATTATGGAATGAAACAATGAGTGTGTGACGTGGTCATAACGATCATTATTATTATCATATAAAATGATTATTTTGTCAAATAGTTCATCCAAATCCAAAAAATCACCCCTGTGGCTGGAGTGCCCCTGGCTGCAGTAACACTTCCTGGCCGCAAGGGGCGCTGCACACTACGCCGGCCACCTCTTGCCAGCCTGAGTGCCTACGTCACCACGTTGGAGCCAGTGTGATGGAACAGCGTGGAAGGTTCTTCTCCTAGCGCTCGAAGCCGAAAGCGGGTCCGGAGTCACCGATAAAGTTGCACATTTTATCAGAAACATTTTCCACCGTTTCCTTCTAAATCTCCCCGACTCGGAAGTGTTGAGCAGCCGCTGATTGAAGACACACACAGAGCAGTCTGGTAAGCAGCACCTTCTGTGTCTACATGTTTGACTCCACATCTAAACGGGCTCGGGTTCCTATTTCTCCCGGTGTGACTTGTTGATACAGAGGTTTTTAGGTGTACTGTATATTGCCATTGTGTTCTATGTTGTAGTTGTTTTATTTGGTTTATTATATGTTGCCAAATGTTGCTGTTTGTTAGTTAATTTCTAGGTTTGTCGTCTATCTACCTATATATCTATCTATATATCTAGTATCTATATATCTATCTGTATACCTAGTATCTATCTAGTGTCCATCTAGTGTCTCTATCTAGTATCTATAAATACATCTACTATCTATCTATCTATATATCTAGTGGCTATATCTATATATCTAGTATCTAGGATCTATAAAGTATATATCTAGTATCTCAAGATTTCAAGATTCAAGATTTTTTTATTTGTCACATACATATACATACTTCCATACATATATGCAGTGAAATGTATCTATATCGATCTAGTATCTTTATATCTAGTATCTCTATCTAGTATATATCTATCCAAACTAGCACCATGGGTCGAGTCATATTAATTTGAACAGTCTTTCCTTCATTTGTTCCAGATGAGGTTAGTCATTAATGAAAGTATATTTAAATTCAGATGCAAGATGCTGAGAGCAGCACTTTTCCTAACACCGTTTCTGATACTCGGTCTACTGGGGAGCCTTGGTCAAGGAGCCCGACAAGGACAAGATGTCCGATGCGGAGGTATGTCTTCATGTCAAACACACCATCAGTGTCTTCACAGCCCAAACTTGACTTTTTCCTTGTTCCACAAACACAGCCTGCAGGGCCCTGGTAGATGAACTGGAGTTCGCCATCTCCCAAATAGACCCCAAGAAAATGATCCAGATGGGCTCTTTCAGGATTAATCCTGATGGCAGCCAATCCATCAGAGAGGTATGGATGGAGCAAAAACCATGTTCCTGTAATACCCCTTTCCCACCACACCAAAAACCCGGTAAAACCCACTAACATCAGGCATTTGTCACCAGTGGGAAAGGAAAAATGACCCTGCAATAGACACAGGTTTTAATCGGCTCTACCTCCGACCTGCACATTTTGGCCCCTTTGCCGGCGTGATGCAACGAGCATTGAAATTGTGTTCGTTGGGGCATAAATAGACAGGAATGTTTATGTATCGTTCGATCATTTCATATCCCATTTAGAATCCAAAATCAGGAGTTATTGTATTGTTTACCGCATGGGGGAGCGTGAAATGTTGTGAGTGTGGGGATCGCTGCTTGGGCAGCACAGCGGAGAACGATCCGATTCTTTTGAATATCTCAAAAAAAAAATATATATTTGATTTTTTTTAAGTTTTACAGTTTTATGTTGTTTGTTGAAGTTGCTGTCTCCTCTATTGTTTTGTTCCCGATCACACTGGAACCATGACACGCCCCTTTTCCTACGTGTTTGTGGCAACGAACGTGATGTACCAGAAAAAAAAAACGCATTTCTCCTGGCAATGGGAAAGGTGTCAATCGCCTATTTTTAGTAAAAAGTAAAAAATGTTTTTAGTAAACAACCCGCTAATCTGAAGACTATGCACATTTGAGAAAGCACAAAATAAAGATGTTAAGCTTATAACAATCTTAAAACTTTTGATCTCATTTAGAAATAAGAGCTTTAAGTTTTGGTGTTCATCTTCAAACAATTTCCAGTCAATATCTCGGCCAATTAGAGAACAGGACTCAACGTAAGCAACTTGTTTTTTTTTGTTTTTGTTTTTTTAAAATATATATATATTTAATTCACATTTTTTAACCAATAGGTCCCTCTTGCCCGCTCAGAAGGAAATCTTCTAGAGCTGATGGAGAACGTGTGTGAGAGGATGCAGGACTACGGGGAGCGTGTGGACCCTTCCACCAGCAGGAAGACCTACGTTAGGGTTACATCTAGAAATGGTGAAGCCATGGATCTCACAGAGGCTAAACTGGATTCTAGAGTTACCTCCAGTTTGAAATATGCTGTGAGCACTGTTTATTTTACGATCTCCAGATAACACATATGACACTTGTGTCGATTAGGGCTGCACAATATGGAAGGAAAAGAAAAAAAATCACAATCCCCAAAAACGTAATGCACATTGCAATAACTAAATGACATCAAGTGGCAATATCGGGGCACTAGCATTTAACGGTCATGCGACATTTCGAAAACCCCAGTTTGCCTGTCACAAACCCAGAGCTTTATTTTGTAGCTGTTCATTGGGTAGGCAGGCCGTCTGGTAACACTGACTCCTCATTTTAAAGTCGCCGTCACTGAGATGCCGAGTGAGGCCGATACAGGGTTCTGCCTTCCTACTCCGCCATAGATTAGCTGTACATGCAATGTGTTTAATTTGTTTCGGTTCTGATTCCTCGGGTCTGGCATTTCTCATATATTTTGTGAATGGCGACTTAAAATAAGTGAATCGCCAGCACCAAATATGTGTGATTGCATCCTTGATTTCTATACATGACCTGGATGATTTATTCTTTTGAATAATGCTTGGTTGAAAAGGTGCACACTAACTAGTCCTCTAAGTTGAATTAGAGATTATGAAAAATGCGGAAGCTGTTGTGCTTAGCACTTTGGTGTCTGAGTCGTCACATCCCTTTTATAGCCAAACCATCACTAAACAACAGCTTTGCTATTAACTCCTCTGTGTTCATATTTATTTTTTCTCTACTCAGTGTGAGACGATTGTCGAACAGCAGGAGGATGAAATAATTGAATTCCTCGCTCATGAGACAGAAAACGTCAAAGACAAGCTCTGCAGCAAGAGAACAGGTATATCAATTTGTACTTCACCTTTTTGTCATATTTAATTGAGTCATTTATCTTTGTCAAGTTTAGGTATCTTTTTCAGTGGTTAAGTAATTGATTTAATTGTGTCTTGCAGACCTATGTGACCATGCTTTGAAAATGCATCATGATGAACTTTGATTCCTGCCTACATGGTTGCCCTCTGGAGGTAACTGAATCAAACTGCCGAGCACTATGAGGTCTGGTTGTAGAATCACTTCACACTGTGACAGCAGGTCATTTCTACGTAAAGGTGAAACTCCCTCTGTAAATAAAAGCAAAAGTTATTCCTGTAGCCTGAGAGAAATAAGTCCTGATTCGAGCTTTTTTCTGTTGTCACTCCTAAATGTCAAAGATTGCCAATACCCAAATGTGAAGTTATGAAATAAAATTTTCTGTGTAGTCACCGTTTACAACACTGTCACAAAATGTGCCAATAATACAAAGTCTTTTTACTGTTTTAGCTGGATTCTCTAGTTATAATAGATATTCTTGAAATACTATGTTTAAACCATTTAAGAAGTTATTTATGTTCAAAGTATTAAAACTAAAGTATTAAAATGAAATAAAACTAAAATAAAGTTGACAATCAATTCCAAACCAAAAGGAATGCTTGTATAATTAGACGGCAATCCTCAACCCAACATCGATAACTCTTAATGGTAAAGTTATGACGCTTTGGAGTAGAAAAATTGGGTACTGACTCTTATCTGTATGTACTGTACATAGGGCAGCCTCTGGCTGTCAGTGGACCAGGTGTAAAGTGTGATCTTGAGCATATAGTCAAATATTGGACCGTTCCACACACTGCAAAACAAAAACACTCCATTTATTTATGTGTTTGTGATACCTACCTAAACTGTGTTGGAGTGGACATGCGTTCTATATGATGCTGTCGTACTGACATACTGGATGCTTCTACGTTCCCTAAATGGAGTATTATTATAGCATTCCAAAGTATACAAAAAAGGTTTTGTTAGTTACATTAAATTATTGTTACTGTTCTAAAACACCAAATTGGGCCTCCGGTAGAGAGACTAATTAGATCTGCTGTCTTTTAATATTGAACTGTAATTCTACTTTCTGTCATTTAAAACCTTGGAATCTTGGGTTCATTGAGGGTTTGAGGCACCTAGTGTTAATGCAGCTGCAGAAACAGTGTGTTGTAATTCCATCATCCTGATATCATTTCTGTTCTAAGAATTATTGTGGGAGTACATATTGCTGGATTTTACGAAACATAACTTGACCATAACTCTTGTTGGAATGGCCCCATGCTGTAAAAGTAGAAAAGTAATGAGTTATTTCTGAATTATTTTTTTACAATGTGTCAAAATGTCCAGTTTGTAACATGCAAATTGTCTCATGAAAGCTTCCAGTTTTATAGAATTTGTTACATCAGTGGGAATAAATTTGTACATTGACATTGAATGTAGCTTCTTTTTTTTTTTTGATCTAAATGTTTTTACATTTAATTGTCTGAAAGATTGACCAACTTATTTTGTAACTTTTACATGTGTATTGTTTTTCGAATTGACATTAAGATTCAACAACATTAGCATTACAAACACATTGCAATGAGGTGTGGATATACTGTAAAGCACTCCTAGCATGCAATTGGTAAATGTTATGGATATGAAGAATTACTAAATCCCGACGGCATTATATTAGGAGTGTCACAACTCTGATTCAAAATCCGAACCGACTTTCATGAAATTTGGTTCGGAGTTGGGAGAGCTGCAGTCAGCTCCACAGCTGGGTCGGCTGCACCGCATCCCTCAATGCACACTGCACCCGCCCACCTGGCACTCGGGCTGCAGGAAGAAAATTATAATATAATTTGTATTTTAAGAATAATAATAAAATGTAATTTAAGGTTCATCCAATATGTTCCACATTGAACATACATTAGAGAGGTGTGTGTGTGTGTGTGTGTGTGTGTGTGTGTGTGTGTGTGTGTGTGTGTGTGTGTGTGTGTGTGTGTGTGTGTGTGTGTGTGTGTGTGAAAAAAATAATCGCCGACCGAATGTCCTCTCGTGCAGAGGTTCCCAACAACCGGCTTGTGGACAGTGCTGGGCCGCGGGGCATTTGCCACCGGACAGTGAGAACGTGGGTGTGATTTATATTTATTCATTTATTTTCTCAGCAGTGATCTGCAATCTGCTCCGCAGTAGAGCAGCAGCAGGAAACAGAGTAAATAAAATGCTTCTCCTTTGGGCTGCTCCCGTTAGGGGTCGCCACAGCGGAGCATCTGCCTCCAATACCTTGTTTTCTGCGTATCTTCCTCCCTGACACCAACCGCCTGCATGTCCTCCCTCAGCACATCCATAAAGCTTCTCTTTGGCTTCCTCTTTCCCTCTTGCCTGGCAGCTCCATCCTCAGCATCCTTCTCCCAATGTAACTCTCATCCCTCCTACACACGTGTCCAAACCATCTCAATCTGGCCTCTCTCACTTTTCCACCAAACTGTTCAACCTGAGCTGTCGCTCTAATGTACTCATTCTTAATCCTCTCCATCCTTGTCACTCCCCATGAAAATCTCAACGTCCTCAACTCTGCCACCTCCAGTTCAGCCACCTGCCTTTTTGTCAGTGCCACCGCCTCTAAACTGTACAACATGGCTGGTCTCACTACCGTCCTGTACACCTTCCCCTTCACTCTTGCTGGAACCCTTCAGTCACAGATCACTCCGGACACTCTTCTCCACCCACTCCACCCTGCCTGTACTCTCTTCTTCACCTCTCTCGCGCACTCTCCGCTGCTTTGGATGGTCGACCCCAAGTACTTGAACTCATGTCTTCTCCACCTCCACTCCTTGCATTCTCAGCTTTTCGCCGCCCTCCCTCCCATCAGGCACATGTATTGTGTCTTACTCCTGCTGACTTTCATTCCTCTTCTCTCTAATGCTGCCTCCACTTCTCCAGGCTCTCCTCAACCTGCTCCCTTTGCAGTCACTAATCTCTTTCAGATTGCACCTCCTGCATAAGATGTAGTCCACCTGTGCGCACCTTCCTCCGCTGTTGTATGTCACCCTGTGTTCCTCCCTCTTCTTGAAATACGTATTCACATGAGCCAATTCCATCCTTGTGGCGAAATCCAGCACCATCTGTCCTTCCACATTCCTCTCCATGACACCATACCGACCCGTCACCTTCTCGTCACCTATGTCTCTGATCCCTTCGCCAACATGCCCATTGAGATCTGCTCCAACGACCACTCTCTCTCCCTTGGGGACGCTCTCCACCACTACATCTAACTCACTAAAGAATTCTTCTTTCTCACCCATCTCACGCCCCCTGTGATCAGAGCATATGCACTGATCACTTTCACTGATCACCCCATCACTTTCCAGCTTCATGCTCATCAGTCTGTCCGACACTCTCGTCAACTCCAAAACACTCTTGACATAGTCTTCCTTCAAGACTATCCCTACCATCCATACCACCCTGCCATCCACTAAATGGTAGAACAGTTTGTACCTGGCTCCGATACTCCTGGCCTTACTCCCCTTCCACCTGGTCTCTTGTACACATAGTACATCTACTTTCCTTCTCTCCATCATGTCAGCCAGCTCTCTCTCTTTACCCTTCATAGTGCCAACGTTCAAAGTTCCTAGTCTCAGCTCTACCCTCCTACCCTTCTTCCTCTCCTGCCGTCTCCGGCCACGCCTTCCCCCTCTTCCCCCTCTTCCTCTTCTTCTTCGGCCGACAGTAGCACAATTTCCGCTGGCACCCTGTTGGCTAACGGCACCAGTGGCGGTCGTCGGGAACCCGGGCCTCGACCGATCCGGTATGGAAATCATATTTGTTGTCCGCATGTTTGATTTGGCATGGCTTTTACCCGGATGCCCTTCCTGATGCAACCCTCTCTATTCATCCGGGCTTGGGACCGGCACTGACGATACACTGGCTTGTGCACCCCCAGTGGCTAGATTAGTAAATTACTTAAAATAGTAAATAAAATACATCTAGAGTTTTTATTTGCTTTGTTTGGGGAAAAGATCGCTCTGATCGGAGCTGCAGGTACTACCGGCATTCCCCTCTGGCAAAAATAGCATCCATTTTTCTGCCTTATTTAGGTGAGTAACTTAAAAGTAGTGTAATAAGTAGCTTATTGTTTATTGTTCTAAAGTCTAGTTTTGCTTCAGCTCTTAACTGTTTCGGTGTGTTGCTTAAATATTTTAATATTTTTGTTATTTATAATTTCTAATATTCAAATAAAAGTTACTTATTGAGAAATGGAGGCTCGATAGTCTAACAAAAATATATGTTTAAATCGAATCGTGACCTTCGTATCGAAAGTCGAATCGTGACACCCTTATATTATTTACTCTATATATAGTAGGGTTGGACGATGACAAAATTCCATCCGCTGTCAGCCCAACAACCAGCGATATAACAGCTGATATATTCACTTTTTTTTTTTTCAAACCATTCTCAGTGATCGGGCTCAGATCCATCTCCTGCTCCTCGTCTCCTCTGTCTGCAAAAATATTTTCCATTAATTTCCTGTTATAGAAAGTCTCCAATCTCCATCTTGACTTGGCCTTAGACAATTCTTTGCAACCATCATGCAGAAAGAAACTGGAAAAACTAGCACTGGTAAATAATCTCTTGAACTTGAACTTGGTCTAAAGCGTCAACGCCATCAAAGAGCTTCACAAGGCTTGAGGCTGAGGTTCTGATTGGCTGAGTGTCACATCACTAATTGTGACATCATAGCCATGGCCGTGGTTTGCCAAAAGCGAGGACTATCCAATGAAGTCAAAAAGCGCATTTGATTTCACCAGGAAGTAAATGACATATCATTGTCGGTGGCAACACACTAGGTTTTAAAAACAGGTTAAATTCTGCTGGGTTAAATTCTCGAGGAGAACGACATAAAATGATCTAAATAAAAGGACAAAAATCGTGGGGAAAAATAAATCCCAAAAAGAACAATCACCGATTGACTCAATCATATTATCGCCAATTGCTGATATATTCGTCCAAGTGTAACATATAGCAGCAGTGTTTTTTTGTTTTTTTTTCTCCCAATAACTCAAGAGTCATTAGACAATTTACATCTGGGAAATCCCTTTGAAAAAAACGTGCGTATGATTCTGACTCAGTCGTGATGGATTTAGTTACTTTATTTGAAATATTTTAATACAGATATCTAAACTTTTGTTCTATTCCTGTAATTTCAAAACTGTAATGTTAGGAAACATATACCGTCCAAGCATAGCAGATTAATTTTAAGGGCATGGCTATTGAAGTATTTTTTCTTTACACCAAAAAGTATGTCAATCTACCAGTAAAACTGCCACAGTTATAACATTCTATTACTACCACGTACCGTCAAATCAGTATTAGACACAGATACCCGATTTGATTAGATTCCAAAGCAGATGTGATTTTGTCAGAAAATTGGGTTTCTACATTGTATGGGATATTTCAATTCCTTCCTCTCCAGACCTCCCAGTCTCAGCTAAGGCCTTCTCCTTGAACCAGGCACACCTCACTCTGACAGCATTGATTTCTACCCTCCACCATCTCACCTCTATTGTCTTCAAAGGCCATGTCATTTTCAACTTTGTCATAGCAGTTCAGATTCTCTTCTTCAGTTGAGGGAAGCTCTCTCCTCTCCTCATGCTTTGCCTTCTCCTCTGTCACATCAGAACTTTTATCTCCACCCTCCTCCTCCTCCTCCTCGGGCCCCTCTACCTCGTCCTCGGAAGCATCGCTGTTTCTGCTGCTGTAGGGCAGTTTGTCCTCTTCTACATGGCTCCCGCAAGGTTCTTTCTGATCAATATCTTGCTGTGTATTTTCAGCCGCTTTTTGCTGTTTACTTTTGACCCCTGTGTCCTCATTTTGGTCTTCATTGTGAACCTCCATAACCTCCATTTGCCTCGGTTCATCAAGGATTAGCGTCTCTCCAGGTTTATCACAGGTGTCAACAGGGGGAGACATTGGCGCTCCTTCGGGCCCCTCGCTGCAGCGAGAGAGGGTGTCCTCGGACTCCAAATTCAGCGCCACATCTGGCGGGAGGAAGTCCTCTCCCACACACTGTGGATCCCACATCTCACTCATCTCCTCCTCTTCATTCTCTGAGTCGGGTGCTGTGTGTTTCCTAATGCGGTTTACAGCGTCCCACAGAGACATAGGATACTGGGAGTCCTCTATGTCTGTAATGGAACAAGGGAAGTCTGATGGAGTATTGCCACTTCCCTCTTGAGGAGGAGTGAAACTTGGAGGGGAGATTGTGGGGGATTCCAAAGGAGGCAGAGGTGGCAACTTTAGTGGTGGTGCATCGGGCTCCAGCTGTGGACAAGCGGTTTCTACAATTTCGGGAAGAAACGCGTCATGGTCAACAGCTGTGTTTTCTGAAAAAGCTGTCTTAATGTTGGCGTCAGAAACATCTGATGGAGGAGTCAACTCCGGAAGTGAGGGTGTAGTCGTGAGAGCAGAATCTGGGGAGTCTAAGGAGTGTTCTGAATGTTCACCAAGGTATGTGCAGGGGTCGGACTCTGGACACTGACGGATGGGTTGAGAGGTGACATCATCATCAGCAGGTTCAGTGGTTTCTCTCTGGCTCTCTTCTTGACACTGCGACTCAACAAGAGGTTTGCATGTCAGTTCCTCCACAGCTTTTACCTCCTCCAATGGCCGACAGTCAGTGGTATTCTCTTCGACTATGTTAACCTCCTCCCTAAGGCCTGTGAGGTCCTCCTGGTGTTCTTGTGTTAATGGATCTAGAGTGGCATTGGTCTGGTTTTCACAAGCAGCCTCCTCAGCTGGGTTGTATTCTAAGGGTTGCTGTGGCTCCAGCTCCTCCTGGTCCTCAAGGTCGTCGCTGATCTCGTCATTTGTTTCATATAGCTCGGTATCGTACTCATCACATAGCTCAAGAAAAGACACTGCGTCTTCAGATTGGCTTGACGAGCCCGGGCACTGAGGATCTGTGGGAGAGCTAGGTAATGGAAACAGTGTGTCCT
Source organism: Zeus faber (assembly GCF_960531495.2). Taxonomy (NCBI): domain Eukaryota; kingdom Metazoa; phylum Chordata; class Actinopteri; order Zeiformes; family Zeidae; genus Zeus; species Zeus faber. The sequence continues at coordinate 31,465,635 of NC_137192.1, read as the reverse complement.
TAGAAGTGGCTGGGAATGAGACGTTAGTGTCCGTCGAGGAAGGTTCTTGCTGAGGACAAGGAGTGTCGGAAATGTCAGAAGAAAGATTGCCCAACTCTGAATGAGAAGTAAGGGGCGGCGGCGAAGGAGAGGGTATTATGTCCAACGCAGAGGGAGAACTACATATTGGGGAATTTGAAGATGTGAGTGGGTGTAAATCAGGATGGTCAGACTCGGTTGAAGAATATGCATTATTTTCTCCGGGTTGACTTTCTACCCCCTGACTTTCTTCTTCATTGCATGGTTGCAGTATTTGCTTGTGTGTAACTTCAGCTTCTTCTAAGCATTCACTGGCTGCTTTAGGTTCACACGGAGCAGCGCTCTCTTCGACAGACGCTACTTCCCAAATGCTTTCAGGGTCTTTATTGTCTCCAAAACTATCTTCGGTGATATAGGTCTCTGTAACACAAACGGCATCTTCAGAACCGTCAAATGGTAATTGCTGCTGTGACACTGTCTCCTCTCTGATGTCTTCCGAGAGATGCTCAAGGACAATAATCTCATCGTCACCCAACTGCAAGGCGTCACATTCATTATTTTGGTTTTGACTACGCACGTCAATAATTGGCATTGCCTCTTCAGTTGCGTGCTCTTGGATGCTGTCGTTTAGGGGTATTCCCAGGATCCTTTCAGCACGCTCCTCAAGTGTCTCTTTTTCCGGAGTTGCAACTAGAGGCAAGCAGGGAAGAGAGATTTGACTCGTTTCCTCGGTCTGCATTGCCTCTGCCTCCGCAACATCATTTGTAGGATCATTTGTTTCACCTTCGTCCAATTCAGTTTGAAGGTCAGTCTTCTCATCCATTGGAGAAGGGTTCTCTTGGGCTGATATTTGGGTAGACTCAGCAATGGCAGCGGATTCCATATGAGGAGGCTTGTATTCATCGTGTGGCGGGTGGAATGCATAATTAACATGTTCCTTTTTGGGGGAAGGGATTAACTCAATTCTGACTACAACGCTGGTTGTGTCGATGACTAGTTGACCACTGCAGCTCTGAGATTCTGTGTCTATCTCAATGTCTAATTTCCCAACCTCTATGTCAACAGGTTGGCCATAAATGTCAGCCATATTCTCTTTGTCATTGAGACCCGTTGACTCGACTTCGGCGCTGTTCTCTCTCAGACTGCAAGCGGTGGAACTCTCAATATTCCGTTTATCTGTGAATCTGGGCTCTCTCCACAGGGGGTATCTTAGAGATACAGGAGGCAACGACTGACTAAGTTGTTGTCCAAATGTATCATTTGAATCGTCAATAGTAGTTTTCTCTGAGATGTCTTGGAAATGGCTCTGGTTTTCTTGGCTATATCCTCCTTGCAACTCATTGCTGTTTTCCACGGCTTGTTGACTCTCCACCACGGTAAGTGCGTCGTGACTTTTGTCTTTGAAATCTTCGTCTCCTTTGGGGGTAGGGGGTTCGGCAGGGATGCTTGTCTCATCTTGGCTTTTTTCTACACTCAAATCCACTTCATCTGCAAGTTTTGGAATGACATTGAGGTCACTGCCCTCCTTTATATCTTTAGACTTGTCTTGGAGGTTTGAACTTTGAGTAAATGTTTTTTGGGCACAGACGGGCAGAGATGGGATTTCTGATGTTTCTCTGTGGGAACTTGAGTCTGTAGGCTCACCTATTCGAGAGACGAGACAAAATATCGTGGCCCCTACACCTGTCTTCCTGTTAAATTTGAATTTCCTTCCCTCGATGATACTTGGGGATATGTCCTTATTTCTCTTTGTTTGATTAACATCTTGCACTATTAGCTGCTGCAGAGGTGAGAGACATTCGGATTGCACCTGCCTGAAATGTGTAAGAATTGGTTGACTTGTCCATAAAGCATTTGTTTCTTGCATTTGTTGTTCGTGTCGGATAGAATCTGCGAAGGTGCTTTGCTTCTGAGCCTCTTTCATAAACTGTTGCTCCTTTCCTCCTCTCATATTCTGTAGATTTATAGAGACATTTTGATTCCCGGCTGTTGGCTCTGGACAGTATGATTTTCTATTACCTTCCTCTTGCCAACCTGTTGGAAATCTGTCAGAGAACTGTATTGCATGTGAACTTTTGTGCGGGCCATCATATGGGGGAGGGGCTATATAGCCGGGAGGTTGGCTAAACCTCCTGTGGTAGCCTGTCCTTTCTTTGCTATTTGGCACGCAGGCTGTGTTAGGCAGAGGAGGTTGCATTGGAAGGTAAGTCTTACGCTGGCCCCCTCCATCCCACTTCTGCCATCCTCTAATGTTTGCAGGTATTCCAGCTTTTTGCAATGCAGCTTCTTTTGGCTCCGCCACGTTCCTGCCCCTCTCCAGGACCCTGCCGCTCTCTGACCCTTCCTTCATCTCGGCCCCCACATGTCGCCGCCTCGGAAGTGAATGGCTGTAGCGCGCTGCCCAGGCCTCCAACTCCCGATAGCTGCTGTCGCTCAGACTGCTCCTGGAAACCTCCCTTCTGTAGCGGACAGGACTACAAGGCTCCCACCTCCTATCCCACCCTTCCTTTAGAATCCCCCTCTCATATTCTCTCTCCATTTCCCTTCTGTAGCTCCTTTCTGCTGTCTGTTCTCGTTCTCTCTGGTCCTGAGGATGATAAACTCCCCAGTTCTTGAGCTGCTGGTGTGGGTTGTCAAGAACAAAAGGAAAGTGGGAAGCAGGGGGTGCTACTTCTGGGTCGGTCCAGTTTGCATAGTCCTGTAGAGCCCCTCCTGTTCTGGATCCTGGTACAGTCCAACAGTTGAGCTCTTGCTGTTCACATAGATGTGGTGGGAAATATGTTGGCTTGTGTTTGTCATGGTATCTATGGGTAAAAGAGCAGAAATACAATAATACATTTCATCAATTTCAATAGTATACACATTTCAGACAATAAATACATTACATTAGTTTAAACATTTGTTCAAAAGAACAGTTCTTATCTCCAGCCATTGTCATAGAAAATAAAACAAAGGTCAATATGAATAGTTGATAAGTCCAGAGCAGACAGAAATATAGTATATAATGTAAATATAAAGTAATCAGTCTTTTACACTATTATATAGTATAAATTCACAGCACTGAACTCACATGTGTGTACAATTTCGCCCAGGAACTGTACAGAATTTGGCATATGCAGGTGATTGCCCCTGACTCTCAGCCCAGTATGCCATCATTTGGTCTGTTTCCAAAAATTATATTTCTAGAACATATAGAAAGAAAGAAGTACATTATTTTCCCAAATCTTAATTTGATTCCAGTACAAAATGTAAAATAGTCTATAAATGACATGAAAATAAAACAAAGCTGTAACCTTGTATTTTCAAGTGATTCTCTGTCTTTAGCAACTTGAACTTAATATATTTTGATAAGTAACAGAACGAAACAGATACATACATTTTAGGAGTTGGCACATTCGATGGCTTTCTCCAGATTTTCGTCCTGGATGTTGAGGTGTTCTGATCATGGCCAAACTGGAGGGCTTGTTTTAAAACAGCCAGTGTTTTTCACACCCCCTCCCACTGCACTTGCACCGCACACCCTTACTCCCCCGTCACAATGAGGCCATCCTCCTCTCACCCCTGGCAAACTGGGTGAGGTGAAAAAGGAATTCTTTCGATAAGTCTTTGACAACAATGACACGTTGCTAAATCCTTCCCTCTCGATTAAAATGTTTCTGTTTCACACAGGGTTGCAGGTCGCAGAATGAGAATCAATAATCGAAAAAGCTCAAGATCAGAATCAAGTGCTTAAGCAGTTATTTTGACACAACAGGTAAAAACACTCATTATGACTCTTTCCTTTGCATATTAAGCATGATGGGTGACTGTTTACATCAATGTTTTAGGAGAGAGAAAGTCATAAAGTGACGGACAAAAGTGTCTACTGCAACGTGTTGAACTGGGAAAGGACAAGAGGATGTATTTATTACTATCCAATAGTTTTTAATCAATTAACCCAGTAAATTGGTCAGTCGGCTTAGCTTCTTTACCCAAGTAATGTTTTCTATTAAATTCGGCACACGGATTCCTGATCAATATTACGAAGTAGAATTTTTTTAATCCTATTTAATTTCCCATATGCAAATCATTAGGAATCGGAGCCTTGTGTTATTTTAACATGTTGGAAATCATTCCGATGACAATATGAGCCTTCCCTAATGGGCGGCTAATCCGGGGAGCTGCGGCGGAGCCGACTGTGCATGTAGATAGGGATCTGTGCATGTAGATAGGGATCTGTGGTTGTGCTCAGTAAACTGTAGTACAGGGACGGATGGGGGGGGGGGGCGGAGGGCTCGCGTTCCTTTCTTTGAAACTCTCCAGCGTAACAAACAGGCTTTCCCTTCCTGAACAGAAACCCTGTACATCAGCAGACCGCAGGATGAAGCTTGTACAGACGGACGGTCGGAGGGAAAGCAATCTGTTGATGTTGACAGAATTGTTTTGGGTGAAATGGCCTCTAGTGCCACGATAACAGTGTGCGGTGTTTTCATGTGATATAAACGCCGTCCAAGTTTGATCGCTCGTGCATAATACAAGGTACATGTTTTCCACGTCTGTCGACTGCTAAAGCGTCTCGCAGACACAAACTGCAATCAATGGGTTGAGTTGCAAACTTGAGACAATTTACATTCAAATAACTGAATGACCTCAAATATACGAGGAAATGATGGAACTCGAGGTGAAAAGAACGTAGCTTCCAATCCTTATGGAAGGGGTGCGGAGCAGAATTGTCAAATGTTTTGTCCGCTTGTGAAGCACTTGGTCACCGTGTGTTTTAAGAAGTGCTGTACGAACAAGCTTTACGTAAAGCTTTACGCTTGTCTTGAGTCAAGCGCATTCGCCGCTTTTCCCACTGCATCACACTGTTGCCGTCGTTTGAATTCATCTGCGCTCGAAAAAAAAACGTGGCCCGGGGTCAAATTCGAGGGCAAGTCAGTGATTCCTGCATCTAAGTCGATACTAGTTTCAGGGCTTGTTTTGACCTTTAACCATCTTTGATGCCATGGGTAAAATATTTGGCACAAGCCCTGAATACCCCTCAGCTTGGGAATGCCTGCCTGCGTTTTAGCAGAACGGCTTTCATTGCTGGCTCAAGTGGGCTGCACTTGTTGACAATCACATCTCTCTTAGATTATTGATCTCTTTGCGTTTTGTATCTTTGTCACCACATTGTCATTGTCTTCACACACTCTCCTCCATCTCTTCACCCTCTCCTCTTCCTCAAGTCTTTACAAACATGAACACAGCCTCATGATGCTGTACAGTGTGTGAGCAAGATACTATAAAGGTGGATATGCGCACATACTGCATGAGATGATCATCTTTATACAAAAGGAGATGTTGGGAGTAGGTTGGATGTTCCTGATGGAGAAAGATTTCTGAGGGTTGGGCTTTGCTGTGAGCTGAAGATAAACAAAAGGAGATGGGGACAAAGTGACGGTTTAAAAAAAAAAAAAGGGGGGCCGTCACACGAGGCGCAGGTGAGACAGCAAAGGAGCAAATGCAGGAGAAAGATGATCCAGGGGAAATGAATGGGCCTGTAGATTTGTTTTTGTTTGTACTAGCTGAATAAAACAAGATGAGACGATTAAAAATGACAAAGGCCAAAGAGACCGCACTTTACGGAGGTTAGTGACATTTGACTTGTTCATAGTCAGGGTTAGTCAGCGAGAAGGAACAAAAGTGAAGCTCTTGTGAATAAATACAGGATATTTAACGGAGGAGCGTAATTCACCTTCAATATATCTTCAAAAGATCATAATGTCCAGACAGTGCGGCAAGTATGAAATAATCAAAACAGGTCCGGCTAAAAATTATTTAATGTTTTAATCAAAGTAGGATTTTTTTTTTTTTTTTTTGAACTTTGCATTAGAAAAGTAGAAAAGGATCACAATTGCACAATTTGCTTGGAGATGCCAAGGGACGGAGGACGGTCGAGGACAGTTTGCTTCCGACAGATCTTTCTTTGGTATGAATGCAGCCACTTCACAGGGAGCATTCTCTAATTACAAATATGGATTCGACTCTGTGGAGTTGCGGCCTTAAGGTCGTCGCCCGGATCAGAGCTCTCTCCTCAGAAACGCCTTGTAGATGTTGATATCGTGTTTGACATTGCGGTGCACACACTCCACATGGAAGCGTTTGGGCAAGCTGTCCTCGTAGAAACCCGGCGTGGCGTGTTCCCTCCTCATCTTGGAGGACAGGTACGCCACCGCTCCGCTCTGGCACAGGTGAACCAGAGTCTGCAGCAGCAGAGGGTAGGTCTCGGCCAGGTAGACGATGTCCGCCCCCAGCACCAGGTCCCAGTCCGAGCGGAAGCCGAGCTGGTCCACACCCCAGGACAGGGGGAGGACGCTGGGCGGGGCCGACGGCCACCCCGAGGCGGGCGTGTTGGAGAAGACGTTGTTCTGGAGCTGTGGTATAGCCAGCGGAAGATCTGTCAGCGTTACCTCGGCTCCTAAAACAAGATACAAGTATGGAATTTAGGAAAATTGTTCCAAATAACCACGCCTCTTTGAAGACTCTTCTTCACACCTCGCACCACTTAACAGTTTATTTGTTTTTCTATTCCATTCCATGTGAGGCCCTTTATTCCCTTGGACAATCCCTTGGACTTTTATGCAACTTTTCAATGTATCCGTCCCAGTATTTACACTCTGGATGTACTTTCCAGTCAGTCTATTCTGATTCTAAATTGTTAAACATCATTGATGCTATTCTATGTAAATGAGGTCAATATATTGTGAATCAACTTTGTATGTACATACAGTATACTGCATGTACTTGTACTACTATTGGGGGATCTTTGAAAACAATCGATATAGGGTTGTCATTTCCAGTTTTGTCATCACCCCCAATAATGCCTGCTCCACAGTAGGAGTTTAGAGGCCACAAGAATTCTGTTCCTGCACTTATTTATTTTTCAAGGAATTAGACAGATACTGCTCACTCAACGACCTACCTGTTTAACGACCGTTCAGACTTACGACCAGCTCTCAGACCGGTCTGTATTGTGCTGCGTACAACACCGCTGCGTCTCAGGGTCAAGCATCTCATCGCACATCACCCTTTATACACTATATATACACACTATATCTTTTTTATATATATATATATATATATATATATATATATACACACACACACACACACACACACAGTATACATCTCATCTCTGTTCTTTCTTGTTCCCACAGTCCATCAGTATTCACTACACTAGCGTTTGCAATCGCTACGCCCCCTTACCGTGAAATAACACGGATCGTCGCTTATCGACCAATTCACTTAATGACCTGGTCCAAGGAACAGAACTCAGTCGTTAAGTGAGGAGTACCTGTATTCCATTTTGGAGACTCCACACATTTCAAAGCAAATATCTATACCTTTTGTATTTGTCATGTTGCATTAGTTGAGATTTTTTTAATCATGGTGTATATATATTTTTATACTTGAGTTACCGTGACACCACACATACAGTTTTATTATGACTTATAATCAGGACTTGCATGGGCACTCTGCATGGAAAGCTACAGTAGGCACTTTAAGCTGTTTTATAAGCTCAGTTACATCAGATGAAGTACTTTTCCTTCAAGTCAGTAGGCATTTCAATGTGGCACCTCCGCTGGACTCATTTTGTGTCGGGTACTTATACTTTTACTTGAGCGGACGCTCTGGGAGCCGCCTCCCCGCGACCGTTGGGATGTGAATGAAAGCAACCTGCCCAGCCGCGCCGCCAGGATGCCGACCACGCCCGTCCCTGCCCCCAGCTCTATGACGCGCTTCCCTCTCAGCTCCAAACGCCGGTCCTCGAAGTAGCGGCACAGGTGCAAGGCCTGGAGGGGGACACGGCGGGCAAGCAGACGCGTGAGCGCTCGGTTTCTGCGTCTAGCGTGCGTGCGTGCGTGCGTGCGTGTGCGTGTGCGTGCGTGTGTCAACAAAGCCACGTGGCGCGTCTTACAGCGTCCCACACGGGGGCCGCCATGCCGAGGCGGGCGCTGAACACCTGGCTGATCTTCACCTCCTCCCCGCCGAACCGGTACACCCGGTCCTCGCAGAACGTGTCGGCGAACAGGCCGTCGCCGATGGAGAGGAAGCCCCCCTCCCCCTCCGCCTCCGCCTCCGCCTCCTCCGCCTCCTCCTCCGCCGCCGCCGCGCCGCACGCCATTGTACGGCGCACGGGAGGTGTTGTTCGACAACTTTCGGGATTCCGCGTTTCGCCGACGCCGGAACGCGTGGCGCGTCACGTGACGGGGCGTGCAGCCTCCTGATTGGCTGGGGGCGGGGGCGTGATCGCGACGTGGCGTTTGTTTTTGTTTTTTGTTTTTTTTTCTTTTTATATCGCGTTTTCCTGCGATTCATGCTTTTTTCCCCCTTTATTAGCAATTCGTTAAAAAAAATAAATAATCATAAAACAGTAATTTTAACATCGTTTGAATAATATAAACTGTTGGTTATGGGTCGGAATTTCAAACCTGACAGTATAGTTTATATTACAAATGATCATTGTTACAAAGAATAAAATAAACCAAACAGTTTTTTTTTCTGCCCGCTTCAGGTATTTTAATGTGTACAATTTGTAAGGAAGAAAACGGGTGGGTTTTCGGGGTTAGGGTTTGATTCTTAACGTACTTTGAATTTGTTGTTTCAAGCAGCTTCTCTAAGTTTGAAACCTTAAACCGACAACCAGGTACTTTTATTTCTAAAGAGGACGACAAGGTGAACTTCCGGGTCAAAGTACGATTGAATTACTGTTCTGGAGCGATTCAACAAATTGTTCCAAATTATTTTTATTTTACATTTATACAAAACCCCAAATTGTTTAAGTTGAATATATAATTATTGATTAAGTACATTAATAATGTTAAAAATATATCATGAATTTATTTATGGGTCCTCCCACTTTTAGTTTAAATATTGTATAAAAACAACGTTAAGTTGTTTTTTAGATCACTAGCTCTGTAGAACTCACCAATCCAAACGGTGGTAGTCATCTTCTCCTTTGGGCTGCTCCCGTTAGGGGTCGCCACAGCGGAGCATCTGCCTCCAATACCTTGTGTTCTGCGTATCTTCCTCCCTGACACCAACCGCCTGCATGTCCTCCCTCAGCACATCCATCAAGCTTCTCTTTGGCTTCCTCTTTCCCTCTTGCCTGGCAGCTCCATCCTCAGCCGCCTCATCCCTCCTACACGCGTGTCCAAACCATCTCAATCTGGCCTCTCTCACTTTTCCACCAAACTGTTCAACCTGAGCTGTCCCTCTAATGTACTCATTCTTAATCCTCTCCATCCTTGTCACTCCCCATGAAAATCTCAACGTCCTCAACTCTGCCACCTCCAGTTCAGCCACCTGCCTTTTTGTCAGTGGCACCGCCTCTAAACTGTACAACATGGCTGGTCTCACTACCGTCCTGTACACCTTCCCCTTCACTCTTGCTGGAACCCTTCAGTCACAGATCACTCCGGACACTTCTCCACCCACTCCACCCTGCCTGTACTCTCTTCTTCACCTCTCTCCCGCACTCTCCGCTGCTTTGGATGGTCGACCCCAAGTGCTTGAACTCATCCGCCTTCTCCACCTCCACTCCCTGCATTCTCAGCTTTTCGCCGCCCTCCCTCCCATTCAGGCACATGTATTGTGTCTTACTCCTGCTGACTTTCATTCCTCTTCTCTCTAATGCTGCCTCCACTTCTCCAGGCTCTCCTCAACCTGCTCCCTACTCTCGCTACAGATCACAATGTCATCCACCAACATCATAGTCCACGGAGACTCCTGCCTGATTTCACCTGTTAACCTGTCCATCACCATTACAAACAAGAAAGGGCTCAGAGCTGATCCTTGATGCAATCCCACCTCCACTTTGAATGCCTTTGTCACACCTAGTGCAAGGTGGTAGTAGTAATAATAATAATAATAATAATAATAATAATAAACTAAATATCACATCAGGCATCATAAACCTGCAAATCAAATCAAAACAATAATTCCAAGGCCAAGAATTGCTGCTTAGGATACAGAACATGAAACAGATTAATTTTTTTAAATCTGCTCTTCCTTTATAGATTTTTTGTTGGAGGGGGAAAAAAAAAAACATACTTCAGTATAGTACCACTTGATAAAGCTGTTTTTTGTTTTTTTTCTTTACACAGAAATTCACATTAATGACAATGATTTTGCAAGTGTATAGAGTGTACAATTGTGTACGGATCAGATGTCAAATCAACCATTCCATCAATTCATCTGATTACAGATCATTCGAGCAAACATTTTTAAATACACAGAGTTGTAATTAAACTGTAGATGCCTGTTGAACTGACAAAGCTCATTTGGAAATGGCTGTTTTGGACTGACTGCATTACCACATTTTGTCATGTGGAGTCAGCACAATCCCCATTAACTTCAGACTAGATACATTTCACTCAGTAAACAGTTATTCTGTGTTAGAACACTAACCTTTGAATAACTGTAAGTCGTTAAAAAATAAATATTTTTTTATAATACAGCAGTAGTCTTCCATCAGCCTCTATGTGTGCAAACTGCAAGGTAAAAAAAAAAAAAAAAAGTAGTGATTTCTGGGAGGACACAAATAAAGCACAAAAACATCCCGCTGACTTAAGAATGAGCACTTAATAAAAAGTGCAGTTCTTGTAAAATGGGTGTGATTTTGAATTTGCCAAATGAATAGGCAACCTTCACACTGAACAAATTTGGTTGTTTGAGTGTAACCTAACGCACAATTCTTCATTTTATTCTAATACGGGGAAATACTCAAGCACACGATTCATGTAAAATGGAATGAATGAATTTGGAGGAGAACAAGTAAAATGTCTTTCCCCATTTCAACCGTTTTTCGTTTTGTTTCTCCTCAACAGAAATACGAATCTCACAGACGTGACAGACATTATGCACTGTCAGACAAGAAATGTATCATTGTAATTTTGGTTGTCTATTAGGACAACGTATCTCAACCTGGTTAAGACAAGTATTTCCACATGGTCGGTTTCAGGACGAACCCACAACGGGGCCTTGGTGATTTGTGTGCAAGTCTCTTCAGAAAGTAGACAGTGACGTGGCTCAGACATGAAAGTTAATTCTCAAAATGACTCCAAAACGGATGGATTCTGAGGAACTCTCCAGAGGTTCTCCGGAGGATTGAACAGGTCAGCCTTGTTTGGAGTACAAGAATCTCATCCAGGTTCACACAGGTGCACACCAAACACCCAGACAGAAAACAAATCAGAGGAATGCACGATCAAAACTTAGTTCCAAAAAGAATAAGTATTAGAACAATGACTATGACAAATAGGATCAAAATGACCAGCATCTTTCTGTTTTTCTTCTGATATTGTTCAGCCTGCAAGGAAGAAATCAAATCTATCAGATCAAGATCTTTTACCGCATTTAACACACAGTATTTCATATATATGGTAGGGTCTATACTATACTAAAGGAGCTTCATGGATGATGTCTTTAAATTGGTGTCAGTGGTTCTTTGTTATAAATTACGGGATGTTAAATGTTCGGTCAAATTAAACGTTCTGCTAGTTGTACTATTATTATTAAGGAGTATGTTCTGTATCAGTGCACCCTACAATGAGGTCTTGATGTCTATCTTTGATATTGCTTTTACCTTTTGTAACTGTTTCAATCCATCTTCTGTTTTTACGCATGCCTGCTCCACATTGAAGTCAATTCTGTCAAGTACTGTGCCCTGACGGTGGAAAATGGACGTACTGTCGTTATAACATATGGTATGCACATTTGAAGTTAAACATTTTATAGCATAAAGATTTCATTTAAGTGCTGTTGGCATATACATTTCTCCCATGCAGATAAATCACAAACAGTTTCACAGTACATGAATGCAAATGTTTGCACTGGTCCTTATAGGTGGTATGGGAATTATTAACTTGTTACATTTAGTGCTTCAACATTGCTTTTTGGACAAGACATTGATAAGGACATTACGTAGGTAGTGATAAATACCTGTTCCACCACCATACCAGCTAAGTCCCGAAAAATCTCATTCAGGTCTGAGATGGACTGTACGATTTGACGGATCTCCCTCTCTCGCTCCTCAACCATAACTGTATTCTGCTCCACGAGCATGAGCTGATCATCTGTGAAGCCCTGGAAAAGTGAGATTTATTAGTCCTAGAACGACTTTAATGGGTTTTTGAAGGTTCAACGTATAATTAAAAAATATACATCTTAATTGAAAGGTCAGGCTTCTAGTACGTTATTGCTCGTGCTGTCAGAAGACTTATGAAGGCAATGCCACCTAGAGGTGAGCTGATGTGCTCTCAAAGAATGTGAAAACCAGTGGCTCGTGTGGCATAATTTCTACATTGTGCTGGGAAAAGTGTTTCTATTTTCTATTAGCTATAGAAAAAAGTATATATACAGTATATTAGCTATCAGAGCTACTCAAGTTAAATACAATTGCACAGTACAAAACTAATGTCTACAAAGTCATACTATGACCATGGCTGTTCACAGTTAGAGACAAAAAAAATAAAGAAATAATCCATTCGAAAATTTCAAAAGAGTAGAAAGAAACTTTCTACTTCATAAAGTGTATCAACAGCCAACAAAATGGCCTGAGGTCCAGGCCGTCTTTCTGTTTCAAGTAAGCCCTGTCCATGCCAACAGCTCACAGATAACCGACTGGGCTCACTTCTCTGGTTAGAATACATTTAGACCTCAAAGGACGCTCGCCCAAACTGCTGTAGTATGGTTGAAAATGCCTCTTACCCTGTCGTAGAGAGCTAAATCTTCATCCTCCTCCATTAGAGGTCCCGAGTCAAAAAAGTGCTTTGAACGTTCTTCACGATTCTTCATACCTGGGAACAAAGCAACGCTTAAAGAAAGCTGAAGTAATCCTGATTATCATTTACATGGATGATGACTTTGAGATTTTAAGATTAATTTCAGATTCATGGGGTTTATCAAAACGATTGCTTAAAGAATGCGATTTAAGCTTTGAATAGAGCTCTGATAAGGAACAAAGCTGTATAACTGTACATACAGTGTAGAAAGCAATACGTTTCACAGCCATATTTAAAACGGCAATCTAACCAAATGAGGAGCCCTGACCGTCAATCGCTGTCTCAATAGCGCCCAGTGACGTGGAAAAAGCTTCAAGAAGAAAAGCTTCAACGGCCTAGACAACTTCTTACGTTTAAGGTAGCTGGACTGTGTATGCCGAAAATTGGTGGACAGCTCCTGTAGGCTCTGCGCCAGGGAGGAGACCACGTTTCTCAGCAGGCGTTCCTCCTGCTCGGTGCAGTGGCCACAGCGAGACTGCAAGCCTGTCACTGCCCGTTGACACCGGTGGAACATCTACGAGGAAAAACAACTGCAATGTGTGACCCTGCGACCCGGAGAGGTTCCTTCTCCATCGCCCGGACGGCGGATTCATTCGGGCACCTGCGTGATCTCCTGCGTGGTGATCTCTATGGCGTGCTCCTCCTCGCTGCTGTCGTCCAGCGTGGGACGGTTCATGTGCTTGTCGTGAAGTAACGCCAGGTCCTTCATCTTCTGCCGAACTCTTGTGATTTCATATTGAATCTGAAAGGAAGTATTTTAAGAATGAGCGCCAATAAGTCTGATGGTTGCTGTGTCTGTGCCTTGGGCTCGTGTTGTGTTCTTGACTTTTCTAACCTAGATAACACACTGCAACTTCCATGTACAATCCCAAATATTCTTGACAGTTCACAACATCACCCAGACATTTGATGAAGTACTCACCTCGTCTACTCCGTCTACCCATTTAGGTGGGAGTTTTTTGGTGACTCCAATAGCAGCTTCAGGATCCAGACTGATCCCAGACACCAGAGCCATGCGGTCATCAACCAACTTAAAAACAATTGAATAATGACAACACTTTCATTGCCAAAATGTTGTTTCACAGTGAGTAAGTCATTTCCGAAACACAGAAATACTGTATGTATTACAGTAGAAATTTTACACAATAGTAGTTTTCCACCGCAAGTTTAAAGAGCAGTACCTCATCCAGTTCCTAATGTGATTGGCAGATACAGTGCAGTTCCATCCAATAGAGCGTGAGGAGGGAGTATAGACAGAGTTGATTGAAAGTGAGCCCCACAGAGAAGAAGCAGTGATCAGTTTACAGTGATGCATGCACACTCAACACTGACAAAATACCATCATTACTATAGCTACTATTGGTCACAAATAAATACAGAAGAGAACAGTTAAGACACTCACTAAAGTTAATGGATAAAAAAAAAAATGTACTCAGATATTTAAGAATTACCTTATGCTGCAAATATAAACAAACAATATATTTTCAAAATATAAGAATACCCAAAAGAAACAGAAAATAGAAGTTGGCTTCAAAAGGCAGCCTGACTGTTCCTAGTTAAACTGACAAAAATGAAACACCAGTGGACCCAATAATTTAATTACATTGACTGCATGTCAATATGTTAAAAATGTATAAATTATTCTAGTTTATTTATGCAGCCTTGCGTGGACCTGAATAAACAGACTACACAGATGCAGATGAAGTGGACGACGGGTGGCTGAGGTGAGCCGTCTGTTCAGACTGGCTTTTCTTTTATTGTCTTTGTCCAGCGTCTGTAGCTATCCTTTTTATGTCACTATTTATCGTTTATTTTTTTAATCTTATTCATTGATTGGGAAGCACTTTGCAACTCTGTTCTGGATGTGTTATATAAACAAACTTTCTAACTTACATGGTGAATAGAAAAAAACAAAACACTATATGGTCATTGTCGTGTAGTATATTATTACTATACTGAATATTTCTAGGGGTGAATGAAGTATCTATCTAATTTAATCTACATTTTATGCAGTTGGCCTCGTGATCATTTTTAACAAGAATGCTTAGCACCTAATTAGTCCAAACCAGACTAGTTGAGGTAAATATTGTATAGCATTGCAAAATTATCACTATGCATGTCATTGTCCCTACTGACAAGGCCTAAATCTATTTAGGCAGTACTGGTCTTTTGTTTGATTTAATGGAGAAACGGTGGAGCGTGGCAAGTCTTTTATGCGGCAAGTTAAATGGGAAGACTGTCCACGTGATAGAATTAACAACATAATACACATTTTATATCTCTATGATAGTGATTTCATGAATTCTGCCTCGTCTGTAACTACTGCCCCCAACCACACTTTGGGATTGACATACTTTTATTTTATCAAATCTCCATAATGCATCATTTCTGTCCACACAATTTAACAAACGGTTGGTAACCAAAGGAGACCTTAAAAAAATGAAATAAAATAAAAAGTCAGGGGCACATCAGCACAAGATGGGGCAAACCATGCTGTCCAAGCTATAATAAAAAAAACACACCACTTACATGTTTATGTTTCTAATCGTTTACTTGTATAGAGGGACTAAGGGGCGATACATCTAATGCATTTTCCATATTTGGGTTTATTATTGTCTACATGCATTGTGACCATCGTCATAATCCATAAAAAAATGACTTGGCCCCACGCCCCTATGGGAACACTAGGGCTGTCACGATCACGACTTTTGGGATGACGACTTATTGTCATACGAATAATTGCGATTAACGATTTAATTGTCTTTTGTTCATTTTATGCCACATAGCCTGTAATAGTGTAATAATACACCGTCCCGGCCGTTGGGACATTGAACAACTCCGGTTGACGGCTCATTTCCCTCAACCCTGATGGAAACTCACCGAATTGGCGTTTTATTTGTGGCAGCAACTAAAAATGGCTTCACACTTGGCTTTCAAATTCCACTTGAATTTGACCATAGGTCTGTGGCATCTTAAGGACGTTACAAAAATATCGCAATCGGCTCGAATAACAGGAAGCAGACGATTATTGAATGATCGTGACAGCTTTAAGGAACACCACGCAGAAAATGAGGACAGCACACACCAGCAGCATGATTGAGATATATATCTATCTATATATATGTATATATATATATATATATATATGCATGCACACTCAGGCTGACTAGAGAGCTCGGTGGCCGGCTACATGAAAACACACAAAGTAAATAAAAAATGACTGAACGATCCAGACAACTCACCGCAGCATTGCTACGTGTACTCAGAGGACGACGCGGATCGTGTGTACTCACTTGCTCAGCCAATATCTGCCGGTTTTGGATGGCATTGTTCCGCATTAACAAGAAGGCATCGGTCAGACGCCTGGTTGCCATGCTTAGTTTTTACAGTGTGTGTGTGTGTGTGTGTGTATGTGTGTGTATGTGTCTATGGATACGACGCGCTAGCTTTGTGTTAGCTTCACGTTAGTCTGCGGGGAAAAAAACAAACAAAAAAAAACTCGCGGGAAGCGCACCGACATTAAAAGTTAGAGAACCGTTACCGCCGTGTGCTCATATAACTGGGAATAAGACCCGAATAAATAGAAACAATTTCACAAATTCACGTTAGATTCGTTACGTTCTCCGCTTTTTTTTTTTTTTTTTTTTTTTACTGCGAGACGCGGAAGTGGAACACCAACGTAAACACCTGCGTCGAATCGGTGGTACCGTACTTCTCTGGTACGGCGGAGCGCCCCCTGCCGCCTCGGAGGGTACACTAGCCTGTAAATACTGGCATGGATAATGTCAGTGAAAACACACACACACACACACACACACACATACATAATTATAAATAATAATTATGTATATATGTGTGTTATTATTTTATTATTATTTTTCATTTGTAAATACTGTAATAAATAATGTCAATGAAATCACACACACACACACACATAAAAATAGATAATAAACAGAAAATAAATATATCTATATAATGTATATATTTATAAACACACAAATTATATATAGATATATTTATACATCGTTTTTTCTATAACAAATATAATATAAAATATTATTTTTAATTACTATTACTAGTAATTATTACTTTACTTTTTAATTTAATTAATTAAATACATTTTAATTTGGATGCAATGGTTTTCCAATGTAGATTTCCTAGTTTAATCGAAAGGATGTGATAACGATCCATTAAGTTAAAAGTTTGCGCGCGTCTAATGGCGCGTGTTCTGGTTTTTGTGTCTGTGTGTGTGTGTGTGTGTGTGTGCGTGTGTGGGCGCGCGCGCGCGTGTGTATGTTCGCGTCTGCCCGCGTCCACCGGGTGCGTGTGCGTGTGCGTGTTTTTGGTGCGTGTTTGTGCCACTCACTGTAATTATGTGGCAGAGCCCCGCCCCTCCGCCCCTCCTAATCCCTTATATCCGCTCACACTCCGACCACAGATCTGAGCACAAGTACCAGATGCCAGAGGCTCAACATCATAAACATTTTATCACTTTGGCATTTCGCATTTGAGACCAAGTGCCGGTTGTTTTTCCTCCACTTCACGCAAGGTAAGACATGTTGAGAGTCTAACCCTAACCCTAACCCTAACCCTAACCCTAACCCTAACCCAGTGTGCTGTGTCTGTCACTGTATGTGTCTGAATGACACCTGTCAGTCACTTATGAAACAGGGGCTGAATGAAGCGGTCGTGCATGTCAGTGCATCCAGGTTTTAGTCACTAATCCTGTCTGATGGTTTGCCCCTTTAAAGGCCGGATTTAGTTGTTGGTTTTGAAATGACAGCGCAGCTCGCTGAACGAAGCTGTCCAAAGAGAAAGCAGTTGCATCTGACTCCCGTCGCACTTTTCTTGCCACAAGCGGTAGCACATCTTTCACCGCGGTGTCATTTATTTTCCAACGACGTGACCGCCCCGCAGAGAAGCGCCGTGCTGTCTGTGTGATTCATCATCTAGTCAAAGACCGGACAAAACCAAGAGGCTCCCTGCTCCATGTGTTTTATGATCTGCGTCCACATCTGGCATTTCTGCCGGTCACCTCCGTGTTCTTTCGTCTTCCCTGGGTTTTGGTGCCAACCGGGATCCACAGGAAGCACCCATCTCCAGCTCAGGGAGTGCCCCAAATGGTCCCAATAGCGAAGGAGCGAGGTGCCTGTCCCGCCGCCAGTGTTGTCTCTGCGGCTGAAAGAATGGAGACAAACCCGTTTGTACTGTCGCGTCAACAAGAAAGGGCGGCGAAATGCATCTTGAAATCCTCAGCGTCCTCGTTCCCTGTTCACTGCCGGCTGAGTTGGGAGTAAAACTGTTGCAAACCTGTTCCTTATGTTTCGGCACTCAACTTATCTCTCTCTCTCTCTCTCTCTCTCTCTCTCCCCCCCACCCCCACCCCCACCCCCCCGGTCCAGTCAGCTGGTCCCCATGGCGCTGGTCGAAGATGCCGAAGGGACCCTCACTCCCGTGGACTTCATCCAGCTGCAGCAATACATGGAATGTAAGGGTCGGCAGAACCTGCGCACCAGATCAGATGGAATAAGAAAACATTGAATCAACCCCCCCGGTGGTGGGAGGGAAGGGGAGGGTGGGGTGGAGGTTAGGGTTCCATCAAAAGAAAAGGGTGAGGCTCACATTTCACCACAACAAAACGTTCGCCCTGCCTGTGAAACATGGAGTGCTCGAGGTGACTAAAAACAGCCGCACGCTTGGCCACATACAATCGGTAAAGCCTCCGCATCGTCCTGAGGGGAGCAGGAAGGCCTCGCTCGCCCCGGTGCCACCGAGATCAGAAAGAACCTGAAACCACCCGAAACCCACAAGTTAATATTTTGTAATAAAATGTATTAAAGTAAGAGGGCGTGCTTGTTTTATTGTGTTCAAGCTTGTGTTCAGTCAGTGATTTTGTGAATGGGACCTGTACTAAACGAATACTATTTGAACAAAGATGTAGTGC
This sequence comes from Zeus faber, assembly GCF_960531495.2. Lineage (NCBI taxonomy): Eukaryota > Metazoa > Chordata > Actinopteri > Zeiformes > Zeidae > Zeus > Zeus faber. The sequence goes on along the minus strand of NC_137192.1, from coordinate 31,446,867 downwards.
TTTTATAAATCAGAAGCTAGCGCTGAATATAATATCAGTTCTTCCTCTTCTTCTTCTTCTTTTCGGGGCATTATTCGGGGCAGTTCTGACATGCCGCCGTCCAATTTTGATCCTGATCGGTCGGTGATTGTGGAATAACTTTGTAAACAAAAAATATTTTTTTATCATCCTAGAAGGCGCGCAGGGGTCACATGACAGCATTTCAGTCTAGTGATTGATCAACAATCGGTACTTCACCAAGATGGGGCATGTGCAGATGTAGCGCAGATGCAGATGTGACGTCAGAACTTTATGGATGTCATGGGGATGTCACTACCCTCGACCCTGCTGCCTGCAGCTGTATTTGTTATTATTATTATTATTATTATTATTATTATTATTATAAATGTATGTATCTATGTTTGCATGTGTTTATTTATTCTTTTTATAAATTATTTGGCATTCTCTTCACAGACAGCAGTTTAAGGGTGAAAGATGTGATGAAGGAGTTTCACTCCGGTGGGCGGCTGGCCCAGCACCGCTTCGGAGAGGTCAGTTACGGAACACGTCCAATGTGAGAGGACTTTTCCCTGGAGGAACGCTGACGGTTCCACATGCACACAGGTGGTGGTCGCTGACGCTCTCTCCCTCCTTCGCCTCTTTTCCGTCCCCGTTTGGTTTGTTCCCGCAGTGTGTCGACGCCACTGGGTTCTGCTCCTTCCTCAAGACCTACCTGGAGGTGGATGACTTTCCCGACGATTTCTGCCACAGGCTTTTTCGATATTTCCAGCATGTCGAGCAGGACGGGGCCGCCAGAACTCCTCAGACCAAAGAAGGTAAACCTCGTCACCGTTTGCTCGTGTTCCTCAAATTCTTACATTTTATCCTTTCCTCAGTAACAACGATTTAAATATACCGTGGCCTCACAGTCAACCAAAAAGGCCAAGTACACAATGCAATAGATCTTAGTTCATAACCCAGTTATGGTTTCACATTGAATAATCTCTCTCACACTTCATTCATATGGATGAATGAATGAATGGATTTTACTTGAATGGATGGATGGATAGATGGATGGATAGGTAGATGGATAGATGGATGGATGAATAAATGGATGAATAGATAGATGGATGGATGGATAGATGGATGATAGATGGATGGATGGGTGTATGGATAGATGGATGAGTGGATGGATGGATGAATGAATGGATGGATGAGCCATCAAACTAAAGTCGTAGAGACGGCCGAAAAGCACACCAAATATAACACAGGGCTTAAATCTGTGCGGCCTTTTTTTTTCCATTCTTATTTTTAGATTATTGGGATTAATACTTGAGTGAATGGAACAGTTTGACACGTTCACATCTGCCAATTCACAAATGGAAAACTTGTCCAAATTAACCAGCGACACAAGCGGGGGAAGACAATGCCGCGCTACAAAATAGGATCAACTCCGTGAGCTTAGTTTTGGAGATCAGAGCACCCACTCAAGCTAAGTAATTCCATTTATACACCAGACAGGGCCAGGGAGCAGGAGTTCATGAAGCCGCCACCGGAAATAACGGGCACGTTGCTGTTTTACCTAAAATCAAGGGGAAGTCTGAGCATTTTGCGTTTTCCTTGTCTTTTCCTCAGGAGGGGTTTATCTGCGCGATGTGTCCTGTTACTTCTCCGTTCTGGAGGAAGGACAGCCAAGAGAGAAGCTGGAATGTTAGTGTCACCTTTTACCCGAATGAGAGTTCTGTGATATATTCTTTTTACTTGTTTATGGACGGTTAATAAATGATAACTGTGTGGTCCCCAAATAAAATGAGGAACATCTGATTGAATGATTAATTCATGTCTTATTGACATCATTATTATCCCCTGTACCGAAGGGGAAAAGGAACATAATGAGAAATAATTGAAATAAACACCACTGTACTTTACATTATCACTGTAAAAGTTAAGAAGAAATGTACCATTGTTCTAACACAATATTTTGTTATCGGTTGTAGTTACTTTCAAACTTTATGACAAGGACGGCAACAGACTCCTGGACAGCGCTGTGAGTAACTCCTGAATACGATGAATATTTTCTGAGTCTGTTCTTCGATTTAAAGCGGTTGTTTTTCCTCATCTTGTAAGAATGACAGACTTACGTGACACTCAAATTTGGAGTCAAGCATTTGCAATAAAGAAAAGCCATTTATATCGTGGAAAGTTTGGTGCTCAATTGTGAAACCCCAAATTAACGCCAAGCATATGCATCTACCAACGTGTTTCGACGATTTAGGAGTCTCTCTTTAATTCATTGTTTCTTATCTTCTGTGTGACTGACGTGCAAATATGAACAGGACATTTATCTATTTGTTTTCTCCTGCTCAGGAAGTGGATCGTATAATAACCCAGATGATGCGTGCGGCGGACTACCTGGGCTGGGATGTGACTGAACTCAGACCAGTATGACTTACTGCTTTTCATTGTCAGGCTTGATTTACATGTGACAAAATTATTAGAGAGACACTGCAGTGGCTTAATCACTTCTTCCAAATTCTAAATTGTATTTTTCAGGAAAGGTGAGTCAATATTACAAGTAATCTTCAGTTACTAATATATCCGAGAGCTTATGATTAACAGTAATATGTACCCACATATAATGAAAATTAGTATTATTATTATTCTTTATATTATTATTTTAGATAACCAGGATACTTAACATGAATTATAATGTGAATTTGACGTATAGCGGATATATTTATCTAAGTTTTTATCTGTTGCAAATTGTGTGATAATTAACAAAAAGGTGCTTTGTTGCCTCTGTAGGTCCTTAAAGACATGATGACAGCGATTGATGTGGACGACAGCGGGACGGTCACGCTGGAAGAATGGATCAAGGGAGGCATGAACAACGTGCCGCTGCTTGTGCTGCTCGGACTAAAGGTAATCAGAGACACGTTGCATCCACATCTGTCGTCTTTGTTTCTCCCGCTGCACGTTCACTTTATTCCTCTCCTCACTCCCCCCACAGATGACGGGGAAGGACGGGCAGCACATCTGGAGGATGAAGCATTTTAACAAGCCAACCTACTGCCATGTGTGTCAGAGCATGCTGCTTGGGCTGGGCAAGCAAGGACTCTGCTGCACCTGTAAGAGCTGCGAGCGGCCACTAGGGGGGCGCCCGGGCCCCCATAGACTTCCACTGTCAAATTGTATTACTTGCTGTAATCTCACATTATTTTGCATACGATACAGCCATGTTCTGATATGCATGGTGAAATTCATACAAGCTTTTCTGGCAAAGAGTTGTCTTCGAGAATGTGGGCATTTACTGTACAATAATAATATTGGATTGTTATCTTCCAGGCTGCAAGTACACTGTCCACAGTCAGTGTGCCAACAAGAACCCTGAACCATGTGCTCGGACCTTTGTCAAATCTAAAAAGGAGATTGGCGTAAGAACACAGATTTCTGTTAATATATGACACAGTTTTTTATATCTTCATATCTATTTAAACTTACAAATGAGTATCATGGTAGAGTGCACTTTTTCATAAAACAGACCATTGTATGAAATATTTTGGATTTATTTATTTAATTACACGATAGTTATTTTGCAAGCACCCACAACATTGTTTAGATGAACAATTGGGAAAGCATTAGTCAAAAATCCGTACAGTGTATTAGTGTTATTTTTAAAGTGCAGATTATAACCTTTGACAGGTGGCTTTTGCATTGAGCTCAGGATTGGAAACCATCCCCGGTTGATGGCGAAAGAACAGTACTTTAAAAGGTCCTGCATTTAATGTGCGCCTGCCTAATGTTTAAAAGGCTTTGTGGTCTTGCACTGTGGATTGGATCCACCAAATTGAGAAAAGGAAACAGTGTGCTTCACAAATAATGCATCTCCTCATGTCCTGTGGTTTAACATCTATAAACCAAAATAATCTACAGCTGTACACAACCCTCCCAGTCTACAATGGGTACTTTATAAACAGATTAATAGACACGACGAGAAGTGCAATGTATTAACAAGAAAAAACAGTTAATTCTTACCGTACAAGACAATAATAAGAGTCGCGTATTCTTTTAGAATGGACCACATTCCATCATTAATAGTGTGAGGGGAAGTGCAGGGAGATTGTCCTGGCCTCTCACCTCTTTTTTGCCTCCCAGGTACCGGCTCACGACTGGCTCAGCGCCGACTGTAACTCCAGTAAGTGTCAGGTCTGCCACAAGAAAATCAAGACTTTCGCCGGGAAGCGTTGTGTTTGGTGCCACGAGATGGTGAGAGTGAATTAAAAAAATATATATGCAAATATATGCACTGCATGTGTGCTATTCATCTGTGTGTTATATGTGTTCTGTTCACTCTGCCTCTATTTTCAGCGCCATGACGACTGTGTTCTATCGGGTTTACCGTCATGTGATTGTGGTTCGCTGAAAGATCACATACTCCCCCCGTGGGCCATATACGCGCTCTCCAAGGTAGAGCGAATTAAAAAGCACAAACCCTCATGTATTCATCAGATTTAATGTCAAGATGCGAGGTACTCCATCTTGATTCCACTAATGTGACAGTAGTACAATTCTTCGCTATGTCTTTTTAGGAGGACAGTGGACCTAATTCCGTAGAAGACACTAGCCTGTTGAATGTCACTCCTGATGGCCACATTCTGCAGGTTGTCCACTACACACACACACACACACAATACATTTGCGAAATGCAAATTGATAGGCATTTCAACATTTCAACCAAGCCTTCTGCATAGCATACAGTATGTAAACTGCTAAATTGACTGCTAAACAGACACGTTTATCTAAAATATACAGAATATCCACAGCATGAAATACTCATACGCATGAACTATTCCATCCAAACTCATGAAGTGTTCTAATTTTCTTCAGATTGTTCCTGTTCCAGACACCCACCCTCTGCTTATATTTGTGAACCCAAAGAGCGGAGGGAAGCAGGGAGAGAGGTAAGCGCCTCACAGTGTACTTATTAAGAAATGTCTGCAACACTAAGAACTCGCTCTTAACGGTTTATTCTAACGACATGCTAGTTTTTAATATCACAGTATCCTGTCTGCGTTTTGCAGAGTGTTGAGGAAATTCCAGTACCTGCTCAACCCACGTCAAATCTACAACCTGTCCAACGGAGGCCCTGCACCAGGGTACAGCTTGTCTTTATTGTTATTATATTCAGGATGCAGCCTCAGAATATGATTTTAGCAGATGATTGAGGTTTTCTTAATCATATGATATAATAATAATAATCGTGCATGTGTTTCTAGGCTGCATTTCTTTCGGCATCTGCATAACTACAGGATCTTGGTGTGTGGAGGAGACGGCACTGTGGGGTGGATTCTGGACGCTATAGGTACTGCGTGTCAGAAGATTAAAACAAAAAAAAAAAAAAAGATATTTCGTCTTGGAAATGTCTGGACAAATTATATCTACTTGCCTTGTCCTTCCTGAGCTGACAATTTTACATCCTCAAGTAAATCAATAAATGCATATTTGATATAATATGATCTGATGGGCTGGGTGGGAATGACCGATTACCACAAACCAATTTGATCAGAATCGCTGAATAATGGATTTATTTCAGACAAAGCTGAGCTCCATGTGCATCCTCCAGTCGCTGTCCTGCCTCTGGGCACGGGGAATGATCTGGCCCGCTGCCTGCGCTGGGGAGGAGGTACAGAAACCAATACCAAACCAATACCAAACCAATCACTGCCTCGTTGCCGACATCACAGTTGTAGTTGGTTCCTCTGACGGTGAAACCTGGTTCCAGGTTACGAGGGGACGGATTTGAGGGAGATCCTGAAGGAAATCGAAGGAAGTTTACTGGTGCCCATGGATCGCTGGAGCATCCAGGTGATACCGGACGACCCAAAGGAAGCAGGAGACCCCGTGCCCTACGAGATCATCAACAATTACTTCTCCATTGGTGTGGTGAGTCACAACCTTATGGATGAAAAACCTTCCCTGGGGAGGGGCGGGTAATTGGAAAAATAACATTTGGCGACTCACATTTTCTTTTGACTTAATTATCAAATTTCTACATTTGTTGTATGGTTTCAATGTGCCTCTGCTAAGGATGCTTCCATTGCTCATCGCTTTCACTCCATGAGGGAGAAGCACCCTCAGAGATTCAACAGCAGGTGAGATGAACTACGAAACACTCAATCTAATGAAGTTTATTTGTCGGCAACAGCACCAGTATTTTTTTTCTTTGTTTTTTAAAGAATGAAGAACAAACTGTGGTATTTTGAGTTTGCCACCTCTGAGACCATCTCAGCATCTTGCAAGAAGCTTAAGGAGTGTCTCACCATCGAGGTAAAAACCCTATCCTCAAAAAACTCAACTTGGAAAAAAGCCTCTTCAGCTCCTGCTTTACTGAGCTGTACGTGACCCTGCATGTCTCCCTCTCAGTGCTGTGGGACGCCTCTGGACCTGAGTTCCACGTCTCTAGAAGGCATCGCTGTCCTCAACATACCCAGCATGCACGGGGGCTCCAACCTTTGGGGAGAATCGAAGAAGCCCGACAAGGCGAGTGTGTCACAGGAGGAGCCTTGCGAAGTCGTCACTGACCCGGAGCTCTTGAAAATCAGCTCTCAAGGTCGGCTCAGCATCCTTCTTTTCTTATTGGGAGTTGTGACACGTGTTCTGCCTCTCTTTGAGCTTCAGCAATACTGTGTTCTCATATATGATGTGATCTATGTCTAATTTGTGTGGGACTTATTTTCTCCCAAGACATGAGTGACAAGCGTTTGGAGGTGGTGGGGCTGGAGGGCGTCATAGAGATGGGTCAGATCTACACAGGGCTGAAGAGCGCTGGACACAGACTGGCACAAACTTCTGAAATTACTATCAGGTTGTTTACTTGTTTATTTTTACTTTAAACGGATATAATATACATGTATAATAATGCAATTGTATTTTTCTACTCACAACTAGGACACACAAAGCCCTTCCCATGCAAATTGATGGGGAGCCCTGGATGCAACCTTCTTGTACAGTAAGTAATAGTAACTTCCACCAGAACTAAGTAGTTTAGGAACAAACAACATCTTTAACATCTACTGTCTGAGTCAAACAAAATAGGATAAAATATGTTCATCGGTAGGATCCAGTCTCCAGCGAGTTCATAGGCTCTTGTTTTATTCATCACAGATCCACATTACTCACAAGAACCAAGCCAACATGTTAACGGCTCCACCAGCAAAACCATCTGGCTTCTTCCACCTGAAATAGAGCAAGTCACATCTTTCAGTCACTCATCTGACAGAGGCTGCAGAAGATTTGTTTGGGAAAATCCTGTTATGAAAGCGATGCACTTTCAAGCTCAGTTTGCGCTAAATAATACAAATGTGATATCTAGTGCTCAGTATACAACACTGTTTAAAAACGAAACAACGTATCTCCTGTTGCACATAATCCGTTATAAGCACTAGTGGATTAATTCTCTAATGTCTTTTTTTGTTTCACAATGAGACATTTAAAGCTCCAATATAAAGAATGCAAATATTCTAAGTTAACTCTTATTTCATTCTGATTGCCACCATTTTGTGCCAACTGAAATGGCTTCATTATATGTGTTTTCTTTAATGTATTGAGCAGCGGCAGACTTAACTGTTTCTTTTACTGCCATGTTTATGACGGTTGTATATTAATGTGTTTATTGTTGTCGTAAATTTGCACTGATATTTAATAGTGTTCGTTAAATTTCCTTTGTAGGTTTTATTTGTGCTTGTTACCACAGCTTATGATTTAATTTTGCTTGGTTGGACCTTAAGAAGCTCACTTGCCACTTTACAGAGCACTGCACTACCTTTTCTTATACTATAACTACAGAAATGACGTATATTATTTCACTGACTTTACTGTTTCCTAAATAAGTATTGTGAAAACCATGTGAGGTATGCACTGACATATAAGTAACTGTGACAAATGTTGTTATTTAAAGCGCTTTGTTTTACTAAAACCTTCAGAGACCAGCAAAGGTTGAAGATATTGTTTGTTCTGTTTCCAGTCTTAGATGCTTTTTGTTTAGGTCACAGCTTTTTGTTCACAACATGAGTATTACTGCCTTGCCTTTCCTTGAAAATGTCTTTGTTAACTGCTCAATGTTTCCAGTTTTATTTGAAAGATAACATTACAGTGATGCTTATAAACACTGCACTGAAAATAACTGAAAGTTATTATTTTACAGTTAAACAAATTACAGACTGTATCATAGATTGCTATATTTAAATGTGTATTAAGGTAATATTATATTAAAGTACTATCTTATGAATAAAGTACTATCTTAAAGTGCAATATGTTCATTCAAATGAGCGTGTACCTGAAACTGTATCTGTATTCCAAACTCCAGCTCGGTCACCCCTTGCGGTCGATTTCCATGTGCAATCATTTGGGGGAAATACTTTACTTTTTGGGTTTGTGCACATTTTCATCTTCGACACCTGGGCACTGGCTTAGGTCTAAGTGGTGGCGCCACCAGGCGGTGGCCGGGGGGAGCATGACGCTGCCCGCCCCCAACTTTGGATATAAATTTGGCCTTGGCAGAATTATCCCTACACTGTTTACGACACAACACAGTTAGACATCTCCAATTAAGTGTAGCATAAGTCCGATTTTGTCTTTTGTACTAAGGAGGTGGCCCCTTCATTAACATTATACAACCACGCAATTCCATATCCTCAAATGAAGTTATGCCTTTTTTTCTGTGCTTATTAGATGAGATTAGACTATTAATCGCCACGGGGATGTTCCCTGCACTTATTTGGACATCGCATGAGGAATGCTCTGTGGGCCCCATCTTGCAGGTTGGTCAGCCATGGCTTGGAGGGTGTCGAGGCATAAACACGACTTTAAGAACATGGCAACCACGCCGCTGGCACCAGCCTCCCCCGGGCAGTGCACAGCTGCCAGGGCCACTCGGGGAACATTAACAGTTCGTTTTGCATACCATACATGTCCGTACCACCTGCCCGGCCCGCTCCCCCTCGGCATCTCGGAAACCTCCGGCAATCGGTCTGACGACGGGAAGAGCGTCCGTCGTTGTTTACGGTCCGATTAGCAACTTGAGACGCGAGGATGGCGTCGGAGTTGAGAGACGACGTCTACGAGCGGATTTTTTTTTCCACGCTTGTAGTAAGTACTAAAAACATAAAAATCCAATAAAAATAAAACTTGACGTAAGACGACAGCCGATTAATTCCGAGGTTGCACTTCGTCCAACGCGTTCCGCCTAGTTCGCTTTCCACACGGACTGTAAACAACGACGGGCGCACTGAAGCGGAAGTTGGCTACACCGTAACATTTACATTTAGTCATTCAGCAGACGCTTTTATCCAAAGCGACTTAAAAGGAAGAATAACATTCAAGCTACATTGCGACAGAGATTAGTGTAACAACAAGATTCGTGTAACAATAAATACTGCAAGGTGGTGCTAAGTAATTGTAGGTTAGGACAGGAGGTACTCACTGAAGAGCTGGCTCTTCAAGTGCTTCTTAAAGACAGAGAGGGAGGTCCCCGCTCTGGTCATTTTTGGCAGCTCGTTCCACCAACGTGGAACTACAAATGAGAAGAGCCTGGATCGCCGTGGCTGTATGGCCGGCAGAGCCAGGCGACGCTCATTTGACGAGCGCAGCATCCGGGGGGCAACATGTGCTCTTACAAGAGCATTTAAGTAGACGGGAGCATTCCCAGCAATCACTCTGTAGGCCAGCATAAGAGACTTGAACTTGATGCGAGCGGCTACAGGTAACCAGTGGAGCTCGATGAGCAGCGGGGTGACATGTGCCCTCTTTGGCTGGTTGAACACCAGTCGCGCCGCCGCATTCTGTATCAGCCGTAACCCCGGAGGTGTCGGCTGTTGTCCCCGGAGAGGTTCCCCCGTGACCCGTGTGATTGTGGTTTTCATTTCTTTTCGGCTGCGGTGTGAACGTTTGTCGGCGTTTTGGTCGCGATGGGCGGGCGGAGCCGCGTGAAGCTTTGGGGCTTTCTTCCAGTTTGTGTCGGGGGGGGGGGGGGGCGAAGCTTCGGGCCATCGGACACGCAGAGCACACCTGGTGGTTTGCAGGCTGCTGTGCAACCACGCATTCTGGACACCGCCGACGGGAATTCTGATACAACGGTCCGCTAGCAACAGCTACAATTTGTGCTCAATGTTCACTTATTAACGTTCTTTTAGACACGTCTGTAGTATTGTATCGGTATGGGATAGCCCCGAAACGTCTAACCGGTCCCACCTCTTCCGGTGGTTGGTTCGCCTGCGAAGCGTCGGACGTCACCGGTCACGTGACAATGGTGTTGGTCCCCGACAGATGTTCCGGCTCCGACGCTGAAGTTTCCGATTCGGCAGTGAAGGGGAACGTAAGGCTGGAGTTCGCTTCCGGTTCACGGTGCCTGTTTCGACGGTGCACTAAAAAGAAAAAAAGAGAGAAAAAATCCGAGGGATTTGAATGCACCACGACAAAACAGGCGCAGTGAATCGACTTGCTCACTTCCGCGTCGTAGCTCGGCGCCCTGTGCCGAACCGACGCGCTTCACCACAGTCGATCCGGTACCGGCACCGGCAATCAAACGCACCCCCCCCCCTCCCGATCCCGTGTTACCCGTCCCGGCTCTTCCAGTCCGTCCTGTTTGTCGGCCCCCAGCTCCCTCCGCCTGCCCGTACGTCCTGGATTCACCTGAACCTGTACCGTTCCCCAGTTTGTCGTTGAAACTCTGTTAACGTCTGTCTGCCTCCCGTGTCTGCATTCGCGCTCTGGTGCTGGTATACCTCATGGCGATATCGGATGTGCTCAAACCCGCAGCGTCCAGACCTTGTAACTCTCCTCCCGGTACTTTAAAATAAATCACAAGTTCTTTAGAGCGTAGCTACGGACCCTGTGAGGGAGGCTCAAATGCGAGCCTGTCGTATTCTCCTTTGGCTGTGAGGAAGAAATTGCATAAATGGTATAACATCGTGTTATGCTATTGCTGACAAATTGCAGTTTAAAGCTGTGACTAATATATATATATATGTATATATATGAATAAAAACAACATTGTCAATACAATGGAACAGGGCCTTGCTTGTTTAAATATGTGTGAACACAAACAGCAAAGGCGGTTTTTAAACCTGTCTGCTAATTTGCATGACGTATTTCCATGATGCTTTGCATTATGATGCCTATTTTCTTTCACTGAGGTTATACATAATTGACATACAATACCTTGGGATGTAGAAAAAAAACTTAGATTTCTAATGTTATTTTGAAACGATGCTCATATGCTTCAAGCACCTTGCGATTTATCCACTAATACAATACATAAGTTGCATAAGGTGAATACACATCTCCAAAGGGTTGGTATATACATAGTCGACTGCACATAAATATTACACTTATTCACTTTTACTTACTGAAACTTGTTCACAATGGCATGAAATAAGATACTCATTCACTGTATTGCTGGTGATAGGTTCCCCCCATTCAAATTCGAGTGTGCAGCGCAAAATACTTGTTTTTGTTTTTTTTTTTTAAATCCATATCCTTACTCTACCATGGAAAACAACGGTCTTGTACACGTGTAAATTCCAGTTAAAACGACATTTCCTGTGGTAAAATGCTTATTTATAGGAGACATCGGCCAATTATAGTCCCACGTTGTCGTGACGTCGTCCGTGGGGGTTTAAATATAGATCATGGTCCACCGCCTATTGCGTCAATGGAATCCCGAGCGTGCGTCAATCTGAAGAGCGTCTATGAGAACGCGCTGCGATTGGCTCAGCACCCGGGAAGTGTCACCGCCCTCTTCATCATATATGGTCAAAGACACGCCCCCGTCGGTGCCACCAAAATAAAATTGACTGCATGGTGGTAGGTGTGTGCTTCTTAAAGTAGTTGGCAGAGGTGACATTCATGTTTCACTCGTTTGGAATAATAAATGAGCAAAAGAATCTCCAAAGACAGGAAAATTGTGAAACCCAGGTGAGTGGAAATGACTTTTTTTTGCACTACAGTTCTCCTTTTGAAATGATTGCCTGCTTGTGAGGCTGTAGTATAGAGTATTTATTATATTTTCCTATGACTTTTACAGGCAGCCCCCAAAATGGTCCTTATCTGTAGTAATCTGAGTGCAAACAAATCTATTATTAACTGTTTATCTAGATTGATATACAGCTCAACCTTAAAAATTCCAGTGTCTACAGCATATACCATTACTACGGTGATCATTCAGTTATTCTGGGTTGCAGCCAAAAAATACGATTTTTGTAGGGAATTCCTGTTTACTACTTTGATGTGACAGTGTATTGAGTACAGACTCTAATATGTATCCAAGGAATAGGTGAACCGAAGCCGAATGCAATATTTGTCTAGTTTAAACATGGGTCCAACAAGTGTATGTGTGCTTAATACAGCCAAGTATTTCCCAACACAAAATGGTTTGTGTTGTGAAATATTTGTTTGTAAGACTATTCATTCTAATTTGTTTTTAATTGCTCGGCTGTAGTTGAAATTGACTGAGTAATCCACTGTATATGCACGGCCACTTTTCCCACCACACCTGGCATTCAGCGCCACCACCCCCCTTCCCCCCGAAATACAATATCCTGTGCTCCTAAGTACAGTCCTTGTGGATAAGAGTTGCCATGGTGGAGTTTTTCAATGTATTAAAAGCCAGCAATACAATAGTCTACTGCTTAATTTGCCTTCTAGCTGCAAAACTATTTGCATTTCTTAAATGCAAGGAGACTATAAGTGTCATTTAAGACAAGGTTAGGGAAGTGGAGGTTGGGGGGGGGGGGTTCACTCATAGTTTAAACAGGACATAAACTCATTTTTTTTTTGCCTTGTATTTAATAATCACATCCCTTTTCTCAGCAATGCCCTGTGCACAAACCCAATTTGGACCCCTGCCTCATGACAACTTCAGCTCTGAATTCTTAAACACTGACCTTAATGCCAAATTAGTAATGGACATCAGTGACCAAAAGGACCAGCTGTCTGCTTCTTCGTTGCCAAGCATCAACACCTTGGTTGGCAGTGGCTACGCGGGGGAGTTTGATGCTTACTCTTGCAAGGTGACCTCCACTATCCCGGCCTCAAGTGTTCCATTTAATCCCCCCACAGTGGATGGGGGCTCCAGCCCTCTGCAAAACTTCAAACTGGACGATCTTCAGGTGTATGGCTGCTACCCAGGCTCCTTTGCACTTAGCTACCTCGATGAGACACTGTCCTCTTGCGGCTCGGACTACTACAGCAGCCCCGTCTACGCTGCCGCCTCTCCACCGGTGCTGGGCTTCCAGGGCCAGAACACACCCGTCTGGGACTCCTTTAGCCCCTATTCCCCAGCCCCGGCCTCCTCGGTGGTTGAAAAGGCCGTTTTGGCCCAGCAGCGCTCCTTTTTTTATTTCAACTCCCCGACAGAGGAGCTCTCTCCCCTGGGGCATCACCAGGACCAGAGCACAGAGAACCCATTCTCCCTGCCTTTGCAGCAGCAAACTTCTCAGCTGCAATGCACCCCCATATCCCCAGACCATGGGCCCCTGGAAAGCCCTAGAATAATGGAAAGAAACTTGACATCTCCTCAAACCTGTAGCCCCGTGGCCAGCGATGGCCGGTGTGCGGTGTGCGGGGACAACGCATCCTGCCAGCACTATGGAGTGCGCACCTGTGAAGGCTGCAAAGGCTTTTTCAAGGTACAGATCGGTGAAGTGACTCTCCTTCTATGAGTTTCCCTTAGCAAATAATAATTTAAAAAAAGACAATGTTCCCGTCGATTATCATAAAAGCTAATTCTGTTTATGTCTGACAGCGCACTGTACAGAAAAATGCTAAATATGTGTGCCTCGCCAACAAAGACTGCCCGGTTGACAAGCGACGGAGGAACCGGTGTCAATTCTGCCGCTTCCAAAAGTGTCTCGGTGTGGGAATGGTTAAAGAAGGTAAAGTAATGTCTTGAATTCTAACAGCTTGCAGTGTCTTGTGTACATGACGATGCGAAACCGTGGCATGTAAAGACACCCTTGTGATACCAAGGCAAGGAATGAAAGGCATATGAAATTGGAGCTTTACAATGCCGGCTGTAAAAAAAGATGTGTAAAGGATACTGTACTTGCATTTCGAGACGCAAAGTCCAGTGACAGCCTTTTGAGATTCATAGACATGTACTTTAAGTGATCCCCCCCCCCCCCCCCCTTTTCTCTCGTACAGTTGTCCGCACAGACAGCCTCAAAGGTCGCCGTGGTCGTCTTCCGTCCAAACCTAAGACGGCGCCAGAGACTTCACCCACCAGCCCCCCGATAAACATCATAACGTCCCTGGTCCGGGCTCATTTGGACTCCAATCCGACCATCGGGAAGCTCGACTACTCCAAGGTACGCATAGACCCGTCCATCAGGTGGGATATGTCGAAACCCTCTCTCTTCAACACAGCAAACGCCGGACACGGGGGGAACTGTTACCCACCTTGTCTTTTCCATCTTTAGTACCAGGAGACGGTGGTCAGCCTGTCAGAGAAGGAGGATGCGGGAGACATTCAGCAATTCTATGACCTGCTCTCCGGCGCTATGGATGTGATAAAGACCTGGGCCGAGACCATTCCGGGGTTCGTAGACTTCTGCGGCGAGGATCAGGAGCTCCTCCTGGAGTCCGCCTTTGTGGAGCTGTTCATTCTTCGACTGGCGTACAGGTGGGGCTGGTAAATATCGGTCGATTTGATTGAGTACGGTGTCACGCAGCTCTCTAAAGCTGTTATGCGCGTGCAGGTCGAGTCCTGAGAAGAGCAAGCTGATCTTCTGTAACGGAGTGGTCCTTCACCGCACGCAATGCGTCCGCAGCTTTGGCGACTGGATAGACTCCATCATGGATTTCTCTCAGAACCTTCACCGCATGAACCTAGATGTGTCCTACTTTGCCTGTCTTGCGGCACTTGTCATTATCACGGGTGAGACACACACGTTTTGCATTGACCTAACGAGTGTTCGGCTGCCAGAAGTGTTTTTTTGCTCATTGCGATGTCTTTGCACTCAGATCGCCATGGCCTTAAGGAGCCCAAGCGGGTGGAGGAGTTTCAGAACCATCTCATCACATCACTGAGGGAGCATATGAGCGGAAACGCGTCCGACCCGATCCGAAACCAGCCCAACTTCCTCTCACGGCTACTGGGCAAACTTCCTGAGCTGCGGACGCTCTGCACCCAAGGCCTGCAGCGGATCTTCTACCTGAAGCTGGAGGACCTGGTCCCCCCTCCGCCCATCGTGGAAAAAATCTTCCTGGACGCCCTACCGTTCTGACGGGACAATAATGCAGAGATCAGAACAAGGTAATCCCTCTTGGATGATTCAACCCTGGACAAAGAAAGCTAAAGGAACGGGAAGAACGTAGATCCTAGTTTCTTTCTTTTTGTTTTTTTATTTTACTCTCAATTCTGTTGGCCTCGGGCGGAGAGGGATGTATCCGCTTCCTGTCGGTGGAGTCCTCTCTTTTAACCGCACTCACTTATACTCTCCGGGGGCCTCCCAACCAGTTTGGTTCATTAGCATCTACATAAGTATGTATATACACCCTGGTGGATATGTCTACATCAACCGAGACAGACACGACGATGGCAACATTTCAGGACCTTAAGAGTTAACTGTGTTTGTTTGCAGAATGGCTGCATCACTTTGCAAACAAGTAGAACATGGGTGTGTACATGAAATTATTTAACTATTTATAAAGATAACAGTTTGACATAAACACAAACCGCTTTAGAGCTTGTTTCTGTGTGTCACTATTATTTTGGACGTCCCAGCGTAAATAAAAATAACTTGAGAGACATAGTCTGACTTAAATCTCCACTTCTTTGCTTGTTTTCTCTTATTTCAGTCTCTCACGAGTAAGGCCTTTTTTTAGTACCATGAAATAGATTTGTCCTAAATATGTACCTGTGGAAGGTCTCGGACCAAAGTTTACACTATTTTATAAGATCATTTTCACACCTTACAGCCTTACATTATTCTGAATATCCTGCCATAATTCTACTGCTGCCACTTTGCAACATCCTCAAAGGGCTAATTTCGTTAATTGTTACCGTTTCCAAGTACAATCCTGAAACCATTTCCATTAAGGCTCAATCTGTTGTGGTTTTGATGCAGAGAAAGATACACAGGCAGGATTTTAGGGGAAAAGTGCCTTTTTACAAAGCTTCATTCTTCATTCATACAGTAGCCTGAGAGGGCCAGACCAATTTGCAAACAGAACATGAGCTTGCAGCTTCGTCTGGTTCCCAGGCCGCTCGTACCGTAGTTAAGTGGCTGAATTTGCATTTCATTCCATCTTTAGACGACCAAGGCCCTTAGTTAGAACAGTTGCCATCTTTGCAATGTTCATAATATGGATGTGAGATAAAACGTGGATTTAGTAAATATTATTTTCTAAATCCATGTCTGCGCCGCCATTGCTCATCATATTTAACAAGCTCATTTTTCAATAAGTTGCCACCTTTTCAATTTCTTGAAATCGGAGACATAAACACTTCAGGAGCTCAGGAGCTGTGTTTCGAAACAATTTTTTTTATTGATCACCGATTACACTCACACTGGGCTACAGGCCTTGACCGTCCAAAAATCTATGCACCGACGCTCCTGAGGATCCTGCCACGACCACCCATTTTTATTACATGCCAATTCAGTGTGAATTCAGAAATTTCACCCATCCATTACTTTAACCGCTGCAGTTATGTAAGAGATAATGTAATGTATAATATAATTAATATAAGTGTCATGTCAAGAACACTAACGTTGCTTATTAAGTATAATTACGGTTAAGGACACAGTTGTGAGTAACATTAAATTGAAGAAAAAAATCTCAATATAATCTGAAACGAATCAAATCTAAATTGAGGCCACTCCTAAAAGTTAGGGTTGGGGTTTCAGCAGATAGGTGTTTATACCTATATATATATATATATATATATATATATATATATATATATATATATATACATATATATATAATGTGTACTTACATACATACATACATACATACATACATACATACATACATACATACATACATACATACATACATACAGTATGTACATACATACATATATACACATATATATATATATATACATACATACATACAGTACATACATACATACGAGAGAGAGACTCAAATACACGGCCCTTTTGTTTCTTCAACATCTAATTTGTTTTTGTTCGTGGTTTATTTGTGTCTGCTACTGTAAGTGTTGTCTTACATTTTGTTCTCAAAAGTCTCAAAATGTAGTTTGTTGAGTTTTATTTTGTTTTTTTGTCATTGCAAAACCACAAAGAAATTTCTTAAATCCAGATCATAAAAAACAAAAAAAAAGTGATAAATATATGAGCAGCTAAGAAGACATGCAGTGTTCGAACACGTCGGTACTGTATTCTCCCCCTAAATCTCCGAACAATTACTTTGTGTCTGTTTAGTTTTTAAAGGCTTGGGAATATTTGATCGTTTTTTTGTTATAATATTTGTCATATTCATGGAGAAATGGTGTTCGTTATTATTAAATAAATAATGATAATAAAAAATCACCGCCTGACAGAAATTAAATGATGTGTAAATAATGTGACCCGCTTTGCAAATGAGTGACATTATTTTCATAAAAAAAAAAAAAAAGCAAAAAGACCCAAATCTCTGTTTGTGTTTGGTGTACTTTTCTACAAAGATGGTATTCTATCACACAGTGTACTGATGTAGGCGTAACGTCCACGGCCAGAGGAGGAGGAACGCTCTCTTTGACTTGCACTCGGAGTGTACAGACAGTGCTCCACCGCTTGATACCCGATCCCACTGTACACCGCGTTCCGGTCATTTGGATTTTGGTGTTGGCAGAGCGAGTGGAAAACAGGGTAGAGGAGGAGAAAAGAGTAGGAGGCGTGAAGAAGAAGCCCGTGCTATAAGGAGTTATGCTATAAAACAATACGCACCTCAGCCATTTCGTATCCACACACACTTCAAGCGGCATGAAGTGTCCAATCGTCCGTTTTGTACCCGACAAATGAACGGAATGTGCGCCTGTGATGGGCCGGCGACTCGTATTCTGTCGCGGTGCTCGGGCCGAGCTCAAAATACATTAGTGGGAATTCTTTTTTACAAATTTCCCAATGTCACGGCTTTAGGCTCCGCCGGGTTTTTTCTTTTTGCCCAAATAGGAAAGAAATCATTTGGAGCTGCTGTTGACCCCGTTCCTTCTGACCTCTGGCCCGTCATGCAACACTCTGGATTGGGGATCAAGGTCTAGCATTACGCTCCGTGCACATGAGACAGCATGTTCGCAATTCAAATTTGTGCCAAACATGTCATCATGATTTGTTACACAAACATACCAGTGTGCCTATTTTTGTATATGCCTGTTCACATTCACCAGACTCTAGCGAAAGGAGGAGACGACACTCAGAGTGGTTCTACTTAGCAGACATAATGCACTCTTCTGGTGGTAGTTTCCTCTTAATATATCTTTGTCACACGAACAAAACCTTAAACGGTACCTTTTGTACTGTGAGCCGCTTTCTGTTTACGTGAAGCAAATGCAGGTTTTGCAGCGAAACAGCACAAAGTCGTCGTTGGGACTGTTGTTTTAGTTAGTTGCAAACTTTTCCTCCCCGTTGTGAACTCAAACTAGTTCTCTCATCTAAGATTTAACGAGTCAAATAGATTAATAGGAGAGAGAGAGAGAGAGAGAGAGAGAGAGAGAGAGAGAGAGAGAGAGAGAGAGAGAGAGAGAGAGAGAGAGAGAGAGAGAGCTGGAAAGGATATTGTTCCAGAGGGAGGGAAACTAATAGTGCTCTGTCTGTGAGGATGCTGCACCTGTCGTTTATTGATGGACTGTGCTGTAAATAACTCTGTGAAGCTGTTTAGTGCTCCGTGGGGTCTCCCGTGCTTCTTTATCTAACCGTTTTCTGCGCACGCACGCACAGACACACACAATCGTCTCCTCAAGCAACATTTGATTATTACTGAAAAATCCTTCACAATTTCAACACGTGCAATATTCTGCTTTATAGTCAAATTAAATGTCAAGCTTTTGTTGGGCGAGCTTCTCTAGTCTCAGTTAGTTAATAGTTAATAGTTAGTTAATTCTCTAGCAAATACATGTTCATTTGCACACTTATATTTACACAAACCTGATTGTGTGTTGTGCGGGCGTGCATATAATTTATGTATGGTTGAGTTTGGAAAACCCTCTGTCAGTGTATTTTTAGCCAGCCATTGTTGAGCCCATGGAAACCTCTGTAATTGGATCTGTTCTCCCTCACCAAGAGAGTCAGTGATAAATGAGTTGGCAGACGTGGTTGGCCATGCCAGCACTGTGAAAACCCCAACTGCCCGTATCTCTTTCTTAAGCTCTTTGTGCCCACAGGATTAAATTCATAAGTGAATAGTAAGCCCGCCGCGTTATGCTCCTAATGCACAAAGTGTGTAACAGGGACGACTGTTGGAGGCATGTCTGCATAGCACACATGTAATCGTTAGGTATGTTTGAGCGCGCGTGTGTGTGTGTGCATGTGTGTGTGTGTGTGTGTGTGTGTGTGTGTGTGTGTGTGTGTGTGTGTGTGTGGGTGTGAGTGTGTGTGTTTGTGGGTATGCGTGTGCGTGTGCGCGTGCGCACGTGTGTGCCGATTTGAATCCCAAAAAATCCATTGTTGGGCCATATCCATGCTGTCCAGCAAGTGAGGAATCTTGCTGAAAGAGTTGTTGAAGGATCGCTCAAGGAGAGATAAAACTATAGGATTTCCTTTTTGATCTAGTCTGCAAAAAGCACCACCCTTGCAGAACGTGGAGTCAACACAGAGCTTTGACACCAGTTTTTGTTTCATCTCCGACTGTTCACTTGAAATAAATCCCAGCCCCTTTTTCAAGGTATTGTTTATTGAAGCTGGTGTAATATAAGGGGTTGGCAATATTTGATGGATTCATTCTGGTCTTAGATCACGTATACCGCATGAATATACAGCATATTTTCAATGCCAGCAAAGCACTGAACTGTAATACACCGATCAGCCACAACATTAAAACCACCACTAATAACCACTAATATTGTGTAGCCCCCCCTTGTGCCGCCAAGGCAGCTGTGACCTGTGGAGGCATGGACTCCACAAGACCTCTGAAGGTGTCCTGTGGTATCTGGCACCAAGATGTTAGCAGCAGATCCTTTAAGTCCCGGAAGTTGTGAGGTGGGGCCCCCGTGGATCAGGCTTGTGGTTCCAGCACATCCCATAGATGCTCCATCGAATCAGACCCTAACCCCGACCATCCACATGATGTAGAAGAAAATGTAATTCATCAGACCAGGCCACCTTCTTCCATTGCTCCATGGTCCAGTTCTGACGCTCACGTGTCCATTGTAGGAGCTTTCAGTGGTGGACAGGGGTCAGCATGGACACTCTGACCGCTCTGCAACTACACAACCCCATGCGCAGCAAGCTGTGATGCACTGTGTGTTCTGACACCTTTCTGTCATAGCAGCATTCACTTTTTTTTTCCAATTCGTGCTACAGTAGCTCTTCTGTGGGATCGAACCAGACGGGCTTGACTTCACTCCCCACGAGCATCAATGAGCCTTGGGTGCCCATGACCCTGTCGCTGGTTCACCGGTTGTCCTTCCTTGGACGACACTTTGACTCTTTTAAGAAACACTTTTGCCACACGACAACACACCCACTAACGCTCTCGACACAAACCTCTCTTTCTTCCCTGCTCTCTCTGTGTCTGTCCCGTGTCTTCCCTTCTCACAAGCTGGGTTGGAAACTCCACTCTGCTCGGTATGAGAATATGAGAATGTTACTTATAAACGTTAATTATAAAACAAGCTTGACAGGATGGGTAGTGTTGCACTGGCAGTTTTGGGCTTTTTGCCCAGCAGTTATTCACAGCACCTCACCCCCCCTCTCACCACCCCCCTCACCCCCCAACCCGTCCCTGTTACCACACACACACACACACACACACACACACACACACACACACACACACACACACACGATAAACTTCTCTGCAGAGGACATGTGGTGTTGGTGCGGAGGGAGTGGGGCAGGGGCCATGCCAGGTTGGTTGGGGTGGGGTAAGTTGTAGTCTGTCCAAACTCATGATCTGGGACGGAGAACACCCTGGTGCTGATGGTCGACATGGATCACCACATAAAACCATAAATCAACAAGTAAGACTAATACTGATCACTTACTGAACAACGATCTGTGCGGATTAAGTAAATGCTCCAGTCAGCGAGTGTTCCCATTGGGTTCCTAATACTTTTGTGGGAAGAACTCTATTCTATTCTATTCTATTCTATTTTACGCTATTCCGTTCTATTCTATCCTATTCTATTCTATTCCATTATATTATTTTCTATTCTATCATTATCAATTTTACTCTATTCTATTATCTTATCTTAACGTATCTTCTATTCTATTCTACTATTTTCTATTCTATTCTATTATTTATATTCTATTATTTTCTATTCTATTCTATTCTATCATTTTCAATTTTATTCTGTTCTATTCTATTCTATTCTATTCTATTCTATTCTACTCAATTCTATCCCACTCTATTCCATCCTATTCTAACATTTAGCAGGAAAAGTGTCCTTGGAGAGAGATAAGTAGATAAGGGACGGCTTGTGTTCCCTGGAGCCCGGAGAGCCCTGGACTGAGCCTCCCACCGTCTAAGCTTTCACACAATGTGGAGAAGGAGGAGCGCTGACCAAGATGCGATTCTTTCAGCACTTTTAAGCGTGTGGAGGGTGAACACTGCTTTCAACTCGACGGAGTACGTTACACTGGGTTATATAATGGGGTGTCCGGTAGGAGCAGAGGGGCTCAGGACCCTTTTAGATGTGATCTTAGCGGTGGGCTGGCAAAGACAGTTGTCCTCGTAAGAAGATGGGTGGATTGTTTGCCACCTTCAGGACTCTGCTCCCCTAACATCAGGAATATCCTTCTATTTATACATCTGCCACATTCCACATGTGACTGAATTCCCTAAACCCATCTCAAGTGCATGCTCACATGATCAAGTGGTGTTCGCAGTCATTTCAGCTGAGTAACTAAGGGTCAAATAGTGATGATATATCACACATGTTTATTATCTGGGTGCCTATAAAAGGTGAATTTGGGGGGCTGGCTATATTTGGCCATGTCACTGCAAATACGACAGAAATTTCGAAATGAACGATTGATGTTTCTGAAACCATTTATATTTACCAAGATATTTACAGTGTTTGTCACAGGCCCTGCATGCATTGCATGCATGTTTTATGATACTAATCAACAATTTTTAGTCTGTGGAAATTTTCAAATATCTAATAACAACTTGGCAGCAGTGCAGAAGCATCATTAGTAGTAGTAGTAGTAGTGGTGGTGGTGGTATCATTTACTACTACTACTAATAATAATAGTAGTAGTAGTAGAATATATTATTTAATTGATTCTGCTAATACTTTTATTTTGAAGGACACCGACGAAGCATAAGTTGTCCGGCTTTGGAAGGGTGACGTCACAACCACAAAAATGCGGATCCGGAGCTTCCTTCATTCAGACGAGAAACGATTGAGCGTCTACATTGTAAGTTTTTTTTAGTACATAATATTTACACTTTGTATGGACGTAATATATATTCTTTCGCGTTGTTTGACAGCGGGCATTATAGGGGCAGGTGTCATTAAAGTTTCAGAAGGTATTTAACATTAAAATAATCTCACTATTGACATGCGCAGTCGCCACCGGCATAGAACTGGAAAACAGAATTCCTCATGCACTTTGTAGAACAACAGTGACATGGTAAACAACTTGCACAAAACCTCTTTCCACTCTCTAATGCCTATTGGCTTGGTTTTTGCCAATACTTAATTGTATAAATAAAAATATAATTATAGTGAAATTGTAGACTAAATTTGGGGATATGATGGTACGCTCTTTAAACCACTTTTTAATGCAGTTTCATGGGGAGGGAAGGTCATTTCATTCCTGCAACTCACTTGATTAATATTTTTTCTCTTGATGCGAACATGAGGAAAATATACGTTCACCACCACGATTCAATGCTTTTTCAGTATATATAGCACACCGATAAAGCCACTTGAATGGTCACTGGATGTGAGGTGTGGATGTTGTTCATTTCCCTGTATGGCAGGCGCTGTTGCGTTAAGCACAATACTACTACTGCATTCTTGTGCATCCAATGTACTTTGATTTATGTTATGAATGTTATGAATAACGTAGATCGAGTGATTATTTGTCACATACATATACATACGGTCGTACATATATGCAGTGAAATGTTGTGACACCCGGTGATAACGCACAATAAAGGGGACAATCAATGAATAAGTTGTTTGTAAGACACAGAATCAGCCAGGATCTGACACAGTATTCAACTCTGTGGCCTCCCTGTTGTTCTCCAAAAAGCTTTCATTTCCTCATTTTCTTCTTACTTCGTTGGACTTGACATTTCCTGACTATTTTCACTGTGTTGTCAGAACGCTGCCGTGCCATTTCAGGCCGTCGTTTCAATATTTGCACAGTGAAACATTTTCCTTCCCAGGTTTATGCGGACTAATATGAATGCCATGCGATTGTCCTTGGTTGCAGGTCCCCGTTGAGATGGAAGAAGCCTACACTGAACTCTACAGGCAGTTTCATCACCTCCGCTCAGTTTGCCTGAGACAGACAGCGCTGCTGCAGCACCTCTCCAAGGCTCTGCAGAAACAGCAAGGTCCAAATAGCTCATCACATGCATAGAATGTCATTGGGCACGATGCTGTATTTAGTTTGTTGGTTTTGTCTCCAGGAGCCCACGTTCCCGATGGAAGCCTCGGCAATATGGAGTCCATCCCGGTCCAGTGCACCCAAGCGAGCGCCGCCCTGATCCACGAACGGCCCCAACAGCTGACGGCGAGGGAACGAAGCGCTGCGACGCCGGGCGACACCGACCGCCTCGCCAGAGCTGTGGGCAGGTTCTCCGACCTCCTCGCGGAAGATATGGGAAAGCTTGGCCTGGATGTGGCCCATCAAACAGAGGAGCATGGAGCTATCGGGGTCACTGATGCGAAAGCCCCAAACCCGCGGAAAACCAACCGTCACACCGGGCGGGGGGAGACAGCGGTACGTGGTGCATTTGGTTCTCCCGACCCCTCGGCGTCTATATCAATATCCTAACACCGGTCGTCGTCATCTTCTGCTTGAGAAACTGTCTCTCTTGTCTTATCCGCCAGCCGGGGTGGTCATGCAGGCCGATCGTGGAGAGGGACTTCCTGAATCTGAGCAGCGGGATGTTCATGTCGGAGCTGGAGCTGCAGTCCCAGGTGTGTGAGTTCTGCCATGCTGTTTTCCCCGGCGACACCACCACGAAAGGGGAGTTCCTGCGACACCTGCACACACACATCACCTAGACGATTGTACTGTCAGCTTCTTTCAAATAGTACTGTCCATTAAAACTTAGACTAGCTTGATGATTTTATTGTAAATAAATTATTATATTTGCGCACCCATGATCCTATATGATATTCTTTACAAAGTGTGTGTGTGTGTGTGTGTGTGTGTATATATATGTGTATATATATGTGTATATATATATATATATATATATATATATATATATATGTGTGTGTGTGTGTGTGTGTGTGTGTGTGTGTGTGTGTGTGTGTGTGTGTGTGTGTGTGTGTGTGTGGATATACTGCATATGTGTGTATATACTGTGTGTATGTATATATATATATGTGTGTGTATGTATATGTTGGTGTGTGTATGTATATGTTGGTGTGTGTATATATATATATATATATATATATATATATATATATATATATATATATATATATATATATATACACGTACATAAATAAATACTTTTTATTTTGCATCAACAGATCCTGTTATATGTGCAATCTTAAAAGCTGTCAAAAATCCAGCAAGGCTTTATAAATGTATACATTTCTACTCGCAGATAACTGTGAATCAGTCAATAATATTTGTGTTTTGCTTTTGTTTTGCAACTTGGGTGCTGGACACTGGATGATCATTTAGGCAAAAAGAAATGGAAGAACATAAGATGTCTATACTGTATATACAGTATGTTCTGACAAAGATCCCTTTTGGACAAAACGTTAACAATGTGGAGTTCTCTATTTTGAGAGTATTTCCTTTTTTCTCCACTGCAGCTGCTCTGAAAGGCTAAACAGGTGTGCAGACACTTTCTCATACTCTGAAGGGCGTTTTTTGTTTTTTGACTGTACATACTCAGATAAGACGTTGCCTGGGTCAATGAGGTGTGTTGTGTTGCATTTCGCTGATCTCACAGCGACAAGGCTTCGTGGTGAACAGAGCCATGCGGAAGCCTTGTTATGTCCGTACAAAGCCTCTCCACCACCAACACTTGCTGGGTTGGGCCTCCTCACTGCCACCCACTACAACTAGGTGTATTGAGAGGGACCTGGGAGCTCCAATGATCCATAGTCGCACAAACACGCCTGCATTCACCGACACTTGCCCGCGTGACTTTGCCGGCCAGGCTGGCACCCTGAAAAACAATGATTTCCAATAGACGAGAGTGACGGTGGCCTGCTGCAGCGACGAGGGGTCGCTGGTTTCCCCTGCGTGCAGAGTGCGGTGTTGGGTTTGAGGCATCCCTCACGTCCCGTTGAACATGATCATTGGCCAGGAGGTCTTCCTTGCTGATAGAACCTGGCGAGACGTGGCGGATGCTTTCCGTCGGTCGCTGCACGTCTACGCAGTAGCTTGCAATAGCTGTTTGGGGATTGTTTCGGTGAGGGTTAGGGTTAATCTCCTCTCAAACAATGTGGGAAAGGCAAACCCTCTCAATTGAAATATCCTACCACTGCCGGCGGTCGAAACAAAGCAATAAAAGGAGACGGCTACAGCGCACGTCATGAAGCAGAAGGACTTTCCCGGATTCCAGATGTGTCACTAACAGGCCTGAATAGAGAATAGACAGAACTGAATGAAATCCCCAGTTGCTGGTGGACGCCTGAGGCAGCGGGCTGTTCGAGGCTTGGAAGCAACTTTGGGGCTTAGTCCTAAGCAGATTTCCTGGGAATTGGTCCAATGATGTAGGAGGTGTCAAAGATGTTTTTGTTTTTTTTCCAAACCTCAGCCTGATGTGAAATACAGCAGGAAACATTACGGTCTGTAGAGATGGGCTTGCCGGCTTCTTGCATTTTGCCTGATACCCTGTGGTCTCCAGCAGAGGAGGGGGTATGTGTGAAGTAGTGGACGTGGTGACATCACTACTACAGGTGAGTCATGCGAGCATCGTCTGTAGAGAACTGACACTTTGCAGAAGCGGAAAAAACAAGACGACAGCAGAGGTGTCATTGGTCGTGTGACGCAAACTACAGCACCGACTGCTTGAAGGCATGTCAGATCAAATTAAACGGTGGTGGAAAAAGAAGAAACCCCAACAGCTTTGATTTAAACAATAAAATAACATTTATTGAGATTTAATAAAATAAATAATCTGTTTTTCTAACATAAACTGGGAGGGTTTTCAATAGGCAAGAGACCAAGCGAGTAGAACAAACGCACAGTAAGCTACCTCACTGCCATAGTATGAACATGTTTCTAAATCGATATTGCTAGCATGAGCATGAGGCTTGTCGTAGTTAATCTAAAGATGTTAAAATAAACACCGGACACAAAGGACACAAATGTTTGCATTTCGTGGCTAAATGTAGTGAAGGCGCTGTTGTGCCAAAAATAAAAAGGGCTGATAGATCCAGTTTGTTCCTCTCTATGTGATGAGGCATGAGTGTCCCAAAGAAATCCAATATAAAGCCCCGAGGGAAAAAACACTGCTTTAGAGATGAGGGGTCCTAGGGGTCCACGAGAGGCTCCTACAGTATGGCAATTATGTTCAGTACAGTCCATGTCTGATGATGGATGCTTTCCTTAGAAGTTTGAGTTGTATTGTGACCTGCATGTCAAAAAATGTAGTTATTACAAATACCATGAGCCACGAGTAAAATGTCCTTATGAATAATATTAATTTATTATTGTTATATTATTGTTGTTATTATCATCATTATTATTATTATTCTAATTATTATTATGATTGTAATTATTATTATTATTATTATTATTATTATTATTGTTATTATTATCCTTTTTGAATAATTGGTGAAACTCTAGAGGAAGGACAGCATTAACATCTTAACTCTTTACACGCTAGTCTAAAATAAGGATATTGACAATATGCTATAAATCTGCACATTTGACTTATATTCATCACCGTTATCATTATTATGCTTATTATACTTACTTATGTGTATTATTAACTACTTATTACATACTTTAATTCAATTCTATGTTTTTTAGGAAATGTCTGTGTCCTGTTAATGTCTACATTATATAATGTGAATGTAACCTCTTGCTTGTCACTGATGCTGCTGAAATAGATGTATCGTTGACTAGTTTACACAATCTGTGGGCCTCGTTATTTCAGTAAAAATGGAAATATCGGGGCAGCTTAGGCTCATCGCACAACTCCGAGCTAAGGAAAGGCCGTGGTTGGGAAGGTCCACGAGGCCAGTTAGACAAATGAACATAGTTCAGATTTTTGGGGATTTTAATTTAGACGCGGATAATATCCGTCCGTAATGCCAGTGATGTAAAAACACGAGGGAAACCTGCTCAGTTTCAGTCCAAACAACGTGTGGAGTCGTGCGGGTGCTGGGCCCGGGCCCGCATTGTACATGGGACTCCCGTTGAAACCCGGGGGGACGTTTCATTTCCCCCGGTGGTCGAAGTCGTCCTTCGTGACGCTGGGGCTGCTACTCCGACACGCTGCGACGGAACCTCTGCTCTCCACTTTACTCTCATAGTCTGTTGGAGAAAGGGAAAGGAGAGCATCACCTCGGCACCGCGAGACAAAAGGTAAATCGTAAGCTGGTTATTCAATACACTAACAAATCCAAAGGAAACACAGCGTAGTCCTTGAAGAATAAAGAAGGGTCTAATATAGATTTAGTGTGAAGAACTAGTGATTGAGTTCTGAAATTATGTTAAATGAATGTTACTATTAACTGGCGTTTAGGAGCTGCTGAAAACCTTTTCTTTTGAGCACGGACCTGAACGTTCTAATAAACGGCGCTTAATACAACTTAACACTAAGTCAGCCTTCCCTAGTGAATAAATTGTGCATGAAATTGAAGGAGTGTACATTTTTCAGCTTTGGTCTGCAGTTTGCGGTTTAATCGTCTTTGCTTTCTGTTCGGCATTTTATTTGATCTCAGCAAAGTTCTTGAGCACTGGTTTCGGGAAAGAGCTTCTCCCTAAAATACACATTGAGGGCGACGTCTCGAACGCCGCTTTGCGGCACCGGGACAAAGCAAAGCAGTGCAGAGTCCGTTTCCAAAATGCAAAGTTTAATGAGCTGAAGGGTTAGAGCTTCAATGCAGCGCAACACTCAAAACTGACCCGATGAAACTGAGACTGGAAAATAAGAAAAAAAAAACTAAAACAGCAAAAGAGTGAAGTGGAGGGCGATCGACAGAAGGAACCAGAGATGGGTGAGAAAGTGAGGGGGACAAAGTGAGGCAGGCCAACGTCAGAGATGAAACGTATGTCTTTTTTTTTTTTATTATTATTTCCGCACACTTTCTTACAGGGAGGGATGGGGGGGGTGTATAAAAAAAAAAGGCTATGCCATTTTCCTGCCCACAGGTTTTATTTTTGAACACTGTCGCTTGGTGAGTCAATGCAACGCCCCTCCAATTACCTCCCACTCCGTCGCCCCCACGCCCCATCCATCCCGCCCTTCAGCCCACGCACCTAACACACTTTGACGTCAGCTGCTGGTGAAGGGGGGGCGGGGGGCCGCCCACAGAGTACTTCCTCTCCCCACCACCCCCGTGGGTCTTTGTTTGCTTCTTTCTTGTTCATTTATCTGCTTCCTTTGCTGCTGCCACAGCCCAGGAATGCTAAGTTACACACATGATTCCCCGCTATATATTAAGAGTGACAACACGCTGTGTTGTGTGTGCACTTCACAGTGTTACACATCCATCCGTCTCTCTCTCTCTCTCTCTCATTCTCTCTGTGTCTCCGTCTCCTTCTGTTTCCCCTCCTAACTTCAATCCTCTCTAATTTGCTGTTTGGTGAAGTTCAGCTGTGCATGGTGGGAGGCGTTGCCTCGGAGAGATTATGACTCACTGTGGTACAAAATGCAGATCCATGAAACATTCATTGTTCAGGGATCTCTGTCTGTCTCGCTCGACCCATCAATTCCTCTTTTTTTTTTCCTCCTCCCCTGCGCATTTAAGTGAATGTTTCGCAGAACGCCTGACTCTAAATGTTCCTCCACCCGATGTAGATCCACATACTGACAATAGCTTTAGGCTCTGGCTACTTGGGTCGACTTGTGGAGAGCGACGATCGTCCTTTTTCAGCGCAAAACATAATTCTGATGAAAATATGGAGCGAATCAAAACATCCAAAGCAAGTGAATCACAAAGCACCGCCACAATACAATACACATTAGCAATGGTTGAGACTTTGAAGGGAGTAACTTCACCACATTGTTGAAGTAAAAAATATTTCCTTTTATCAATCATGGATTGCCACCATTGCGCTACAGAGTCCCATGTTTTGCCTAAAGCTGCGTGGGACGTCTCACCCTGCTTCGCGTTTTGGTCACAACTATTTTTTGAGACTCTCGTCGCAAAAATCAATTGGAGGTAAATGGAGAGCGTAAAGAGATGGAGAATATTGTTTCCCCACACCGCGACTACAGAAGCTACAGGTAAAGGTGAGCGTTCCCCCAAACCCTCCATATTTAAAACCACCATTAAAAATGCTGAAAGTGAACAGGTCTTGTGCAAAAGGTAAGCTTAAAGCCCCGCCCCACCCTTCTCTTCCCTGAGTCAACAGATAATCGTTTTTTTGCAAAACTGTTGAAGCATCGTTCGAACATTCACCTGTGGGATGAGTCCCTCCTGACCCTAGGCTGATCTTGCCAGCTCGGTCATGTGACACCATCCTAGCCAATCGCAGCCCTTCATCCATGAGCGTTTGCTGTATGAGATGGCGGCTCCAGTTGACCGGGTTGGAGGTGTCTGTGGGGGGGCATGGGGATGGAGATTTGTTGCACTGTGACCCTATGTCTAACAGGACAAGACAGAAACGTGTGTCAACTAATGTGTCCTGTCGCAAACCGACCTGGCTCTCACAAGCAGACATTCACATCTAGAGAAACATGAGGAATGTCCGGGGGATGGAAGATGGTCGTAAAAGGGGAGGGAGTTTAGAGATAGACATTTGCCCAAAAAACTACCACGCACAGAAACAAGCTGGTGTCACAATAACATTGGAGGACGACCGTAGCATCTTACAGAGACGGCGGCCGAGCCGGAGACTACCTTGCACGCTGTCCAGGCTCTCCGCAGATAGACTGTCGTCGTCGGCCCTGTGGTTCGCTCCGTCCGGCCCCTCCACCTCCTGCACAATCACCTAAACAACGGAAATTAAACACAGGGTGGATCAAGTTTCAAGATGCTGGTGGACGGATGTAATGATGATAAATTCATTCCGTCACCACATCCACCTAAAACAAGCTTCTTCATCACCCGGTTAATGTGAACCAGCTCTGCCTTGGCCGGGGTTGGTATAAGTGGTGCTCTTACCTCATGTTTCACCCTCTTTAGAGACATGGCGTTGTTGTCATTCGCACCCGGCCTGTAACCACAGAAAAAAAAAAGATCAGCAAGTTGTTTTGAAAAAAAACTTCATTTTTTTTTTTTGTTGTCAGACATTAGACGAGTTTTAATTTCCCTTCTTTCCACAACATCTTCATTCTTCGATTCAATCTTTTCAAGTGTGTGACTGGATAGCATCTGTGATATGTATGATCATAATAACAGTGAATATAAAAATAAAAATGTGGTACTTAACATTTCTTACCGAGTAGTTTGTTTCCTCATTTTTTGTGAAAAGATTTTATGTGTCTTAAGATGTTGACAAATCTACCATTTCTGATTTTTTGGCAGAGTTGGAGGCTTTGGGTTTGCAGGATTCTGATTGTTGGTGCAGTAGACAGTAAAGAGGTGGGAAAATAATCTGAGTGACACTGCTTTCAAAACCATAGTTATAGTTACTAAGTTGCCACTGGAAGGAGTTTAAAGAGTCGTCCCTTTGAACCACCAACGTGCCATGATTTCCCATTGAGCCTTACAGCATCAGCAGGAAGCACGGAAAAGAATATAGCGCCAAACGTTGACATTTTTTGACAATATAAGGCAGTTGGAAATTATGTATTGTTATGCAAAGTATGCACAGGTGAAACACTAATGTCCTTTATTCCTGGAAAACGGTATTTCTGCCTCATGTTAGATGAAGAAGAGGATTGTTATCACACAAGTCTGAAACGTGCACTTCTGAGTTTAACAGAAGGTGTGAGGGCTGGCTACGGGTTGCAGGTGGCAAAATCCCTTTTCTCGGTGCCCGGCGTCCTTACCTAGAGTGTTTTAACGTTGAGGTGTAGGCACACTTTCTTGCCACCTGCCGAGCCAAAGAAAAGAGTTCCACACGTCTCAACAGAAGGGCATTATCTCGAATACAGAATTGGGCAGCAGCTTCATTGATGATCAACTGAAGAGAAAGAGCACTGAGTAAAGTCAGAGGAACATGCAAATGTTTATATGTGGGGTTATGGACATAATGCTGTGGAGAGGAAATCTTCCCGTTTAATTTCTCTCCGATGCCTTGGAACCTACCTCATGATACGTGAGCTGCTTGCCTTCTCGCCGCTTCGAATCAAACCGCCCGTAGATGAGACTGTACTTTCTGATCTCCTCTTCCTTGTTCACATCGTGCGATGCCATTTTGAATATATGGCCGACCGTTTTCGCCATCTTCTTGTTCATCCTCAGCAATGTCTTCACCTCTCCGGGATCTGACCTGGGCAGAGTTTTTAGGAGCCTCTCTACACTTTCTCCCACGGCCCGGGCGGTCTCCCCGTCCAGCTGCCCCCCGGGCCAGGCAGAGAGGGCCGCCGGGGGGAACGCGGCGGAGGAGCCGGGGGGCGTGGAAGGACCTGGTGGGCCAGAGCTCGGCAGGGGCGGGCTGGGCGCCTCGTCCTCTATTCCATGGCCAGACGCTGAAGTGCAGTTGCCATCTGGCTCGGGGCTGAGCCAGTGGGGGTCCATGGGCGACAGTTTGTCCCTGTAGTGTGTGTCCGGGGGCTGTGGGGAGGCCTGGGAGCACGGACTTCTGGGGCTTCCACTGTGCATCGGGGTGAGACACGCTCTGTCCTCTCTCTCACACGGTGATCCTGGCTGGCCGTTGCTCACAGATTTTCTGGGTCCTCCTGCAGATCCACCTGTGCCGGCTCCGTCCACTTTGAATAGGGGAATGCCTCCCAGGGGCATGTTGGAGACGGGCTGGTTGAAGAGCGCGGGGTTGGCTGCCCAGTCACGTAAGGCCTTCTGCAGCCGACGCACATGCAGCGGCTTGGTGGCCATGCCAACGAGGGCCATGATCTCCAAGAATTCTTCCTCGGCCGCTTCGCAGAGCTGCTGCACATCGTCACCACCTTGCTGGATGAAGGTGTCGTAGTAAGCCAGCAGGTTGGCTCTCTGCAGCACTCGATAAAGCTGCAGCTCTCCAAGTGTGCGTGGCAAAGACATGACAGGGTGCCTGGCGAGACGCAGAAAGAGGCGAGGAGGGTGAGGACGTTTCGTTCAAGTTGTATGACAGATCAACAACATTCAGGTCCCCACATCATGTACGGAGTCTCTTCAACCCTGTCTCTCTGATATTGTTTTTCCTAAATATGAAAAATATATGGGTTTTTTTTGGAATTAACACGAAACACAAGCACCATGGCACAATCACAAATGAGTTCCACTTAGATGGGGATGAAGCTCCACTTCCAGCATCCAGCCTACACCCCTAGAGTTCTGGTGGAAATACTAAAAATCAATCACTAATTCAACTTGGGCGTATCGGGAGAGAAGGCTGACTCTCGGGGTATCCTCACGTTCCAATTTCAACACCGGTTATAACAGAGGCATGTGTCCTCTCTTTATTTTTTATTTTTTGAAGAACCATACGGTAGAACCCTCCCCCCCCCCAAAAAAAAAAATTGAAGCTCTTCATTCTCTTACCTTCTGCAGATCAGACCTGGTGGAAGAAAAAGGAAAACCCTCTCCGGGGATATCAGCTCTTATCCGGGCGTGTGACAGAAACGGCGGAAGCCGACGCCTAAATGTGCGGGACCGACGGGTATTCGGTGAGAAATCCTCCGCTCCTCGGCGTCATCGATGGACATGCAGTGTGCCTCAGACCCGGAGAGCCATGCCGACCTCCTCGGCGCGGTGCTTCCTTTGACCGGGCGCTTCCTACCACATTTAGGTGGATTCTAATCACCAGCCGAGTCGCAGCGCGTATGCGAACGAAAGAATCCTCCTCCTCCTCCTGCGCCCTGTTGGTTGCTGTTGCCTTTTTTTTCTCTTTTTTTTGGCAGTGTGTGTGTGTGTGTGTGTGTGTGTGTGTGTGTGTGTGTGTGTGTGTGTGTGTGTGTGTGTGTGTGTGTGTGTGTGTGTGTGGGGTGCGAGAATCACGGGGGCGGACTGCAGCAGCCACATGACCGAAAAAGAGCCTTCCTCTCCCGGTAGAGAGGCGGCTTTCAAACCACAGCGGTGGGCGGCGGGGGGTTGAAAAAGACGCAGATTAACCCTTTTCTTTCCCTGTCTCTCTCTCTCTCTCTCCTTCTTTCTTTCTTTCTTTCTTTCTTTCTTTCTTCGAGACAATCGCTGCGCAGTGTCCGGAACGCGGGGGCTTTTTTGTTTGCTTCAGTTTTAGAAATGGATCAGTGTCTCTGGGAAGCTGCGGCACCACCACCGTGGTCGCAAGCATCAACACTGAATTTCATCACTAAAGTGCACTGCGGGGGTATTATTATTATTATTAGTAGTAGTAGTAGTATTATTATTATTGTTATTATTGTTCTTTTTTTTCTTCCAATATATAATTATTTTAATATTGTTTTATTTATTTATTATTGTTATTATTCGGGTTTTTTTATTATCAATTATTATCATTATTATTTTGTATCATTCCTTTTCTTTCGTTTGTTGCTCCTCCAGGTGGGTGGAGGCTGGTACTCGGTGGTGTCTGTTTTTTGGGGATCCTGTGACGCACCTGGGGGGGGGGGGGGATCCCCGCACGCGTCACCGACTGTTTCCTCAAGAAGCTGCGGGTATGATCGTCATCATATCTGCTGCCAAACAATCTAACCCGCGGGGAATCGGAGAAAAATAAAATACGATCAAATATTTAAAAAGGGCCACGGATAATGTCTGCAGGCTGAAGTGGAACTAAACTGAAAAAAAATAAAAATAAAATAAAAATAAACGATACTAAATACCGCGGACACAAGGTGACTCCCGTGAAAGCGTCCCATTGGCATTGCAGTACACGAGTGCTCGCTGTTACGTGTACTTAAACGTAGTATTACGAATAAAAGTACACACCCCGTGCCCTGGCACAGCGGGGCTTATTACGTCATAATGTGCTTACTGTGCCTTTTTTTTTTTTTTTTGCAGACGAGCGCTCACGCCGATTACAATTTACAATTTAATTATTTTTTTTTTTTTAATTAAGCTAACATGTAGGTTAACTTAGACCGTACCGTACAGTCACTTGACAAATATATTAGAGTATTATTCAATTATTTTAATTATTAAAAGTACATAAAAATATGATTGTTGCAATAACAATAATAATAATAATAATAATAATAATTGTGACTTTAATTTGCAACGCTTGAGGAGGAAAGGGAAGAACTGCGACAATAACCCATCAATATGCAGGTAACTGTAGCGGTAACTGTAGCGGCAGCGTTACAGGTTACATTACTGGGAGTAACGTTACGCTACTGGGAGCGAACGACAGGGGGCGGTACTTCGCTGTGCGTGCGGACGCTCGGGCACGGGAAAGGGACGCCAAAGAAGCACAACAAGAAGTGAGCAAAGTAAGGGAAAACAACAGCGTCCGCCCGCCGAACAACCCGCCAACAAGCCCAAACAGTCGCGAACCAGGTACCTCCGCCCTCCGTCCGCCTCGACGCTGAAGCACGGCTCAAATTCGCCCCCACAGATTGGTCCAGTCTCAGCTAGCTCGCCCACCTTACAGGCAGGGGGATCCAAATGCTATCGTAGCTTTAGCTAGTTGAACTAACAAGCTAGCTAGCCAGCTGGCCGCCTGCCTTTTGGTAATGTCGTTATGGTCAGCGGTTTTGGGGAAAAAGGACCAATGGGACGCTTTCACCGAACATCGACCCCCCCGTCTGCTTTTTGTGGTTAATCTTGAGTTATTCACTTGCTGCCTCTACGCTAACCTTGGCTGCTCTACAGCTACACGAGAGCCCTGTTAGCTTCTGTTTAATGGACGTGTCACTTCACTAGATCAGAGATTTTCAACCCTTTTCCACATTATTGAGCCTCGTTTTCATTGACATATGATGTACTATTATATAATTATACCCTTATTGCATATTGCCACTTTTAAATTTTTAGTTTTATTGCATATTCAATCTATTTTTTTATTGTTAATTAAACCACTTTGTTATAATTTCCTGTTGTTTTCGTGTGAGCTGCTCTTATACTGCAATTTCCTTCTGGGGATAAATAAAGTATCTATCTATCTATCTATCTATCTTGAAATGAAGTAATGTTGATGTTCAATCAGGAATTATTTTTGTGGAATCCTGTGAAGGACCCCTGGGGTCGGGGATCCCCTGACCCCATGTTGAGCATCGCTGCAGCTGGATCACTAAATACAGTTAGGAATCTTTCCACCAGCGACTGGCTGTCCTGCGTAAGATGTCATTAATCAAACCCAGTCGTTTGTACACATTTTTGTATACAATTGGGATTGAAATGGAAATGTTTATTTATTTGAAAATTCAACTCAAATCAAAACCAAGCGTTTTCAGATTTAGCTTTTCTTTCAAATTTTTAAAGTTTCCTACCTATCTGGTTGATTAGATGTATTTAATTAACCAGATTAAATACAGCTATTGGCCAAATGATGTTCAAAAGTGTTATTTTTGAAGGCTTCCCAGATTTCAAATACAGTCATTGCTCACAGTTTCTTTTTTAAATTTGCTTGTCCGCAGTCTTGCCCAGTTAACTAATTTAACCTGTCTTTGCAGATAAAGAGCCACTATATCGTGGGAGTTGGATGGTACAGAAAAGGCCTTTGTGAAGTCCAAACTTGCTTATTCACATCATGAAAATGTGGCTAACCTTCAGGGCCCCCAGAGTTTTGGTCTTACCTCACAAGAACTTGGGGAGGATCTCTACAGAGGGCATCAGCCTGTCCCATCACCTTTCATAAAATTCCTTTTGTGCAACGCTTGGATTGGCGGGAGACGGAAGGTAAACGGAAAAGGAGTCTTTAGAAAGGGAGATGGATGGCATTACTGAACCTGAGGAGGAGAGCCTCGAAGGGAGCCTGTTCTCTGGCAGTGACACCTCATTGACCAGAACAAGTCAGCGTGAAACCAGGGCGACTGAGGAAGACGATGCATCGCCATTTGTGGACGACATGAGATCCTTTCTCAAATGCAACCCTCAGGACACATCAAACCTGGCCACACCACAAAACTCAGGAGCGGTCGATGGGGAGTGTTGTGTAGCCACTGAGTTGCAAGAGAACACAGAGGAGGTCTCACACAAATTAGAACAGCCGCCCTCTGAGGATGATGACAATTCAGAGATTGCGGATCACGAAGAGGAAGACGGTGAGGGGGAAATCCAAAAAGAGGAAGATGAAAAACTGCAACATATAAACGGAGAGTCAGGCTGGAGGAACTCAGGGACCGGGAAGAGGTGTAGATCCAGGAACAGCGGTGGGGGATCCGTGTCGGAGCAAAGTAGCCATAGCTCAACAAGTGCCCTATTTTTTTCCTCCATTCAGAAGGGTAACATCGCGTCAAGTGGCTCCAGGCACAAGCAGCTCCGGAGACGCAACCACCACCATCAGCAGAGCCGCGGTCGCAGGCAAACAGGCAAACAGCTGGCCCTTGCCTTCAAGGAGCTCCTGTCCCAGTCTCTCGGCTCCTGGTGCCTCTCGTGCATCCACATGGTGATTGAGCTCATTGTCACATTGACACACCACTGTGGCGTCGGTGTGGAGACGGGAGGACTGACTGTTTACAACTTCAGTCTCCAGCTTCTTACAAAGATCACCGACGTCCCTGGGATGAAAGCCGATGCTCGGCGGATTCTGCAGGCGGTGAAGTGCACAGGAGTGGACCTTGTTGATAAGATTTCTAACTCAATGAAGTGGTTAAAGCAGACTGCCATAACTAGTTTTGCACTTTTCTGTGCTTTAGTATATCTGGGGTCACAATGGACTAAGGGTCTGCTGGTCCGAATAGGCGGAGACAGGGGAAAACGGTGGTGGTCGGCATGCCAGGATTCAAGGTTTTGGAAGAGGATAGTTCTCTCACTAGAGAAAGTCAGAAGCTGGTTTAGGAGGGACAGGCAGGTATCCCCGCCTACACCTGAGTCGCCAGGCAGAATAGGGCGGTCGCAGCCCGGGCAGGAGCTGGAGAGACTGCTCGCTTTGGCACAGGTACCAGAGGACGAACTGGACCCCTTCACGGTGCTCGGCGTGGAGGTCCACGCTACAGAGGCGGAGCTAAAAAGAGCGTACAGACAGCTGGCTGTCCAGGTATGGACGGACGTATTGTCTCCTGCATAGGTTCAAGCATTTGTTACTCATAAGTTGTCATGCTACGGT
Organism: Zeus faber; assembly: GCF_960531495.2. Lineage (NCBI taxonomy): Eukaryota > Metazoa > Chordata > Actinopteri > Zeiformes > Zeidae > Zeus > Zeus faber. The sequence continues at coordinate 31,409,107 of NC_137192.1, read as the reverse complement.
ATTTTATTGTCTGTTTAGCTTGTCTGCTTCTCCTCTCTAATCCATTTCTCTTAGGTCCATCCAGACAAGAATAAGCACCCGCGTGCAGGAGAGGCATTCAAAGTGCTTAGAGCGGCCTGGGATATTGTCAGTAACCCTGAAACACGACGAGAGTATGAAATGTGAGAATTACTCTGCAATTATGTACGATATTGTAACTATTTAAATCTAAAAGCAAATTAAATTCATAAAAGCAAAAAAATCACAACAATTTAAAAACTAGTTGAAAGTGTGTGTGTGTGTGTGTGGTTATATATAGTTATATATAAGAAATAGTTATAAAGCCTAGAGGAGTGTTTTTCATTAAGTTTCACTGCAACAACCTCTAAGTAACTGCAGCTTTGTGTCTGCTTTTGTTATTTCATTTTATCTGTTGCGAAATGTTGTAGTCTAAACCTGTAAGACATTCTCAATCTCCTTCCAAATGTTAAATGGGAGCAGTAAGCTTGTAAGCGCTGATTATTGTGCCTCCCTATTTAGTGTTTTGTAAAATTTAACTCAGGACTTCCAAACAAATATATTCTCAACATATTCCCAACAAAACGACGAAATCCTCTTAAATCTACGTTGATTTCTTTTTATTTTGTTGAATACGTCCTTTGAAATTGAATGCACTCCATTGTATGTTGTTTGTGTGTTTGACTTTCCTGGCTTGTATTCTATAGCCACAGAACATCAGTAACAATAACGTTTATTCTTCTGTCACAGCAAGCGGATGGCTGCGACTGAGCTGTCAAAGTCCATGAATGAGTTCCTCTCCAAGCTGCAGGACGACCTGAAGGAAGCCATGAACACCATGATGTGTACCAAGTGTGAAGGCAAGCACAAGTACGTCATCTCAACCCAAACCTGTCGCCGCGAGTCACAGGATAAACCCGAACGAAATGCAACTTAAGCTCATTTATTCCTCCGTGTGGTGCAGCACCAGGGAAGCATAAACATTGCTGATGTGCTTCCTCGCAGGAGGTTTGAGATGGACCGTGAGCCTGCAGAGGCCCGCTTTTGTGCAGAATGCAGCCGCTACCACAGCGCTGAGGAGGGCGACCTGTGGGCGGAGTCCAGCATGTTGGGTCTTCGTATCACATACTTTGCCTGTATGGATGGCAAGGTCTACGACATAACAGGTAGACTCACTGTGTGCGGCCGTTGGAAAAGCAAAGTTTTGATAACGCAGTATTTTAGAGGGAAACCCGGTAGACATCACGCGCTGTCGGAAAGTTTGAACCCGAGACAAAATCCAGGATTGAATTTGGCGGACTGAGATTTGTCTTTTTCTTTCTTCCTCTTCTTTTTGCGAGCCGTCGTTAACTGTTGTCATGTTTCAGAGTGGGCGGGCTGCCAGAGAATAGGGATCTCTCCCGACACGCACCGTGTGCCCTATCACATCTCATTTGGTTCCAAGAACAACAGCAGTTCCTCAAGACAACGGTAAGATCCGTAAGAGTGACCCTATCGATCGTGTTGTTTGATGACGTAGCGATAGTGATGCTTTCATCCACCATACAGATATATATTTTCCAGGGTTAAACGTCAGACTTCCCACCCTGACTCCTGGTCTGGTCGTTTCAGGGCTCCCTCAGAGCACGCGTCAGGTCCGGCCAACCCCGCTGATCTGCAGGACCTCTTCAACCGCATCTTCCAGGGAGGCCCCGCCTGTGACATGGCGGCCAACGGGGGCTTCTTCCCCTCGGGCCCAACACAGCACCAGCCTCCCGGTGCAGGACCTCCCCCGTTCTCCCCTCCCCCGACGCAGACGGGCTTCTTCATGCCCGGGGGCCAGCGGCCGGAGCCGAGCGAGCCCTGGGCCGAAAGCGGGAAGCCGCCCAGGAGGAAGAAGAAGGTCCGCAAGCCCTTTCAGAGGTGAAAGCTATTGACAACTGAACTCATCACCTTAGAAACACAGGGACACAAAAGCTAAGGGTCGTCTCTCACATGCTTCTGGGCGCACCAAGATCTGCCCGTCATGAGTTGGACTGAAAAGATTCATGTGGGTGGAGCTGTCAGCGCGACAGTGTGTTTGGTATCGGCCAAAGCAGAATGTGGAGTGGAACCCATAGTGGGAACTTAAATGATGAGGAGATGAAGGGTGGCAATGAAAACGCATCGTTCCCAGTCATTTCAACGTTCTGTTGGTCTTTAAGACGACTGTAGCCTTGAACTCTGTATCAGAATGCTGTAACAAATGTTCCCGTCTTAATTTCCTGCCAAATTTTGCATTGCATGAGCGTTTTATTCACTTGCATTTTAACATTTTGGTTGTCGCATTTTTTTTTTTTTTTTTTTTTTTTTTTTTCGCTGATGTATTTCCTTTTTATGTTTCATAAAGATAGGATGAAAGCCAGTTGGAAAATGGGAATCCCTCTAATCGAAAGCTGAAGATGATTATCCGGGCAGCCGTAGTTCCTCTGTCACGCTTTGACTGGCACATTAGGTGTGAGGTCACATTTTGGACCTGCAACTCGCCCACTTTTTGTTAAACTCACGACATCTGTTTAATATCCACAAATGCAAAAAAAAATTCAGTTGCAGATATTATGTTGTCGCATTTGCTGAAAGGCAGCTTTGTGAAGTCATTGTTGTGTTTTGCATTACACACAAGTGAGCAGAAGAGAAAGTGTCGCGTGCAGATTATCCAGGTGCATCATTGGCTCGTCAGTCGGAACACTAACATTTGTCAAAATGCCAAAAAAAGTAGTGATGTCTTTCAAAACAAGAGCGATATCATGCGCATTCAGTATCATTCAACCTGTTGCCTTCTGTGGTCATTTGATAAACAAAAGTTTGTCATCTAAACCTTTTCTTTCATTTTTGACTTATCTTGCTTTGGACAAATTGAAATGTATAATGCGTTATCAGCATAAAGCTTCTTTTCGTCATCTGCTGAATTATTTTCTCGGTACACTTGCATCCAAATTATTATTATGTGATGTGCTGGATGGTTCTTGTCCCGGGAAAGGTCTAGAACATGATTGTTTGGCTCTCTGGTAACCGTAAAGGTCCAGAAGATCTTCATTAAAAAAAAAATAAAATAAATCACTTCAAAACCAATTTGCAGGTTTTTGGCCATAAAATACCTGTTGTTGAACGAGCCTGCCATAGAGACCAATCAGAAGAGCACAACACAATTCGGCAAAATATAAACTATTAAGGACATGGAAGCACATTTGGTGGTTCTCATAAGATTTCAAGACGTTCTTGCGTTTGGAGTGGAGAAGTCGTCTTGCTTTCTCTCCACTTGTCATAGCAGGAGGAGGAAACACTGCCTGTCTTCCCCAAACTGCTGTGTAAAATGCCTTTTAATATCTTCCATATTCATTTGCAAACACTGGACAGTAATGGACCTTTAGTTAAGAGTAATAGTGGGATCCCAAAGTTGCTGAGATTATTCTTCATCAGAATTATGTTACCTTTTTGGAAAACGGGGTAAAAAAAAAAAAAAAAAGATTGTCATATATTTAAATTTTGCAGATATGCACTCATATTTACTTGTTTTTTTTCCAGTGACAAAGATTAGACTTTCCTTTTTGATCTTTATGGTTCCAGTTATCTCGCCATGCATTGCTGAGTTACCTCTCTCATTTTGACCTGCGCAATGTGTATCACTGAGGACAAGGAGTGATTTTTTTTTTTTTTTTCTCATAGAAAGCATGTTTGACTTCAAGTTGTGCTGAAGAAAACCAACCCTGATTGTTTACAGAATCCTATAAGTGAAGATGAGTTTTTAGCCATTATAAGAGGTTATTGTCATTTCTTTTGTAATTATTATTTTGAACGATGAAGGGGTGTGTTGACACAACTCTGTCTGCTGATCATATTTCCGAAGCTACTTTCAATAACCACCCAAGTATTGTCGGAGCGCTTGACTTAAAAGTAATCAATGGTTTCGCGATACCCTTATTATTTTCTATTGTAGTTTTGCTACATTGAGTAAATGAGACATTTTGGAAAAGACTTGTCTTGCCAAAGGCTTGAGTTCCCGTTGGATGTCTGAGAAGCTAAACTACTGCATTGTCATGATGTGATCAGTGGGTTTTTCTTTTCCAAACATGAGTTTTCAGCTACAGTTTGCAATCATCCTCGTTCGTTGTTGGTATGAATTGAAGGTCTGTTTCCCAGAAATTATGGGTTCAGAGCCAAAATATCCCTGTCGGCTGGACTTTGACCTTCACAGACATCCAAGTGGCAGAGGAAGGAGCTATTTCAGGTATTGCAACCAGTAATACAAGAAACGGTGTAATTAGTGAAATCTTCATGTTTAGCTTAATATTTTATGTACAACTAAAAAAAACTTTTGTTCAACTCAAAAAAAAAAATCGATTTTTAAATAATTTCCCTTTTGTAATAATCTTGCCATCTGTACAATGATAAATATCATTGTAATTTCTTCCCTCTCCAAATTCATCTAGACCACACGAAACAACATGGTCCATTTTAGGGTACTGGGCCCCCTGTTGGAACCCACAAACTACTGTTCTACGTTCTGGATTCCAGTGACTAAATGAACATCCCATCGAATGTTTTCATGCAGGAATAGTCACGACTTCTATATGTACAGTATGATTACAGTAGCAGTTATAAAGACATCATCCCAGAGGTCATTTGTTTTGTAAAAAACTTAACAGAATATGCAAAAAGATTGGGGGGTGGGGAGACCTGACAATCATTAGGAAGTAACGTGCAGTACACTTGTACCACTTTTGTTAGGGAATCGGGGGTTGGAGTTGTCTAAGCGCTCAAAAACTGTTTTCATCACTTTAGTTTTCAAAATAAAGATTTGCGATACGTAACCTTTTGCATTTTGTAATCAACAGTATACAATCGCTATTATACAAAGTATTTTAGCTCTTTAATGGTGAATATACAATTTATACTTCTCAAACATATACATATGTATCATAAAATAACTCTAGCACTACTTCAAGGTATTTTGTGGTGTAACATAGCAAGTCTGTTGAAGAATCCTGACTAAACCAGTTTCAGGAGCCGGTAAATCTGCATAGGTCCCATATCATTAAATCAGCTTATTTTCATTTTACAAAAGACCAACACACAAGTGTTCGACTGAGTCATACTTGTACGCCTTGTGTGTCTTTTCCACTTTCTGACCTTAACCAGCAGAGCTCTGGTAATGGAAAGAAGGTAGGACACATCTGAGACTTTGCTCCTTAAAAGGAGTGGTTTGAGAAGAGGTGCGGATTCAGACACTGACTGCTTTTGACTTGCACACACTGGGCTCCTTTTCACCCCATTCAGAGCGTATCTTTGGAGGGCAATATCTGCAATTGTACTGATAACAGTTAATAATTAAAATATATCAAATTATAGCCTGGTAGTTCAACATAGGCTTGAGCACAGTCTCAACATGCCACGTTAGTGACATGCAGTGAGGCGTGCCTCAGCTGTCCAGCAGTGAGGACTTCACTTCCTTTCTCTAACTTCTCATGATGGGATACAGACAAACTGCCGCAATACATCGTTTCACCAACTGTCAGTATTACTCACATACAACTCTTCAGCCTAAATGACTTCAAACCTTAATTACATTTGTCAAATGTTTATATACTGCACGTATCGGGTGCAAAAAAACAAAAAAAACAACTTAGCTCAGGTCAACGTAAATAATTGCATATATGTTTATGTGTAAATGATAATGTGCTTACTTTATACAGGGTTCATTCTGGCATTAGAAAATAAAAGTGCGTTTTCAAGCACTATTTTTTTTTTCTTTTCATTTTGAAGAACTCCATGCAAAACAAATATAATCAATTTTAAACGTCATGCTGGATTAAATTTACATTTCCCTGGCATAATCGGTCATAAAAGCGTTTCTGGATACATTTTTTATTACGTTATGATTTGAATCAAAAAGTATGGGGGTATACCACAGCTTTTCAATTATCACGTCTTTCTTCAAGGACTTTTCAAGCACAAAATGGTATATTTTCAAGGTATTCCAGTACTTAATTTTCTAAAAAATTCAAGCACCTCAAGGACCTGGTAAGAACTATATATATATATATATATATATATATATATAAAAAAAAAAGAAAATACTATATTATAACAGCAGCTTCTTCAGGGAGTGGTCGTTCGGTTAAAGCTTGTCTTTCAGGGTGTCGATGACGGCATGGAGCGATTTACAGTCCACATAGGCCACCAGGCCGCCCTGGTTGGCCCAGCGGTCTGCTCCGTGGCTCTGGGCGAGAGGTCGGTGGTAGGTCAGCTGTGCCTCTCCCCCGTCGGTGCCGCCGCTCGACAGGAGGCACTTGTTGAGGTCCACCACGCCCCCTCCCAGGGCCCGCAGCAGGGCGTGGGGGGCGCAGGAGTCCCACTTGAAGGTGCTGCCTTCGGAGAGCACGTAGACGTCGGCCAGACCCTGGATCACGCACAGGATCTTGTAGCCGGCTCCGGAGGCGTACATCATCCTGCCGGGGCCGCACAGCGGGGCCAGCGCGTCCGTCACCAGACGCTTCTCGCTGGAGCTCAGCACCACAGACAGTCCGTTCCCACCCTCACCCCGGTCGGGCGCGGGCTTCGGGGCGGAGACCGAGCAGGCTTTCACGCTTCCGCACGACACACCCCAGAAGTGCTTTCCTCTCCAGCTGTGATGAGCACAAAATGTTTTATTTCAGGTATCTTGTCATCAAACACACAAGAACGGGGAAAGTGCTTCAAAAACGGAATGCTGAGTTGTAGTAAAAATGTCTAAGACATCACGTACACAATACAAAGACATATTGTGTTTGTTGAGGGCTGTTAAGGCCTTCTTAGTTAAGTTATATTTAAGACAAACAGATAAAGTAACACATACTAAACATGTCCTTTGGAAAACGTAAAACAATAAATCATCTCAAACTAAATTGCAAACGCGCCTTGTGATTGAATTGAATTTAGAGTTGTATCAGTTGTATCACTGATTTGTACTTTGTAGGAGCACGGCTGCATTCCACTGGGAGGTTTAGATATTAACGGATCAGCTTATCGCATTTTGTTACACGTTAAAATCTGTGCAGTAATATTTGTTAATAATCAAATTAATTACTCTGAATTAAAACAAAGCTCTTTGTTACAACCCAAAATGACTGGAACTTGAAGGCAGGAAACGGTGTACGGGCTCCGTGTTACAGGTCCCTCGGGTTCAGGAACGATTTATGGTCGCACGTCGAAACGCCGCCGGAGCCACGTGCACCTTTCCAAAACTACACGGATTGGCCCGCTTGCTTCGGGCCAATCCGTGCCTATTTCCACAGCGTAACCTCCTCCTTTGCATTTCCGCATTAGTAGCATTAGCGAAATCACAACATTTAACTTTTATTTTTATTTTTTTTTTAAATAGCGCGGCCAAATTTGGGTCAAACAATAAGATGTGCAATAATAGTAAAAGAGGTCAGCGTCCGCAGCCGGCGCCGAACCACGTCTTGGTGCTTGTGCTGATTCCGGCTCCATGGCTTTCATAGAAGACAGTGGTGTAGATAAGAGTTGTTTTTCGGACTCACCCTCCACCTGCTGGATCTTTGTGGTTGAACGGTTGGTTGATCACGCCCATGATGGGTTCCCCCGTGCTGCGGAGGTAAACCCCGATCAGAACCAACGCGCAGTGCAGACCTGACGGAGACAGGCGGCCTTCTTCCAAAACCTCCTCACGGCCTTCAATGTACTGGCTGGTGGCATCTTATTAAAAAAATATATATATTAATTACACTTAATAAAAGGGCCAGAGTTGGATCCAGCACTGGAATTGACCACACGTTGAAAAACAGTGGGACCCATCCCCTGCCGAGTGTCACCTATGGGGTCGATCCAGATGCCGAGCTCGGAGGGCCGGTGTGGAACGCTCAGGCCCTCGGTGCCCGTGTCCACGGCGGCCGGGTCTTGGTGAATGGCCTTGGCCAGGAGGGACGCCGCCGTGCGATCCCCGTCCAGCACCGTGGCCAGCAGAGCGAGCGTCTCTGCCTCCGTCGCGCACACCGTTACCACCACACTCTCCCCTAAGGGAACACGGGCGGAGTTGGGTCACTTTCACAACGTGGCAAAATACCTCAGATGGGGCCGCGACGTGCTGGTGATCGCTACGGGGGCGGACATTAGCGCAGCAGGAATTTGCGTCGACCATGGGTTTGATGGCATTGTGGCTGCAATACAATCCAAATATCTTTAAACAGACGCTTGACTGTGGTTCTGTATAATCCAGATGCCCTCAAATTAAATTCAGTCGAAAAATGGTGTTGTACAAAGTTGCAGGTCATTTACCAAGTCCGTTTTCAAACTTGTTGGACTCTTCTCCGTGTATGAAACCGGTCATTTCGGGGAACTGCGGAAAAACAAGGGCGAGAGATTATTTATTTTAAGCCTGTTTGCAGGGTTTTATTACGTCTTTGAATATGATATGTCTCGAGCTTTTTATCGAAATGCTTTTATTCCGCTTTGCTTTCATACAATTCATCTTGTGCCGTACGTAAAGCACTTGGATGTGTATGAAATGTGCTGTACAAATTAACTTGCCTTTCCTAAAAACAAAAAACAAAAACACAACCCCCATCAGGTGAGACATCCCCGTCCAAGCCTCTACCTGCGCGCCGACATCGTGGCGGATCATCTCCTGTATCACCACGTCGGCCAGGGTTTTGAAGTCCTGGACGAATTTCTTGTTCTTGTCATCTCCTGTTTTCTCCTGGACCAGGAGCTGGAAGAGCGGCGCTTCCTGCCTGCACACCCGGGCCACGTCCGCCGCCTTCTCCGCCACCCGCAGCAGCAGCCTGAGCAGATCTGCCATGATGCTGGGGCAGAGAGGGTGGAGCAGTGATGGGAGCCTCGTACGTCACCGACACAGAGACACGGCGAGATAATTATAGGCTCAAAATGAAAATAGGGCATTTTGAAAAAAGAAATAAAAATAAAAATAGACCAAGGGGGAAAGTATGTCAGAGGTGTGGTCTGAGAAGCCCTGAACGCGGAAAAACGTTATCTACAAAATATATATCGGGTCCCGTGAAGACCAGACAGACAAACAGATAGACAGACAGATACACAGAGAGATAGATAATGTAATACATATTAAAAAAAAAGAAGAAAATATGGCAATACATAATAAAACTAACGATGCAAGTGATTAAACCTAAAATCTTACCTGACAATAAACCTCTGGGTCAACAACAATTCTAATTCTGTCAAAAATAGGAAGTCATGCTGGTTTGCATATATACACACACACACACATAACATATACATATACATACATACATAACAGAAGCTGTACACATACTGTGTACATGTACTGTGGACCAGGTGTGAAACTAAATGTTTCTACAATCTGACCCGTTGCAGAGTGTTCTATCCCTCCCCGTTTGACTCACGTCGGAGTTGGAGCCGCATTGTTGTGATCGCACATTCGTTTCGATACGAAAAACATTTCGCAGTTGAGTCTGATCGTCCCCGAAGAGATCGGGAGACGAGGGAAGGAAGGAGGGAAGGAGGGAAGGAGGGAAGCAGGGAGGAGGGAAGGAAGGAGGGAAGGAGGGAAGGAAGGAAGGAGGGAAGCAGGGAAGGACCCAAACCTCACCCGAGAAGATGTGTCCAGGGGCCGCCCTTCTTGCTGCTGGGAGCGGCGCGGTGCTGTCGGATCCGACCGGGAGTCGCGAACACCACGACGGTCAGCGCGAACGGGAGCGACGCCTCCGTTACGTAAGCGTCGGATTCGCCTTTTTTCTCGCCCGTTCTTGGCCAGTGACGTCATCGGGGGGCGGGTGCGTTTCCCGTAAGGTCGCGATCGTCGCGAGACGCCGCCGCCGCCGCGCCTCGTCGGTTGGGAAGGGGGCGGGGCGACGGCGGCCCGTCGTCGCGCTCCCAACCAATGACATCGCGCGGGGTCTGGCGGCAGGGGCGGGGGCGGAAGGCGCCGGTGCGCGCCCGGTGTGTCGTCCGACGAGCAACAAGGTCCACGCCGCGGACGGACCGACGGGACGGCGGCGGCGGCGGCGGCGGCGGCGACGGCAAAAAAAAACGACGAGATGTTCGCCGAGTGGGCAGCGGATCTTAAAATTCCAAAACGAAAATAAGCGCAGCTCTTTATGAGGTCCAGCGTCTGCCGAACGACCAGACTTTACAAAGGCTTTCGAGTAGCGTAACAAACTAACTAACCCTAGTATTCAAAACAGAAGCAAGTTAATTATCATTATCATTATTATTATTATTATTATTACTATCATTATTATTATTATTATTACTATTATTATTATAAGTAGTAGTAGTATTAGTAATAGTAGTATATATATATATATATTTTACAGACAGACGGACATCGTGAAAATCTTGTTCTCGCCAAGGGGATCGGAATTGCGGCGGTTGTGGGCACGACACCGGCTTTCAAATAAAACAAATAAGGAACATAATCACGTTTAGGGGAAAAGTGCGACGCTATCAAATCGACTTTGCTCGACAAATTCGGAAACGGAGTGGCCGCTATTTCCCCGAACGAGACCCCTAAATCCTGGTTCACAGAAAAAGACAGAACGTGCAAAGATTTTTTGCTCTCGCCGACAGATTGTTGGGGCGGTGGTCTAGCGCCCCCTATTGACCGACCGCGGGTCGCGACTGCATAATGTAGTAGAAAGGAAAGGCGCGCCACGTGCCTCGTCGTAGATATGTTTCTGTTTTCCCATGTTTGGGTTTTCATGGGGGAAAAAAACCACTTGAATATGTTTGCTGCAAAATAAAATGAATTAGTCTGTCTAATTATGTCTTTGTCGTTGAGCCAGATTTCTATACAAATGAGAGGCGTTCACAAAACCTGAATATCGTACATTTTAGGTAATAAATCCCAGGGACCACACCCATAACAATCCTTGAAATGGAGCTTGATTAATTTTTGAAATAATGTGATGTGTTATTCAAGGAAACAATACGCGGGGTATAATATTCTTTAACACAATACCGTTAGGGTCTAGATTTAGGGTTTCTAGGTTTGTTCTAGGGGCAGAGCAGAGAGAATAGATGACACAGAAGAACAAGTGGCAACAGTGTTATTGATCTAATATCACCTGAGAGATAATACCAACCGGAATGGAAAAAAAAAAGGCACGGCTTAAATCGATTTAAGTGAAAAATATCGCCAACTTGCAGTATATGTTTAATATATCTATATTGATCACTACATATCTCTTATTTCAATGTTTCCCTCTTTAATCACTGCACTATATTTTTCAAAAAATGCGTTCACGTTCACCCTGATAAATTTATTGCAATGTAGTTGCAGAACTTTATAGTTTGTCTGTCTTCCCTATAGAAATTCTCATTTAATTTATTATATTATTAGGGGTTCAGTCCGTATGTGTTCTTTTTGTGTTTTTGGTGTCCCTCACTACACACAACTTATTTCATTATATATCCTCTATAACGGAATCAGTTAAACCACTCACCTTAGTTTATTTATTCATAGGTTTATGAAATACATCATTATTGTGAAAGCCGTTTCATGTTGATTTATAAAGTGCCAGAAAATGATTCTGTTCCCCAAAGGTGATGAATAATTGTCATAAATAACCATGATGACAATAATGACTAAAATAATTCTGATTAGCATTTTAGCCACAATCATGCGGTCCTACTTCAGAGTGATAACCGCCGTTAGTTGCGGGGTAGGAAACCCACCCACAGCCGCAAACACCACCCGATCATAGAAATACTCTGTAACCAGGCCGGAACAAATGAACTTCCGCAAAAAAACACACACACATACACACAAAACACACTAGAACAGAAAGCCAAAGCATACTCGTCCATTGAACTTTAACGAAGGGCTGTCTACCCTGGACCCCACATATTATTGCCTGCAGCTATATTTATGATGATGATGATGATGAATATTATTATTATTATTATTACTGTCCCATTAATAAAATACAGTACATTTAAGATAAGTCATGAAAATATTTGGAAAAATAATAAGTGTAACAATATGATATATGATATGATAAAACATATGATAAAAAAACAATATAGTAACAGTAATGGTAATAGTAAAAAGCACGGTCTGACCGGAGACGCTGGAGTGCGACACACACACACACACACACACACGTAACTACAGTTGTATCCTCCAATAACTTGTATTTAGTAATATATATTTGATGCCAGCTCCACTTTTTCTTTTCTTTTATTTATTCATGTTTATTTCTAATACCAGCTCCCCAATAGAGAAAAGTTGAGTTTTTGCGTCACCAAAACAACACATGACGATGCACCTCGGTTGCCGTGGCTACCGAGCGGCAAGGCTATGCGGGATGTTGTTTAAATGTGTTTCCATGACGACCGATTTTGTGCCAATAGATGCGTCAATAGATCTGTTTTTCTGCCTAAGTGTTAGTTTCCCATAGGACATTTTGGCAGAAAAAGTGGAATACTTGGCAAACCTTTGGCAGAAGCTTTCCACAACGTACTAGTGTTAACACAGATAACTTGGCAACTTTTTATTTGAATAGGAATACCTTGTTGTGACAATTTCTTAAAACTGTGATGCCAATAAAAGGTGTAAGTTAATCATGGAGGTGTACAGGTCCTGGAGGCGTACAGGTCATGTAGAGATGGCAGATTGCAGCCAATCACCTTCTTAGTGGAGCGAATGACACGCCACAGTCCGCCCTTGTACTTGGTGGTTGCAGCAGCGTACCAGATGGTGATGGAGGAGAAGAGAATGGACTCAGTGATGGAGGTGTAGAAGTGCACCATCATCGTCTCTGGCAGGTTGAACTTCCTTAGCTGCTGCAGGAAGCTTTCGCTGGGCTTTGTTAATGATGGAGCTGATGTTCAGCTCCCATTTGAGGTCCTGGGAGATGATGGTTCCCAGGAGGCGGTAGGACTCCAGAGTCGACTGGGGATTCAAGCAGGGTGATGGGGGTGAGTGAGGCTGCGTTCTTCCTGAAGTCCACAACCATCTCCACGGTCTTCACTGCGTTGAGGTGGTTCTGGCTGCACCAGGTCAGCGGATGGTCAAGCTCCCACCTGAAGGCAGACTCTGTATGTATTTCAATGTCACACGCTGTGTATTATTATTTTATGTCACCTTGAGTTTTACATATTCTCAAACACAACTGTACAATAAAATCCTATTTTAACCGTACCAAGTTATCCAAAACAGGAACTGGAATCCACCCTGCAACACTTAATGTTGGACATCATCAAGTTTTTGTGGAAAAACCATCCTGGACGCCGTGCTCCCGAGCTTTCATCAGTACGTCCACGTCTACGGGCAGCCTTTCCCATTGTCCACGGGGTTAGGACCCAGAAGCCCTGGAGTACCAGATGAAGCATTTGGACTGGTCTTGGACTTCAGTCTCACTGAAGAGCAAGTCCTGGCCAGTGTCGGTGATTCCATCCACCGAGCGCTGACCTCTGCCTTGAATGTCCAGGAGGAGGTGTTGATGGACTGTGGTGAGCTGACGCGGACTGCTGTCAGGGAGGTGACAGGAAACGTCAATGTGTTTTTCACCAAGACGCTGTGTAATCTCACCACAGGCCAGGATGACCCGGTGGAGTTAGTTTGTTGCTCCAGAGCTGTTCACGGAATGGCCAGCACGTTGACTGCCGCACTGAAGAGCCTCTCCATATCAGGACACGACAGGCTCCGCCCAGCGTCTCCCGCCGACACCGTCCTGCAGATGCTGCGGATCCTGCGGGACCAAGCAGACAAAACCAAACCTGCAGAGGAATGTGGTGACGTCCAAAAAAAAACAAAAAGAAGAGTTCTTTGTGAAGACAGGAAATCTGCACAGGTCTGCAGACCATCCAAGGACCAAGCATTGCGTGACTCCCAGGCTCCAATAAAAGATGCACACACTGACACTGACACGGAGAAGGAATGTGCAGAGGACCACAGACACTCTCCTCCCGACCCTGTACCACGGAAGCCGGACAGGGTCCAAGCGTTCTGTGTGTCACAGACACCAAACAAAGACGGACGCACGGACGCAGACAAGACATCTGCGCTCATCAAGTCCTTGCACAATTTTCAATGGTTGCGTGGTCGACCACAGCAGCGTAAGTTTGATGGTGATGGGGCTGCTCGGCCAAATGTCGAGGTCAGGAGACTGTCACAGGACCTGAGGCAGATTGTGGAGAACAATAAGATCCTGCAGCAGAAGCTCTCCAACCAGAGAGACAAATTTAAAAAGGCCGAAGCACAGGACAAAGAAACTATTGAGACCTTGCAGCTCCAGCTGAAGAACACCCGGGAGACCATTGATAGCCAGACTGTTTAGCTCGAAGCCTTGAAGGAGGAGGAGGTCCAAGTTGACAAAGATGAGAACTTGAACACACTTCTCCAAGTAGAGATTACCCGCCGGCAGTCCTCAAAGGACAAGATGGAAGCCTCCATTGAGAAGGCAATCCTTCAAATGCAGCTGTTGGGGAAGGAAGCTGCAACCTGGGACGAGCAGGCCGAAAATGAGCCTTGCATCAGCAAGAACAGGGAGGAGGAAAATAAATGAATCCTCCGTGAGAAGGAGGAAATGGTGACATTGATGTCCACCCTCAAGGGAGAGAATATGGACCTCTACCAGGCCAAGCTGGATTTCGAGGAGAGGGCTCGAGAATGGGCCAAAAAACAATTGACAACGGGGACCAGGATTAATGAACTTGAAGCGACGCTTCCACAACTCCAGATGGAAAAAGGACCCACGAGCACCCTGGGGTCTGCAGGATCGAACACCAAGGAACCAATGACGTCCACTTCCAACTTAAGGAAGTTCCTTTCTCCATTCAGCCGAAAAAACAAGGTCTTGCAAACCTGGTATCTGCAGAAATGAACGTTCTCCCCTAAATTAATAAATTAATCGATTCATATCATTAAATATTCAATGTGTGTACAGTTCTGTTATATTTTCTCAAGGGGACTGTAAGTTACACTTAAGTCTCCAACACTCACCTAACTCCTCTCCCATTGAAAAATGACTCACCATGGTTCACCAACCATTCATGGCTTAATTTCAACCTCATGCTGCAGTGCAAGCACAATCTACAGCATGTTTTTAGAAGCAAAATGTTTTGAGCAAACCTGCTTCAACCACTAAATCCATTAGGAAAACATTAGGATGGCAGTGCTGGGAAAGAAGAGCCTCCGTGTGGTTGATCAATATGTATTAATGACCCAGTGTGTTGGGCGTGGCCGCTGACACAGCTTCAGCACCAGTCTCAGTCACTGCGTCCTCACACAAGCATCTGGAGGAGAAAGAGTCTTCAAATGCAGGTGAAACTAACTTTTCCTGATAACGGCATGCATTTTCAAACTGCTGTAGTGTTGTAGAGTAGTGTTGCATTGTAGTGTATGTAATTTATGAAAGAGAAAAAATATCATTTTTCTTTGAACAAACCTAAAATAGCCGTGCTTGTTGCAGAATTCCCAGTCCAGCATGTCAGAGGTGGAGAGCGCTATGGTCACCATCATCCGTGTGTTCCACAAATACTCCGGTCACAAGTGCAAGCTGAAGAAAGCCGAGCTGAAGGACCTCATCAACCATGAGATGAGTCACTTCATAATGGTGAGGGGAACTTGTGGGAAATTAGGTAACACAGATATTTAAGGGGGAGGTTCATTTAAACCTGCTATGAATACATTTAAACCTGTTCCGTGTAGTCTAAAAAAAAATCTACTTTCCGGTGTTTATTTTCAGTGTCGCTATTTGAACAATTATCTTGCAAAGTAACAAAATTTCACATTGTCCAAAAAAACACAGTTTCTAAATGCATCATCCCTGGTTTGAGGAATGTGTTCTCCACCTACCTGTCTCTCAGCTCAGCGGCAGGAGACAACATTTTTGTTTCGACCTATCATTATGAAGTCGATGTTAATTGCACAGTGTAATGGCTATAGAATAATGACATCATGAGTGTTTCCTTGGAAGCTTCGATATCAATATGCATTCGGACTGATGGAAAAAATGGACTGATTCGTAACGATGGATGTGTCACAGGAAGTGCGTCCACGAGCAACCCTTAGCGTAAATGCCAACGGTGGCGCACTCTACTCCAAGAGGATCAAAAACCCATGAATATAAAAACGACTCATTAAAACAGTTGAGAAATGTGAACTGCGTAGTGCTTTTTATCCAGAAAAACCGCAGCTCTCCCGTTTACTTGTATTTGGTGACAGGCCAATCTTGCCCGTTCCAGTATGGGCGACGTTGACAATCTCAATTCACCTCTCCCCGCGAACACGCTTCTTCCCTCTCACTTCCAAAGGTTGTGGTGATCACTTCCACGGCGCGCTCGGAGGAAAACGTAAAGCGATCCGGTTGTCTTTGCTACAGCAGCACAAACAATAACGCTGCTCGTAAACACTGAGGGAGGAGTCAACCCTCGTTTAAAAGTTGTCTTTTGCCCCTGGAACTCACATCCTTTCACTTACACCGAACAGAAAATCCAAGAGAACGAGACGCTGGACGAGCTTTTTGCAGACCTTGACCAAAATGGGGACCTGGAGATCGACTTCCAGGAGTTCATCGCGCTGATCGCCATGGTGACGTCAGCGTGCAACAGCCTCTTCACCCCAATTTACCGTCACCGTTAATGACGCAATAAACATATTAAAAACCTATCAAAACCTGAACAAGCAGTGGGCTCTTTGGTAAAGTGGTCTGAAATTTCATGCGGCCGGAATGATCAATAATATATCATGGAAGCTTATTCTCTCAAATTTTTATTTTTAGATATTATCTTATATCAAATAAGAATAACAAAATAGTTTTTGTCCAATCCTATTAGGGCCTTACCCCCTCTAGTGGTATCTTATTGGTATTAAAAGAAACAAATCATGTCTTGCCAAAATCAACATTTATTTCAACAATACATAGTTTTTGTCATCCATCTTGTATAAAGGAATCAATTCTTAGTTGTAATCTGGAAGTTCCCTCATTGTTGACACTTGTTGGCCTTTCTTTCCATTGTTTGATGAGGGTTGACACAGGTAAGTGACCATTTTAGCAGTTTTTACATTTAGAAGTACATTAATTGATTCACTGAAACATTGCTAATTTTGGCTTGACCTAGAAGAGGCACCCAACACCCAAAACCTCCTACATATCCCCTTTATGGCATTCTTTCATATTGTACCACATCTAATGCAGAAGTTCTTGTCCTCCCAGTTTCAAATACTCACTACATTTTTTTTTTATAATATGCAATAATAGCATATGAAAAAATAAAAATCAGACTTTTAGAAGTCACAGATATCTTGGATAAAAACAATTACTGCTCCTGGGGGTGAACAGATGATTGAGTTGATATTGTCTGTAACCGGACAATTTCAGCCTCTGAGATTGCAATCCAGAAAATGCAGCATCTTGTTCCAGGAGTTTTCCTGTGCGGCGGCATGGGGTGCGAGGTGGCCTCCCCACAGCGTGATGACTAGACATGAATAGAGGGGAAACAGCAAAGCACAGGAAATACAAAACAATGTCATTTTCCATTCCATATTGGTTAATATTATCATCAAAGATATAGTTGTTTTTGACAAACTCATGATGTTGTGATTCACAGTACTTTAAAGTAAGTTTCAAAATGAATCTGGGACTAATTCAGTCAGCGCTAAAATCCACTATGATCTACTGTGTACATGAATTACACATAATGCCTTGTATGGCACTGCCAGCCTGCCCTTGTGAATTCAAGCTGTGATGCTGTGGAAAGTTGCTAACATGCCTCACTGCCAGTGAAAACAAGAGTAAACTTCCAGCCAGACTAAGAATTGTCTTTATTAAACAAAGTTCACATGTTTAGAAATGGTAAATACAAATTGTGGCGTGGGGATGGGGTGGTTTGAGCAGCTACACCTGCCTTTGCTCTAGGTAATTGGGATCAGAGTGGCTGCATACCTGTTGCTCGTTGGTTGGTCCAAAGAGCAACAGGTAAAAGCTCCATCCCCACACACACTCAGGGGAGGAGCCCTGTCATGACACATATCTGCTCCTGGTTTTATTCCAACTGGCCCACTCTCTACAATCCCGTCTTCTGTGTCTCTGTGCCTGAGGTCCCTGAACGTGCCACTTGGTGGGCGCGTGGTAAGCCAAACTGCCACGCGAATGCAGAGCAGAATGAACCTTGTGCAACTGCAGAGCTGCTTCTGCCGGTGATACATATCATACATACATATCATATACATCATCCCTCCCTCCATGCCCTCGCCCCGCAGTACCTAACAGACCTCCTCCACCCCTATGCCCGTCCCGGAAGCTGCGGTCCTCGGACACGGGTCTACCTCTCCACCCCCCGCATGAGGCTACGAACCTTTGGGGACAGAGCCTTTAGTGTGGCGGCCGCCACTCTCTCTCCCCACTGACATTCTGTTGTTTTTTGTTTTCCATTGTAAAGTGTCCTTGGGTTTGTGAAAGGTGCTATATACAATAAATCCCAGTTATTATTAATTATTATTATTATTATTATTATTATTATTATGTTGTGAACTATTGGAGATAACGCAAGTTTAGTTCTAAAGCGCCCCAATCCTCCATGTAATTTGGAAAGTGATGACAATTTAAGTAAAAGTTTTTTTGATTAGTATAATTTCACTGTGTTCAGTAAAGTGACATCAACTTGGTGAGAGGGACCCTCTCTGTTGACATGGACCCTCAGGGTGAATTAGGCACATAGAATTTCGCGTAGGGCGCCATGGAGATCGGCTTTGTTGGCAACCGACCACTACGTCCACTGCACACTTAATTCACATGACACAACTCAACGACATGCACTGAGTTGGCGGTGCGTGCTGGCAGGCACCCACACAATTTCCTGTAATTGTCTAGTTCAGCAATATTGTTCTTGGAGAGTCTCAAGATTTTAATTAGTTATGTACCTAGTGGGGCTGCCTTTTGAACTTATTAAATTCATAATTTGTACTTAATTTTGCGCAGTTTTGTAATTCTTTAACTTGCGATCAAGTCAACCCTCAAATAATCCTAAAAGTAGTCACAAATGAGCATTACGAACGTACCTTTCAAAAAGGAAACGCCCCCAGAGCATTACCCCGGAACCCCCTAGTGGGTCTGTGTTTTTCTCCGCTCACGCATCCTTCTCACCTTTTTCACCCCTCAACAGTTTGCATGCCTGCTTCTCCTTCTACTTTGGGCTGCTCCCGTTAGGGGTCGCCACAGTGGATCATTTGCCTCCAATACTTTCCGTTCTGCGCATCTTCCTCCCTGACACCAACCGCCTGCATGTCTCTTTGGCTTCCTCTTTCCCTCTTGCCTGGCAGCTCCATCCTCGGCCTCCTTCTCCCAACGTAACTCTCATCCCTCCTACACATGTGTCCAAACCATCTCAATCTGGCCTCTCACTTTTCAACCAAACTGTTCAACCTGAGCTGTCCCTCTAATGTACTCATTCTTAATCCTCTCCATCCTTGTCACTCCCAATGAAAATCTCAACGTCCTCAACTCTGCCACCTTCACTTCAGCCACCTGCCTTTTTGTCAGTGCCACCGCCTCTAAACTGTACAACATGGCTGGTCTCACTACCGTCCTGTAGACCTTCCCCTTCACTCTTGCTGGAACCCTTCTGTCATCCTCTCCCTTTCCAGGATGGTGTTAAACAGTCTTGTTAGGAACGCCACTGCCATTTCACCTAAACATTTCCATGCTGGCCTGCATGCTGCCTAGCAACACTCCCCTAGCACTACTTTGCAGTCACTAATCTCTTTCAGATTGAACCTCCTGCATAAGATGTAGTCTACCTGTGTGGACCTTCCTCCACTCTTGTATGTCACCCTGTGTTCCTCCCTCTTCTTATCACCCCATGATTTCCAGCTTCATGCTCATCAGTCTGTCCGACACTCTCGTCAACTCCAAAACACTCTTGACATAGTCTTCCTTCAAGACTATCCCTACCATCCATACCACCCTGCCATCCACTAAATGGTAGAACAGTTTGTACCCGGCTCCGATACTCCTGGCCTTACTCCCCTTCCCCCTGGTCTCTTGTACACATAGTACATCTACCTTCCTTCTCTCATGTCAGCCAGCTCTCTCTCTTTACCCTTCATAGTGCCAACGTTCAAAGTTCCTACTCTCAACTCTACACTCCTACCCTTCTTCCTCTCCTGCGTCTCCAGCCACGCCTTCCCCCTCTTCCTCTTCTTCTTCTTCTTCTTCAGCCGACAGTAGCACAATTTCTGCTGGCACCCTGTTGGCTAACGGCACCAGTGGCGGTCGTCGGTAACCCGGGCCTCGACCGATCAAGTATGGAAATCATATTTGTTGTTCGCATGTTTGATTTGGCATGGCTTTTACCCGGATGCCCTTCCTGATGCAACCCTCTCTATTCCTCCGGGCTTGAGACCGGCACTGATGATACACTGGCTTGTGCACCCCCAGTGGCTAGATTATCATTTCATATGATATTCATATTTACAAGAGGCATTTAACAATGAATAGTGAGCAATTAGACCTGTGCAAATTAAATGAAAAAACAAAACAAAGAAAGCTCACATACGTTTCTTGGGTTTGACCGTCCACAGGGAGGTTCTAGCATTTGGGGAGTATGGAGGCTCTATCAGGTGTCCTGCACCGGGATACGACAAGCGGGTGAAGAGTTGGGCTTTATCTGCAGAACGCAGAGCCTCCTCAATCTGAGGCACAAACACATGTTAAATCACAAACACATAATTGAATCAAATAAGTAAATAATTCAATTGTGATTTAAATTCCAATGTCTTCCATTCAGAGCAGGGAAGCTACAAATTCTTTTAAAAAGTGGGGTTGTAAAGTTCTATTTGGATTTTTATTCAAACCAAGGAATAAATACATTTTAAGTCAGAGTACCTCATTTGCGTTCTCTATACTCGCGCAGCCAAAGTCGTCCTCCCCCACAATCCACAGTATTGGGCAGGTCAGGTTTTCTAACTGCAAAGACATGTTGTCGATGTAAAATTGCAATGACTGTAATTGAATGTTGGGGATTGGAAGTACATGGGTGTGACTTTTAATTTTACACATTACCTTCACTCTGTTCTCTGGGTGAATGTTATTCGGCAAGGTCACTTCTCGGAAACTAACGTAGCCCTGTTCGTCAAAGCGCCAGTACCGCGAGGTACTAACAACAACAACAACAACACACAGGAAGTAAACTCAACCTCCACACAGTTTCCAAGTTTTGTGGCTCTTTAAGACCCCATTTTAAGCAGTGTGTTTATTGAGTTATTCGGTTCTGCTCCTGTCTGCAAATCACCACTTAGTGGTGACGGTGGCGCAAGAGGTAGAGTGGGTCGTCCAGTATTCAGAGGCTTCCTGGTTCGACCCCCTGTTCCTCCTGGTTGTTTGTCGAAGTTGAGCAAGACACTGAACCCTTATGTGCTCTCGATGAGCTGGTCTGCACCTTGCACAATTGTCAGTGTGTGTGAATGTGAGGCATGTATTGTAAAGCACCTTGAGTGGTTGCAAGACTGGAAAAGCGTTATATAAAATGCAGTCCATTTACCATTAGTGATGACGACGCTGCACGACTTACCTATAGAAGAAAGAAACAAGTCAATATCATGGGTAATAAAGAGATGAAAAAAGACATCCACATGATTATATGGTAAACAGCACATAATGCACTATCAAGCATCTGATTGACATAAATAGTCATTTTCATCAGCAGCTACTACCTCTCGAAGCTTTGACCCATGCTGCCAGAGTAGTCACCAACTGAGCCATTAACACAAATCACACACTTTGGCTGAAAGAGGAAACTTCAATTATTATCATACATGTTTGATACATGATATTTGATCTGAGCCACAGTATCAAGGCAGTGACACAGTATTTACTTAAATTACATTATTTCTGAATGTAACATTTCTTTATCAATGTGCATTTCACACAGTAACAGGGGCGGCAGAATGACCACTGTCCCAGAAAAACCGATCTCAAAGATTGAACTCTTCACACACTTTGAGATCAGGCTGAGTGGCGATTTGTAGGGACATGAAGACCCCGAAGGAGAGGCCGATCACACCCACTCTTTCCTCACACACTTCAGGACGGTCCTGAAGCAGGTGGTACGCCGACTGCCAACATAAAAGAGAATATCGGGAAAAATGTCACCTGGAGCGACAAAGAAATGGAGGGAGATAGAAAATGAAGCAATCTTTTTTTGTTTTGTTTTTACCCTGAGGTAGTCGATGCCGACATTTATTGTGTTGAATGGACCGGGAATATCTTTGTGTCCAAAGTAAGCAAGAGAAAGACTTGCAAAGCCTCTGGAGGCAAACAGTGCAGAGCGGTACTCCACCAGCCCTCCTCCCATCCCCCACAGGTCCACCACGGCAGGGAACGGCCCCGGGCCTGCATATGATCACATTTTGATCTACAATATGAGACATCTTTTTTAGGTTTTTAAGCTTTTTTTTAGGCACTACACACCAACGCACCAACCCTGACCAAGACAAATTCCTTGTATATTTAAATGTACTTCGCCTAATAAACGTACCTGCTTTTTGTCTTATCTTACCTGAAGGCAGAAACATCGTTCCCACGATTCCATTTTGTCGAATGTCTATCCTCCTGACGCCTGGTGTCATGTACCACCTCTCCACAGTCGATACCGCCAGCGGACCCGCGCCGCGTCCTTCTCCTGTGAAACAGTCACTTGGTGTGACGTGGCCCTCCAACAGGGACAGGTTGACTACGTATGGAGCCTCCACGTTTTTCTTCCTGAGCCTGTGGACAGAATACGCAACGGAGACGGTTTGAAGTCAATAAATTCAATGAGAGTGGAGATTCTACAAAACAAAACCTTATAAACGCTATGTTTAAGTGCCAACCTCAAACCCTCTCTGGCCCCCGGTGCCGGCTGCAGGCTCCACATCAGCCCCATCGGCTCGCACCCGACATATGAACCCCCAACTGAGTGATCCCTACTCACTAGTGAAGGAGACAATTGTCAAATGTAATTTTTTTTGTTGGTTTTGGATATGTAATGTGTAGAATTTTCTTTAATTTGCTAATTGTAATTTTGAATTTTGAAGCAACAGTGCGCATGCTGGTAAGAATCCTTGAGACTTACGATTCACGGTGCCGTCCTCGTTGGTATTGTAGTGTGAAAAGGCTTCCCACAGGTCGCCGTCCTCACTGTGCATGTGTGCACACACTGTGACTGCACTGTGGGGCGGCAGGAAACGCCCCTGGATGCTGATCTGCTCGTCTATGAGGGCACGAGCGGGTGAAGCCGACAGGAGAGGAGCCGGTCTGTACCTGCTCCTCCACCGTAAAGATCCTTGAGGTTTGGAAAATACAAAAAAGGTAAAAATATATAGTTAGCAACAGGGATTAGACTAATCTATCAAAGGATTAGTAAAATATAATCAATCAATCAAAGATTTGATAAAGTGTTTAATGTGGAATAATGTGGATCTTCTTTGTGCAGGTGTCATCCTGACATACACCAAAAGATTACTTTTTAAGCTTTAAAAGTCAATTTCTTTGGAATGTATGATGATATGGTATAGTCCTTTTCAGTGGGTTAAGACTTGATTTTTGCATAATGTGTATTGTCGCAAATATGATAAGGTAATAATAGTTGGACAGTTTGTTAATTGCTTATATTATAGTTGGACAGTCTGTGATAAATGCTGAGAAGAGCAGATCAGGCCAGGGGGATTATTTTCACGCCAGGACAGGACAATCTGGCCCAATGTTTGGTGCAACGCTGCAAAATATTCATAAATCTGTGAATTTGTCTGGTCTTATTGTGGCCATTTGTCAATGAATCATTAACTTTATCGTCCTGGTTAAGCTTGATTGCGGTGCCCAGGCTGTGTTGAGGATCCCTGAATATTCAAATCTCTCGGAATCCAAAACATATCACTAAGAAACAGGGTCGTTTCTTGCTATATGCAGACCATGTGGTTGCATATGGCCCCCAAAGCTGCCATTTTAGCCTTTTCCCCCCATGGCGCAGTCTGTGTTTGACGAGCTTTGCAACCTCAGTTTTAAACTTTCGGTAAGATTATTTTAAGATCCAGTGTAAACAGAAACTAGACTTCCAGATGAATCCATTGGTGTGTAGCATGACATGATAGCTAGCTGGAAAGTGGCGCAACATAGCTCCAAAGTCGGCTACCTTTTTTGCCAAAAGTATATGGGCATGATTATTTTTAAACGGGTGACTTCAAGATATCTCAATGAAATTGGGCTCATTAGAACCGCAACAGCCTCATCTTTACAGCCATGCCTGGCATATGTCAGCTACATAGGGTATGTTGGCATCAGGGTCCTAAACAGACCAGTTTCTGCACGCAGTGAAAATATGTTATTTTCACCTTTTTTCTGTTCCCTATTACCGCACACTGCGGTACCTAAAAAGTCATGGAATGGTAAAAATTGGATACGGCTACAAAGCTGAGACTCTTGTGAATCCAAAGAGCCCAATTGCATTCATGTGTGATGAAACATCTGTATATATGTAATATATCTGTATATGTAATACACAGTACGTCTTTTGGGGGGATTTTTGACCCCGTTGCCCCCATTCTCGAGTGGTCAGAAATAGCTGGAAAATGTACCAAAGCTGTTTAATTAATGGTATCAACCCACAACTTGGTGCAGCAACTAATCACACATATCTGTAGTGATGCGTGAGTTTGAACGAAACAAACGACTCTTTTCACTGACTCTGGAGTGGCTCGCCCCTCCTACTTGTTACTAGCTAGACAACGTCACTCACACTGCTGTGCAACACTTATATTACATTTACATTTAGTCATTTAGCAGACGCTCTTATCCAAAGCGACTTACAAGGGAGAATAACATTCAAGCTCAATAAATACTGTATTAACTTGGCCCTGTCAGAAAACCCCCCCCCCACTTAGTTGCTTGTTTCAACTTCACTCACTCACTCACTCAGTACTTTCCTGCCCGGAGCTGAAGGTCTGACTCGGGCTGCCGCCGCACGGCGTTCCACAAGCGACAGGTTCCATGGCACAGTGACAGAGTACCCGGTACTTTCTAATTTGCCCTTTTTTTGTAGTTTACTAATACTCGATTCCGACTGACCTCAAACTTTGTCCCAGTGCGTAATAAGTACTCGTCTTCTACTCACTGACCGTCTCCTCAGTGCAGCCGCCCAGTCCACATTAACATTAACCGGCAATGTGTGTGACTGCGCAACCAA
Source organism: Zeus faber (assembly GCF_960531495.2). Classification (NCBI taxonomy): domain Eukaryota; kingdom Metazoa; phylum Chordata; class Actinopteri; order Zeiformes; family Zeidae; genus Zeus; species Zeus faber. Next base: position 31,383,934 of record NC_137192.1, on the reverse strand, counting down.
AAGAAACAAAATGAAACTCGAACCGTGACAATCTCAATTCACCTCTCCCCGCGAACATGCCTCTTCTCTCTCACTTCCAAAGTGGTGCTGATCATTTCCTCGGAGCGCTCTGAGGAAAACGTTCCTTGTGTTTGCGCCGCAGCTCAAACAATACTACGGCTCGTAAAAACGGAGGGAGGAGCCGCCCCTCGTTTAAAAGCTGCCTTTTGCCCCTGGAGCTCACGTCCTTTCACTGACACCGAACAGAAAATCCGGGAGGACGAGACGCTGGAGGAGCCCTTTGCAGACCTTCACCAAAGCGGGGACCCGGGGGTCGACTTCCAGGAGCTCGTCGCTCTGCTCGCCACGGTGACGTCAGCATGCGTCGGCCCCGGTCCGGAGCGCGGGTCGCGGACGCTGCCGCCTTGCTGCGCGTCGGGTCGCCCGTGGCCTGCGCTCCGAGGACGCGTCCCTCGCGAACGTGTATATCTTTCCCAGACACATATATAGAACCTTTCCCTCCGGTCCACCTTTTACTTTTATTGTAATTGTTCCACGTTATTGCTGATGCAAGGTTGGCAATTTTAATAGCCAGGACTTCTACTCTCTGAGGTTAGTGCTGCGCCTTGTGTCGATTACGCACATTTTGGTTTTTTTTTTTTTTTTGTATTTTTAGAGCTTATAGAGCTTATTGTGCGTAATCACCGGGTGTCAATGTATGCATATATGTATGACTGTATGTATATGTATGTGACAAATAATTTCTTGAACTTGAACTTAAACTCTTCACCCCAATTTACCATCACCGTTAATGACGCAATAAACATATTAAAAACCTATCAAAACCTGAACAAGCAGTGGGCTCTTTGGTAAAGTGGTCTGAAATTTCATGTGCCCAGAATGATCAATAATATATTATGGAACCTTATTTTTGCATTTTTGCATTTTTTATTATTATTTTATTATCAAATAAGAAATAAATACTTTTTGTCCTATGCTATCGATGTCTTAACCCTCTAGTGGTATCACATTGGTATTAAAAGAAACAAATCATGTCTTGCCAAAATCAACATTTATTTCAACAATACATAGTTTTTGGCATCCATCTTGTATAAAGGAATCAATTCTTAGTTGTAATCTGGAAGTTCCCTCATTGTTGACACTTGTTGGCCTTTCTTTCCATTGTTTGATGAGGGTTGACACAGGTAAGTGACCATTTTAGCAGTTTTTACATTTAGAAGTACATTAATTGATTCACTGAAACATTGCTAATTTTGGCTTGACCTAGAAGAGGCACCCAACACCCAAAACCTCCTACATATCCCCTTTATGGCGTTCTTTCATATTGTACCACATCTAATGCAGAAGTTCTTGTCCTCCCAGTTTCAATTTCTCATTACATTTTTTTTATAATATGCAATAATAGCATATGAAAAAATAAAAATCAGACTTTTAGAAGTCACAGATATATTGGATAAAAACAATTACTGCTCCTGGAGGTGAACAGATGATTGAGTTGATATTGTCTGTAACCGGACAATTTCAGCCTCTGAGATTGCAATCCAGAAAATGCAGCATCTTGTTCCAGGAGTTTTCCTGTGCGGCGGCATGGGGTGCGAGGTGGCCTCCCCACAGCGTGATGACTAGACACGAATAGAGGGGAAACAGCAAAGCACAGGAAATACAAAACAATGTCATTTTCCATTCCATATTGGTTAATATTATCATCAAAGATATAGTTGTTTTTGACAAACTCATGATGTTGTGATTCACAGTACTTTAAAGTAAGTTTCAAAATGAATCTGGGACTAATTCAGTCAGCGCTAAAATCCACTATGATCTACTGTGTACATGAATTACACATAATGACCTGTATGGCACTGCCAGCCTGCCCTTGTGAATTCAAGCTGTGATGCTGTGGAAAGTTGCTAACATGCCTCACTGCCAGTGAAAACAAGAGTAAACTTCCAGCCAGACTAAGAATTGTCTTTATTAAACAAAGTTCACATGTTTAGAAATGGTAAATACAAATTGTGGCGTGGGGATGGGGTGGTTTGAGCAGCTACACCTGCCTTTGCTCTAGGTAATTGGGATCAGAGTGGCTGCATACCTGTTGCTCGTTGGTTGGTCCAAAGAGCAACAGGTAAAAGCTCCATCCCCACACACACTCAGGGGAGGAGCCCTGTCATGACACATATCTGCTCCTGGTTTTATTCCAACTGGCCCACTCTCTACAATCCCGTCTTCTGTGTCTCTGTGCCTGAGGTCCCTGAACGTGCCACTTGGGTGGTGCATGGTAAGTGAAACTGCCACGCGAATGCAGAGCAGAATGAACCTTGTGCAACTGCAGAGCTGCTTCTGCCGGTGATACATATCACATAAAAAAAAAATATATTTTAATAATTCTTCACAAAATTAAAGCAATTATGACTTTTCTATGTGAGATTTAGTTGGATTGTGGATTGTGTTAGATTAATGGGCTAGTGAGTGGCTGTGGAAGAGGAGAAGAAAATTGATCAGTTCTAGATCAATAACTGAATTTGACTCATGCACAGTAATGTTTGATTAAGGTGAAAACCTGTTGCCGCTTCTCACCTGCCTGTATGCGTGTCTGTTTTCGTTTGTTTCTCGTCTCTTTGAACTTTGCGCTACTTCAGTTTTGGCCCACTGCTGCAACTACCTGAGGCTATTTATTTTAGGTTTTCTGCTGAAATCAATGGTCTGCTGTCTTGTCATCTCCCAGCGCTGTCATGGAGACATGTCCCATGTGCACTCTGTTCTGCAGCCGCTGGTCTGTGTTGACAGGCTTGTTCCTCCCAACTCGCCTGCCCCGCCTTCCATAGTTAAAACTGCAACATTTAGGCTACAGAATGCACAATCTCTCAGCAATAAATCATTACTCATTTAAGACATCATCCTGGAACGGAAAATTGACTCTCTCTGTTTAACAGAAACTTGGCAAGTTCAACAGGACTTTATTATAGGACATTCTCTCTCACTGCGCCTCCAGGTTGTCCTCATCCTCGCCCCCCTAAAGCCTCCACCACCTTCATGTCTGAACTGCTTACCTCTGTCTGTTCCATGTCCCATGTACCCTTCTGCTCGGTGACTTCAACATCTGTTATAAGAATTTTATATTTCTATTTATATATTACTGTGCCTTTCACAAAAACTCTTGTATGACGTATATGTACTCTGCTCTCTTTCTGTAGGCTAAGCAGAGTTCACAGTTTATTGCTGTGTTTTTCTCTTCGATTCTTGTACGATATATGTGTACTCTGTTCTTCTTCTCAAGGCTAAGTAAGAGTTCATATCTTAAAAAGGACATAAACTAATCACTTTCTGTGCCTTAATGTAAAGAGGAGGAAGGCAACATGTCTCGCTTGTAAAGTACGGAAACATCAACACATGGTCAGTCCCAACGAAAACTGCCCCATCAATGAAACTGTCATGTCAGCATGATCTATGCAGGGGCGTCTTCACATCAGCTGACCTCCATCCCAGCGGCCCGGCCCGGCTTCTTCTCTGCAAGAAGACTGCATAAAAACTCAGTTCTCCAGTGAGAAATTGAGCATTTCCTCTGTGACTTTCTGTTGTATTGTTACACTGAAACTGCTCCTCTTGTACAACCTTGGATCCTCTGGTACGAGATTAAATGCTTTATTAACCTAAAGTATTTGTCTCCGATTTCTTCTGTAACGATAAGTCCGTCCACGAACAAAGTTTATAGCTGTTTTACTTTAACATTTTTTTGGTGCCCAATCGTGGGACTCCAATATCCGACTCTTCTCTTCAGAGCATCGGACCTGAAATCTTGCAAGGGGGAGTCTGGGACTCCTAAAGAAAGTCCTCAGCCGCGGACCGTTAAAGGTTTTGTTTTGAGCAACAGAGGCGCCAGGACTACGAATGAAACGAGACACCTTAACATACGTAGGAGACGTATTTTCGGTGTATAGGACACTCAACGGAAAACGCCTTAAGGTAAAGTACACAAAATGCCTAAAGGGAAGGTGACTAACACAGACAGGGAATATCAGGTTACAAGCATGTGTCTGCTAAATCCAGGATTAGTTTATAGATGTTTTACTTTAACAACATCCACCAGCTGTATGTTTGCCAAAATTTGCTGTCACTATTGGACTGTTTTAACATTACACAAGGTCCCACCCACGCCAAAGGCCACACGCTCGATCTGGTGTGCACCACTGGCACCTCTCCCTCCCATCTTCAGTGCCTGGACCTAGCTGTTTCTGACCACCATGCTGTCCTGTTTACTGTTCCTGTCCCCCCGCCCAGGCAACGCGTTTAACACACCATCACGTTCAGGAACCTCAAGTCATTGAGTACACCAGCCCTGATTAACACCCTCGTGACCCACCTGGCCCTAGATCCCTCTGACACCACAGTGGATGGCCTGGTTGCCCATTACAACTCTGCCCTCTCCCTCAGTCTCAGTTCTCTTGCCCCCCTCAAAAGCCGGACTGTCTCCTTCACTTGCCATGCCCTCTGGTACACCTCTGATCTCCGCACCATGAAGGCCAGCGACCGTCAGCTGGAAAGGCTCTACAGAAGATATTGCCTCACTGTCCACCCTGAGGCCTTCAAACAGCATGTGACATCTGACAACCCCAACCACCACCGCCCGATCTCCAACCTTCTGTTCCTAAGCAAAATCCTGGAACGAGCAGTTGCCACCCAACTCCAACAGCACATTTCCAACCATGAGCTTCACGAGCACCTTCAATCTGGATTCAGAACTCACCACAGCACGGAGACCGTCCTCATTAAAATCACTAACAACCTCCTCATTGCCGCTGATGCAGGCTACATCAGTATACTCATCCTTCTTGACCTCTCAGCTGCCTTCGACACAGTCTCTCACACTATCCTCCTCAAGCGTCTATCCGGCTACCTAGGTTTCTCCGGTACAGCACTCTCCTGGTTCCAATCCTATCTCACCAACAGGAAGCAGTTTGTCACTATAGGAGACTCCTGCTCCTCCCCTGGCCCAGTTGACCAAGGCGTGCCTCAAGGCTCCATGCTTGGGCCCCTCCTCTTCACCATCTACATGGTCCCCCTTGGTCAGCTCACACGCCACCACGGTCTATGCTTCCACACCTACGCTGATGACACACAGTTATCAGGACAAAACCATCCACCCGGCTCCCCCTCAGTCTCTTTTCAACTGCCTCAATGACATCAAAGTCTGGATGTCCTCTAAACTCAACAATAACAAAACCAAACTCAAGGTTGTGGATCCCAAGGCACTGCTCAGAAAGGTTGGAGATCTGCTCCTGGTTGTTGATGGCTGCTCTGTTTTCCCATCCCCCAAAGTACGCAACCTCGATTCAATCCTTTTATTTCACTCACATCAAATCCATAACCAAATCTGCCTTCTTCCACCTCAAGAACATCTCCAGACTCCGCCCATCACTGTCTGAGTCTGTGGCAGAAACACTAATCCACGCTTTCATCAACTCCCGTCTGGACTACTGCAATGGAGTCCTGTCCGGAGTTCCAAGTAAATTCCTGGACAGGCTCCAGTATGTTCAAAACTCTGCTGCTAGACTTCTCACCCACACCAAGCCCTGGCAGCACATCCCCCCCACCCTCACCCATCTCCACTGGCTCCCTGTCAAAACCCGTATTTCCTACAAAACCCTACTACTAACCTACAAATCCCTCCACACCCTCGCCCTGCAGTACCTAACAGACCTCCTCCACCCCTACGCCCCGTCCCGGAAGCTGCAGTCAGACATGTGTCTGCTCTCCGCCCCCTGCATGAGGCTACAACCCTTTGGGGACAGAGCCTTCAGTGTGGCGGTCACCACCATCTTGAACCCTCTCCCCACTGACATTCAAAATGCTCCATCCCTGGCCACCATCAAAAACCTCCTCAATACCTACCTATTCAACGTGGCCTACTGCCCCTGACCCTTTTTTTTGGTTTCCTTTTTTATTCTGTTCTTTATTTATTTCAATTGATCTACCTCGTCTTGTTTTGTTTTTTGTTTTCCATTGTAAAGTGTCCTTGGGTTTGTGAAAAGTGCTATATACAGTAAATCCCAGTTATTATTATTATGCTGTGAACTATTGGAGATAATGCATTTGGAAAGTGATGATGACAATGGAAGTAAAAGTTTTTTTGATGAGTATAATTTAATTGTGTTTAGTAAAACGACATCATCTTGGTGAGAAGGACCCTCTCCGTTGACACAGACCCTCAGGGTGAATTAGGCACATAGAACTTTGCGTAGGGCGCCCTGGAGGTCAGGACCGGCTCTGTTGGCAAATGACCACTACGTCCACTGCACACTTAATTCACGCTACGCAACTCAACAAAATGCACTGAGTTGGCGGTGCGTGCCGGCAAGCACCCACACAATTTCCTGGAATTGTCTAGTTAAGCAATATTGTTCTTGGAAGGTATCAAGTTTTTAATTAGTTATGTAGCTAGTGGGGCTGCCTTTTGTACTTAATAAATTCATAATTCGTACTTAATTTTGCGCAGTCTTGTAATTCTTTTAACTTGTGATCAAGTCAACCCTAAAGTAACCCTAAAAGTAGTCACAAATGAGCATTTAGTAACTTACTTTTCAAAAAGGAAACGGCCCCAGAGCATTACCCCAGAACACCCTAGTGGGTCTGTGTTTTTCTCGCTGATCCCCACCTCTCCTCTTAACCTAGCTTCCACTACCCTTTCCCATAGCTTCATGCTGTGGCTGATCAACTTTATTCCCCTGTAGTTACTACAGCTCTGTAGGTCTCGCTTATTCTTGAAGATGGGTACCAGTACACTTCTTCTCCACTCCTCCGGCATCCTCTCCCTTTCCAGAACGGTGTTAAACAGTCTTTTTAGGAACGCCACTGCCATCTCACCTAAACATTTCCATACTTCCCCAGGTATGTCATTTGCCTTTCTACTCTTCATCTTCTTTAATGCTATTCTCACCTCATCCTTGCTTATTTGCTGCACTTCTTGATCCACTATCCCCACATCATCCACTCTTCTCTACCTCTCATTTTCTTCATTCATCAACTCCTCAAAGTACTCCTTCTACCTTCTCAACACACTCTCCTCACTAGTCAGCACATTCCCATCATTATCCTTAATCACCCTAACCTGCTGTACATCCTTCCCAGCTTGGTCCCTTTGTCTTGCTAATGCGTACAAGTCCTTTTCTTCTTCCTTACTGTCCAACCTCTCATACAACTCGTCGTATGCCTTTTCCTTTTTTTCCATTTCTCTCTTCGCCTTGCACCACATCAGCTTGTACTCCTGTCTACTTTCTTCATCTCTCTGACTATCCCATTTCTTCTTAGCCAACCTCTTCTGCTCTATGCTCTCCTGTACTTCCTCAGAGTCCTTGTCTTCCTTCCTCTTCCCACATGATACACCGAGTACCTTCTTGGCCGTCTCCCTCACCACTTCTGCAGTTGTTTTCCAGTCATCTGTTTACTGTTCATTCCCATCTAATGCCTGCCTTACCTCTTCCCTAAATTGCATGCAACACTCCTTTTTCAACTTCCACCATTTTATCTTTATCTTGGGCTTTTCTTTCACTCTCTTCCTCTTCTTGGCCTCAAGGGTCATCCTACAGACCATTATCCGATGCTGACGAGCAACACACTCCCCGACCACCACTTTGCAGTCACTTATCTCTTTCAGATTGCACCTCCTGCATAAGATGTAGTCCATCTGTGTGCACCTTCACCCACTCTTGTATGGCCCCCTGTGTTCCTCCCTCTTCTTGAAATAAGTATTCACAACAGCCAATTTCATTCTTTTGGGGAAGTCCAACACCATCTGTCCTTCCACATTCCTCTCCTTGTTGCCATACCTACCCATCATCTATGTCCCTGATCCCTTTGCCAACCTGCCAATTGAGATCTGCTCCAACGACCACTCTCTCTCCCTTCGGGACGCTCTCCACCACTACATCCAACTCACCAAAAAATTATTCTTTCTCTTCCACCTCACACCCAACTTTGGGAGCATATGCACTGATCACATTCGTTATCACCCCATCAATTCCCAGCTTCATGCTCATCACTCTGTCCGACACTCTCGTCAACTCCAAAACACTCTTGACATAGTCTTCCTTCAAGACTGTCCCTACCATCCATACCACCCTGCCATCCACTAAATGGTAGAACAGTTTGTACCTGGCTCCGATACTCCTGGCCTTACTCCACTTCCACCTGGTCTCTTGTACACATAGTACATCTACCTTCCTTCTCTCCATCATGTCAGCCAGCTCTCTCTCTTTACCCTTTATAGTGCCAACGTTCAAAGTTCCTACTCTCAACTCTACTCTCCTACCCTTCTTCCTCTCCTGATGTCTCTGGACAAGCCTTCACCCTCTTCTTCTTCTTCGGCCGGTTAACCTGGGTCTCGACTGATCCGGTATGGAAATCATATTTGTTGTCCGCATGTTTGATTTGGCATGGCTTTTACCCGGATGCCCTTCCTGATGCAACCCTCTCTATTCCTCCGGGCTTGGGACCGGCACTGATGATACACTGGCTTGTGCACCCCCAGTGGCTAGATTATCATTTCATATGATATTCATATTTATAAGAGGCATTTAACAATGAATAGTGAGCAATTAGACCTGTGCAAATTAAATTGAAAAACAAAACAAAGAAAGCTCACATACGTTTCTTGGGTTTGACCGTCCACAGGGAGGTTCTAGCATTTGGGGAGTATGGAGGCTCTATCAGGTGTCCTGCACCGGGATACGACAAGCGGGTGAAGAGTTGGGCTTTACCTGCAGAACGCAGAGCCTCCTCAATCTGAGGCACAAACACATGTTAAATCACAAACACATAATTGAATCAAATAAGTAAATAATTCAATTGTGATTAAAATTTCAATGTCTTCCATTCAGAGCAGGGAAGCTACAAATCCATAAAAAAATGGGGTTGTAAAGTTCTATTTGGATTTTTAATCAAACCAAGGAATAAATACGTTTTAAGTCAGAGTACCTCATTTGCGTTCTCTATACTCGCGCAGCTGAAGTCGTCCTCTCCCACAATCCACAGTATCTGGCAGGTCAGGTTTTCTAACTGCAAAGACATTTTGTCGATGTAAAATTGCAATGGTTTCAATTGAATGATGAGGATTGGAAGTACATGGGTGTGACTTTTAATTTTACACATTACCTTCACTCTGTTCTCTGGGTGAATGTTATTCGGCAAGGACACTTCTCTGAAACTAACGTAGCCCTGTTCGTCAAAGCGCCAGTACCGCGAGGTACTAACAACAACAGCAACACACAGGAAGTAAACTCAACCTCCACACAGTTAGTTTCAAAGTTTTGTGGCTCTTTAAGATCCCATTTTAAGCAGTGTGTTTATTGAGTTATTATTTTCTGCTCTTGTCTGTAAATCAGTTGTAATAAACAGAACTTGATCCCATAACAAAGAATTACTTTAATTACACATCGCAAATCATGTCCAGGCCAGAGTTGAACAAACCCACAAGGCCTTAGTGATGACGACGCTGCACGACTTACCTATAGAAAAAGAAACGTATTGACGAAGTCAATATCATGGGTAATAAAGAGATGAAAACAAAAATGATGAAAAAAGACATTCACATGATCACATGGTAAATGGTAAATATTATAGTATACAGTATAGTAATTTTCATCAGCAGCTACTACCTCTCGAAGCTTTGACTCCCACCGCCAGAGAAGTCTCCAATTGGGCCATTAACACAAATCACACACTTTGGCTGAAAGGGGAAACTTCAATTATTATCATACATGTTTGATACATGATATTTGTTCTGAGCCACAGTATCAAGACAGTGACACATTATTTACTTAAATTACATTATTTCTGAAAATAACATTTCTTTATCAATGTGCATTTCACACAGTAACAGGGGCGGCAGAATGACCACTGTCCCAGAAAAACTGATCTCAAAGATTGAACTCTTCACACACTTTGAGATCAGGCTGAGTGGCGATTTGAAGGGACATGAAGACCCCGAAGGAGAGGCCAATCACACCCACTCTTTCCCCACACACTTCGGGACGGTCCTGAAGCAGGTGGTACGCCGACTGCCAACACACAAGAGAATATCGGGGAAAATGTCACCTGGAGCGACAAAGAAATGGAGGGAGATAGAAAATGAAGCAATCTTTCTTTGTTTTGTTTTTACCCTGAGGTAGTCGATGCCGACATTTCTTGTGTTGAGTGGACCGGGAATATCTTTGTGTCCAATGTAGGCAAGAGAAAGACTTGCGAAGCCTCTGGAGGCAAACAGTGCAGAGCGGTACTCCACCAGCCCTCCTCCCATCCCCCACAGGTCCAGGATGGCAGGGAACGGCCCCGGGCCTGCACGCAACAACCTTTTGAGATAACTTTTTTAGGTTTTTAAGCTTTTTTATGCACACCACACTAACGCACCAACCCTTACCAAGACAAATTCCTTGTATATTAAAATCGACTTCGCCAAATAAAGTCATTGCGCTTCTTATATTATCTTATCTTGCCTGAAGGAAGAAATAACGTTCCCACAATTCCATTTTGTCGAATGTCTATCCTCCTGACGCCCGGTGTCATGTACCACCTCTCTACAGTCGATACCGCCAGCGGACCTGCACTGCGTCCAACTCCTGTGGCACCGTCACTCGGTGTGAAGTGGCCCTCAAAAAGGGACAGGTTCACTACGTATGGAGCCTCAGTGTTTTTCTTCTTGAGCCTGTGGATGGAATACGCAACAGAGACTGTTTAAAGTCAATAAATTCAATAGGAGTGGGGATTCCACAAAATAAACGTTTATTATAAACGTTATTTTTAAATGTCAACCTCAAACCCTCTCTCGCCCCTGGTGCCGGCTGAAGGCTCCACATAAGCCCCATCGGCTCGCACCCGACATAGGAACCCCCGACCGAGTGATCCCTACTCACTAATGGAGGAGAGAATTGTGAAATGGGATTTATTTGTTGGTTTTGGATAGGCAATGTACGGAATGTCTTTCAAATTTGCTAATCATAATATTGAATTTTGAAGCAACAGTGCGCATGCTGGTAAGAATCCTTGTGACTTACAGTTCACGGTGCCGTCCTCGTTGGTATTGTAGTGCGAAAAGGCTTCCCACAGGTCGCCGTCCTCACTGTGCATGTGTGCACACACTGTGACTGCACTGTGGGGCGGCAGGAAATGCCCCTGGATGCTGATCTGCTCGTCTATGAGGGCACGAGCGGGCGATGCCGACAGGAGAGGAGCCGGTCTGTACCTGCTCCTCCACCGTAAAGACCCTTGAGATTTGGGAAAAATACATAAAAGGAAAAATATATAGATAGCGATGGGGATTAGACTGATCTATCAAAGGATTATTAAAATATGATCAATCAAAGATTTGATATAGCGTATAATGTGGATATTTGTGCAGCTGTCATCCTGACATATATCAAAGGATAACTTTTTTGGCTTTAAAATCAATTATTAAGCCCAATACTTTTTAGGCTTTAAAAGTCAATATCTTTGGCATCTATGGTGATATGGTGTAGTCCTTTTCAACGGGTTAAGACTGTTGTTTTTTTGCATCATGTATATTGTGGCAAATACGATAAGGTATGTGGCCGACCAAGGGACAGGCAGAATCCGGGACGCCCTCCCCCTGGCGGTCCTCGCTACAATGCAGGAACGGCAAGCACTGCAGTTCCAGGAGATGGTGAGGGTCTGTGAGTGGGACCAGGAGGCGCTCTGGGAAAGCCAGCAGGCCATCCAGGTCGCCCACCGGGAGCGCACCAGACCCGGCAAGGAACGACCTTGAGGTGTTCCTTGCCAACCGCTGGCAAGGACCGCAGCTCCTGAACGCGGTCCAGCGGTGGTTACAACCGGAGGAGCACTCCCCGCACCAGATTGTCGAGCCGGTGGCCACCAAAAAGTTTGTGGTCAATCTTCCAGCGTACATTGCCACCGACCAGCCTCCCCCAAGCCTCCATAGCACTCGTGGAGGACCACGCCGAGGCCTATGCCCACACCACTGCCTACCACACCAGACCAGAGAGGGGACAACGAGGGACTGTCAGGGACCGCCGAGGGGCCCGCACCTGGATCCGGCACAGGAGTTGTTGAGGGACCGGCCGGTACCAGCGCCACGGACCTGGAGGCCATCACCATCCTCCTTTCCGGGGCCCCAGGAGGGGCCCACCTCCCGCCCCTTTCCCGCTAGAGGAGGGACGACCACCAGAGGGAGAACAGTTCCTACCCCGCTCCAACCCCCCCTGATCCTTCCTGGGTGGCATGGACTCGGGACCCCCGAAAGCTGGGGAGACGCCTGGGCAGGTATGCTGGCGATGCGAGAGACCCGACCACGACTTCCAGGACTGCTCAATCTTGGAGGTCAGCCAGGTCATTCGGGTAGCGGGTCTGCCGTTCCCTCCCCCGGTCAAGAAGGGGCCTACCGTGTGCCAGTAAGGTTACAAGGGGTAGACATCAGGCTTTGCTGGACTCGGGCTGTTCAGACGAGGATTCAGCAACATCTGGTTCAACTCTGGGCTTTCGTAAAGGCATCTTGGGTGGATATTTGTTGTGTGCATGGGGATATTCACACATGTCCGATAGTGCAGCTCGAAATTGGCTATAAGGGAAAAAAGCCTATGGTAAAGGCTGCGGTTAGTTCCTGCCTATCGCACCTCCTGATTTTGGGTACAATTTGGCCGGGGTTTGATGTCTTAATGAAAGAAGGAGGGGGGGCGTGCTCATGATCTGTAGTCATATGTGAGGGTTGCGCGGCGCACGGCAACGTGGAGGTTGCAATGGCAGAGGTCACCAAAGCAGAGGAGGTGGGACCTTCCTCAGGACCCCCAGTCCATCCCATGGAGGATTTTCCTCTGGAACAATTGCGGGACGATACACTTTGCGGGGCCTTTGAGCAGGTAGATAAAATCAATGGTGTGTTAATGCATCCTGATGCTGCGCTCACTCATCCGTACTTCGCAGTGATTAGGGATAAATTATATCGAGTGAACCGTGACGCCCAGTCAGGAGAAGAGGTTACCCAATTGTTGGTCCCTAAAAGCGGCCGGGATTTAATCTTCCAGGCGGCTCACTATAACCCGATGGCCGGTCACCTAGGATATGAGAAAACACCAGAGCGGATAAAGGCCCGTTTCAATTGGCTGGGCACCTGCGTTGACCTGCGGCGGTGCTGTGCTGCCTGTCCCCGAATGTCAGCTGGTGAATTCATCGGCTATTTCCAGAGCGCTGTTGAGGCCCCTCCCCTTAGTCGAGACTCCATTTGAGAGAATCGCTATGGATCTCATCGGGCCATTAGTACAGTGCTCGGGGCTATCGATTCGTGTTAGTCTTCGCGGACTACACAACCTGATACCCAGAAGCAGTGCAGTTGTGCAGTGTAACGGCCAAAAATGCGGCGCAGGTGCTGTTTCAGGTCATCTCGCGGGTCGGGATTCTGAAGGAAATCCTGGCCGACCAGGGCACTTCGTTTTACTGGGCGTTTGCTCAATTCGGACCAGCCCTGGTCGAGTGCTTCAACAACACGTTGAAAAACACAATCCGGAAGTTCGTCCACGATGACAGCCAAAGTTGGGACACATGGCTGAACCCCCTATTGTTCGCAGTGTCGGAGGTTCCCCAGTCCTCCACAGGGTTTTCCCCCTTTGAGCTGCTGTTCGGCAGGAGACCTCGTGGGGTGCTCGACCTGATTAAGGAAAACTGGCAGGAAGGTCCCAGCACCAGTAAAAACGAGGTCCAGTACGTCCTGGACATAAGAGCAAAGCCACACGCTAAACCCCCGAAAACTATGGAGGGAAGGCGTGCCTGTAGCACTGGCCACAGCAACAATTGAGAGGGACGAGTTGGGGCCGGAGGTGTTAAAGCCATCAGATCATACCGCGGCCCTTTAAAGTGACGATCTCTCTAAAGGTGCCCCACACTAGGCACACGCTGCTAGGTGTATGGGCACTTGGCACTCATGCCGGCTGGGGCGTCTGGTCAGGCCTCCCCCTTGCGCGGGCCGTGGGTGGGCATGGGAGTCTTGCTGGCTCGCCTGTGGAGCGGGCGGCTCGGGCAGGGTGTCGGTCTGTCGCCATGGGGCTGGATAGTCCGTGCCTTGCGCCCGCGGCCAGGGTTTTGTGCCTGCGGCTGCATCTTGTGCCTGCACCTGGGGGTTCGTTGTATGTGCGCGCCCCTGGGGTGTGGGGTCTCCTCGTGCTCCTTGGGACTGGGTAATGCTCCTGGGGGCTGGGCGTGGGGGTAGCTCCACGGCCCTCTGGCTTCTCTGGGGACCCGGGGGTCTTCTGTGGCCACAGGTCAGGGTACTTGGGGCTTTCCTGCAGCGGTAGGGTGTCTACAGGGCTGCAGAGTTCGGGGGCTTCGGGGCCCTGTCCGCTGCTTGAAGCCGCCAGGACATAATACCGACCTTCTATACCCTGTACACTCACCTGTGGACATCTTACACACACACACACACACACACACACACACACACACACACACACACACACACACACACACACACACACACACACACACACACACACACACACACGCACACACACACACCACCACACCTGCTTCGAGTGCACCCCAGCATCCTCCTGGTTGCATTCCTCTCCTTTCCTCCCTTATTTACTACCATGATTATGACAGGAAGAGGCCACGTGACGAGTTGTAGTTCCAGTTTTCCTGGACCTAATTCACTGTTTTTCAATACATGTTGTCGTCCAGTGTTTAGGTTTTTGTGTAAATGTTGTTTGTTTCTATGTTTATTTGTCTCACCCGTGGTGATTCTCCACCTCTTGGAGTAGTGATCAGTTGTTTGTAGACCCAAACATGATAAATAGTTCTCCAGAGAGGGAGGTTGGTGATGGTTCTCTATAACCAAAAACTGTGCGCTTGTCATTCTACAGGTCGTCCACAGGACAGAGTTATTGCAGCAGTTGTTGATGATTTAAGAATTAATAAAGAGTTGCATTGCAGGTTGAGAACTTGAACTCCACTTGCAGACTAACTCTGTACTTGATGCAATGGCGCAAATACTCTGTTGTATTCCCATCATGCTAACAGCACAGGTTTAAAAAAATAAAAATAAAGAAAGAAATATATCAAGATATCAAGATATCTCAATTCAATTGGGCTTATTAGAACCGCAAGAGTCTCACCTTTACAGCCATGCCTGACATATGTCAGCTACATAGGGTATGTTGGCTTCTGGGTCCGGAACAGCATGCATACCTAAAAGGTCATGTGATGAAATATCTGTATATATGTAATATATGTAATATATCTGTATATGTAATATATGTCGTTTGGGGGGATTTTTGACCCCCCATTCTCGAGTGGTCAAAAATAGTTAGAAAGTTTACCAAAGTTTTGTTATTAATGACATCAACCCACAACCTTTTGCCTTGGAGAACTCTTGGTCTTTCAGTCTTTCATCCCGATGATATGGATAATTTTCCTGTAGCAAATCAGTGGCCTGATCGTGTGAATCAGAGAAGACTGCAATTGAGTGGAACTCGTTGGTTCAGTGGGTGGGAGTGAGTGGAAGTCGTTGGTTCAGTGGGTGGGAGTGAGTGATGGATGATGATGGATACTCGGCTGTCAAGTCGAGTTGAGCAGGTCAAAGTCACGAGTCAGTGAGAGTAGCTCCGATTGGTTGAGTGCTTCTTCTGAGCAAGTCCCCAGGAACAGCCTCGGGCTTTGAAGCCATTTTGAAGCCAGGGGAATCAAGGAGAGTGTAGGAATTGTAATTGTCTAGCTATGTTGTAGAGAGTTCATTTTGGATTGCATTAAATTGGTAACACAACACTCACACAAACCAAAGAAAACACAGATAAACAAGAACAACAGCAAACAAACATGATACTTACCCAACGAATGGTGCATGGCTGTAACTCCAGGTATGATGCTCATTGTGTGTCTCCATATTGCCGTCATACAGGAATGTGCTTTAAGCATTATGAGGCGTTAGTTCTCTCTAAAAACAGACATGGACAACAGGTAAAAATTGATATTGAACAGGAAACTGTCATGTCCAGACAAAACAAACAAACCGTACAGAGCTGAGACATGGGCAACAAAATTTTCACTTCTTACTGATTAACCTTAAACCTCCACACTACACAATTATGGAAATATATCCAAATGATATCAAATTGCAACAGATAACGGTAATTCTTGTCTTCCCCTGAGAGGAATCACAACAATCACCTTGAAGTATTTACATCACATTATACATTATCCTGTTAAATATTCAAAGCTGTTGTCTTACCTTAAGCTCACACCTGAAGCCCCACGCAGCGACGAAGCGGCAGAAAGTCCTTCATTTCCAATGGGAGGAGCGACGGGGAGCGACGCGACGTGATGTGGCAGACTTGGCGACGGGAGGAAGTTGACCGCGCGATCGCAAGCTCAGTCGCCAAAGAGCTGTTGCTGTGGCTTGTGGGCGTTCCTGTTCAGCTCATCGCTTCATGTGCACAGAGCTGCATTCAGTTGTTTACATGTTGTTTGCAAATGTATATATATATTTTTAGAGACACAGTCACGGTCTGTATCTCTTTGAGGATGTATGTGAGTGTAAATGTACATACATCCAAAACCACCAGTTGAAAAAAAAAAGAAAAAGAAAATCTATATATCATTATCGATAATATATATTATCTTTATTATTTGTATTATATATTGTTATAAATATGTATATTTATTTTTTTATATATATTTTAAACCTGTCAGATTAACCTCTCTAAAAATATTGCTATACATTCTGACCATGTGATTTGTGCTGTATGATGTCATACTGTACATGGAGAAGTATATCTCCCTTCAGGTACATATTTGGAAATACTGAAGTCTTGCATCATGTGTCCTACAGACATATTTCTCATAAACCACCACCATGTCCCCCTCTGGGCCCCCCATCTGCTCCTCTGGGCCATCCACCACATCCTTCTGGGCAGTCCATTAAGGGTTATTATCTTAATGGTTATGAGGTAAGTAAGTTGGTTTCTTGGCTGAAAATATTGAAAACAAGGTCTTGTCTTCAGATTTAGATCAAGTAATTTTGAAGCAGAAACAGCCTCTAAAGTTATTTCAACAGGTATAAAGGACTGGGTGGGTTATAATCTATACAATATAAACCTCATGAATGAAACCAAGTCATTTTGAGGCATAAATAATCTTTCAGTGACAAGGTAGGAGCTGCAATCACTTTTTGGCAAGTGGAAAACTGTAGGAAAATAATTTATTGTATATAAAACCAATCTGTAAATCATGTTTATAATAGTCCAGTTTCCAAATATAGCCCTCAAAATTGAAAACTTGAACACACTTCTCCAGGTAGAGATTACACTCTGTCAGTCCTCAAAGGACAAGATTGAAGCCTCCATTGAGGAAGCAATCCTTCAAAGACAGCTGTTGGGGAAGGAAGCTGCAACCTGGGACGAGCAGGCTGAAAATTAGCTCTGCATCAACAAGAACAGGGAGGAGGAAAATAAATTACTCCTCCGTGAGGAGGAAATGGTGACGTTGATGTCCACCCTCCACGCCAGGAAGATGGACTTCTCCCAGGCCAAACCAGATCTGGAGGAGACAGCTCTAGAATCGGTCAAAAGCCAATTGACAGTGGGGACCAGGATTAATGAACTTGAAGCGACGCTTCCACAACTCCAGATGGAAAAAGGACCCACGAGCACCCTGCGGTCTGTAGGATCAAACACCAAGGAACCAATGACGTCCACTTCCAACTTAAGGAAGTTCCTTTCTCCATTCAGCCAAAAAACAAGGCCTTGCAAACCTGATATCTGCAGAAATGAACGTTCTTCCCTAAATCAATAAATAAATGAATCGATTCATATCATCAAATATTTGATGTGTGTGTACAGTTTTGTTATATTCTCTCAAGGAACTGTAAGTTACACGAAAGTTTCAAGCACTCACCCAACGTCTATTCAAATCTGCCATGAAGTAATTTAAACCTGTTCTGTGTAGTCTTAAAAAGTATTTCTAATTTCAAGTGTTTATTTTTTAGTGTTGCTATTTAAAGTATTATCTTGCAAAGTAAGAACAAAAAAACCCCACATTGTTTCTAAATGCATCATCCCTGGTTTGAGGAATGTGTTCTCCACCTACCTGTCGCTCAGCTCAGCGGCAGGAGACAACATTTCTGTTTCAACCTATCATTATGAAGTCAATGTTAATTGCACAGTGTAATGGCTATAGAATAAGACATCATGAGTCTTTCCTTATAAGTCTCGATATCACAATGCATTTGGACCGCCACCGGGTACAAATCCCATGATTGGATGATGGATTGATGGATTTACGGCAGTGTGTCACAGGAAGTGCGTCAACCAATGTGCACACATTAGCGGAAATGGCGGACGATGGAGCACTCTACTCCACGTAGATCATAAACCCTTGGAAATAAAAATGACTCAATGTATGATGTAGAATGATGCAATTCTTTGCTTATAGTGATGGGTCATCACGCTTACCCCCATTTCTTTTCACTTTCCATGTAACCATATCGGGTCATGTTGTTTAGTCTCAAAGTCAGTGCTGTAGCTTACGTGCACCATGCGCCATTATGATCGCCATGGTGACGTCAGCACGCAACAGCCTCTTCACCCCAATTTACAATCACTGTTTATGACGCAGTGAACATTAAAAACCTATCAAAACCTGAACAAGCAGTGGGCTCTTTGGTAAAGTGGTCTGAAATTTTGTGCGGCCGGAATGATCAATAATATATTATGGAACCTTATTGTTGCAATTTTTTATTTTCTAATATGATTTTCTTATATCAAATAAGAATAACATTCAATTCGTTTTGGTCCAAGGCTTTTGATGTCTTACCCCCTGCAGTGGTATCTTATCGGTATTGAAAGTAATGGAAAAATTAAATGTCTTGCCAAAATCAACATTTATTTCGCACAGTAGTTTTGGGCATCCACCTTGTAAAGAGGGAATCAATTCTAAATTGTAATCTGGAAGTTCCCTCATTGTTGACACTTTCTGGCCTTTCTTTCCTTGATTTGATGAGGGTTGACCCAGGTAAGTGACCATTCTATTGGTTTTCACATTTAGAACTACATGAATTCCTTATGATTTACTGAAACTTACAAGCTAATTTTGGCTTGACCTAGAAGAGGCACCCAACACCCA
This sequence comes from Zeus faber, assembly GCF_960531495.2. NCBI lineage: Eukaryota > Metazoa > Chordata > Actinopteri > Zeiformes > Zeidae > Zeus > Zeus faber. The sequence goes on along the minus strand of NC_137192.1, from coordinate 31,364,806 downwards.
AAACGTCCTACATATGACTTTTATGGCGTTCTGTCATATTGTACCACCTCTGATGCAGAAGTTCTTGTCCTCCCAGTTTTAATTTCTCATATTACCTTTTTTTTTTTTTTTAATATGCAATAATAGTACATGAAAAATAAAAATCAGACTTCCCAGAAGTCCCAGATATCTTGGATAAAAACAATTACTGCTCCTGGAGGTGAACAGATGATTGAGTTGATATTGTCTGTAACCGGACAATTTCAGCCTCTGAGATTGCAATCCAGAAAATGCAGCATCTTGTTCCAGGAGTTTTCCTGTGCGGCGGCATGGGGTGCGAGGTGGCCTCCCCACAGCGTGATGACTAGACACGAATAGAGGGGAAACAGCAAAGCACAGGAAATACAAAACAATGTCATTTTCCATTCCATATTGGTTAATATTATCATCAAAGAAATAGTTGTTTTTCACAGACTCATGATGTTGTGATTCTCAGTACTTTAAAGTAAGTTTCAAAATGAATCTGGGACTAATTCAGTCAGCGCAAAAATCCACTATGATCTACTGTGTACATGAATTACACATAATGCCTTGTATGGCACTGCCAGCCTGCCCTTGTGAATTCAAGCTGTGATGATGTGGGAAGTCACTAACATTCCTCACTGCCAGTGAAAACACAAGAGTTTCAGCCAGACTAAGAATTACATTACATTTAGCAGACGCTTTTATCCAAAGCGACTTACAATTATTCGAACACCGACGGACGCAGCCATCAGGAGCAATTATGGGTTAAGTGTCTTGCTCAAGGACACTACAGCATGCTAGCAGGAGGAGCCTGGGATTGAACCAGCAACCTTTAGATTACTAGACGACCAGCTCCACCTCCTGAGCTACCATCCCCTTGTTGTCATTATTGAGGGTGGGGATGGGGTGGTTTGAGCAGCTACACCTGACTTTGCTCTAGGTAATTGGGATCAGAGTGGCTGCATACCTGTTGCTCGTTGGTTGGTCTAACGAGCAACAGGTAAAAGCTCCATCCCCACACACACACTCAGGGGAGGAGCCCTGTCATGACGCGTCTATCTGCTCCTTGGCTTATTCCAGCTGGCCCACTCTACAATAAACTGATGTCTACAACCCTGTCTTCTGTGCCTGAGGTCCCTGAACGGGCCACTTGGGAGGTGCGTGTTAGACGAAACTGCCACACGAATGTAGAGCAAATGAACTTTGCAACTGCAGAGATGCTGCTGCCGCTGATACATATGTCAAAAATGTTTTTTTTATAATTCTTCTCAAAATGAATGAAAATATGACTTTGCTATGTGAGATTTAATTTGATTGCGGATTGTTTAAGATGAATGGGCTATAGTGAGTGGCTGTGGAGGACAAGAAAATAGGTAAGTTCTAGATCACTAACTGAATTTGACCAAGATTCATGCACAGTGATCCTCAATTGAGGTGAACCACATGTATCTTTATGAAGGGGAAGTAAAAATATAAGGGTAAACAAATAATTCAGAACAATCAGTTTATACTTAACAGGAAACAACATTTTATATTATTTTTAACAATGAATAGTGAGTAATTAGACCTGTGCAAATTAAATGTAAAAAAACAACAAAGAAAGCCCACATACGTTTCTTGGGTTTGACCATCCACAGGGAGGTTCTAGCGTTTGGGGAGTACGGAGGCTCTATCAGGTGTCCTGCACCGGGATACGACAAGCGGGTGAAGAGTTGGGCTTTATCTGCAGAACGCAGAGCCTCCTCAATCTGAGGCACAAACACATGTTAAATCACAAACACATAACTGAATCAAATAAGTAAATAATTCAATTGTGATTTAAATTCCAATGTCTTCCATTCAGAGCAGGGAAGCTACAAATCCATTTAAAAAGTGGGGTTGTAAAGTTCTATTTGGATTTTTATTCAAACCAATGAATAAATACATTTTAAGTCAGAGTACCTCATTTGCGTTCTCTATACTCGCGCAGCTCAAGTCATCCTCTCCCACAATGCACAGTATTGGGCAGGTCAGGTTTTCTAACTGCAAAGACATATGGTTGATGTAAAATTGCAATGATTGTAATTGAATGTTGGGATTGGAAGTATATGGGTGTGACTTTTAATTTTACACATTACCTTCACTCTGTTCTCTGGGTGAATGTTATTCGGCAAGGTCACTTCTCTGAAACTAACGTAGCCCTGTTCGTCAAAGTGCCAGTACGGCGTGATACTAACAACAACAACAACAACAACAACAACAACACACAGGAAGTAAACTCAACCTCCACACAATTAGTTTCAAAGTTTTGTGGCTCCCATTTTAAGCAGTGTGTTTCTTGTGTTATTCTTTTCTGCTCCTGTCTGTCTGCAGTTGCAATAAACAGAACTTGATCTCAGTAACAAAGCATTACTTTTATTACACATCGCAGATCATGTCCAGGCCAGAATTGAACAAACCCACAAGGCCTTAGTGATGACGACGCTGCACGACTTACCTATAGAAGAAAAACAAGTCAATATCATGGGTAATAAAGAGAAAAGAAGAAAAAAAAAGAAAAAAGACATTCACATGATCATATGGTAAATGGCACAGAATGAGTAAAAGCACCAACAAGCATCTGATTGGTATAAATAGTATTATAGTATATATTCATTTTCATCAGCAGCTACTACCTCTCGAAGCTTTGACCCACGCTGCCAGAGTAGGCTCCAATTGGGCCATTAATACAAATCACACACTTTGGCTGAAAGGGGAAACTTCAATTATTATCATACATGTTTGATACATGATATTTGATCTGAGCCACAGTATCAAAGCAGTGACACAGTATTTACTTAAATTACATTATTTCTGAATGTAACATTTCTTTATCAATGTGCATTTCACACAGTAACAGGGGCGGCAGAATGACCACTGTCCCAGAAAAACCGATCTCAAAGATTGAACTCTTCACACACTTTGAGATCAGGCTGAGTGGCGATTTGTAGGGACATGAAGACCCCGAAGGAGAGGCCGATCACACCCACTCTTTCCTCACACACTTCAGGACGGTCCTGAAGCAGGTGGTACGCCGACTGCCAACACACAAGAGAATATCGGGAAAAATGTCACCTGGAGCGACAAAGAAATGGAGGGAGATAGAAAATGAAGCAATCTTTTTTTGTTTTGTTTTTACCCTGAGGTAGTGGATGCCGACATTTATTGTGTTGAGTGGACCGGGAATATCTTTGTGTCCCAAGTAGGCGAGAGAAAGACTTGCAAAGCCTCTGGAGGCAAACAGTGCAGAGCGGTACTCCACCAGCCCTCCTCCCATCCCCCACAGGTCCACCATGGCAGGGAACGGCCCTGGGCCTGCAGGCAACAACATTCGATCATCACTATGAGACATCTTTTTTAGGTTTTTAAGCATTTTTAGGCACTACACACCAACGCACCAACCCTGACCAAGACAAAGTCATTGTGTATTAAAATGTACTTTGCCAAATAAATGTATTCTGCTTTTTATCTTATCTTACCTGAAGGCAGAAATAACGTTCCCACGATTCCATTTTGTCGAATGTCTATCCTCCTGACGCCTGGTGTCATGTACCACCTCTCCACAGTCGATACCGCCAGCGGACCCGCGCCGCGTATGACTTCCGTGGAACCGTCACTTGGTGTGACGTGGCCCTCCAACAGGGACAGGTTCACTAGGTCCGGAGCCTCCACGTTTTTCTTCCTGAGCCTGTGGACAGAATACGCAATGGAGATGGTTTGAAGTCAATAAATTCAATAGGAGTGGGGATTCTACAAAAAAAAACTTTATTATAATACGTTTTTTCAAGTGCCAACCTCAAACCCTCTCTGGCCCCCGGTGCCGGCTGCAGGCTCCACATCAGCCCCATCGGCTCGCACCCGACATATGAACCCCCAACCGAGTGATCCCTGCTCACTAATGGAGGAGAGAATTGCGAAATTAGATTTTTTTTTGTTGGTTTTGGATATGTAATGTGTAGAATTTTTTTTTATTTGCTAATTGTAATTTTGAATTTTGAAGCAACAGTGCGCATGCTGGTAAGAATCCTTGAGACTTACGGTTCACGGTGCCGTCCTCGTTGGTATTGTAGTGTGAAAAGGCTTCCCACAGGTCGCCGTCCTCACTGTGCATGTGTGCACACACTGTGACTGCACTGTGGGGCGGCAGGAAACGCCCCTGGATGCTGATCTGCTCGTCTATGAGGGCACGAGCGGGTGAAGCCGACAGGAGAGGAGCCGGTCTGTACCTGCTCCTCCACCGTAAAGATCCTTGAGGTTTGGAAAATACAAAAAAGGTAAAAATATATAGTTAGCCATAAGGATTAGACTGATCTATCAAAGGATTAGTAAAATATAATCAATCAATCAAAGATTTGATAAAGTGTTTAATGTGGAATAATGTGGATCTTCTTTGTGCAGGTGTCATCCTGAAATACACCAAAAGATTACTTTTTAAGCTTTAAAAGTCAGTATCTTCGGAATGTATGATGATATGGTGTAGTCCTTTCCAAGACTGTTAAGACTGATGTTTTTTGCATAATGTATTTTGTGGCAAATATGATAAGGAACTTATAGTTGGACAGTTTGTTAATTGCTTAAATTATAGTTGGACAATCTGCGATAAATGCAGAGAAGAGCAAATCAGGCCAGGGGGATTATTTTCACGCTAAGATGATGATGAGCCTCAACATTAGAGGACAATCTGGCCTAATGTTTAGTGCAACGTTGCAAAATATTCATAAATCTGTGAATTTGTCTTGTCTTATTATGGCCATTTGTCAATTAATTATCAACTTTGTTGTCCTGGTTGAGCTTGATTGTGGTGCCCAGGCTTTGTTGAGGTAACCTGAATATTTAAATCTCTCGTTGGAATTCGAAACATATCACTAAGACACAGGGGCGTTTTTTGCTGTATTCAGACTATGCGGTTGCATATGGTCCCTGAAGCCACCAGGGCCCCCCCAAGCTGCCATTTTAGCATTTTTTCCCCACGGGGCAGTCTGTGTTTAACGCAACCTCAGTTTTAAGCTTTCAGGCATCAGGGTGCTAAACAGACCAGTTTCTGCATGTAGTGAAAATATGTGATTTTCACCATTTTTTCTTTTCCATATTTCTGCACACTGCGGTACCTAACAGTCATGGAATTGTAGAAATTGTATACGGCTACAAAGCAGAGACTGAGAATCCGAAGAGCCCAATTCCATTCATGTGTGATGAAATATCTGTATATGTAATGTCTTTTAGGGGGATTTTCGACCCTTTTTCCCCCAATTCTCGAGTGGTCAAAAAAAACTCAAAAATGTACCAAAGCTGTGTAATTAATGCTATCAGCTCACAACTTGGCGCATCAATAATCACACATATCTGTGGTGATGTGTGAGTTTGAGCAAATTGTTTGAAACAAATGACTCTTTTCATTGACTCGGGAGTATGGAGTCCTCGTCTCCAATTTCTTGTTCATTGACTTGCTCCTCCTACCTGTTAGTAGCAAGACAATGTCACTCACACTATTGTGCAATTGTTATATTTAATAACTATATATATATATATATATAATATGATAATATTATATATATATATGTCTTTATAAATCTTTTTTCTTTTGGAGGGACTGGAAGTCCAGTTTTCACAGCTTACTTTTTAGTTAGCTTTATGAAGTTTTGAATAGTTAGGGGGGAGGACAGAGTTTGATGGCCCATTGTGTGGTTGGCTTACTGTTCTTCACGTGTTTTGTTAATTTTTGTCAGGTACTCTAATAGGGGTTGTTTTTTTTGTTGTTGTTTTCTTTATTTTTTAACTCTATTTGCAGTGATAAACTTCACATGAATCCTGGGTGATTTTATTAGTTTCTGGAGCGTTTGACCACCTGGCCAATAGATCACTCTCAAACAAGTTTGAAATAAGTTTGGAGTGATTTTACCAGTGTCTTGGGGTATGCTAGTTATCGGGCTGATAAAAATCTCGACGTAACAAACAAATGAATAAACGCAAGATAAGAACAGTCTGTGTGTCAATGAATGAGATAAGCGTGCCAAACTGTGTCAAACTAGCTTCACACATGAGTCCCTGGTGAAACAGTAGTGTTATAATTTCAATATCTGGTGGGATTGCTGGAACGTATACTGCAAGGCCTTAATTAATTTGGAAATAACTGAAAAAAGCCTGTATCTGTGTTAATAAACAGTTTTTTTTCTCTTTTTCTCTTTATCTTTCCCAGAGCCAATCGCACCCTGAAATGGAAGCGTTCTGTAGGAAAACCACTCAGAGAAAGGAATGGAACGGTCCGGCGACCAGGCCGGGAAGGACGAGGATACAGCAGTGACCTTACATCCATGTGCTACTACTGCAACGAACATGGACATTATGCCTGTTCCTTCCCGCTCATCAAGGAGGAAGAAGAGAAGGGGACTGGACACTATCAGCAATGACGGGGGCAGGATTAAAAGAAAACAATGACCCTGGCCCCACAATAGATGGTCCTCCTCCAGATGCCTCAGTTGATCTCGATTTAGATGATACATTCTTCATCCCTGTTCTTTCTCAGCTTCTGTCCCAAGCCAACGAAAGCCCAACTGTCATCCTTCAGATAAATGGTGAGTCAATAAAACTCAAATCAAGTCCACCATTATGGGGACGCTCGACCGCTGTCATGGGAGCAGCAGGATGGCGATTGATAGAGAGTTTCACTGTACATAGAGTGGTCTTGAGTGTACATAGAGTGGTCATAGAGTGTACATAGAGTGGTCTTAAAATCTCATGTGTTAGGAAGGATGCATAATGTTTTATGGTCCAATGGCTGATGGCCTAAGAACATCAGCTTATATCTATGCGTGGGATTTACAGCAAGGCTATCAGTGGTGAATTGGTAAGGAAAGCTAAGGAATTGTGGCTCACAGCGGTGATTTTATGAACCCATCAGAATTGCATTGTACTGCCAGGATTAGTGATAAAGGAAAGATAAGGAATTTAAGAACTTATGGTTTAGGGAAAGTCATGTATGTCAATTGTTACTCTGGGCCACAACCAAATGATGTTGGACTAATGAAGGGGGAAATTCCCCTCATGGTCACCCCAAAATCTTCCTACCAACTGTATAAACCGCAAATACCCATTGCGACTAGATGCCATGTTAAATGAATTGAATCGCTCTTAGAGGCAGGCATTGTTGTACTATGTTCCTCATCTTCATGCAGTACCCCGATATTGCCTGTTAAAGAGGCGGATAGAGTCTTGTGGCGTTTTGTTCAGCATTTGCACGCTGTAAATGATGCTGTTCACCACAGGGTGCCTGTTCCTAAATCCCACTACAATTTTGTCTCAAGTCCCGGGTACATCAAAATGTTTCGCTGTTATTGACCTGGCAAATGATTTATTTAGAATTGCAGTAGATGAGGATATTCTCAGTCTCCGACAGTGTTGTCTGCTGCATTAGGTGAGAATTTAGCTGGTTTCGAATTTATGAATGGCAGCACTTTGATCAAATATGTAGAGGATTTACTGATCTGCTCATCAGAAGAGGAGTCATGTATCGTAGATACGCAGGACCTCCTAAACTATTTATTTCAAAATGGTCACAAGGCTTCTAAAACTAAATTCCAGCTGGCACAAAAGAACGTTCATTATCTGGGTCATGACATTTCATCACAGGGTCGCACCCTGGGCAACCATAGAGTTGCTGCCATTTTAGATATGCCTAAACCATAGACTTAAAAGGCAGGTGATGGCCTTTTTAGGTTGCTGTGGTTATTGTCGTTCTTGGATTGTGGATTATGCGATACCTGCCTAGCCATTATCAACAATGGTTCATGGGAAGGGTTTGTCATTGTCAGCTAGTATTGATTGGAGCCACGAGGTGGAAGAAAGCTTTTTTGCTCTTCAACAAGCTCTTACATCTGCCCCATGATTAGGTTTTGCTGGGTATGACGCGCCCTTTCACTTTGACTGTGAAAGAGAAGGATGGTTTTATGTCTGCTGTGTTGTTACAATGCCATTAAGATAAATTATGTCCTGTTGCATATTATTCTCAGAAACTTGGTGCTGTGGCAAGTGGGTTGCCTGCTTATATGCATGCGGTGAGTGCCGCATTTATGACATCTCTTGCTAAAGAGTAAAACAGCAAATTTCTCTCCAGCAACAGCTTCCTATTGAGGTGTCTGGAAGGTTCAAGGTGAATAGATCACTGAGCTCCCAAAGCTGAGATATAGTGCGGTCAGTGATTCTATCTGGCTCGGGTCTCTCCTGGACGTCCATGGCAAGTCTGGTTTGATGCTGATTTGTGTAATAAAACTATTATTTTAATCAAGTCAGCGTCAGCGGTCACTCCTTCATTCATCAACACATCACACCCATCAAGAAACAACACCATCATCAATATGCTTCCCCATATCACCTTGAAGCGATGCACTGTTCTTAATCCAGCCACTCTTCTCCCCACCACTGACGATGGGGATCCACATGATTGCTTGGCAGTGATAGCCATTGCAGTTGCTGATGCTCTTGTAAATTATGATATGGAGCTTTTTGTGGATGGGTCTGCAGAGAGGTAACCAGCTTGTGGCATACTCGGTTATGACTTCTTCTGGGACCATGGAATCTGCCAGACTCCCTGGGCATCTTTCGGCCCAGGCTGCACAATTGTTTGCATTAACCTGTGCTTGTATTCTTGCGAAGGGAAAAGTAAATAATTGTAATATTGTATTGCAATGTAAATATTTATACTGACAGTCATTATGCATTTGGTGTTGTACATGATTTTGGTTCTCTTTGGTGCCACAGAGGGTTCTTAACCTCCACTGGGAAATTCATTGCTAATGCTGACCTTGTAAAGAACCTTTTAGATGCCATCACCCTCCCAGCTTGAATTGCTAATTGTAAATGTGCTGCTCATACTAATGCCTCTGACCCCATCTCTAAAGGTAATGAGATGTATCTAACGCTGTATCTAACACTGCGCATGTTTTAACAATGGTCATCTCTCCTGCAGAGGGGGGGGGGGACTCAGATTTCCTTACTAACCTTGTTTCCCTCCAAAGACAGGCATCCCACACTGAACTGTTCTGGTGGAAGGTTACTGGGAGAAAGACATTTGGCATGGTCCGCAGGGGAAACCATATTTCCCCCGCTGGCTTTTTCATTACTTTGCTCGTTTGACACATGGTAAGGACCATGTGTCAAAAAGGGGGATGGTTAGAAAATCAAGTAAACATTACGAAATCCCAGGCTTCACAGTTTTTGCTAACAATTTTTGGGAAAAAAAAATGTTATTTGTGCACAGAAGCATGCAGGGAGAGGTGTTTCCACCACCAGCTCTTCCCACCCTACTCTGAATGCTCCCTTCAGGCACCTCATGATGGACTTTATCGAGCTGACTCCCTGTTGTGGTAAAAAATATTGTTCGGTAATAATTTATAAATGGTAAATGTTTTCTAAATGGATTGAAGTGTTCCCATGTGTGGATGTAAAACCAATGATGCCTGTGCTGTGGCAAAAGCACTACTGATAGAAATCATTCTGTGCTGGGGGATCCCAGTGAAGGTAAGGATAATGGTAGTCACTTTGCCAACGAAGTGTAGAAGGAACTCTCTGCTTATCTTGGGATCCAGATAATGATTCATTGCTCTTACCATCCATAAAGTGGTGGTGCTGTGGAAAGAGCAAATGGAACGGTAAAAAATAAACTAGCAAAAACTATGGCTGAAACCAAACTCGATTGGGTCTCATGCCTACCATTACATAATAATGTGGGAATGTGAAGACGATCACATGGTGTGACTGGACTGTCCCCACATGAAGTGCTGACCAGGACCCTAACGCGATTAGGTCTCCCTACCTCTGTTAAAGCCACAGATGAATTTGGCACGTGGACCAAGTATTGTTGTCATATTGTATGTCTCTCATCCAAGTGTTGAAGTCTGTGTCATCCCAGGTCAAAGCAGCCCTACCTGTCCCACTTGTAGGACCACTAAACGACCTCCGACCAGGTGACTGAGTGGTGAGTCGTGACTTCCAGAGGAAAAGCTGGAACTCTGCCAGATTCCTGGGACTGTTCCAAATCCTTCTCACCACCGCAGTAGCAGGTAAGGTGGCTGAGCGACCAACGTGGGTACACGCATCTCATCGCAAGAAAGTCTGCAACCTTCCAGAGGACCAGATAAACGACGACGGAGAATCATCAGACATGAACTGAGATCACACTCCCAACGGCGTTAGGTGCTGGTAACCCCTGTCTCCACGAAGAGGATTTGCCACTAGAGTGGCAAAGACCTGTACTTGAAAAAGATGACGCCCCGTCAACAAGAAAAGGTCAATCATGTCTGTGTGATCATCTTTCTCATTATCATTGCCATAGTCCTGTTGATCATCCAACCTTGGAAGTTCCACAGTTCCACAGCGAGACTTAAAACACAGCCACTCCCCCACCCCACTCTCATTCACTTCAGATCCAGAAGAGGAGCCCCAAGTGAGAAATGAACGTTCTGTCACTAACGTATTCCACCCATGTTTAAGTCCTGATTCCTCTGGGCATTAATTTCAGCAAAATATGTGGTGGAGGTTTTTGAATCATTCAGTTAAAGAAGAGTAAGGTGCGGATCATTCATGTTATGTACAGAATGTACTACAATGACTCACTCAGTGCAAGCACCATTCCTTCTCTCACCTATATCAACTTCATGGGAAGGATCTAGATGCTTGGGCTACAAGTTTTCCAACCTATACTTATATGACTAGACTAATATATAATCCTATTGATAGAGATATGACACATTCTGTTGAAATGAGGCAAAGCGCTAAATGAGTAAGTATTTCATTATAATCCATATGAAGGACAATTGAACTGCACTAATGTATGGAGAAGATTGGTTACTATTGTAACTATTGGTCTAGCCTACTATAGGTGATTCACATGCTGGAATTATTTATCCCTTATGTTTTCAAACTGTTTTTTTCTGATAAAAGAAGTTACGTTACCCTGGAGTTCCAGTAACGACTGCAGGTAACCAAACTCGGATCATATATACAGTGGGACAAGCAACAATTCCAAACATCTACACATGGTGTATGCAAGTCTTCCCAAGAACTGGGCTGGCATTTGCACACCAATTATGTTAGATATGCCAATTTACATGTAAAATCTGACTAAGATCCATCAAGCTGTGCTTGTAAGATGATCAGGAACATATACACTACTCACAAAAAGTTAGGGATTTTCGACTTTCGGGTGAAATTTCAGGATGAAGATAAAATGTACTATAACCTTTACAGGTGAACTTAATTTGACCTTCTCTAAACTTTTGAATGCAATTGTCCAACTGTTCAGTGTTTCAGTACATTTTGCACAATTTGCTGTTCTCTAACAAGGAGCTGAACGGCAAAATTCACAACGGGTGTTTATCCATGAATCGACCGATACATTTCCTGGTTCAATTAGAATTGGTATTTAAACAGTCCTCTTCATCATGCTGTTCACATGTTGACATCATGAGACCAAGACGACACCTAACAACTGATCAACAGTACCTCGCCATTGCAAGGTTTTAGACAGGATGTTCTCAGAGGGAAGTGGCCACTGAGCTTAGAGTGTCACAGAGTGTCATCAGCAGGTTGCAACAGAGATACAGAGAGACTGGAAGAGTCACAGAAAGGCATAGAAGTGGACGTCCTTTGGCCACACTGATGACCGCTTCATTGTGAACAGTGCCCTGCGGAACCGGATGATGAATGCCACTCAACTCCAGGCACATTTAAGGGAGGTGAGAGGCACCCAAGTGTCATGTCAGACCATTCAAAACCATGGTCTAAGCATGGTCTATGTGCTAGACGACCTGCAAGGGTACCTGACCACACCACCAGGCACAGGCATCATCTAGGGAGCATTTACGCTGGACGAGGGACCAGTTGCCTCAGTGCTGTTCTCTGATGAAAGTCAATTCACGTTGAGCAGAAATGATGGTCGTCAACAATGTCAGACACGTCAAGCAGAGAGCTATGCGTCAGCCACTGTTGTCATCAGACGAGCCTTTGGTGGTGGTGGTGTTACAGTGTGGGCAGGTGTGTCTAGTCAATACAGAACTGCCCTACACTTTGTGAATGGTACAGTGACAAGCCCATACTACCCGAATAACATCATTAATCCAGTCATTGTGCCCCTGCATGAACAACACAGGCCTAATTTCATCTTCATGGATGACAATGCCCCAGCTCATCAAGGTCGCATCATTAGGGAACGGCTGCTGGAGATTGGGGTACCTCAAATGGAGTGGCCTGCACTTTCTCCAGACCTGAATCCCATAGAAAACCTATGGGATCAGCTGAGTCGCCGTGTAGAGGCTCGTAACTCTGTACTCCAGAACCTCAATGACCTGAGGGCCGCCCTTCAAGAAGAGTGGGGTGCCATGCCTCAGCAGACAATAAGTTGACTTGTGAACAGCATGAGACGTCGTTGTCAAGCTGTAATTGATGCTCAAGGACACATGACAAGTTATTGAGACATGGACATTTTTTGTTGTGGTATACCCACCACTGTTGTTGGCTTTTGTTTCAATAAATTGTTTGAGATGAGGAAATCACCATTGCATGCTTCCACTTACATTTTCCATTAATTTCACTCAAAAGCCCCTAACTTTTTGTGAGTAGTATATGTCCATGACATCAGTACCAACTGGAGTTTGCATGTTCTCCCCGTGCTCACATGGGGTTTCCTCCACCTACCATCAAGTAAGGACCCCCACCAAAAACATGCACACATCATCGTCTGACCAGCGATGGACACTTGCTACCAGGTCCCCAGGTGCGTCAACGAATGCTGCCCACTGCTCCTGGCTGCCCCCCAGAGGAAGGACAACCCAGGATGGGTCAAATGCAGAGGCCTCATTTCAGCGGCCACCATCCAAAGCATGCTTGTGTGTGTATGCATGTGTTGTAGTGTGGTGTGTTGCGTGACAATTAAAGATTCATCTTAAATATCATACATTATAGACTGTTACTGTTCATTAATGCAACCACCCTAGCAGAAGAAGCTGTTAAACAAGAATTAACTTTGATCTCCAGAACCGTGTGGTACTAGATGTAATGAGTGCTGCTCAGGGAGGTGTATGTGCTATGATCGGTGAGTCAAATTGTACTTACATTCCTGCCAATGACATAGAATGTGGGAATTTGTCTTTAGCCATACACGCTATGAAAGAGTTACGGGATGATTTAATAAAAGACCAAGCTGACACTTGGACCCATTTGCTTGGATAAGAAATGCACTGGGACCATGGATTTCTACGCTAAAAATATTGATACCTGTAGTGATAATGTGTTTGATGCTATACTGCTGTCTAGCATGTATAATACCTATCATTTCAAAGATGATTACTAATATGACAGTGGGACAGTTTGTCTCCATACCACTAGATGATTGGAAACCACCTTATGATGATGACGGAGATGTTGAGACACTGAGATGTTGAAAGATGAAGATATTTGTCTAATTATGTTTTTCCTCACTTAAAGGATATGTTAGTCATTATGTTCACACAATGAATTTGTTGTTGTTATTTGTAAGTGATAACCATTGCTTAATCAGCATAGCATTATGTATTTTGAGAATCTCTTGAAAACTGTTGAACAGTTTGAACCCATGATTTTTTGTTTTCTAGTTAGAATTGTAGAATGGCTTCACACAGGATTTTTCCCTCAGTGCAACTTAGGTTTTTTCCAAAGTGTGTTTTGTAGATAAACTCTCAATGGTCTTTTACTCTTCTCTAGTTCATTGTGGGAAGATAGGTTTGGCCAATTTGAGGTAGAGATGTCCTGGGATTCTGTCTGGGATGTTTTTTATTTTTATCTTTTATAGTTTTGGTTATGAGTTTTTATTAGACGTGTGTTTCCCAGTTGATTTCAACAAGATCAAATTCTTGGGATATCTCTGTAGTATAATTGTATTGAATTCAATGTAAAAGTCATTTTCTGATTTATTTTGCCTTAATCTGAAATCTTAGCATTAGTGAATTATTTTTATTTTATTGTTCCATTAGGAACAAAGGAGGGAGTGTGAGAGAAAATGCAGATAATTAATGTTCATGGATGATATAACTCTACAACCGAGTGATGCCTAAATGCTGAGGGACATATGTTTTGTTTGGTGATTACCTCTGGCTTCGTTTTATCAGGAGATCTTATATTCTTGCACACAAATGGTACAACTGTTTTTGTCGTTATCTCTGTATTTCTAGCTCGATTCACACTCAATGTATGCTTTCCCTTCTTTGTCAAAACAGTTCTCAGCTGTTACTGAAGTTGTATGGACAGTTTAATTTTGGATTGCATTAGATTGGTAACAACACTCACACAAACAAAAGAAAACACAAAGAGATAAACTAGAACAACTGCAAACAAACATGATACTCACCCAATGAAACGTGCATGGCTGTAACTCCAGGTATAATGCTCATTGTGTGTCGCCATATTGCCATTATACAGGAATGAGCTTTAAGCATTATGAGGTGTTAGCTCTCTCTAAAAAACAGACATGGACAACAGATAAATATTCATATTGAACAGGAAATTGTCATGTCCAGACAAAAAGAACAAGCCGTATACACCTGAGACATGTGCAACAAAATGTTCACTTCTTACTGATTAACCTTAAACCTCCACATTACAGCATTACGGAAATATATTCAAATTATATCAAATTGCAAACGGTAATGGTAATGCTTTTCTTCCCCTGAGGAATCACAACAATCACCTTGAAGTATTTACATATTCTATATAATATTATACGTAATCCTATAATACGTAAAGTAGTCAAAGTTGTTGTCTTGCCTTAGGCACACACCTGAAGCCACACACAGCGACGAAGCGGCAGAAAGTCCTTTCATTTCCAATGGGAGGAGCGACGGAGAGCAACACGATTTTGCGAGACTTAGTGAATCATGAATCGTCCATGACTACGCCGGACTGGGCAGATGTCTGCTCGCTATTGCATCATTTTGGAGCCACAATCCTTACTTTAGTGTATTGAACTGTCAGGTTTATCTAGTTATTAACAGCCACATTACCTTGAGACTGTCATTTTATCTGTGTGGGTATTTTACTATCAAGAATGGATCTCAACAAATTTGGTACCTCTGATATGACTCCTCTAGGTATTGGTAGGTTAAGAGTCAGGGGCGTTGCCAGAATCTTTGAAAAAAAAACAAGCGGGCCCCTTACAGAATGTTACAGATTAAAATAACGTACTGAACAATATGTGTTATAAAATGTAATGTATCTATAAGCTTCTTCTGCTCTATACTACAATTGTGCAGATTCTAGTTTCCACCTTCATCCTTTGCCTATATTAACAGTATTGCAAACATTTTTGGTTCCTCCTCCTTCTTCTTTGGGCTGCTTCCATTAGGGGACACCACAGTGGATCATCTGCCTCCAATACCTTCTGTTCTGCGCATCTTCCTCCCTTACACCAACTGCCTGCATGTCCTCCATAACCACATCCATAAACCTTCTCTTTGGCCTCCCTCTTTTCCTCTTGCCTGGCAGCAGCATCCTCAGCATCCTTCTCCCAATGTAACTCTCATCTCTCCTATACACGTGTCCAAATCATCGCAATCTGGCCTCTCTCACTTTTTCACCAAACTGTCCAACCTGAACTGTCCCTCTAATGTACTCATTCTAAATCCTATCCATTCTTGTCACTCCCAATGAAAATTTCGACATCTTCAACTCTGCCACCTCTAGTTCAACCAACTGCCTTTTTGTCAGTGCCACCGACTCTAAACTGTACAACATAGCCGGTCTAACTACCGTTAAGTAGACCTTCCCCTTTACTCTTGCTGGAACCCTTCTGTTGCAGATCACTCTTCTTCACCCACTCCACCCAGCCTCTACTCTCTTCTTCACCTCTCTCCCGCACACTCCGCTGCTTTGGATGGTCGACCCCAAGTACTTGAACTTATCCGCCTCAGCTTTTCGCGCCCTCCCTCCCATTCAGGCACATGTATTGTGTCTTACTCCTGCTGACTTTCATTCCTCTTCTCTCTAATGAATGCCTCCACTTCTCCAGGCTCTCCTCAACCTGCTCCCTATTCTCGCTACAGATCACAATGTCATCAACAAACATCATAGTCCACGGAGACTCCCTGCCTGATCTCATCCATCATCCTGAGCTGTTCCTTGATGCAATCCCACCTCCACTTTGAATGCCTTTGTCATGCCTACTGCACACCTTATTACTGTCTGACTGCCCTCATACATATCCTGTACCACTCTTACGTACTTCTCTGCCACCCCCGACTTCCTCATGCAATACCACACTTCCTCTCTTGGCACCCTATCATATGCTTTCTCTAAATCCCCGAAGACGCAGTGCAACTCCCTCTGGCCTTCCCTGTACTTTTTCATCAGCATTCTTAAAGCAAACATTGCATCTGTAGTATTCTTTTCTGTCATGAAACCATACTGCTGCTCGCCGATCCCCACCTCTCATCTTAACCTGGCCTCCACTACCCTTTCCCATAGCTTCATGCTGTGGTTTATCAACTTTATTCCCCTGTAGTAACCACAGCTCTGTAGGTCTCCCGTATACACGAAGATGAATACCAGTACACTTCTTCTCCACTCCTCCGGCATCCTCTCCCTTTCCAGGATAGTGTTAAACAGTCTTGTTAGGAACACCACTGCCATCTCAACTAAACATTTCAATGCTTCCACAGATATGTGATCTGGGCCAACTGCCTTATCGAGTTATCTCTCGTGAATGCTGCTACATGCCTGTGCAACTGTCAGATCAGCGTTTTTTTTTTTCTCCTCGTGGAGAATGGACCAAACCATAGGCATTATGGGGGGCGGGGTGCAAAGGGGATGTTTGGGTAGAGATGCCTGATCTGATTATGGTTATACGTTTTAATTTTCATCAAATATTGTCATTCAACATCTTTGTCTAACAAACAAATAATTTTCTAAACATTTAAGGGCCCAAATGAGGACTTACATCAGAAAAAAAGTGGTGTTCAGCCGGAAAACCAAGCTGAGAAAATCCTCATCCACCTAAGCAGCAGAGCGAAGGTTGTCGTGAGATTTGAAATAAGGAATGGCGGGCCATACAGGCCATCTATGGACTCCTGCACAAACCTTTCAGCTCTAGCCATTGCTCCTCTGTGCCTCTAGTTCACGTTTATTCCACCCTGCCAAAAGAACAAGAGAATCCATGTGAGTATTGGCTTAGTCTAAAACAGGGCTGCTGATGTTGCCGTCAGTTGTCTTAAAAAGCAGGGTAAAATGTTTGACAACCCCAGTGTTGAAGTCATGCGTATGTTCATCAGACACTGCCACAGTAGAGATTTAGCTCTCACCTTTAGGTCCAAGACAATTGATAAATGGTCAGCTTGTGAGGTTCAGAAAGTATTTGATGAATCCCATCTAGAGAAGGGGCTCAGGTCTTCTACGGAGAGGAGTAGCAGAATCAACATGAATAAGCTTGAGGTTAGCCCAAATGCAATTTTAGTTTCATCCCTTAACAGAAGAAATCTGTGAGTCATGACAATTCTACATTATAGAGGTTGATTGGCATGCTGGAGAAAGTGTTGCTTCAGTGTCTGGGTCATGCTCAAGCAAATAGAAAGCCACATACCAACAACAGGCGAAAAGTTGAGGGCTTAAATGACACACCCTGTGCCATATGTAAAAACAGCTCTTACCCCGCCCTCACTCATCATCAGGAGAACAGGCTGTGCTTCCTGTGTCATTTACCTGGCCATTCAAGACGCAACTGCCCAGAGGGGAGATGTTGTTTTCAGGGGCGTTGCTAGAATTTCGGGGCCCCATGAAAAAAAACCTACCGGGCCCCTAACATAGAAATCAGAATGTTTCTGAATAAGAAGAAGAGAGCCTTCAGGGACAGGGAAAGGGAATTACTGAGGAGTGTGCAGAAGGAGCCGAAAGTGAGTGTGAGGCAGAGCAAGGAGGTATACAGGCAAAAGCTGGAGAGCAAGCTCCAGCAAAACAACATGTGGGATGTGTGATCAGGTATGAAAAAGATCACAGGCTTCAAAGTGAAGGGGGATCAGGCTGAGGGAAGCCTTGTCACAGCCAATGAGTTGAACTGTTTAACAGGTTCAGCACAGGACCCTCAGAACTCCTTCTCCCCTACCCCTGCATTGCACTGCTGCCTCATAGCAAGAAGGTCCTGGGATCAATTCCCGTCCGGGGCGCTGTTGGCACCGTGCTCCGGCGGGTCATCTCCCAAATTGGAGCCTTTCTGTGTGGAGTTTGCATGTACTACCTGTGCTCACATGGGGTTTCCTCCACCTCACGTCAGTAAGGACCCCCACCAAAAAAAAACCATGCACACATCACCAGCCTCTGACCAACGATGGAAATTTGGAAGCAGGTCCCCGGGCGCGTAGACGAATGCTGCCCACTGCTCCTTCCCCCCCGTAGGAAGGACAAGCCAGGATGGGTGAAATGCAGAGGCCACATTGCACCAGCCACCACCCAAAAAGCATGTGTGTGTGTGTCTGTGTGTGTGTGTGAATAAAGATTCTTCTTCTTCTTAAAGCTAAGCCGCTGTTCAGCCTTGCTGCTGAGCTTGCCGCTGCACAAAAAAGAGGGAGGCCATAAAGCTACGTTCAAAAAAGGCCATGTTAGACTGTCTCCAACTGACTGGACTGATGAGTGCAAAGAAGCATTCAGACTTTTGAAACATGAGCTTGTGCACAGTGTCACATTAGCCCATCCGGACTTTAATGCAATTTAATGCGCTCACCCTCGTGGTTGATGCCTCCTTTGATGGCTAAGGAGCTGTCCTCTCACAGTTGCCTCCTGATGGAAAGATTGCCTGACCCTTGGCATTCGCCAGCAAGAAACTCTCACACTCCCAGCTGAACTATCCAGCGCATCGGCTGGATAGTTGCTCTAAAATGGGCAGTCTGTGACATGTTCAGCCACTTTCTGAAGGGCCGATGTTTCACGACCTGGACAGATAATAATCCATTGACGTACATCTTGACTAAGCCTAGGTTAGATGCATGTGAACAGAGATGGTTCTCAAAGATTGCAGCATATAGTTTTGATTTGAACTATGTCCCTGGTACAAAGAATGTGGTTGAGTAGAGAGTAGAGAATGTGTGCTGAGTAGAGAGACATTTGTCCAGTCATGCATAGGCCATGGAACTGAACTTTATGCCTCGTTACTGAACCAAGTAAGTGGGATGGTGGACAGGACAGTACAAGATGCATTCAGGTGTACAACTAACTGCCAGTGAGTTGATGATCAGTGCGAGGAGGAAGCTGTTGTCACCCCGCCTCATCCTCAAAGGTCCTTCTCTTCACATGACATCTCGGCTGTTTTGCATGCGCACAACTCTGGAGGTATCTGCCAAGTAAGAAGCACAGGACCAGCTATTCCACAGCTTGCTGGTGTCCACCAGACTGCCTCTCTACCACGGAGTGAACTGGTCAATCTGCAAGATTGACGTCTTCGGCAGAGTCTTCTTTTACATCCAGCGTCACAGGAGACCCACTAGGCGTGAACGTGCTGGTGAGTCTGGCGGTGTGGTGAAACTGCTGAGACACTGGCCCAAGCTGTCGATCAGGGATGGCATGCTGTACAAGGTAAAGAAAGACAGACAAATGGCTCCCTGAAGGGCCAGGTCCTCCAAAGCCTCCACGACTCAGCTGTTCATCAAGGGCAGGCTCACACGCTTTCTCTCACCAGGCAGAGGTCCTTTTGGGTAGGGATGGTACATCATCAATCATGTCTAGTTAAGTCAAGTCAAGTCACACTTTATTTATAAAGCACATTTCATACCAGGGCAACACGATGCACTTTACAAAGAAATACAATCAAAGACAGAACATTGTTGTCAGCTGGTCATTTCAAAAGAATGCCCCTGAAACAACAGCAACAACAAAAGCAGCAGCAACAAAAGCAGCAGCAACAACAACAAAAACCACTACAACGGCAGTAGAAACAACAGCAGCAACAGCAGCAGCAACAACAGAAAACAACAACAGCAGAAACAACAATGGCAGCGGCAACAGAAACAACAACAACCGCAGCAGCAACATCAACACCAGCAGAAACAACAACAAAAACTACAACCAAAACAACTAAAACAGCAGTAGCAACAATAGCAGCAACAATAGTAGCAACAACAAAAACAACAACAACAGCAACAACACCAGCAGCAACAACAGAAACAACAGCAACAACAGCAGCAGCAACAATAGCAGCAACAACAGAAACAACAGAAAAAGCAATAACAACAGAAACAACAGCAACAACAGTAACCACAGCAACAACAGAAACAACAACTGAAACAGCAACAACAGAAACAACAGCAAAACATGTGAGGAACTGCTTTCGCTGTGTGGTTGGAAAGGCCCCAGAACCTAACAGCTAAGCACCTCTTCAAAGTATTTACACCTCTTAACCAATGGAGCTAGTCTGTATTGACTTTTGGACTGCTGAGCAGGCTGACAGGAAGTGTGTTGATGTTTTAGTTGTCATAGATCACTTTTCCAAACTGTCACACGCATTCCCATGTAAAAATCAGTCATCAAAGCAGGTTGCCCGTCGTCTCTGAAACGACTTTTTCTGCATATATGGTTTCCCTTAATGTATCCATTCGGATCAGGGGGCCAATTTTGATAGTCAACTTATTAAAGAGCTCCTGGAGATGGCTGGTATCCAGAAATAGCATACCACCCCTAACCATCCTATGGGGAATGGAGTTGCTGAGCGATACAACAGGACTCTTGAGAACATGATAAGTGCCTTGCCTCCGAAATTCAAAGTCAGGTGGCCACAAATGCTTCAAATGCTGGCCCTTCTTTATTTGGGAGGATGCTACGTCTGATTCAGGATTCAAGATTCAAGAGGTTTATTCGTCACATACATATACATACTTTCATACATATATGCAGTGAAATGTAATGCAATGCATCTGGTTATAACAGACAATATGTCCTAGGAAAAATCTATTTCTAATAGACCAACTAACTGACTCCTAAAACGTAATACAGTAAGTCGAATACTTATAGAATAAAAATAAAAATATATAGAATAAAATAAAATACAGTAAAATAAAATGAAATAAAATGGAATAGATAGAGGGAATATGCTTATGTATATGGATGGACATGTGAATAAAGTGAGGTAGTGTTTGGGATAATACAGCACAGTATACAACAGTACGGCGCAGCAATACGGCATCATGAACAACCCTGAACAGTGACACAGTATGCGGTACAGTATGCTACATATAGTACAGTTAGGTAGTGGAGCCTATGTGTGTGTCTCAGTGAGGACCCCTGGTGAGGTCATCATTGACAGTTCTTATGGCTTGCGGGAAAAAACTCCATCTCAGTCTCTCTGTTCTCGCTGTGTGACTGCGGAGGCGCTTGCCTGACCGCAGCAGCTGGAACAGTCCGTTGTTGGGGTGATGAGGATCCTTCATGATCCTGCGGGCTCGGCTACTACACCTCCTGGTGTATAACTCCTGCAAGGAGGGGAGGGTAGTTCCAGTGGTACGTTCAGCTGGACGCACCACCCTTGGCCCGCCTGTCCTGAGCAGTACAGCTCCCAAACCAGGCAGTAATGTTGCCTGTCAGGATGCTCTCCACTGCTCCAGAGTAGAAGGACTTGAGGATCCTCACCGAGACCCGGAATTTCCTCAGCTGCCTGAGGTGGTAGAGACGCTGCCTCGCCTTTCTCACCAGCGTGTCTGTATGTACAGTCCATGTTAAGTCCTCTGTGATGTGGACTCCCAGGTACTTGAAGCTGCTCACCCTGTCGACAGAAGTCCCGTTAATCACCAAGGGCGCGTGCGTCCTCGATTGTGATCCTCGCCTAAAGTCCACAATCAGCTCCTTAGTTTTGATGACGTTCAGGTGGAGGCTGTTGTCCTGGCACCAGAGTGACAGGTCAGCCACCTCCTCGCGGTAGGCCTTCTCGTCGCAGTCGGTGATCAGGCCCACGACAACGGTGTCGTCAGCAAACTTTATGATGGTGTTGGAGCTGGACCTGGCCACACAGTCATGTGTGTACAGGGAGTACAGCAGGGGGCTGAGGAGGCAACCCTGGGGGGGATCCTGTATTCAGGGTGAGGGAGCTTGACATGTGCTTCCCCACCCTGACCACCTGGGGGCGGGCTGTGAGGAAGTCCAGGATCCAGGCACACAGCGGAGCATTCAGTCCGAGCTCTTTCAGCTTGACAGGCAGTCTGGTGGGGACTATGGTGTTGAAAGCTGAACTGTAATCAATGAACAGCAATCTCACATAGGCCCCCTTCTGCCCATCCAGATGCGTGAGCATGGTGTGCAGTACCCCGGAGACCGCGTTGTCCATGGATCTGTTCTGCCGGTACGCAAACTGCAACGGGTCCAAGGTGCGGGGGAGGGAGGCGCAGATATAATCCTTAATCAGCCTCTCGAAACACTTCATGACCACCAAGGTGAGGGCCACCGGACGGTAGTCATTCAGGCAGGCAGGAGAGGTGATCTTCGGGACAGGAACGACGGTGGGCCTCTTGAAGCAGGACGGGACCACTGATTCAGCCAGAGAGATGTTGAATATTGTAGTGAACACCGGAGCTAGCTGTTTAGCACAGGTCTTCAGTAGTCGCCCAGATATGCCATCTGGGCCCGCAGCTTTCTTGGTGTTCACCCGCATCAGAGCCCTCCTGACCTTGTGCACGGACACTGAGAGTGCACGCTCATCCCCAGCGGTGTAACTCCAATTAGCCGGCGAGCTAGCGGTGCTGTTGCCAGACTCGAACCGCACATAAAAGGAGTTCAGTTGGTCGGCTAGGGAGGAGCTGCTGTTGTAATTCGTAATAGTCCACAGCCCCTGTCACAAGCGTCTTGTGTCCCCCCGCTCCATCTGTAGCTCCACGGTCTCCCTGTACTTCCGTTTAGCGTCCCTCACCGCCCTCCGCAGATTGTACGACGCCGCTTTGTAATTGTCCATATTTCCAGATACAAGACCGTCGTTGTAAGCGGCCGTGCAAGCATTTAGAGCACAGCGGATGGATTTATCAAGCCATGGTTTCTGGTTTGGAAATCTTCGAACTTTCACCGTGGGAACGATGTTGTCTGCTAGCGTAGTTTCAAAACTTACTACAACCTCCGTAAACTCGCTGACGTCAATTGAACTTGATTGGAACATGTCCCAGTCTACGTCAGTCAGAGCGTCCTGAAGCGCAGCCTCCACCGCTTCACATCCCTCGTCACCACCAGTTCTCGTGCAATCAGAGGCCTGTAAACAGGAACCAGCGAGATCGTGGCGTGATCTGATTTCCCGAAAGCAGGGAGTGAGACGGTCTTGTATCTGTTCTTGTACGGTGTTTAACAATGGCCCAAAATTCTATCTCCCCTGGTGGCACACGTGATGTGTTGGTGGAAATTAGGCAGAACTTTTTTAAGGTTGGCCCTGTTAAAGTCCCCAGTCACCACCACAGCCGCGTCGGGATGTCTGTTCTGAAATCCGCACAACACATCATACAGGACCGACAGAGCTGCGTCGGTGTCTGCTTGCGGTGGGATATAAACGGCTGTAATAATGGCCGTGCTAAATTCCCGGGGGAGATAAAATGGACGGCATAGGATGGTCAGCTGTTCCAGGTTCGGCGAGCAGGAGTGGGAGAGGAATTTGGTGTTGTTGGCGTTACACCAGCGGTTGTTTACCATTAGGCAGATGCCTCCACCTTTGGATTTCCCCGACTCCCCCGTTCTGTCGCCGTGGAACATGGAGAAGGACTCGGCTGGACGTATGGCTTCATCCGGCACCAGTGGGTTCAACC